>NC_140987.1:115369381-115969381 GCF_052327205.1 Somniosus microcephalus | reverse complement strand
GCGCATTGGTCGGACAGTGGCAAAGGATGTAGATCTGAAGCGCAAGGGGAACGAGAGAGGTCCAAAAGGTCATGTCCTTACCATTGGGGCCCAGCACAGGGTCGGCATCGCCACATGCAACGGGGCCAATCAGCCGGCCACCCATGAGTGGACCCACACGCTCCTCCAGGTCACTGAGCTGCTGGAACTGGGGACGGCCTCCCCCGGTGACAGTCCGACTCCTCAGATTCTGGGCCAGCTTGGCCTGCAAGAGAAAGGACGGCCTCTAAGTACAGTGTGGTGCCCTGTTGTTGTGTGCACTGCCTCCCATGGTCGAATAGCTTGGCCAGTGTGGTGCCCTGTTGTTGTGTGCACTGCCTCCCATGGTCGAATAGCTTGGCCAGTGTGGTGCCCTGTTGTTGTGTGCACTGCCTCCCATGGTCGAATAGCTTGGCCAGTGTGGTGCCCTGTTGCTGTATGCACTGCCTCCCATGGTCGAATAGCTTGGCCAGTGTGGTGCCCTGTTGCTGTATGCACTGCCTCCCATGGTCGAATAGCTTGGCCAGTGTGGTACCCTGTTGCTGTATGCACTGCCTCCCATGGTGGAATAGCTTGGCCAGTGTGTAAAGTGCAGAAAGTGCAATTGATGTTCATGCCAGTGCCATAGCTGCTGGATGAGGGCTGGCCATTAGGGCTTTGAGGTCCCTTTGCCCATAATGTGAGGTGCACATGCAAGGATGAGGAGGACACTGGAAAGGGTACTCACCCTGACAATCCGAGTGAGGTCGTTAAACTTTTTCCGGCATTGGACACCAGTCCTGGGGACATCGCAGGCGGCTGTGACCCTCTGGGCGATATCCCTCCAGGCTCTCCTGTACACCCTGGTGGCAGGCTTCTTGCCACTGTCCGGGAACAAGATATGGCGTCTCCCCTCCAAAGCCCTAACCAGCACCTTTAAATCATGGGCAGAGAAGCGCTGCGCTCGCTTACGGGCCCTCTGCATCCTTCCTGGCGCTATTTCTCTCCAGCAGCAGTGTTTAGGCCTAGCTGGAGGGCTGCAGTATCCAGGGCGTGGCAGCAGACCAAGTCGACCCTTCCCCCTTTAAGAGCTGGCCGGCGCCAGGGTGTCTGCTGTCAATCAAGACATGACCGCACCTGCGCTGCGCCCGGCCTCGGGGGTATCAGTCTGCACCGCCGGCTTAGCGCCTAAAGATAGCCGTGCATCGCCAGTTTTAGCGCTCGAGCAAACTCCTTGGCCAAAGCTACTGAATATCGGCGAAGTGGCCTCCACTTTCCGGCGGGCGCAAACTTTAGCGGCCGCCCAACTTTACCGCCCCAAAAGTGGCTATACTGAATTTCTAGGCCAATGTGTTTTTGGATAATGTCGCTGAACGGCAGCATGTAGATGGGAAATAGGAGGCAGCCAAGGATAGGTCCTTGGGGGACACCAGAGGTAACAGATTACCTATCACATGTTAGGCAAGCAACAGAATTAAGGCCTCTATCTCATCATTTGAGCATGTAATACTAATTAGGAATCAGTCACTTCCAGGCATTATGTGTAGAAAGCAGCCAGATCACATCAGTCAACACCATGTCATGGTCAAATATATCAATGAACTTTAGCTGTGTACCATGAATTTTAAAGGACATTTATAGCCAAGAGTTTTTCTAATATCCAAAATGGTTTTTCATAGATTTTTCTGAAAAAGGGCCTCCACTACTGTATCCAAGAATCCATCACTCTTTTGTGAAGAAAAATTTCCTGATATCAGTCCCAAATTTACCTTCTACTAGTTTGAACCTCCTTGTTCTACTCTTGCAATGTAGTTAATTTTTTTGGATTTATCTTTTTTATACTGTATATGGATACTGTGGTAGAGAGCTTCGAATAATTTATGAGTTAAATTGCCTCCCCTGGCATAATACAGGTTTGGATCATGGTGATTAATCTAGTTGGAAACAAGTGCAAGTGAAATTAGTTCTCTCTGCGTTGTAGTTAACACCTGCTCTCTAACTCATGTTACCCAAAATGCCCAAGGGCCAACTATAGCTCAGCTGAGCTTATTATCCGATCCATCTGAAAAATCTAATATAGCCAACATATCACCCAGTTGACTTTAAGGCTAAAACAGGACGAAAAACCCATAAGTGTATTTCTCCCTTACCAGGGATAGTCACACTTGTGATAGTAGAGACAATTGGCCTCACATCCAAACTGGGTGTGTTGAAGCATTTTGGTATTGCCATCTGTTGTAAGCTTCATCTATAATTTTAATGCATTCATCAAGTCATGTTAACTCTCAATTAAAATGTTTTTTTATTAAGTATAATATATAAAAACTTTTTAATAATTGCCATAATTTTAACTTCATTATTTGTATCTACTTTTCCTCCTCTGTTTGTTTTAAAGACTTTATTGTATTCCATTTGTTTTACCTTAATTTCCTTCAAATACTTGGTCCTGAACTCACTGTAATATTCAGCATATTGTTACTGTCACTTTAAGGATGTTAAGACTCTGCCTCGGGTCAGGCCTGGATAGTTGCTATGTGAATGTGAAGTTAAATAGGGCAGAGACATGCAGTAAAGGCTGTAAGTGACAAAACGTACAGCCTCTGTGTCACTTCTTTATTGGTAGTTTACTGTCCAAATACACCCTGAAAGATATTGATGGTGAGGAGGAGGAAAGATCTTCAAAATGTCGCAGCCTAGCCAATTTCAAAAAGGAAAAATTAAAGCCATGTTCTGTAGCTTGTAACAAAACATGACCAGTGGTGAAGACAGAGTAAAGTGCGTGACAAAAACAAAAGGAAAATGGATAATATCCTGCTGCAATTTACTCGGGTAGGCAGGAATGTGTTTTTTTTCTGACCTGTCTTCCTCCCACATTATTTGAGAATCACCACTTGCACACCGCACTAAGGCCACGGTGGGAAAAGTCTTTCTTAAAGCCATGGATCACACGATTACACAAGATCACTAGATAATTATGCATGAGGAGGGTCATTTGGCCTATCTTTGTCTGTCTATCCAGAAAGAGCTTAAATTCCACATTGTAGCATCCAATTGTTTCTTTAAAAAATTCCAGGGTGTTTGCCTTCACCATTCTATCCAGGAATCCATACCATGCATTGATCACTTTTTTGTGAAGCAGTACTTCCTGATATCAGTCCCAAGTTTACCTTTTACTAGTTTTAACCTATGTCACCATGTCCTACTTTTGCAATTTAGTTAAAGTAATTTTCCGGATTTATCTTTTCCATACCTTTAACTATCTTTTAAAGCTCGATAAAATAATCTCGATAATCTCTCAAATACATCAGCCGGAATTTTCTCCCGGGAGGACAGGTTTCCCACAGGCCCTGCCGACTTTAACGGCAGGGCCTGATTTGAATCTGAGGCCTTGGATTCCCGCCTACAGCCAGCCAGATTGAGAGGCTGGCTGGATGCGGTCGGTCTGGGGGAGGGATTGCGGGGGGGACAGGGGAAGTTGGGGGGGTTAGCAGTCGGGGATCAGGGATCACCGGGGGGGGTCGTTAGTCGGCAGTCGGAGATCGCGGGAGGGGGAGGGTCAGGAATTGGCAGTCGGAGATAGCGGGGGAGAGGTTCGGGATTCGGCAGTCAGGGATCCCGGGTTGGGTCAGGAGTGGTGGATTGGGGATCGCGGGAGGTGAGGTCGGCCATGGAGGATCGGGGATCATGGGGGGTGTGGTGTTGGCGGGGGTTGTTGGAGATTCGGCAGGGGGAGGGGTCGGCCGGGGATCGGGGATCGGCGGGGGGGGCGGTGGGGAGAAAGGATCGGGGCCGGCCACCGGAGGATTGTGGCTGTAATGATATCAGCAAATAGTGATGATATTTGTCTGTGTTTGATTACTTATGCCTTACAGCATATTTGTCTGTGTTTTTGATTACTTGTGCCTGACCAGCAGAGGTCATGTGAGAGACAAGCAGTCCAGAGGAGTTTTACTTTCAGTTTCATTCTAGATGCATCACAGCATAGTGTGTTCTGTAAAAAGCTGTAGAAAGTCTTGAACAAGACTTTAGATTAAACAACATTCTCTTTCAGAAATGAGTCTTTATTGAACCCAAAAAGAAATCAAAACAGTGGCCGGCCTCAACATCATCGGTGTGGTGGGGGGCAGGCCTCATGTTGGGGATCGGAGGCCTGGGGAGGTGATTGGAGGCCTCGTGGTGGGGTCTCCAATCATGGAGGGTGGGTTAGGCAGGGACCCTGGATCCAGGAGGTCAGTATAAAGCCACTTATCTCCTGGATGCTGCAGTCCCTGCCTCGGTTTAACTGCTGACTTTCATGAATTGTGTGAAACCCGTCCACATGCAATTAAATTCAAAATGGAGGTGAAAAAAGAGGCTTCCAGCCTCATTACCATATTTAAATTTACGCACCGCCACCCCCGGGAGCAGGTTGGTCGCCGCCACCCTGTCCTCCCTGCATTAAAACCGGAAGTGGACGGGCTGGAGGCAGGCTCAGGTCGGGAATTCAATTTTTAACAATTTAAATTCCCCCATGCCCCAAACCCACCTGTTGTTTTAGGGGAAAATTCCGGCCATCCTTTCAAGATGGATAAGCCCAAGTTTCTTTATAACTCAAACCTTTGACACTAGGGGTCAGCTTCATGGCTCTTCCCTGCACAGCCTCAAGTGCTTAAATGACGCTCCTGTGTCTCTGCAATGAGAACTGGACACAGTGAGCTGGATTTTGAAACTGGGGTGGGCTGGGGGTCGTGTAATCCGCATTTCGTGTTAGCCACCACCCAATTCTAAATCAATGTGGGAGAATGATGCGATTTTAACTTAATTGCCCAATTGAGTTCCAATGTGTGGGAACCCATGGCCCAATGAGTTTTTCCAGTCTGAAAGTTGCCTCCAATGACGTCATCATTGCTGCTGCATTTAAGGTCTGCAACAAGCCTTGCTTCTTCGGCAGACTGCCAACATTTTGGCCTTTGCAGTGAGAGGAACCTGCAGGAAGAATGGCCAGCCAGAGACCTAGGTCTGCACCCCGCTTCGATGACGTTGCCCTGCAGGCTTTAGTGGAGGGAGCAAGAGCACATAAAGAGGTGCTCTTCCCTTCTTCAGGGAGGAAGAAGCCTCCGCAGCAAACCAAGGCTGTATGGATCCAGGTGGCAGAGGAGGTCAACTCTTTGTCAGTAACCCGCAGAACCTGGCTTCAGTGCAGGAAGAGATTTCATGACCTGCGCACTGGAAAAGCGAGTATGACTTTGCCATCACCCTCAATCTGTTCCCCATTACCTCTCCTCACCAGCACTCAGCTTTAGCTATCTCTTCCTCCATATCCCACTTGACACTGACATCCATGCACCCTTACCCATTCCCTCTCTATGCTCACATTCACATAACTATTCGACTATGCAGCCCTCACACTCCATATCACTTTGATGCTATGAAAACAACTGACAACACACAGGAAGGGCCCTTGGTCTTGCCACCTCACTCCATCTGTGTCTCCTTCTAAGCATCTATGCTATGGATTCTCTACACTCACTCCTTCATTCTCACTCAAACTCCACTTGTCTCCCTCATTGCAGGAAAAGAGAGCTCACAATAAGAGAGAAAGAGCGAGGACAGGAGGACGGCCACCCTCAGTAGCCCACCTCACCCCCTGGGAGGATGCGTTCCTGGAGATCGTGGGAGTGGAGGACGCTGCGCAAGTGGGGGACGGACAGACAGGTGCATCACAACAAGCTGGTGACAGAATAGTTTTCCATCTCTCTCAATGACATTGCATGAGTCGCTGATAATGATTCTGAAGCTCTAACAGATGGAATTATGATCATCTGCAATATGCAATGTGCATGTAACCTTGGCATCACATCTCGGACTCTTTCCTTTAATCCCCCACAGGACCATCACAAGCACCCGTCCCCACTAGCCAGGAGGAAGAGCCTGAGCATCCAGACTCCTCAGAGGAAGCTGCAACCTCTGAGGGCGCAGCATCAGCAGAATTCACGCACCCAGCACCAGCACAGACACTTACACCTCGGAGGGAACATCGCGAGATAGAGTAGTGTTGTCACCTGGTGTATCACAGCTCACAAGTGAGCATCAGCAGATTGTGGAGACAGGGACAGCAGTGGAGAGTCCTAGTCAGAGGGCGCAGGACTCTGCCAGCTCGGCTCAGCTGCATGTCGACCCTCTGCCTCTGGGTCCATCCATAAGATCAGCGGTGCTGGAACTCCAGGAACAGATGCAGGAGTCTCTGGCAGGTTTTGTCTCCAGGGTCGCTGCGAGTGTGGAGCGAATGGAGGAGTCCATTGCGAACATGAGCAGAGCCTTTGTGGAGTCATTGGCGTATGAGCGCATCACCATGGAAAGGATGGCAACCTCCATGGAGGTGATAAGTCGCCAGAGTGCAGAAAACATGGTGAGTGTTCTGAATAGAATGACATCTCTGGAGGAGCGATGGTCATCTATTGAACAGAGAAACGAGACCTTCATGGAAGTCCTTCTGAGTAGGACTGCCAGTGCAGATACGGTTCCCCATGGCCCCCCTGATGTGCAGCAAGGTGCTCTCAAGCCACTTGCAAGCGCTGAGGGGGACCTGACCCATGAGAGGGAAGTTGGTGGCAGACATCAAGGAAGTGGGGACTCCTCTCCAAGCGCTCACACTTCCATGCCACTGCAGAGCCCTCGGTCAGAGCCCCACCAGAGTCC
The DNA here is from genome assembly GCF_052327205.1 of Somniosus microcephalus. NCBI lineage: Eukaryota > Metazoa > Chordata > Chondrichthyes > Squaliformes > Somniosidae > Somniosus > Somniosus microcephalus. Next base: position 115,962,706 of record NC_140987.1, on the reverse strand, counting down.
ACACCCAAATGAGATCGGCGTCTCAACCCCTGCACAGCTGCAGGAGCAGCAGACTTTTGGCGAGCCCTCACAGATTCGCAACCCCAGAGGACGCCCGCCAAAGGTGTCGAGACAAGAGCAGCAGGAAAGTGAGCAAGGGGCCTCCACATCTGCTGAATCCACAGGGGAAGCACCACATAGGAGCATGCGTAAGAGAAAGATACTGCACAAATAGCCAAAAGGGTAGTCACTTGGGTGAAATTTGATGTTTTATGTTAAAAAACCATCAGATGATTATTGTAAATAAAAAATCTGATGGCTACTGCTGTAGTTGTGGTGTGTGTCATTTCGCGAATGGGACTTCCACATTGAGGGCTTAGGATTACTTGGTATATGCCTCAGTTGAGGAAGCGCTCAGTGAAGGTGGCGAGAGGGGTTTCCCAGCAGGTCACACTGGAGATGGGTGTTGGGCTCCAAACTTCCACAGCTGTGGTTATGCCTTCTAAAAGTTCCCCCAGACCTGAGACAACAATGTCCTGCCACCTGCAAATGATGGCTGATCAAATATCCTATTTAATGGTGGAGCTGCAGCTAATAGTCAGCAATCCAATTGTGCTAACGCCAGGTTTCACTGTCGTGTTTCAGAACAGGTGCACTTCACGTCGGAAAAGGGTTAAAATCACCAAGGTCTATCAAAATGGCATTATAGAGGCAATTTAGTGCTTGTTAAGGGCCTTAATGGCCTATCCCGCTCTTGGAGGTGGGATGGAGATGGGACCAGTAGACACAATTTAATGAAAATTGCTTGGAGGCGGGATGGAGGTGGGGTTGCGCCTGCCCATCAGTTTTTGCAATTTTAACCCCCCACACACCTCCAATCCCGCCTCAACGGCCCAATGAAAATCGAGCCCAGTGACTCATGGTGTGGTCTGACCAGAGCACTATAAAGTTTCATCTCAACTTGCTCTGATTTATATTCTACTGTTGTGGTTACAGAGCTCAACATTCTATTGGCTCTTTTGATTGCTTCTCTATACTGGTTGTAAATGTTAAGCATTGAGTCCACTAAGACCCCTACCTTTCTTTCGATTTCTTCTTCAAATATTTCAAAACCATTCATGGAATACATGTGTCATTTGTTTTTCCTTCCTATGTACCATGCTTTACACTTATTTGCTATAAATTTTATCAGTCATTGATCTGCCCACTTGCATATTGTCCAACTCATTCTGTAATTTCTGAGCTGCCTCCTCTGATTCCACTGTCCCTTCCTGTCTGATATCATCTACAAATACCATCAGTTTGCATTGAGTTTCTGAATCCAAGTTGCTGATGTAAATGAGAAACAGTAGTGTTTACAACATAAAGCTCTGGAGAGCCCCATTCAGTACATCCTCCCACCCTTACATAACTCCTCGAACAAATACTGTGCTGCTGGCTGGGTCGACCTCTCATAGAGTCATAGAGTCATAGAGTTTTACAGCACAGAAAGAGGCCCTTCGGCCCATCGTGTCTGCGCCGCCCATCCATCCCTGTCCAGTCTAATCCCATTTTCCAGCATTTGGTCCATAGCCTTGTATGCATTGGCATTCCAAGTGCTCATCCAAATGCTTCTTGAATGTTGTGAGGGTTCCTGCCTCTACCACCCTTTTGGGCATTGAGTTCCACATTCCAACCACCCTCTGGGTGAAAAAGTTCCTCCTCAAATCCCCTCTAAATCTCCTGCCCCTTACCCTGAATCTATGCCCCCTTGTTATTGACCCCCCTACTAAGGGGAAAAGTTCCTCTTTGTCTACCCTATCTATGCCCCTCATCATTTTGTATACCTCAATCAGGTCCCCCCTCAGCCTTCTTTGCTCCAAGGAAAACAACCCCAGCCTGTTTAGTCTTTCTTCATAGCTGAGGCGCTCCATCCCAGGTAACATCCTGGTGAATCTTCTCTGCACCCTCTCCAAAGCAATCACATCCTTCCTATAGTGAGGCGACCAGAACTGCACACAGTACTCCAGCTGTGGCCTCACCAGCGTTTTGTACAGCTCCATCATAACCTCCCTGCTCTTATATTCTATGCCTCGGCTAATGAAGGCAAGTATCCCATATGCCTTTTTAACCACTTTATCTACCTGTTCCGCTGCCTTCAGGGATCTATGTACATGTACACCAAGGTCCCTCTGACCCTCTGTACTTCCTAGGGTCCTACCACTCATTGTGTATTCCCTTGCCTTATTTGTCCGTCCAAAATGCATCACCTCGCACTTTTCAGGGTTAAATTCCATTTGCCACTTTTCCGCCCATCTGACCAACCCGTTTATATCGTCCTGTAGCCTGAGGCTTTCCTCCTCGCAATTGACCACCCCACCAATTTTCGTGTCATCTGCGAACTTGCTGATCATACCTTTTACATTCTCATCCAAATCATTTATGTAGATCACAAACAACAAGGGACCCAGCACCGATCCCTGAGGTACCCCACTGGACACAGGCTTCCAGTCACAAAAGCAACCTTCGACCATCACCCTCTGCCTCCTGCCACTCAGCCAGTTTAGGATCCAACGCGCCAAGGCACCCTGGATCCCATGGGCTCTTACCTTCTTGACCAGTCTCCTATGCGGGACTTTGTCAAAGACTTTACTGAAGTCCATGTAAACCACATCCACAGCATTTCCCTCATCCACCCCCCTAGTCACCCCCTCGAAAAATTCAATCAGATTTGTCAGACATGATTTACCCTTGACAAAGCCATGCTGACTATCCCCGATTAATCCTTGCCTCTCCAAGTGGAGACTAATTTTGTCCCTCAGAATTTTTTCCAATAATTTCCCTACCACAGATGTTAGGCTCACTGGCCTGTAATTCCCTGGTTTATCCCTGCTACCCTTCTTGAATAATGGTACTACATTAGCTGTTCTCCAGTCCTCTGGTAAATCCCCTGTGGCCAGAGAGGTTCTGAAAATTTGTGTCAGAGCCCCTGCAATCTCCTCCTTTGCCTCCCACAGCAGCCTGGGATACATCTCGTCCGGGCCTGGGGATTTATCCACTTTTTGGCCTGCTAAAACCGCTAACACCTCCTCCCTCTCGATGCTAATATGTTCAAGTATGTCACAGTCCCCTTGCCCGATTTCTATGTCTGCATCGTCTTTCTCCATAGTGAACACAGATGCAAAAAATTCATTTAAAACCCCGCCTACATCATCTGGCTCTACACACAGATTGCCACTTTGGTCCCTAATGGGCCCTACCCTTTCCCTGGTTATCCTCTTGCCCTTAATATACTTATAAAACATCTTAGGATTTTCCTTTATTTTGCTCGCCAGTGTTATTTCATGGCCCCTCCTCGCCCTCCTAATTTCTTTTTTAAGCATGCCCCTGCACTTTTTATACTCCTCTAGGGCTTCTTCCGTCTTTAGTCTTTTGTAACTGCCAAAAGCCCCCCTTTTATTTCTAATGCATTTTTGTATATCCCTTGTCATCCAAGGTTCCCTTTGCTTGTTGGTCCCACCCTTGACCTTTACAGGAACATGTTGGCGCTGTACTCTCTCTATTTCCCTTCTGAAAGTCTCCCACTGTTTTGATGTGGATTTTCCTATAAGTAGCTGCTCCCAGTCCACTTTGGCCAGATCCTGCCTTATCATATTAAAATCGGCCTTCCCCCAATTTAGAACCCTTATTTCCGGACCGTCTTTGTCTTTTTCCATGACCACCTTAAATCTCACCGAATTATGGTCACTGTCGCCAAAATGCTCTCCTACTGATACTTCCACCACTTGCCCGGCTACATTCCCCAGGATTAGGTCCAGTACCGCCCCCTCTCTTGTAGGACTTTCTACATGTTGGCTCAAAAAGCTCTCCTGGATGCACTTTAAGAATTCTGCACCCTCTAAGCCTTTCACACTCTGACTATCCCAATTTATATTGGGGAAGTTGAAATCCCCCACTATTATTACCCTATTATTTTCGCACTTGTCTGAGATTTGCCTACATATCTGTTCCTCTATCTCCCCCTGACTGTTTGGGGGCCTATAGTACACTCCCAGCAAAGTGCTTGCCCCCTTTTTGTTTTTAAGTTCTACCCATATGGCCTCATTAGAGGAACCCGCTAATATATCGTCCCTCCTTACAGCAGTAATTGACTCCTTAATTAATATTGCAACACCCCCTCCCCTATTACACCCCCCTCTGTCTCGCCTGAAGATTCTATACCCCGGAATATTGAGCTGCCAGTCCTGACCCTCCCTCAACCATGTCTCCGTGATAGCAACAATATCGTACTCCCATGTGTTCAACAACAACTTCAGTTCATCCACCTTATTTGCAAGACTCCTTGCATTAAAATAAATGCCTTCCAGCCCTGCCATATTCTCTTTTGCCTTCACATATTTGCTCTGCCTTCCCAGCTGACTTGTTTTTTCCTCTGTATTTGGCTGTAAATCACCCCCCACTATAGCTCCACTCTGTACCCCATCCCCCTGCCAAGTTAGTTTAAACCCCCCCCAGCAGTGCTAGCAAACCTCCCCGCAAGGATATTGGTTCCCCTCTGGTTCAGGTGTAAACCGTCCGACTTGTACAAGTCCCACCTTTCCCAGAAGCAGACCCAGTGATCCAGGAAACTAAAGCCCTCCCCCCTGCACCATCCCTTTAGCCACGCATTCATCTGTTCTATCTTCCTATTCCTATACCCACTAGCACGTGGCATGGGGAGTAATCCAGAGATTACAACCTTTGAGGTCCTGCTCTTTAATCCTTCACCTAGCTCCTTAAATTCTTGCTGCAGGACCTCATCCCTCTTTTTACCTATGTCGTTGGTACCAATGTGGACCACGACCTCTGGCTGTTCACCCTCCCCCTCCAGAATGCCCTGCAGCCGCTCAGTGATATCCTTGACCCTGGCACCAGGGAGGCAACAAACCATCCTGGATTCACGTCTACGGCCACAGAAACGCCTATCTGTTCCCCTTACTATAGAATCCCCTACCACTATTGCTCTCCCACTCTTTTTCCCCCCTTCCTGGGCAGCAGGAGCACCCCCAGTGCCAGCAAGTTGGCTGCTGCTGCCTTCCCCCGGTGAGTCATCCCCCCCAACAGTATCCAAAGCGGTATACTTGTTTGAGAGGGGAATGGTCACAGGGGTCTCCTGCACTACCTGCCTGCTTCTATTGCTCCGCCTGGTGGTCACCCATTTCCTGTCTTCCTGTGCAGCCCTTCCCTGCGGTGTGACCAACTCACTAAACGTGCTATCCACGACCCTCTCAGCATCGTGAATGCTCAACAACCCATCCACCCGCAGCTCCAGCGCCTCAATGCGGTCTGCTAGTAGCTGCAGATGGATGCATCTCTGGCACACGTGGTCATCAGGGGCACCGGGGTCCCTGAATTCCCACATAGAGCAAGAGGAGCATATCACGGGGCTGGGCTCACCTGGCATGACCTTCCCTTTACTTAATTTAAATTAATTTACTACCACCAATTAAAAATATCTCTAAGGCGCTTGTATAGTCTACCAACAGTCCCTGCTACACCAGAAAAGACCCTAGTAACTATAAACTACAGAGTTAAAGTTTAAAAAAGAGAAATACTCACCAACCAATCACTTACCTGCTCCCTGGTGACGTCACACTCTGATTACTTTTTACCTCTCTCCTCTGCTGTTGATTTGGTATGCCTCACCTCGCACTGCCGCCGATTTGAATCTGCCGCCGCTTTTAACTGCCGCCGGTCACTGCCCCTTCACAGGTCCGATGCTCTGATCGGGCCTCACCTCGCACTGCCGCCGATTTGAATCTGCCGCCGCTTTTAACTGCCGCCGGTCACTGCCCCTTCACAGGTCCGATGCTCTGATCGGGCCTCACCTCGATCTGGGCCACTTGATATTGTGCCGGCTCGGAGCAAGCGAGTTGGAGTGGGATGCCTATTGTAATGTATGTACCTTTAAGGGGAGAACTACTTTTACAGCTCCTGTATACTGTAGTACCGGCAGTGACCACACCTGTATATAAACCCTGAGTAGGGATCTGTACAGATAGTTCTAGAGTAACCCTCATTCAGTAAACACCTGTTGATCATTCCCTGCAGTCTCTTGTCTAATTATTGAAGGACACAACATCAAGATACAAGGATCTAACATTGGCGACAAGCAGACTCAAACCTACCTGCAACTCTGCATCACCTCCCAGGGATTCGCTCCTGGAGAACAGTGGAAGAAGGCCGAGTCCAGAAGCACGGGCGTCGACCACGGGAAACCCCCCAGTCATCCAGTGGAGATTGAGCATCGCAGGGGAGGCTGTCTAGAGCCAGGCTTGGCTTTCCAGTCACGGTGGTCCAGCGAAACGGGCTGGCAACAGGTACTGCGCAGACCCTTCCCGGACAGCGGCGGCTAGAGCCGACCAACGGCACAGAAAAAGGCCGAGCAGCGTCGACGGGGGAGAGAGAGAGGGTAGAGCGCTAAGGGCGCAGCCGGTGTTCAGGACCGAGCGGCGTCAACGAGAGAGAGCAGAGCGCAGCCGGTGTTCAAGGGCCGAGCAGCATCAACGGGGGAGAGAGGTGCGCAGGAAAACGCGCAGAGCGCAGCCCGTGTTCAAGGGCCGAGCAGCGTCAGCGGGGAAGAAAGGAAAGCGTGGGAGACACCATTTTAAGCCGCAGCGGGGAAGAAAGGAAAGCGCGGGAGATGCCATTTTAAGCCAGTCTAACCACACCCAAAAATGCCGAAGAGTGGCAGTATCACAGCGTTCGACAATGAAGTCGAAGATTGGACGACATATGTCGAACGCATAGAAGTATACTGCAAGGCGAATGAAGTGCCAGATGACAAGAAAGCGCTGGTATTGTTGAATTCAATGGGTGCCAAATCGTATGGCTTACTACGAAACCTAGTAACCCCAGAGAAGCCAGTAGAAAAAGATTTTGAAAACATAGTGTCAATCCTACAGGACCACTTAAACCCCACACCGCTGCTGATAGCAGAAAGATTTAAGTTTCACGAAAGGAACCAGCATAAAGATGAAAGTAATGCTGAGTATTTAACGGAACTGCGCAAGCTATCGAAACACTGCCAGTTTGGAATGGGACTAGCAGATACTTTAAGGGACAAATTTGTGTGTGGGCCTCAAAGTGAAGGAACCCAGAAACGGCTTCTATCAGAAAAGGATCTTACGCTGGACAAGGCTTTCAGCATTGCAGCATCACACGAAGCAACAGCACGGGGTGCTGCAGAGATACAACGGAGACTGCAAGAATATGGCACAAATGAAATGTCATACGGAACAGTGAAGTGCTATCGCTGCGGCAGAATAACACACGACCATAATGATTGCTGGTTCAAGGACAAAGTGTGCAGACAGTGTGGGAAAAGTAGGACACATAGCAAGAGTCTGCAGGTCAGGAAAGTAAACCAGCAGCAAGAAATCTCCACAGGAGAAGTACAAGAAGGTACATAAGGTGACGGAGAGTAGTTCAGACGAACAGAAGAGTGATACAGACTCCGGAAGCAAGGAGCTGGGTTGTCTGAAACTACATAATGTGATCAAAACGGAGGATCACCAAACTATCTGGGTCACGCTCAAGATAGCAGGAGTCCAAGTGAAAATGGAATTGGACACAGGATCAGCCCTAACAGTCATAAACCGAAGGGACTACAGCGGCTATTCTCACATATACCCTTGAGAGATACAAAGATTGTCTTGAAGACGTATACGGGGCAAAAAGTCTACCCCAAAGGAAAAATAAGGGTGAACGTTATATATAACGGAAAGGAAACACCAAAAATGGACCTATATGTATTGCCAGATGGAGGACCACCACTACTAGGACGTGAATGAATCCGGAAGATACAGCTAGATTGGCATTCCATACAACCACTAACTGTAGATGCCAAAAAGGATGACGACGTCACACCTGGACGACTGTCAAAAATGCTAACTGACGCACAAGAAGTGTTCCAGCAGGGACTCGGAACACTAAAAGGCATAACAGCGATGATCAAAATAGAGGAAAATGCAAGCCCAAAGTTTTTTAAGGCCAGACCGGTACCTTATGCGATCCGCCCAGCCGTCAAAGCAGAGCTGGAAGGTTTGGAACTTTCAGGAGTACTGTCCAAAGTGGACTGGAGCGAGTGGGCTACACCCATCGTTCCTATAATGAAGAGGCCGTTGAGTAATACGCCTGGGGGACCCAGTCCTCCACACTGTACAATATCCGCTTCCGCGGATTGAAGATATTTTCGCCTCGCTATCTGGAGGGAAACGCTTCACTAAGATTGATCTGGCCCAGGCGTACCTGCAAATGGAGGTAGAAGAAGCCTCGAAACAGTACCTCACGATCAACACTCATAAAGGTCTCTACCAATACAAGCGGCTGGTGTTCGGGGTAGCATCAGCTCCGGCTATTTGGCAAAGGGCAATGGAACAAGTCCTGCAAGGGATTCCAGGGACCCAGTGTTATTTGGACGGCATCGTGGTCATGGGCGAAAGTGATCACCTCGCCAACCTGGAGCAGGTGCTCACTAGATTGAAGGGATATGGGCTCTGAGCTAATCGCCACAAATGCGAGTTTTTCCAGAAGCAGATCTCGTATTGTGGCCATGTTATTGATAAAGAGGGGTTACATAAGTCCCCTGAAAAGATTGAGGCAGTAGTCAAGGCTCCAGCACCGGAAAATGTGTCACAACTGAGGTCGTTCCTCGGGCTGGTGAACTACTACCATAAGTTCTTGCCGAATTTGTCTACCATACTACACCCACTGAACACCCTACTGCAAACGGGGGTACCATGGAAGGGGAGTGACGAATGTAAATGAGCTTTCCAGAAGAGCAAAGCATTGATCACATCAAAAGAGGTGTTGGCTCATTTCAACCCAGCACTACCAATTCGGTTGGCGTGTGATGCATCACCCTATGGCATTGGAGCGGTGCTGTCGCACAAATTCCCGGACGGCTCGGAGAGGCCAGTAGTCTTTGCGTCTCAGTCACTAACCTCAGCCGAGCGTAACTACGCCCAGATTGACAGGGAGGCCCTCAGCCTAGTGTGGGGAGTGAAAAAGTTCAATCACTATCTGCACGGGCAGAAGTTCACCTTGCTGACTGACCACCAACCACTTGTCTCCATCTTTAATCCAAAGAAGGGCGTTCTGGTGATGACTGTGCAACGGCTACAAAGATGTTCCCTTTTTCTAGGGGCGCACCAATATGAAATCGAGTATAAGGGCACGAAACAGCATGGAAACGCTGATGGGCTATCACGCCTGCTACTGCCTACTGCGGAGGAAGCACCAGCAGTGGATCCTGTCAAAATATTTCATTCGACCATAATTGAATGCTTGCCAGTAACTAACGCTGGTATAGAGAAGGAGACCCGAAATGACCCGACACTGTCTCGGGTATATGATTTGACAGTGAAGGGATGGCCAGCACATGGCGACTCACTGTTGCCAGCATTCTCATCCAGAAGAGAACAACTGTCAGTATGCCAGGGGACCTTGATGTGTGGATCCCGAGTGGTAATTCCACCCAAGTTAAGGGAGAGAGTGTTCAATGAGCTTCACGAAGGCCATCTGGGAGGGGTGAAAATGAAAAGCCTTGCTAGGGCTTATGTGTGGTGGCCGAGGATCGATCAGCAAATCGAGGACCTGAAAAAGAGCTGCTCAGGATGCCAGAAGGTCCAAAATGCACCACCACATGCCCCTCTACACCCATGGGAGTGGCCCTCATCTCCATGGCAACGAGTGCATATTGATTTTGCTGGTCCATTCATGGACTCAATGTTTTTAATAGCCGTGGATGCGCACTCGAAATGGCCTGAGGTGATCAAAATGTCCTCCGCCACCATGGAGAAAACTATTGCAGTCCTACGGACCATTTTTGCCAGGAACGGCTTGCCAGAGCAGATTTGCTCTGATAACGGACCACAGTTTGTGTCCGAAGAGTTTCGAAGATTTATGAAAAGGAATGGGGTAAGGCATTACACATCCGCCCCGTATCATCCAGCCACAAATGGATTGGCTGAGAGGTTCGTACAAACCTTTAAAAAAGCAGTAACGGTCATGTGCGATGACGACATTCCACTGCAGCATAAGGTGGACAATTTCCTGTTAGCCTACAGAAATGCGACACATGCAGTCACCAACCAGGCCCCGGCCATGATGTTCTTTAACCGAAGGTTGAGATCTCGTCTGGATTTGCTCAGACCAAATGTACGAAGAGATGTTGAGAATAAGCAATTCCAGCACATCAATGAGAAGTCGACAAGGAGCTTCAATGTAGGGCAACCAGTCTTGGCCCGCGACTACCGAACAGAGAAATGGCAACCAGGAACGATATGCACACGGCAGGGGCCACTAATGTACACAGTGGATGTTGGGGAGAACATTATGAGACGCCGTGTTGACCAGATCCTAGAGTCACAGGAACGAGTCAACCCCATGTCTCGCCCATACGTACCTGGTGATGAACCCGACGTACAGGTAGCATCTACCCCAGAAACAGTAGCATCGGAAGCGGATGAACCAACCGACGACAGGGGGCCAGAATCGCCTCCGCACCAAGAGCAAGACACTCGGGAAAGGCGCTATCCAGAAAGGATCAGGAAGCCTCCCCAAAGACTGAATTTATAAATAGACTATTTTCAGTTAATGTTGCATGTTAAAAGTGTTAATTGTAATTAGTTTGCTATTTAATTGTTAAATGAGTGTTATGGTACTGTTAATCTAAAGGGGGAGGAATTGTAATGTATGTACCTTTAAGGGGGGAACTACTTTTTACAGCTCCTGTATACTGTAGTACAGGCAGTGACCACACCTGTATATAAACCCTGAGTAGGGATCTGTACAGTTAGTTCTAGAGTAACCCTCATTCAGTAAACACCTGTTGATCGTTCCCTGCAGTCTCTTGTCTAATTATTGAAGGACACAACTGTAGTGTATGTACCTTTAAGAGAGAACTACTTTTACAGCTCCTGTATACTGTAGTACCGGCAGTGACCACACCTGTATATAAGCCTTGAGCATGCCTCTGTACCCCAGTCTTGAGACTACCCTACTCCAGTAAATACCTGTTGATTGTTAAGTTACAGCATCCGTGTGGTTATTGAAAAACATCATACTCTCAGAATCACGGATCTAACAGTGTCAATGGGGTAAGATAGAGGGTGAAGTGCACAGGGCGCAGCCGGGGGTTGAAAACCGAGCGGCGTCGAGGAATAACAAAATGGAGAGAGAAAGGGTAAAGCAGCAGCCGGGTTCAAGACCGAGCGGCGGAAACGGGAAAGGTGCACAGAAAAAAAAACGCGCAGAGCACAGCCAGGGCTCAAGGGCTGAACAGTGTCCACGGGGAGAAGAAGGGAGAGCGCGGGAGACGCCATTTTTAGAAGCCGCAGCGGAGAAGAAGGGCGAGCGCGGGAAGAAAGGAAAGCACGGGAGACGCCATTTTGTGCCAGCGGAGAAGAAGGGAAAGCGCGGGAGACGCCATTTTTGACAGTTAAATCACACCCAGGGATGCCGAAGAGTGGCAGTATCTCTACGTTCGACAATGAAGTCGAAGATTGGGCAACATATGTGGAACGTATTGAGGTGTACTGCAGGGCGAATGAAGTGCCAGATGCTAGGAAAGCACTGGTTTTGTTAAATTCCATGGGTGCAAAAACTTATGGGTTACTGCGAAACCTAATAACCCCAGAGAAGCCTGTGAATAAGAATTTCGAAAGCATAATAGAAATCCTACAGGACCACTTAAACCCCACACCGCTGCTGATAGCAGAACGATTTAAGTTCCATAAAAGGAACCAACACAAAGACAAAAGCAATGCTGAGTACTTAACGGAACTGCGCAAGCTATCGAAACACTGCCGGTACTACAGTATACAGGAGCTGTAAAAGTAGTTCTCTCTTAAAGGTACATACACTACAATTCCTCCCCTTTTAGATTAGCAGTACCCATAATATTCAAATAACAATTAACACTTTAACATGTACATGAAACAACAATAGTCCATTTATAGATTCAGGCCTAGAAATTGGGTTTTGGCTTAGCCAGGGCTTTAGCGTCGGAAATTAGTGCCGGCGCTAATTCCCCTGCGCGCGCCAAAAATTCAGTGGCGCCGCGCCCAAACGGCTGCCGGCGCTACTGAAGGGTCTTTGCGGCGGTACATCGGCGCTAACTGCCGTTTCGCGCCGCAATTCCGGCGCTGCGGCACCCGATGCGGTGCGGCAGGCTGGGGACGTGCAGGCCTCCTCCTCCCGTTAAGGAGGAGCTGCCTGCACCCGGCCGCGGCCCGCGCAAATCAGCTTAAAAATGAGCCCGGCACCTCGGACAAGTGCCGGGCTTGCATCTGTTCCGGGGGGGGGAGAAGTCCGGGGAGGGAGCTGCGGGCAGGCGGCCGGCGGGAAAGTGGCCGGCCGCCGCGGGGCCTTTAATGCGCCGGCGCAAACTGGAGTAAGGCACCTCTGCCAGAACGTTGCTTGCGGCTGCCACGGGCGAGGCGGCCGCAACTCAATTTCGGAGTTCGGGCGGGTTACCACGGCAACCGGGACGCTGCGCACACCGATGACGTCATCGGTGCCGGCGCAGCGCTACCGGTGCAATGCCGATTTAGGGCCCCAGGGAATTTTTAAACTGGCCATAACTCTGGCGCTAGTCCCTCTAGCGCCTCAAAAGCGGCACTAAGGCTAGTGAATTTCTAGGCCTCAGTCTTTGGGGCGGCTTCCTGATCCTTTCGAGATAGCGCCTTTCCTGAGGTTCTTGTTCTTGGTGCGGAGGCGATTCTGGCCCCTTTTCGTTGGTTAGTTCATCGGTTTCCACTGCTACTGGTTCAGAGGTAGATGCTATCGGTATGTTGGGTTCATCCCCAGGTACTCGAGACATGGGGTTGACTCGTTCCTGTTACGCTAAGATCTGATCGACGTGGCGTCTCACAATGTTCTCCCCAACATCCACTGTGTACATTAATGGCCCCTGCCTTGTGCATATCGTTCCTACTGTGGAGGAAGCACCAGCAGTGGACCCTATCGAGATATTTTATTCGTCAATAATTGAACGATTGCCAGTAACGAACGCGGATGTAGAGAAGGAGACCCGCAATGATCCGACACTGTCTCGGGTATATGATTTGACGGTGAGGGGATGGCCAACACATGGCGTTTCACTGTTGCCAGCATTCTCATCCAGAAGAGAACAGCTGTCAGTATGCCAGGGGACAGTGATGTGTGGATCCCGAGTGGTGATTCCACCCAAGTTAAGGGAGAGGGTGCTAAATGAGCTTCTTGAAGGTCATCTGGGAGGGGTGAAAATAAAAAGCCTTGCTAGGGCTTATGTGTGGTGGCTGGGGATCGATCAACAAATTGAGGACCTAACCAAGAGCTGCTCAGGATGCCAGAAGGTCCAAAATGCACCACCACATGCCACTCTACACCCATGGGAGTGGCCCTCCTCTCCATGGCAATGGGTGCATATTGATTTTGCTGGTCCATTCATGGACTCAATGTTCTTAATAGCAGTGGATGCTCACTCGAAATGGCCTGAGGTGATAAAAATGTCCTCAACCACTACAGAGAAAACGATTGCAGTCCTACGGACCATATTTGCCAGGAACGGCTTGCCAGAGCAGATTTGCTCTGATATTGGACCACAGTTTGTGTCCGAAGAGTGTTGAAAATTTATGAGAAGGAATGGGGTAAGGCATTACACATCCGCCCCGTATCATCCAGCCACAAATGGATTGGCTGAGAGGTTCGTACAAACCTTTAAAAAGGCGATAAAGGCCATGTGCGATGATGAAATTCCACTGCAGCATAAGGTGGCCAATTTCCTATTAGCCTACAGAAATGCGACACATGCAGTCACCAACCAGACCCCGGCCATGATGTTCTTTAACCGAAGGTTGAGATCTCGTCTGGATTTGCTCAGACCAAATGTGCGAAGAAATGTTGAGGATAAACAATTCCAGCACATCAATGAGAAGCCGACAAGGAGCTTCAATGTAGGACAACCAGTCTTGGCCCGTGACTACCGAACAGAGAAATGGCAACCCGGAATGATATGCACAAGGCAGGGGCCATTAATGTACACAGTGAATGTCGGGGAGAACATTGTGAGACGCCACGTCGATCAGATCTTAGCGTCATAGGAACAAGTCAACCCCATGTCTCGAGTACCTGGGGATGAACCTGACATACTGGTAGCATCTACCTCCGAACCAGTAGCAGTGGAAACCGATGAACTAACCGACGAAAAGGGGCCAGAATCGCTTCCGCACCAAGAACAAGAACCTCAGGAAAGGCGGTATCCCGAAAGGATCAGGAAGCCGCCCCAAAGACTGAATCTATAAATGGACTATTGTTGTTTCATGTACATAGAGTCATAGAGTCATAGAGTTTTACAGCACAGAAAGAGGCCCTTCGGCCCATCGTGTCTGCGCCGCCCATCCATCCCTGTCCAGTCTAATCCCATTTTCCAGCATTTGGTCCATAGCCTTGTATGCAATGGCATTTCAAGTGCTCATCCAAATGCTTCTTGAATGTTGTGAGGGTTCCTGCCTCTACCACCCTTTCAGGCAGTGAGTTCCAGCTTCCAACCACCCTCTGGGTGAAAAAGTTCCTCCTCAAATCCCCCCTAAATCTCCTGCCCCTTACCCTGAATCTGTGCCCCCTTGTTATTGACCCCCCTACTAAGGGGAAAAGTTCCTCTTTATCTACCCTATCTATGCCCCTCATCATTTTGTACACCTCAATCAGGTCCCCCCTCAGCCTCCTTTGCTCCAAGGAAAACAACCCCAGCCTGTAGAGTCTCTCTTCATAGCTAAGGCGCTCCATCCCAGGTAACATCCTGGTGAATCTTCTCTGCACCCTCTCCAGAGCAATCACATCCTTCCTATAGTGAGGCGACCAGAACTGCACACAGTACTCCAGCTGTGGCCTCACCAGCGTTTTGTACAGCTCCATCATAACCTCCCTACTCTTATATTCTATGCCTCTGCTAATGAAGGCAAGTATCCCATATGCCTTTTTAACCACCTTATCTACCTGCTCCGCTGCCTTCAGGGATCTATGTACATGTACACCAAGGTCCCTCTGACCCTCTGTACTTCCTAGGGCCCTACCACCCATTGTGTATTCCCTTGCCTTATTTGACCGTCCAAAATGCATCACCTCGCATTTTTCCGGGTTAAATTCCATTTGCCACTTTTCCGCCCATCTGACCAACCCGTTAATATCGTCCTGTAGCCTGAGACTTTCCTCCTCGCAATTTACCACCCCACCAATTTTCGTGTCATCCGCGAACTTACTGATCATACCCTTTACATTCTCATCCAAATCGTTAATGTAGATCACAAACAGCAAGGGACCCAGCACCGATCCCTGAGGTACCCCACTGGACACAGGCTTCCAGTCACAAAAGCAACCTTCGACCATCACCCTCTGCCTCCTGCCACTCAGCCAGTTTAGGATCCAACGCGCCAAGGCCCCCTGGATCCCATGGGCTCTTACCTTCTTGACCAGTCTCCTATGCGGGACTTTGTCAAAAGCTTTACTGAAGTCCATGTAAACCACATCCACAGCATTTCCCTCATCTACACAGCTAGTCACCCCCTCGAAAAATTCAATCAGATTGGTCAGACATGATTTACCCTTGACAAAGCCATGCTGACTATCCCCGATTAATCCTTGCCTCTCCAAGTGGAGACTAATTCTGTCCCTCAGAATTTTTTCCAATAATTTCCCTACCACAGATGTTAGGCTCACTGGCCTGTAATTCCCTGGTTTATCCCTGCTATGTTAAAGTGTTAATTGTTATTTGAATATTATGGGTACTGCTAATCTAAAAGGGGAGGAATTGTAGTGTATGTACCTTTAAGAGAGAACTACTTTTACAGCTCCTGTATACTGTAGTACCGGCAGTGACCACACCTGTATATAAGCCTTGAGCATGCCTCTGTACCCCCAGTCTTGAGACTACCCTACTCCAGTAAATACCTGTTGATTGTTAAGTTACAGCATCCGTGTGGTTATTGAAAAACATCATACTCTCAGAATCACGGACCTAACAACAACATCAAGATACATGGATCTAACACCTATGGCATGGTAAAGAGGCCTGGCCCTCAAAATGGACCAAGCTTCCCTCTGGCGCGCTCCACCCGTCGGCTGCCCAGTAGTTAAACTCTGCCTCAAAGAGTCCATTAGACCTTGTCAATTACTGTAGACATTTTGGTCAATAACTTTGCAATAATGTGGTGTTGTTAGACAGTGCCTAAATAATAGTACAGCTGGAGAGCCATGCAAGTTGGTCGGAGCCTTGCTGCCTTTACAATTGCAGGGGTTACTCTGAGCAGTGCATCAATCAAAATGTTTAATGGCTCTCTGGATTGAATACTGACTTATTTCTGTGATATCCCCTGTTGGGACCTGGAATCTACCAGTCGCATAGAAATTGAAAGATGTTTTTACCTTGGCTACCATTGGAGGGGCAATGCTTACTGAACGCTTTCCCCACAGTTATTTGTTCAAGAGCTGGCACAGTTTCGTACCACCTCCCTGGATATCCTTAGTCTTTGCATGTACTGCTTCTCCAGTAATGACAAGTATCTGCTGCTTGGCCTGTGGACAGACCCCTGGAGTAGTTGGTGCAGGTGATTTTGGTGCAGGTGATTTTAGATCTTCAATGCAACTTTTTCTCCTGCACTATCTACTATCTACTCTTCTGGCAATACCTGGCAGCACATTTTGCACGTGTAATGCTCACCAGCATTTTTTTTAACCTATCTAGACATTTTAATAACTTCAACTCAGGCATGTAGCAACAGGTGTTAGTGGAGAATTCATTACAGCGAATGAGAAAGAGCACCAGTATAAAGAGCCATTAACGAGCCCTTGAACTGGCACCACTAAGCAATTAGCATTAAAATGACAACAGAATGTTAAGAAGTTCTTTTGTCACAGGGTGAAAAACAACACTTAAACCACCAACTGACACAGCTTTCCCACATATCTGTTCCTTTCTACTAATTATTTTATTTCCACTGTACCTGGAACACAATCCAGTGGATCTCGCTTGCTGTCAGTATATTTCACCTGTTGTTTTTTAAAGGCCACTACGGAAGCAAAATTAACTAACCAGCTATATAAAATATAGAAATCAATTCATTAAGTACCAAAGTCTGAATATATCTTAGCTGAATAACACACATAAAATGTATTGGTGAAGAGAGTCTTACATTTCCAGTAGCTTTATTAACAGATGCTAGTTATTTGTGGCATTAATATCTAATTTCCTAGCTCCTTTGGGAATTATACCACAAGCTCCTTTGGTCCACTTTTATTTTTCCGTAGATGCTGCCTGATCGGTCGAGTATTTTCAGCTTTTTTTCTGATTTTAGTTTTAGTTTTCCAGCATTTGCAGTATTTTGATTTTTGTTCCTTCCCTATTATGTCTAAGTTTCACTATGACAATAGCACAATAGATACAGTACTGTGATATGGTTCTGAATATAGTCCATCTTCAAAAGAAACAACAACCCAGACCATAAGTAATCATTTTTATTTGAGTTGTCAATAATGGTTTGCCTTTTTTATATATACGGATACAAGCGTTAATAAGATAGACTAAAATGTGGACCATTGCAGTTAAATTGGACATGCACCTGGATGAAGCAGCCACCTTTTGGAAGGAATAAAAGTAAAAATGACTGGTATGCAGCAGAAGTCAGTTGGAACCTGTGCTTTCAATGCACAACCATGCTTTAAAGATGGTCTGATTTACTGTTAAAACTGCTATTATAACTGGGTTTAATCCAGAAAATTTCTATCTCTCGTTCAAATTTAATAATCACTTCAATTCAATCCAGAAGATTGCCACTTAATGCATGAGCGCAACTGTATTTCCATCTGATTTGAATATCAAATCATGCAAAGCAATCTATAACAGATGAAGAAACAAAACATAATAATTAGTTTATACAATACTTTCCACAGTTCATAGCTTGCTACAGTACTGCAAAAAATTCAATTAATTTTATGTAGCCACATTTGAATGGAGCTAAAGTAACATGTATCAGTGTCCTACCAGAACCTCACAATTAGTATAAATCTAAATGTTGGTAAATTCTTTATATATTTATTAGATGAGGCTTTCAATGAAAACATATAAATCAATAAAATGTGGGGTGCAAAAAGGCCAAAACAGGCATTAACCACTTAACATTGGGAGGCATTACAGGTAAGCTAGATCTTACCTTCACTTGACATCCGCGCACCCACACACTTTCCAAGCTAACTCAAAGGATAGTGATCAAGAGTAGAATCCTTGCTTAGTTTTGCTCCCCAACCTAGGGATACCAAGATCAGTTGTAGCACCTTGTACAACCTTACAAGCCAGGGACAGAAAATAATTCTTAAGATTATTTATATTTAAGGAGAGAACTCCATCCTTTCCCTTCTGTCATTGTGAGGAAGGTATTACCCCTGACGACATGTTGCTGTAGCCTTGTCCTATGTCTCAGTCATTGGTTGCTTATTCTACTTATACATCTTAGTAATCACTGTGTACCAATACAGCAACAGCAGAGCAAACCTCACTCAACTGAACCATTTTTATTTTGCTCCATAACATTTAAATGGGAGCTTTTAAATGAACAGACATGATCATTTAAATATGTATATTAATATACATTGTTGAAACGCAATTCAAGTTATTTGTGCTTTGCCAGATAAAAAGCCAACAGAGTGCTAGAATCAATATGTCTGATATGTTTCTCACCTAAATTTTCTTAATTTTAGATTGGGGGAGATGGTATGTTATTATTGGCAGGATTCTGTTTCTACGTCCTGATTCCAAAATGTTGAATTCCTTTCATTTTTTCCATCTTTTTTTTAACCTTCATCTCCTTAAATGTAGTGGCTCATGCTGACATACAGTTCTAGTGGTACTGCCAGCCCTTCAGTACCTTACCCAAATGACCATTCTTCACGTGTAAGCTTAAACGATGAATATCAATGGGCTATTCAACTATGGGGAGCAGTATAGCCAAGCCCAATGGTGTCATCACCTAACGTCCATGCACATGAACCGTATACAATTTTATCTCTACTTATTCCAAAAATGCTGTTGCAAATTGTGGCATCACACCATTGTCCTAGCACAAACTCAGCACAGACCAGGGATTGAATTTGGGACATTCTGGTCCCAAACTAGACAATAATTTTACCCGTTATAACATCTAGGCATCTCTGATGGTGAGCTCCTTATTTTAGCTGAGGTGGGGAAGTGCTCAGCAGAGGGTACATGAATGTTGTAGTTGAAATTACACACAGAAACAGGCTGTTCAGCCCAAACAGTCCATGTTGGTGTTTATCCTCCAGATGAGCAGTAGTTCCAATCCATGTGCCTGTCCTGTTCCCATATCCATATACCCCTTTTCTGTGACCACCCATCTAACTTATTCTTAAATATTGACATGGTGAAGCAATCAGAGGGTAAGGTAATTGTCACCATTCTTACAGAGCTTGTAGTTCATGATAGCATCACAGCAACACTGGTATAATTCTTAGAGGCAACTTAGTCAGCGAAGGAATAACACAATAACATGTAGAACCAAGGAAAATGAGGTTGAAAGGTGTAAAATAGGTACACGAATATAAACTTAACTTACTTAAAAATCAAATTTCCAACATGTGCTGAGTGTTTTTTCAAAGTGCTTAAATATGAGGTGTTTGTAAAGGAGATGTATAAACAGATTGTGACCTGGTAGTTCTGGTTGGAGAATTGGCAGTGATGGTTAGGAATCATATGGGTCAAATAACACTGATTCTTTTCTTCAAAAATGGAAAAAGACAAAACCCTAATCTTAATAGTACTGTATTTCACTCTGAGTATTTACTATCTGTTTTTTTAATTGGCTCCAAAAAGGTTAATCCAGAAAGCTAGAAGCAGCTGTAGGCAGCTTTGTAAAGGATTTTTTTTATAAAAGCAGGTGGGAAGAATAACAAAATAGGATTAGCAATGAGAACATAAGGAAAGAACTTAGTTCAGCTGAGAAATATTGTGAAAGGCTACCTGGCAATGGTTCAGGCATGGGTTCAAATATTGTAATCTACCTCTCTTTCTGTTATTTTGATATATAATACCCATAACCTGTTGAAGTGTTTTGTTTTGTAGTAGGTAATTGGCTGTGTCACTATGGGCTGAAAATAGTGAAAGAAGCATTTGTTTCAAATCAGTTTTATCATTGCATTTGCCGTCTTTATTAAGAACAAAGTAAATTGTGCATCGTCCTCAGACACCCTCCTACAAAATGAAATACTTCCCAAACTCTTTTGTGAGATGCTACAGTTGGCTTCAGTGTCCTTGGGCTAGGGAGGGGAAAACTCTGCCAAGAATCTCTTTCCTTATCACTATCCAGTGACCTTTGTTGTAAGGTGCACGTGTGGGGATGTTGGACGAGGACAGGATTAAGTCTGGCTGTCCTCCATGGTCAAATAACTTGGCAACATTTACTAACTAGGCTCACACTTGACGAATGGTTGTCAGCGCTCATGGAACCATACTGTGGCACTGACCTTAGGAGAGGAGGGGAGGAAAGGGAAACAAAAATTCTACAATCATGGGTTGGAATATTAAAAAATTACTGCACTCTTTATAATGAGTTTGATTCAGGTCAGGGACCTATCTGCCACTGATTCATTCCTGACCTGTAAAATGTGCAGTGTAATCACTGTGGGTGTAAACACTCTGCTATCACACCAGTAAAGAAACACACTCTGGCACCTCTATCCCACCACCTGGAATGAAGTATTACTCGTACTTTATAATGCTTTGTTAACATCCTCCCAGTCTTGAAACTGAATGTGGAAGTCTATGCTTGAAACTGTCTGTTTGGACGGGCAGTCTATACTTAACACATTCAGTGTTCCTAGGGTGAGCTCAGTCAATGCAAATACAAATGGAAACAGAACTACAATGCATGGCTGTTCACGGTGGGCTTAACCACCAACCTTTGTGTCTCTTGCAGTGCATGGTTTGAATAATTCTGGAAATTTCAGTTTGAAGGAGCTGTAGCACAGCAAAAAAACTCTACATTTCCTATATTTTCTTTCTCCTGCTTTGATTCCCAAGTTAACTCCGTGCGAATCTACATACTTGATAATATACAGGACACCTTTCACTTATTTTCATTACCAGATCTCAAAAATCCTTTCTCCACAGGCCATTGCTGACACCTCCACTTTCCATATACTTCCTACATCCACACTCTCTGCCGGCAACACTTTGGCTTCTCACAGCCACTACTCCCTAGTCAGGTGATCATTTGGAAGGTCTCCTGCTGTTTTCTAGTTATACTGAATGCACTCCAGTAAATGTGTCTATTGATTAAATAGAAATTTATAATAAAAAAGCATTTTCTGTCAAAATCAATGTATTGCATTTGCTTAACTGAATAATTTTAGCGGTTATCTTGTTAAGGCCCACGTTTTGTTACCAATAAATGTTTTGCCACATTTACAGCCCAAAATGTAGAACATGTTCCATGACCTGTCATTAGGATTTATGAAACTACAGTAAATTCAAAGTTATTATATAAATAAGGGTGCACTAAATCAAGCAACAAAGAATACTTACTAATATTTCACTGTGAATTCAGCGAATTATTTCAAGCAGGTTTGATAAAGTTATTTTTCACAATGAGTAAGACCATGCATTACAGTAAATCCAGGATGCCATGATGTCCTAAATCTATACACGTACACAGTGAGTAGCCATGTCTGACTGATTATATAATCTGCACCCTTTAAATAACTGTCCTAAATTGGCCTGATTGCATCTTCAATAATTAAGCACTAGATGGTACTTGCTGAACAGGAGTTTCAATTGATACCACAGATTTCTGTTTCTTGGTGTCATCTTCAGGAAAGGTTTGCATCAGCTTTTTTTTGCTTTCAAGTCTGTGGTTCCATTCTTTGATGAGTCTGCAAGTAAAACATATTATACTTTGTTCAGTGTGTTATATGTGCAGTATATCCACATGTCCGCGTCATCACTAAGACTGCCTATTTCCATCTCTGAAATATCGCCCGTCTCCGCCCTTGCCTTCGCTCATCTGCTACTGAAACCCTCATCCATGCCTTTGTTACCTCTAGACTTGACTATTCCAACGCACTGCTGGCTCTACCCTCCGTAAACTTGAAGTCATCCAAAACTCTGCTGCCCGTGTCCTAACTCGCACCATGGTCACCTGCCTGCTCAGAGGCTCTGACTGTGTCTTCCCACCACTGACAGCAGGTGGTGGCTGCACGGCGCAGGCATGACTAGTTTCCTTAGTACCAGGGTCCGTGAGTCCACTCAAGTCCCAACCAGCAGGCGATGCTGTTTACAATATCGGCAGGCAGTGTTAATGCACCCCTGCTGAGAACCTACTCTTCCACTCAGTACACTACTCACTAAGGCTGAGCCATTTGAAAGCCTCAGTGATCGGAATTGGGCCTTTTGGGCCTATTTAAGAAGATGTTATTCAGCCAGTTTGGAGTAACTTTCATTTCCTGGTGTCACTGTTTTAAAACATTGTCACCATTCAGGCACAGATACAAAATATTCATCTATGTATGTACAATGCAATTTTTGTTTCGCATAATAACTTCACTGCCATGGCAGAGACAGTGTTGGTAACTGGTTGTTGATAGTTATAAGTGGAATCCAAGCCCTTAGGCTAGTAACAGTTTCAGGAAATTCTAGTACAATAGCAAAATACTGCAGATGCTGGAAATCTGAAATAACAACAGAAAACGCTGGAAAAGCTCAGCAGGCCAGGCAGCATCTGTGGAGAGAGAAACAGAGTTAATGTTTCAGGTCGAAGACCTTTCGTCAGAACTGGAAAAAAGCAGGAAATGGAGCAGATTTAAAAGCAAGTTTAGGGGCTGGGAAATGGGGGAGGGGATGAAAGAACAAAAGGGAAGGTCTGTGATAGGATGGAAGGCAGGAGAAGTAAACAGGCATTAAGAGATATTCAAGGCAAGATGAGATGATAATGGGACAGGTTAAGAAACAAAGGATGGCTCTAGATGGAGTGTGAATTGCGCTGGCAGAATGGAAGACAGCTGCCATGTGGGAGGGGGAAAAAAAAGCACAAACAAAAAGTGTGGATAAAAAATATAAATATGATAGGGGCCGAGGTTATGATCTGAAATTGTTGAACTCTATGTTGAGTCCAGAGGGCTGTAAAGTGCCTAATCGAAAGATGAGGACTAAATCTCACCGAATTATGGTCACTGTCACCAAAATGCTCTCCTACTGACACTTCTACCACTTGCCCAGCTACATTGCCTAGAATTAGGTCCAGAACTGCCCCCTCTCTTGTAGGACCTTCTACATGCTGGCTCAAAAAGCTCTCCTGGATGCACTTTAGAATTCCGCACCCTCTAAGCCTTTCACCTCTGACTATCCCAGTTAATATTGGGGAAGTTGAAATCCCCTACTATTATTACCCTATTATTTCTACACTTCTCTGAGATTTGCCTACATATCTGTTCCTCTATCTCCCCCTGACTGTTTGGGGGACTATAGTACACTCCCAGCAAAGTGCTTGCCCCCTTTTTGTTTTTAAGTTCTACCCATATGGCCTCATTAGAGGAACCTGCTAAGATATCATTCCTCCTTACAGCAGTAATTGACTCCTTGATTGATATTGCGACACCCCCTCCTCTTTTGCACCCCCCTCTGTCTCGCCTGAAGATTCTATACCCCGGAATATTGAGCTGCCAGTCCTGCCCCTCCCTCAACCAAGTCTCTGTGATAGCAACAATATCATACTCCCATGTGTTCATCAACGCCTTCAATTCATCTGCCTTACTCGCAAGACTCCTTGCATTAAAATAAATGCCATCCAGCCTTGCCATACTCCCTTGTGACGTTACATATTTGCTCTGTCTTCCAGGCTGACTTGTTTTTTCCCCTATATTTGGCTGTGCATCACCCCCTACTATAGCTCCACTCCGTATCCCATCCCCCTGCCAAGTTAGTTTAAACCCCCCCCCCAACAGTACTAGCAAACCTCCCTGCAAGGATGTTGATCCCGGTCCGGTTCAGGTGCAACCCAACCGACTTGTCCAAGTCCCACCTTCCCCAGAGGCAGACCCAGTGATCCAGGAAACTAAAGCCCTCCCTCCTGCACCAACTCTTTAGCCACGCATTAATCTGCTCTGTCCTCCTATTCCTATACTCACTAGCACGTGGCACCAGGAGTAATCCAGAGATTACATACTTTGAGGTCACGCTTTTTAATCTGCTACCTAGCTCCCTAAATTCTTGTTGCAGGACCTCATCCCTCTTTCTACCCATGTCATTGGTACCAATGTGAACCATGACCTCTGACTGTTCGCCCTCCCCCTTCAGAATGCCCTGCAGCTGTTCAGTGACATCCTTGACCCTGGCACCAGGGAGGCAAAATACCATCCTGGAGTCACATCTGCGGCCACAGAAACGTCTATCTGTTCCCCTTACGATAGATTCCCCTATCACTATTGCTCTCCCACTCTTTTTCCTCCCCTCCTGTGCAGCTGAGCCACTCGTAGTGCCATGGACTTGGCTCTTGCTGTATTCCCCTGAGAAACCATCTCCCCCATCAGTATCCAAAACGGAAAATCTGTTGGAGAGGGAGTTGGACCCAGGAGACTCCTGCACTACCTTCCTAGTTCTTTTACTCTGTCTGGTGGTCACCCATTTCCTGTCTGCCTGTGTACTCTTTACCTGCGGTGTGACCAGCTCGTTAAACGTGAAGTGATGGCAAACTGTTGAAGATCTAGCCTCTGTCATTTCGGAAACGGAAGTTCCACATTGAGGGCTCAGGGTGACTTGCATTTGTCATGATGGTGGTCAGAGTGATAGGAAGCCACAGGTTCTTGTCCATTGTCTATGGTGTGGTAAGAAGGTGCCAGGCACATGTGTTTGATTGGGCAACCTAAGCAAATCTGGCCAAGATGAGTGCATCCCTTGTATCCCGGGCAGCAATGTGCTTGCGTGCTGCTGGAACTGGCGCATCCGCCTCCGCAAGGTCTTCCTCCTCCTCCTCCTCCTCCTCCTCCTCATCCTTATCCTCATCCTCTTCATCTGAGGAGGCTGTGCACTGAGCCACTTGTTCCTCAGGCAGCGGTAAGCCACGATTCTGTGCGATGTTGTGCAGGGCACAGCAGACCATGACGCTTCTGGAGACCCTGGCTGCTGAATACTGTAGGGCTCCACCTGATCTGTCAAGGCATCTGAAGCTCCTCAGCTTCGTTCGATGGCCTCCTGAGCGGCGTCATTAGCCACGTCTTCAGCGGATAGCCCTTGTCTCCAAGTAGCCATCCCGAAAGTTGGTTTGGCGGATTGAAGAGAATTTTAAAAAACTTGGCGCAAACATGCAAAATATCCTTCTTGTGGTTACACACCAACTGCACGTTGAGGTAGTGGAAGCCCTTGCAGTTGACAAAAAGAGCTGGGTTGTGATGGGGTGCCTTAAGGGCCACATGTGTGCAGTCTACGACGCCCTGCACCCTTGGGAAGCCTGCCATATTTGCAAAGCCAACCGCACGCGTGGTTATACTTGCTTGATCCGTGGAGAAGTAGATGTAATTGTGCGCCTTTGCAAAGAGGGCATCGGTTACTTGCGTGATGCAAGTGTGTGCAGACGACTGGGAGATGCCGCTGATGTCTGCTGATGATCCCTGGAAGAAGCCTGAAGCAAAAAATGTTGAGTGCGGTGGTGACTTTGTCAGCCACTGGTAAAGGGTGTCCACCCGATCCTCTGGGTTCCAGGTGTTGGTGCAGCATTGCGCAGATGTCACCCACTACCTCTCGCGAAAGCCTCAGCCTCCTTTGGCACTGCTGCTCACTCATGTTGAGGAAGCTCATCCTCATCCTGTAAACCCTGTTGTGGGGTATCTCCTGCGGTGCCGTGCTTCCCTGTGCTGACATCTTCTGTCCTGTGTGCCATCAGGTGGGTGAGCAGCAGGTTGGCGCTCCTGTTGTTGCTGCTGCTGCTGTTCTTGGTTCTGCTGCTGCCGTGGCTGCTCTTCGTCCGAATCTGAGCTCCAGGATGAAAGGAAATAAATGGTTCCCATGCTGCTGGTAGATACCTCAGTTGGGGAAATGCTCAATGTGGGGAGAGGGTTTTCCCAGGAGGTCACAGTGGAGATGGATCTCAGCTTCACCGCTTCCAAGATCAGTGGACCTGCAAAAAGTTCTCCAAGACCTGAAAAATCAAAGTTCTCCCACCTGCAACTGATCCTGTTGAAAGCTCCATTTTTATGGTGGAGCTGCAGCTGTTTGGAAGCCAGACACTTGTGAACCCGACAGGATTAGCTGGCGTGTTTCAGGAGAGACATGCAGCATGCTGAAAATGTGGGAAAATTTGAAAGGCCTCTCAAAATGGCATTATAGAGGTCCTTAAGTAATAGTTAAGTGCCTTATGGGCCTATCCCGCCGCTTGGAGGCGCAACCGAAATGGACTCTGCAAGCCCGCCTCTGGCAAAGTTGCGCGGAGGTGGGTTGACAGCGGGATCGGAACCCGCCGTCATTTTTTCAAACTTTCCCACCTGACCCACCTTCAAAGCCGCCTCCTCAGGGATGGTAAAATCTAGCCCTAAGTGTCGGTAGGTAATCCTCCTCCACCATCCGTACTTATGTACTTTCCATCAGAAGTCACCGGCTAAGTTGTCTCCTCTTTAGCCTGAGGGCACTGAGGCCAATAGTAGTTCCCCAGCTCCTCCCCAGTTCAGCACAGACTAGGAATCGAACATGACAATTCCAATACTGTTGATCAAATTTCTGGGGCTATCCTCAGGGTCTGGAGTGAGCATTATACCGAAGGTGTCTGAGCCAACAGGCCACAGTAAAGACCCAGCTGCATGAAGAGTGGAAAAGCCAGTGGCGTGTACTACACAGATAGAAGGCTTCAATTAACCAGTTCATTGGGAGGAAGTGGACTCCACACAGCTCTGCCTAGCTAATGGCAGGACAGCGGGTATGAACAGGATTGATATTAAACTTCTTAAAACTACCCTTGGCAAGGAGTGAGGAAAATGGCAATAATCTTAAAGATCAGTGTCAAGAACCACCAGCCTCGCAATTGGGGACAGGATTGGATAAATGTTCTGCTCCACCACTCTTTCATTGACAGAACAGCCACTATGGAATTTGCTGACCTTTACCTCCATGTTTCCCATTGTGCATTTTGGAATTAGCCTTTAATTGGTTGAGAGTCAGTTCCAAGGGTCATTTTTTCTGTTGCAATACTCATTAGAGTTTAACAAGTAACATAGTCATATCATAGACATAGCCACAGCCCAATCGCACCTGATGAGAGAATTCCTGAGTGGTGTTCCAAGGGTTAAATTTATTTCTACCCTTCTATGTCATGCATTGTTCCATAAGATGGTGATTTTTTTTCATACCATTTTACAAATGCCACTCTGTAGAAAGTGTGCGAGTGATCCTGACTGATTCTCCTTACCTTTGTTGATGGATTAACCAAAAATATGAACGTGCTATTTGGAGAAATGCTGGTGTGAGCCCCCAGTCTGTGGTTTTGGCTCTACACCACAGACCATCTATATTAGTTGAAAAATATCACTGCTATTTCCTGATCTAGTAGAAGGTGTCCAATAACTTCTCATTTATCCTCTCTAGCAGTGTGGGACAAATCTACTCACCGCTGGCCTAACAATGGTTCAACCTTGGTTTAGGTTTTACACTAGAACCTTATGAGGCTTTTCAGGACCATCAGGAAATATGGATACATTCTTCCAATGGACTATTGAAGATCAGTTACATAATTACCAATAAACGACATTGCATTAGTTACACCATTATTACTAGGTAACCAGGGAAAGCTGAAAGTCAAAAAATTGGTCACATTCTTTTATGCAGAGTACCAGATTTAAACAATAGTTTTTCAGCTCTGCAAGTAACTCCAAGTAATGTGTGTGGTACACATGCCCAAAAGGGAACCCACCTGATTTTTTGTCCATTGAAATAAACGGACAGAGAATCAGGCGGACTTGCTTACAGGCGATGTTCCCGTTAAGCTGCACAGCCATGCAGCCACGCAATGGTCTAGAAATCCCATACAGGCCGCTTGCCAGCTTTATAATGGAAAAACCACGCATGCACGAGAATTTGAATGGGTCGCGCAGCCCGTTAAAGGGGCCGCGCGCCCCCGAGAAATTAGAGGGAACATTGCGTACAGGCATGTGATCCTATTTGATACATTTCCCATTTCTACCTCTCCCAATGCAGCCATTGCATCCCCAACAATGGCTTCTCTTCCCTCCCCTGCCTCTCTTGTGCCTTTGGCATAATTGCTCTCCATGTACACAGCTGACAGAATTGGCCCCATAAATACTTGTTCAACTCAATATCAACAAATAAAGTTATTTGATAAAACAACCTAAGAAGTAAGTGGCCCAGGGACAAATCATCTCCCCCACCCCTGTTAAACAATCTGTGTTTCTGCAATGACATGACTATGGTTGGTTGTGCAGCAGTGTGAAACATCATGGGGGGGAATTTCTCCTACTTGCTCACCATAACTTCAGCAGAAATGCTGTTTACACCATTTTTCTGGGGTTACCACGGCCCTTCTGCCAAAGTTCTGGCAGATGAAGGGAAGAGCCACTGCAGAAATTCATCCCTATGACTATGAACTGATAACCCATCATTCCATCACAATTCACAGCGGTGCTCCATTGCACTGTGTTTCACTGATTATTTTCATTAAGTTATGGCAACATGTAAATTATAAAGTCTAATCCAGAGAGACAAGCAATTTTATCAGTGTAGTGGTAAAACACATCTTCTGGACGTCAACCCTATGCTCTCTTGAATCACAATTTATTTACAAAATAATCAAACAACCCACCTACTAAGGGCACTTTTATCCAACCTTATCCTCTCCTGCTCCAGCCACTCCGTCTGCTTTTCAATTTTCTTCTCCCAGATAGTTTTCAGATCATATTTAGGGCCAGCTGCTCTCTCCCGATTGGACAAGTAAGACAAACGTTCCATTTTCTAGAAGAAATAAGTACACTGTGACTGAAGCTCGCCATTCAGCAGCTGTGCATTATGACAATCTTTACAGCAACAGGTGCTGGTTTTCTCAGGGTTCTACTAGCACAATTTTAGTCCCTTTTGTACCTTTCTGATGCCCATGTTTATCAGTTTAAATAATGATGCGCTGGAAATGGTGCATTTCTTTGCACCAAATGACTGAGCAGTGCTCCCAGTGAGATATAGCACAGGTTACAAGCAGCTTAAAGTTCCATTAAATTCCAACCTCGGAATAGCATCTTTCACTGCAATACAAAATGATAATTACTTCTTATAGAGGCAGACATAGAAAATGAAGTTGTTTTTCGGTCTTCTTAATGGTGTGAGTCCCCTAGTTTTGCAAGTGATAGTGAACTTGGATTTTTTATTTTGCCTTTTTGGTTTGCTTTTGCTGTATTTACTTAGGTCCTTGTTCTTTTTCGCATTTCAGTCTTTTCTCTTTTTTCTTTTACCACCCACCTTTGAAGTCACACAGCCATGATGTCATAAGTGATGGAAAATGCACGGGAGAGAAACCCTGTGCCATTACCATATTTTTGAAGCTTCAATGAGGTTTGCAGAATGAACCTCCTGATTCCCCAATTTCTATTTTCGGACTTGCCATCCAATTCTCCCCCAACCCCCCACCTCCCACACCACCTGCCCCCCCCCCCCAATCCTCACCAACCTCCAGTTGTACAGCTGGTGTATGTGAATGGAAAATCTCCTTGTTGCTTTTAGATTCCTGTGCTTCTATCAATTAGATTTTTGAGAAGTATTTTTTCCAACTTCATTCTTACCCTCTGATTTTTTTCTGTTTGTGTTCCTGCATGAACCATTTGGAAGAATAATTTTAGAAAATGAAAACGTAACAGAAAATATGAAGACAAGTGTAGATCCCTTACAGTCAGAAATGGGAGAATTTATAATGGGGATCAAGGAAATGGCAGAGCAATTAAACAAATACTTTGGTTCTGTCTCATGGAAGAGGACACAAATAACTTCCCAGAAATACTAGGGAACCAAGGGTCTAGTGAGAAGGAGGAATTAAAGGAAATTAGTATTAGTAAAAAAATAGTGCTGGAGAAATTAATGGGACTGAAAGTTGATAAATCCCCAGGGCTTGATAATCTGCATCCCAGAGTACTAAAAGGTAGCCATGGAAATAATAGATGCATTGTTTGCCATCTTCCAAAATTCTATAGATTATGGAACAGTTCCTGCAGATTGGAGGGTGGCAAATGTAACCCCACTATTTAAAAAAGGAGTGAGAGAGAAAACAGGGAACTACAGACCGGTTAGCCTAATATCAGTAGTAGGGAAAATGCTAGAGTCTATTGTAAAGGATGTGATAACAGGACACTTAGAAAATATTAACGGGATTAGACAAAGTCAACATGGATTTATGAAAGGGAAATCATGTTTGACAAACCTACTGGAGTTTTTTGAGGATGTAACTGGTAGAATAGATAAAGGAGAACCGGTGGATGTGGTGTATTTGGATTTTCAGAAGGCCTTTGATAAAGTCTTACATAAGAAGTTAGTGTGCAAAATTAAAGCACATGGGATTGGGGGTAATATACTGACATGGATTGAAAATTGGTTAACAGACAGGAAACAGAGATTAGGAATAAATGGGTCTTTTTTGGGTTGGCAGGCGGTGACTAGTGGGGTACCGCAGGGATCAGTGCTTGGGCCCCAGCTATTCACAATATATATCAATGATTTGGATGAGGGAACAAAATGTAATATTTCCAAGTTTGCTGACGACACAAAACTAGGTCGGATTGTGAGTTGTGAGGAGGATGCAAAGAGGCTTCAAGATGATTTAGACAAGTTGAGTGATTGGGCAAATACATGGCAGATGCAGTATAACGTGGATAAATGTGAAGTTATCCACTTCGGTAGGAAAAACAGAAAGGCAAAGTATTATTTAAATGGTGATAGATTGGGAAATGCTAATGTACAAAGGGACCTGGGTGTCCATGTACACCAGTCACTGCAAGCAAACATGCAGGTGCAGCAAACAGTTAGGAAGGCAAATGATATGTTGGCCTTCATTGCAAGAGGATTTGAGTACAAGTGCAAGGATGTCTTACTACAGTTGTACAGGGCCTTGGTGAGACCACACCTGGAGTACTGTGTGCAGTTTTGGTCTCCTTACCTAAGAAAGGATATACTTGCCATAGAGGGAGTGCAGCGAAGGTTCACCAGACTGATTCCCGGGATGGCAGGTCTGCCGTATGAGAAGAAATTGGGTTAACTAGGCCTGTATTCACTAGAGTTTAGAAGAATGAGAGGGGATTTCATTGAAACATATAAAATTCTGACAGGGCTAGATAGACTGGATGCAGGGAGGATGTTTCCCCTGGCTGGGGGGTCTAGAATGAGGGGTCACAGTCTCAGGATACGGGATAGGACATTTAGGACTGAGATGAGGAGAAATTTATTTACTTAGAGGGTGGTGAACCTATGGAATTCTCTACCACAGAAGGCTGTGGAGGCCAAGTCACTGAATATACTTAAGAAGGAGGTAGATAGATTTCTAGACACAAAAGGCATCAAGGGGTATGGGGAGAGAGCGGGAATATGGTATTGAGATAGAGGATCAGCCATAATCATATTGAATGGCGGAGCAGGCTCGAAGGGCTGAATGGCCTACTCCTACTCCTATGTTTCTATGACTTTCTTGAAAATTAATAAAATCACTCCATATATCAAATATTTAATTGCCTCTCCCCCTCCCCCTCCTTTGCTCCCTTTCTCCATACCCTGCTCTCCTTCTCTTGAAGGTGTTGACTTCCTACTGGGGTAAATTCTAGAGTCAATCTAAGGTACCTCACCTAAGTAGCTAGTCTTTAAGTGCAGCACAAACAGCACAAGGTACATCACAGCCAACCCCAATCATGTCTTCACCTGATGTTTACATACACAGCTCCAGTAGCTGAATACCAATCAGGAATAGGAACCCTGATCATTTTGTTGCTTCACTAATCCACAGACACTGAGGACAACTTCAGTATACCAGCTGCTGCCCTAGCTAAGATCAGCTAATGCAGCACAGACCAGGGACTGAACCTGGGTCCTTCTTGGTCTGTGTGGCTCAATCACTGCCTTAACCAGTTGAACCATCAGGGGAGCGAGCCAATTGCAATTTAGGTTATGAGTTACAGAATATTCCATCATTATTCCTAAACATTTGTGCGAATTTCTTTTTAATATTCTATGCACCTATGTATTGAACAAAACTAAGACCTCATGTTAAATAATGCCAGAAAGGTCTCTTGTCAGCCTTAAAAACATCAACAGTTAGAGTGATAGACACTTTTAAACATTTCCCCAAATAAAACCCATTTTAATTAATACTACTTTATCCTTTGCAAGCATGGTTTCAGTGTAAGATTGATTTTATTTGTTAATATGAACTTATGCTCATTTCTAAATTGTGTACTGTCTCCTAGAGTATCCTGCAGACATACACTGTATAAGTTGAACATCATTTTAATTCTTTAATTGAAACACAATTTGTTCGTTTACAAATCCATGATAATCACATTTACAAGTACTGTTACTTATCATCAGTATAAGTTGAAATCATCATTATGTCTTAAACTAAATTCAGTTAAAGCATCAGAAGGATTGCATGTTATTTTAGTCAGGCATTATTTTTACTTTGAATTTGTACCACACTTAATTTGACAACAAACCTGTACTTAAAAAAGTGTTAAATCCTTATTATATATTTTATAAGATTTATGACACAAATATATAACTTTAGAAAATATTTTCACTGAATTATTTCATGTATTTACAACCCCGCAATTTGAAATGCAGTCTCACTACATGGTTTACTGTACTTATTTCCTAGAACTTTGATGGATCTAATATGATGAAGATTGGCTTAAATCAGGAAAGGCTTCCAGCTGAGAATATGTGGCAGTCATATTTGACACTCGCCCTTAACAACAGCACATTTATTAAAAGATCTCCTTACATCATACAAACTCGCTCAGTAGAAATTGTTGGAAACAATTGTGATTCATTATAAATACCTCTAAACATTTAAAGAAATGGGCAATTTTTTGAAGCACAATAATCAGATCCGTAGAGGGAACTCAACATTATGGGAGTTAATTTAACACAAATAAATAAAATAGCATTTTAAAATACAATTCACTTACCAGAAGTAGAAGAAAAAATTGTTCCTCTAGCGAAATGATTGTTCCTCAAACTGCAGTGGTGCCTAACTGTTTAGGGGCGTAACAGAGTGGGTCGTGGTCAACCTACACGAGCAACATTTCTTTATGTTGTGTCTCCGCCCTGTTTATATGAGAGCTGGTGACAAAGTCTATTTTGAATAGAGGGCTTGTATCATTCCATGCATTTTGTAGTATAGTATGTGTGATGACATTATAGGCTGTGGGCTCCAGAAGCATCGCCCATGGGGTGGGATAGTTGCTGGCAGATGTCATTAAACTCCTGCAAGCCAAACATAACTTGGCAGAGATGGAACGGATATTTCTTTGAAAAGCACATCATTCACTTCAGTGCGGCTTTCATGAGACTTGCTCAAATTTGCTTTTGGCCTAACAGGAACTGTAAGTGTGAAATTGCTTGTATAACAATTCATGACGGAATATCGCATTACATGGAAACTGGCAGAGAAAATAAATTTGATTCTTGACTCGTGATATCTTCAAGTAAGACTTCAGAACTTAACTGTTAAATGTCAACGGGTCACTCATTAAAGGACTGCAACAGCATCCTTGCACATGTCAAATTATGTTATAGATTTAAATGCTCCAGTTGATTTGTAGCTATCATTTTAGGTCTTATATTTCTGTCACCATAGCACAAGTGAAATGTAACAAACCAAGGAAATTTGGTTTGCAACCAGTTTTCAGTTTTACTGTTTTATAAGAAACACAGAGATGAAATTTTAAATTATATAGGACATTTTATTTGTGTAAAAGATTAATATTCATGCACTAATTTGATTTTCTCCTGCAGGTTTCTCCTCTTCTGAATGTAGTGACTCGCATTGGGTACAGTTTCGTAGGCCCGAACAGTAATTCAGCCGAGGTCATTCTTTTTGTGTGAGCCCGGACAGTGAATGAGTGTCAGCAGGTTGTTCAACTGTGGAAGGGACTTGATGTCCATAAGAAAAATTATTTTTCAGCATAAGAACATAAGAACATAAGAAATAGGAGCAGGAGTAGGCCAATCGGCCCCTCGAGCCTGCTCCGCCATTCAATAAGATCATGGCTGATCTGATCCTGACCGCCAATCCACTATCCCAGAACCATCTCCTGAATCTAACAGAATTAGACACACGAAATAGGAGCAGGATCAGGCTACATGGCCCCTGGGCCCGCTCCGCTACCCACAGGGCCATGACCGATCCAAACCTAGACTCATGTCCAAGTTCCTGCCCGCTCCCCGTAACCTTTAATTCCCTTTACTTCTAGGAAACTGTCTATTTCTGTTTTAAATTTATGTAATGATGTAGCTTCTACAGCTTTTTGGGGCAGCATATTCCATGGACCTACCACCCTCTGAGTGAAGTAGTTCCTCCTCATCTCAGTTTTGAAATAGCAGCCCCTTATTCTATGACTATGCCCCCTAGTTCTAGTTTCACCCATCATCGGGAACATCTTCCCCGCATCCACCCGATCCAACCCCGTCACAATCTTATATGTTTCAATAAGATCGCCTCTCATTCTTCTGAACTCCAATGACTAGAGTCCTAATCTACTCAACCTCTCCTCATATGTCCATCCCCTCATCCCCGGGATTAACCGAGTGAACCTTCTTTGTACTGACTCGAGAGCAAGTATGTCCTCTACTCCCCAGCATCCTGTGTTACTGACTGTATCTCTACTGATGTTAATCCAGCTCCGTCACACTGTCACTGAGTAACCCCTCCCCCAGCGCCCTGTGTTACTGACTGTATCTCTACTGATGTTAATCCAGCTCCCTCACACTGTCACTCAGTAACCCCTCCCCCAGCACCCTGTGTTACTGACTGTATCTCTACTGATGTTAATCCAGCTCCCTCACACTGTCACTCAGTAACCCCTCCCCCAGCGCCCTGTGTTACTGACTGTATCTCTACTGATGTTAATCCAGCTCCCTCACACTGTCACTGAGTAACCCCTCCCCCAGCGCCCTGTTACTGACTGTATCGCTACTGATGTTAATCCAGCCCCCTCACACTGTCACTCAGTAACCCCTCCCCGAGCACCCTGTGTTACTGACTGTATCTCTACTGATGTTAATCCAGCTCCCTCACACTGCCACTCAGTAACCCCTCCACCAGCACCCTGTGTTACTGACTGTATCTCTACTGATGTTAATCCAGCTCCCTCACACTGTCACTGAGTAACCCCTCCCCCAGCGCCCTGTTACTGACTGTATCGCTACTGATGTTAATCCAGCTCCCTCACACTGCCACTCAGTAACACCTCCCCCAGCGCCCTGTGTTACTGATTTTATCTGTACTGATGTTAATCCAGCTCCCTCACACTGTCACTCAGTAACCCCTCCCCCAGCACCCTGTGTTACTGACTGTATCTCTACTGAGATTATTTGAATGGTAATAGATTGGGAGAAGGGGAAGTGCAAAGAGACCTGGGTGTTCTTGTACACCAGTCGCTGAAGGTAAGCATGCAGGTGCAGCAGGCGGTTAAGAAGGCAAATGGTATGTTGGCCTTCGTAGCAAGAGGGTTCGAGTACAAGAACAAGGATGTCTTGCTGCAGTTGTACAGGGCCTTGGTGAGAACACACCTTGAGTATTGTGTGCAGTTTTGGTCGTCTTACCTGAGGAAGGACGTTCTTGCCATGGAAGGAGTGCAGCGAAGATTCACCAGGCTGATACCTCGGATGGTTAGTGAATAGCAATTGGGAGTGGGTAACCGCACCGATTTTTCCCTTCCCTAGTTTGGGTCATTGAGGCAAACAGTTACATCCCCATCACTAACCCAGATTAATTCAGCTCACTCAATTTAGACCAAAGATGGAACTTGAGGTCCCCCTGGTTTGTATAACTCTCTGTCACACCATGTGGTGCATTTACTCACTGTGGGTAATTTTGACTTTGTGCGATAGTGTAAAACGGGTGGCACCCTGTTTTTCATCTCTCCCGATTTTTATTTCTATTGGAGAAATATAAAGCAGGATGCTGATTTCACTATCATCCATTTTACACTATCGCACAAAGTCTAAATTACCCCCACTGAGTCACCAAAGAAGTTTTTCTTTCAATTTTCCCCTCCAGTTTTCTCTCCTCTTCTTATCTGAGGGCATTGGCTCACTGGGTTATAGTTTCATGAACCAGCAGTCACACTCTAGCATTTTGTCCAAGTGGACATTATTTATGTGTGAGCCTTGACAGTGAGTGTTGCTAGGCTATCCGACTATGGAGGACGTCACACACAGGCATAGAGTTAAAGAGTATGATGTTAAAGAATATGACATATTTGGCATCATCACTAAGTTGTGCATGGAATTCTGCTGTGTAAGGGACACCTTTCATAACCTCACGATGTCCCAAAAGTGCTTCACAGCCAATGAAGTACTTTTGAAGAGTAATCACTGTTGTAACGTAGGGAAATGTAGCAACCAGTTTGCACACAGCAAAGTACCATGAATGGCAATGAGATAATGACCAGATAACCTGTTGATTGAGGGGTTATAATGTTGGCCAGGATACCAGGAGAACTCTCGTGCTCTAGTTTCCATGGGATCTTGTACAACCACCTGAGAAGGCAGATGGGTCTTGGTTTAATGTCTCATATGAAAGACAGCACCTACCAACATTTCAGCACCCCCTCAGTATTGCACTGAAGTGTCAGCCTAGATTACGTGCTGACGTCTCAAGTGGGGCTTGAACCCATGGCCTTCAGATTCAGAGGCAAGAGTGCTACCACTGATCCAAGGCTGACATCAATCCCATGGCTATTGTATTAATATATACTGGCTGACACTACTCATCCCTGTAAGCTATAAGAAAACATGGAGTGCCTTCTCCTCAAAACCAAGTGCTATCATTTTCAATATGCACTTTAGAATGGTTTAGTATCTGTCTAACTTACACGTGATTTTTAGTGCATTGCTGCAGTTAAGTAATAGGCAGCTATGAAACAATGTGAATGTTGAAAGAGAAAAGGGTAATAATGCATTGTAACAAAGTCCCCAGTCATGGGTTAAATCTCTATCCCAGTATCTGATTTCAGAGAACATGCCAAATCTCTTCAAAATTTACTTTGATCTTTCACTGTTCTCTGAACTCGTTGTGGGTGGGCAACTGGCTTGTAATGTCTGTCTATGTATTTTGTAACAAACATCTTTAAACTCTTAAGAGAATTGGAGAAACCACAGCAATGTAGTTGACTCTTAACTGCCCTCTGAAATGACCTAGCAAACCACTCAGTTGTAACAAACTGCAACAAAACACAATAATAAGAATGAAACCGGATGGACCACCAGGCATCAACCTCGGCACTGACACCCAGCCCAGTCAACCTCACCAACATCTGGGGACTTGTGCCAAGATTGGGAGAGCTGTCCCACAGACAAGTCAAGCAACAGCCTGACATAGTCATACTCACAGGATCATACCTTTCAAGCCAATGTCCCAAACTCCTCCATCACTGGGTATGTCCTGTCTGACCAGCAGGACAGACCCACCAGGGGTGGCAGCCTTGTGGTATACAATCAGGAAGGAGTGGCCCTGGGAGTCCTCAACATTGACTCCAGACCCCATGAAGTCTCATTGCTTCAGGTCAAGCAAACATCCTGCTGATTACTACCTACCGCCCTCTCTCAGGAGATGAATCAGTACTCCTCCAGGTTGAACACCACTTGGAAGAAGCACTGAGAGCAGCAAGGGCACAGAATGTACTCTGGGTGGGGGACTTCAATGCCCATCACCAAGAGTGGTTCAGTAGTGGAATACAATTCAGCTACTCTCAGTGCTTCTTCCAAGTGGTGTTCAACATGGAGTTGTACTGATTCATCAGCTGAGGGAGGGCAGTAATCTGCAGGAGGTTTCCTTGCCCATGCTTGGCCTGAAGCCATAGCTTCATGGTTACCATTACTAGTAATTATTCCAGATTTATTTAATTAACTGAATTTAAATTCCTCAGCTGCCATAGTGGGATTTGAACTCATATCTCTAAATCATTAGTCCAGGCCTCTGGATTACTAGCCCAGTGACATTACCACTACACTACTGTTCCTGATATAGATGAATTCATGTGGATCAACAGTGTAAAAGTTAAGTCAGTTTTGCAATTATAGAATCATAGGGCTAAATCTTAACTCCCAAAAACGGGTGAGTTGGGGTTGGGTCAGAGGTTTAAATTTTAAAAATCTGAAACTGGTACCCAACCCGCCTCGAACCTGCCCACTTCCAGTTTTAACAGAGGCGGGATGAGGGGGGGTGACCAATCCGCAGGTGGGGGGCGGGTTGGTAATTTAAATATTATAATGAAGCTGCCTGTCTTCATTTTAACAGTCATTTTATTTTTAGCTTAAGTCATCCGGGTTTCCCAGGCCTCGGGAAAGCCGACAAGTGAAAGGAGATGAGAAGAACTGAATCCATGAGGTAAGTGCCTTTACAGCACTGCTTGTGGGCCAGGAGAAGCAGGATTGTTTCCTCCAGGCCCAACAAGCTACCCAGTAAATCCCCACCCCATGATCTGCCTGCTCCACCCTCACCATCGGACCCCCTCCAACTACCATCTGCTCCCCCTGACCACCAAACAAACTCCCCGTGATCAGGATCCCCTCACCGCAATCGAGAACCCCCCACTAGACCTACCTGCTCTCCTCGGTTGCAGCCTGGTGCTGCAGGCTTCCCTGCCCAATAGGCCTCTAGCCTGTCAATCAGGCTGCTTTTGGGTGGGAAACCGATAGAACTTTTTTTTTAAAGAGCCCTGTGGTTAAAAACTGCAGGACGTTCGGGTAATCCATTCTTCCGGGTTTGCCGACCTCAAAACTGCACCCCCCACCTCCCTCCCCCCGGCACAGAACATGCCTCTGGGCTAAAATCCAGGTCATAGAATCTTACAACACAGAAGAAGGTCTTTTGGCCCACCGAGCCTGTGCTGGCTCTTTGAAAGAGCTCTTCAATTTAATCCCATACCCCAGCCTTTTCCACATAACCCTGCA
Source organism: Somniosus microcephalus (assembly GCF_052327205.1). NCBI lineage: Eukaryota > Metazoa > Chordata > Chondrichthyes > Squaliformes > Somniosidae > Somniosus > Somniosus microcephalus. The sequence goes on along the minus strand of NC_140987.1, from coordinate 115,923,525 downwards.
AATTAGTTCTCTTCAAGTACATGTCCAATTGCATTTTTGAAAGTTCCTATGGAATCTGATTCCACCACCCTTTCAGGTAGTGCATTCCAGATCATAGCAACCCTCTGTGTTAAAAAGAATTCTCCTCATTCACCTATAGTTCTTTTGCCAATTATTTTAAATCCTCTGGTTACCGACCCACTTGCCAGAGGAAACAGTTTCTCCCTACTTGCTCATTTCCCTCATAATTTTGAATACCTCTATTAAATCTCCCCTTAACCTTCTCTGCTCTAATAACAACAACAACTTTTATTTATATAGTGCCTTTAACATCCCAAGGTGCTTCACAGGAGTGTTATAAAACAAAATTTGACAACGAGTTAGGGCAGATGACCAAAACCTTGGCCAAAAAGGTAGGTTTTAAGGAGCATCTTAAATGAGAAAAGAGAGTTAGAGAGGTGGAAAGGTTTAGGAGGGAATTCCAGAGCTTAGGGCCTTGGCAGCTGAAGGCATGGCCACCAATGGTGGAGCGATTAAAATTGGGGATGCTCAAGAGGCTGGAATTAAAGGAGAATCTAAGGAGAACAATTCCAGCTTCTCCAATCTTTCCACATAACTGAAGTCCCTCATCCTTGGTATCTTCCTAGTAAACATCCTCTCTATCCTCTCCAAGGCCTTGACATCCTTCCTAGTGTGGTGCCCAGAATTGTACACAATACTCCAGCAGAGGCCTAATCCATGATTTGTAAAGGTTTAGCATGATTTCCTTGTTTTTGTATTCAATGCCCCTATTTACAAAGTCAAGTATCCTATACACTTTCTTAAACACCTTATCAACTTTCCCTGTTACCTTCCAAGATTTGTGAATATGTACCACAGGTCCCTCTGCTCTTGCACCCCCTTTAAAATAGTACAATTTAGATTATACTGCCTCTCCATGTTGTTCCTCCCAAAATGCATCACTTCATGCTTATCCACATTAATTTGCATCTGCCATCTGTCTGCCTATTTCACCAGCCTATCTAAGTCCTCCTGAAGTCTGCTGATATCCTCTTCACTGTTTACTACGTTTCCAAGCTTTATATTGACTTCAAGATTGTACTCCCTATATCCAAGTCCAGGTCATTTAGAGATAACAAGAAAAGCAATTGTCCTAATGCTGACCCCTGGGGGACCCCACTGCATACTTTTCTCCAGTCAGAAAAACATTTGTTCACCATTACTCCCTGCCTCCTATCCCTTAGCCAATTGGGTACCCAAGTTACCACCGTCCCCTTAATACCATGTGCTTGTTTTTTCCAAATAAGTCTGTTATGGGGTACTTTAACAAATGCCTTTTGAAAGTCCATATACAGGAAACTTTGTTATATCCGGCACCGACGGGACCGAGCTGTTGCCGATCTATCAAAACTGCCGGACATACAAAGTTAATGTTGAAGCATACGGAGGTTTTCATCTCCGTATCTGACAACAAACACTGTTGCTTAGCAACAGCTTCAAACAGTCGGCCCGTACCTTGGAAGCGTCTCTGTAGCTTAGCAACAGCTTCAGAGAGTCTTTCCAAAGCCTGACTGTTGGAAAAAAAAGCCACGAGAAGAAAAACAACCTAACAGAACGGCTCCTGATTTCTGCCAGTAGATCAAGGTTTCCGGATATACAACCTCCGGATAAACCAAAGTCTCCTGTATATATCTACTGCATTACCTTCATCAACCCTCTGTTACTTCATCAAAGAACTCAATCAAGTTAGTCAGACATGATTTGCCTTTAACAAATCTGTGCTAGCTGTCCCTTATTAACCCCTGCTTCTCCAAGTGAGAATTAATTTTTTTCCTTGACAATGGTCTCTCGTCTTTTTCCCACCACTGATGTTAGAATGATTGGCCTGCAGTTACCAGGTTTATTCTTCTCCCCTTTTTTGAACAGGGGTTTAACATTTGCAATCCTCCAGTCCTCTGACACCAGTCCCATATCCAAGGAGCATTGAAGGATTGTAGTTAGAGCATCTGCTATCTCCACCCTAGCTTCCCTCAGCAACCTAGGATGCATCAAATCTGCACTGGGTGACTTCCAACTTTGAGTGATGCCAACCTATTTAGCCCCTTCATTTCTATCTATTTTTATCCTATCCATTATCTCTACTCCCCCCTTCTCTACTGCAACATTAACTTCATCCCCTTCTTTTGTGAAGACAGCTGCAAAGTACTCATTCAGTACCTCAGTCATGTCGTCTGCCTCAAGATTTCCTTTTTTGTCCCTAATTGGACCCACGATTCCTTTAACTATCCTTTTACTTTTTATGTTTATAAAAGATTTTTACATTCTCTTTTATGTTACCTGCTACTCTTTGCCCTCCTTATATCTTTTTTCAATTTCCCCCTGCACTCACTGTATTCTACCTGATTTTCTATTTTATGTCAAATACAGCATACAACTCCTTTTTCTGTTTATTTTAACCGATATTTCCTCTGTCATCCAGGGAGCTCTAGCTTTGGCTGCACCATCTTTCCTCCTTATGGGAATAGGCTTAGTTTGTACCCAAACTAGCTCCACCTTGAAGGCCTGCCATTGCTCATTTACTGTTTTCCTGGCCAATCTTTGTTTCCAGTCCACCTGTGCTAGATCCCTTCTCAAATCACTGAAATTGTCTCTTCTAGTTGGATATTTTCATTGTTGATTTTTCTTTGTCCTTTTCCGTAACTACTTTAAACTTAACCTGACAAAAGGTCATTGACCTGAAATATTAACTTTGTTTCTCTCGCCACAGATGTTGCCTGACCTGCTGAGTATTTCCAGCATCTTGTTTTTATTTTAAACCTAATTAGATTGTGTATGATCAATGATTTAAGAAGGGCTGTGTGGTCTTGCACATTTCTCTAATTCTGCTTTACAGTATTTTATTTTATTCATTTTCAGGATTTGGGCATTGCTGCCAGGGCTGACATTTATTGCCTATCCCTAGTTACCCTGAGGTGGTGATGATGGGCCTTCTCCTTGAACCACTGCAGTCCTTGTGGTTATTCTTTGTAGTAGTTTGATACAAGAGTGACTTGCTAGGCCACTGCAGAAGGCAGGTAATAGTCAACCACGCTTACCAGTCAAAGTTTATACATCAGGTACCAGCTCCCAGGAAAACTACAGGACACCCCATATGCCCAACACTATGTAACAGACCCCAGAGGCACTTCCAGTGATTGGAACCTGCGCACTAGGCTCACTAAAGCTAATTCATATACAAATGAGAGATCTGCATAATGTGATTCACACACCTAAACCTTATTCCATAGGTTAAGTATCATATAAAATGGGTCTTGTAAGGCAGATCATTTCCCTTCAGTCGTGCCCTTTCTCTGAAGACTACCCTGCAGGGAACTGGGTTGGGCAGTGGGTTAGACTTTCACTTCTGGGATCGGAATTGAAATTTATCAGACTGAGGAGATGAAAGTTTCCTCTGTCTGCTACCTGCAAGGGTTCTTCATGAACTGAGTTTAGCCAGTCTCAATCTAGTTCCTAATAGGCATGAGCCCACAGCACAAAATTAGCCTTCCCCCCATTTTGAATGTTTCCCACTGGGAGGATAAAACAAGGCTGATGGGGTGTCAGTGGCTGCCATCTAGGCCTGGAGGTAAGGTAGTTATACAGCAAATCAAATCAAAATCAAATCAACTTTTATTGTCATTGTTAGTGCACAAGTGCAGTACAACGAAATGTAGGCTTGCGGCTCCAGAGAGTGTACATTTGGATTAAGACATTTAAACATTCAACATACATTTGGCTTGTAGTATATTAACATAAATATGACCATAATAAAGTGCATTGGCAGATGTGCAGGCTTTAGAGTTTATTTGTGGAGTTCAGTAGGATGACAGCCCTGGGAAAGCTGTTCCTAAATCTGGTCGTACGGGTGCGAATGCATCTGTAGCGTCTCCCAGATGGTAGGAGGGTGAACAGACTGTGGCTGGGGTGGGTAGGGTCTTTGATGATGGACCGTGACCTCCGTAGACAGCGTTTCTGGTATATGTGCTCTATGGTCGGTAGCCGGGTGCACAGATATGGGTTATGTACTCCTCCACATATCCCTCCAATCTGAATACACTCGCAAATGACTCTATGAAGCACTGATGTTGAGCCACCAAAGTACATTTGTAGTCAGATTCTGCAGCTGAAGGAGGCCTCAAGTTAACACTCTGGCCTGCAATTCCACCTCCACACTTATGCTCTGTGCTTCAGAGTGCTGCCTCCTACAACTCATTAACCAACCCGCCCTTCCCTGGCTGTGGATATTTTAATGGGAAACTGGGTAGTACAGCACAGTGGATGTTGGCTTTTCACTCTGGCTTTAATCTTGCCTATACTCAGTGAATGAAAAGAAAGACTTGTATTTATATAGCACCTTTCACAACCACCAGACATCGCAAAGCGTTTTACAGCCAATGAAGTACTTTTTGAAGTGTAGTCACTGTTGTAATGTAGGAAACACAGCAGACAATTTGCACACAGCAAGCTCCCACAAACAGCAATATGATAATGACCAGATAAACTGTTCCTTTGTTTGCTGGCTGTAAGTAGAATGAGCTTGGACAGTCTAACTCAAACAAGCCCATAACTCAAAGACTGTTGCTGATTTGGCACTGGTAGTAAATGGAAAATTTCAGTCAGCTGGAAGTTTAACACACTGATGGTGCACAACTAATATGGGGTACAACCTTCATCTAACCAGGCCATAGTTGACCTGGAAATACTTAATCTTAACTTTATATTCCTGAATTAGAAAGTGTTTCAGTTGCTATCACCTTGCTGCCAAAATTCACACAAATTTGTATCACAGTACATGAAAAAGTATGTTCTTGAATACCCAAGAACATTATAGGACACAAATTGCAAGGTTCCACGAGCGCAGGTTGGAGTTAAAAGTGCAATGCACTGCACCAGCGCCAAATAATTTCTGCTTTATTTTTTAAAAACAGAAATGATCTCACTTTCTGGTCAGTGTCTGGAGTGAGGAGGATTAATCATCCACTAGGTGGCAGTACTACTTACAGATTACTTTGAGTATAAAGACAAAGTGAAATACTGGCCATCTTCAGGTACAGCTCAACATTTCCAAAAGAAACTAGCTTTGAATTTCAAGTAAATGCAGGTAGGAATGATAAAAGAATTCCATTTCACTGTTACTGCCCATTGTACACAAACATCATTCGCCATTAAAACAAGGCATTAAAGCAAAGTTTAGCAAAGATACTGGTGATTAAAATTGGTAAAAATGCTTTATTTACAAATTAAAATATGAGCATTTACAGCAGTGGAAGTATTTACATCTAAAATTTGTAGTTTTAATTCTTCACTGAGAATTTAGCTTTTCAGCCACAATCAATTAACAAAACATTTTCCATTGAAACCGCTTTTATATTGCACTGTGATCCGTGCTATTGACACTGATGTGGGTCTCAGCTGGCTGCAACCCAATGGTAAATTTTACAGGATTCAATAAGGCAGTCAGAGGCACTACTAGCTGGAGTCACAAGTAGAAAAACCACTTTACATACAGAAGCCAGGCATTGTCTGTAATTGAACATTTTCTTATCACCGGGATTAGGAATCGGGCTCTAGCATAACAATTATTTTATAGAAAACTTACATGACCATTGTATAACATGTAGAGGGGAGAGGGTAGAAATGAATTTCAACAAACTGGCAAGTTTATTCAGCGAATACCGGAGCCAAACAGTCCAACCAGATTCCAGGATTGTTCTCTGGTCTTTGCCGAGTTAACTGATCTCATTTCAACCAGGCTGGCTGGCTGTCAGTGCTATATTTGGCTTCATGTCAGTGGTTTGGGGGCAGGGAGGGTGGGGGATGTCAGGATTCCCAATTCGGATCATTATCCAGTTCCCCACACTGGAAATACCTGCATGTGGACACAGCCGAGTAGAATAAGGCTTGGCTACAATGTACTTTTAGTTGAATAGCTTACCAAAATTCACCATTTAGGCTTTCTTGTAAATAGTCACTTGTGTCAGTTACTGGAGGATGACCGACATCCATGGAGGAGGGAAGAAAATTTCACCAACTGAAATCAGACCCTCCCCTACCAATACTTCCATTAGGTTACAATGCAAATGCTATGGCAAGGCACACCACAGACAGCAGCAGGTATCTTGTTAGCATCAGGCTGGAGCCATCAGCAGTTAATGTATAATGTTCACCGTGATAGTAATCATCCTGGTCTGGATCTGAAGTGCAAAAGAAAAGAAATTAGATGTTACTTAATGGTTGCTTAATGTTCAACATGCAAGGCATTTTATTTTGGGAACATAAAAAAATGGGGGGGTTGGGGGAATAATCCCTGCATAGGCTAGGTGTCATAATTGGAAACATACTCTAAGGATTAGGTTTATAATTATAATTTCACTTTACCCAACACAGGAAATCATTCCTCAAAGTTGCATTTTCATGTAAATATCAGGGTAATCAGGTTTGCAAGTCAAGACATCTGACAGAATAAAGATAGCAGCCATCAAGTGAGTCTCAATAGGAGACTGAGATGGGACCATTTAACAATGGGAAGTAGTTCTGAAACTATGCATACTGAATGCTTCAGTTTGGGGGAGGGGTCAATTTAGATGCATGCATTGATTGGTGTGAATGGTTTATTTACAAACTGAAACTTGCACCACAGGATTTTCTTTTCAGAACAAAGAAAATGTCACTGCACATAATCTTTTCCCCTTCCTGGTCGCCACGTTAGCTGATGTTCTCTCTCCTCAGGTACAGCTTCGCTCCCCCCACCCTTCAAATCAGCCATCATCATCCCTCTCCTAAAAAAAAACACCCATGACCCCGGTCCTTGCAAACTATCTTCCCATCTCTAACCTCCCTTTCCTCTCAAGTCCTTGAACATGTTGTCTCCTCCCAAATTCCTGCAACTCCAGGTTTGAATCTCTCCAATCAGGTTTCCTCCCCTGCTACAGTACTGAAACAGCCTTCAGTCACAAATGACATCCTATGTGACTGTGGTAAACTATTCATCTTCATCCTTCTCTACCCATCTGCAGACTTTGACAGTTGACCACACCATCCTCCTCCAATGCCTCTCCTCCATCATCCAGCTGAGTGTGACTGCCCTGGTTACATTCTTATCTATCCAGTCATAGCCAGAGAGAATCACCTGCAATGGCATCTCTTCCCATTTGTGCACCATTACCTCTGGAGTTCCCCAAAGGTCTATCCTTGGCCCCACTCCTATTTCTCATCTACATGTTGCCCCTCGGCAAGATCATCTGAAATTACGTCAGGTTCCACATGTACGCTGACAACACCCAGCTCAACCTCACCACCACTTCACTCAACCCCTCAGTGTCCAACATCCAGCATTGGATGAGCAGAAACTTCCTCCAACTAAATACGAAGACCGAAGCCATTGTCTTCGGTCCCCTCCACAAACTCCATCCCTCTCCCTGGCAACTATGAGGCTGAACCAGACTGTTCCCAACCTTGGTGTTGTATTTGACCTAGAGATGAGCTTCTGACCACATGTCTGCTCCATTACCAAGACCACCTACTTCTACCTCTAACATTGCCAGACTCCACCCTGCCTCAGCTCATCTGCTGCCGAAACCTTCATACAGGCCTTTGTTACCTCCAGATTTGACTATTCCAATGCTCTCCCATCTTCCACCCTACATAAACTGGAGATCAAAAACTCTGCTGCCCATATCCTAACGCTCACCAAGTCCCGTTCACCCATCACCCCCGTGCTCACGGACCTACATTGGTTCCTGGTCCAGCAATGCCTCGATGGTTTTCCAATCTCTCCATGGCCTCACCCCTCCCCATCTCTAACCTCCCCCAGCCCTACAACGCCCAGAAATCCCTGCACTTGTCCAATTCTGGCTTCTTGCGCATCCAACGATTATTTAATTTTAAAAAAGCTCCACCATTGGCAGCCATGCCTTCAGCTGCCTCACCCACAAGGTCTGGAATTCCCTCACTAAACTTATGCTTCTTTCCTCCTATAAGATGCTCCTTAAAACCTCTGACCAAGATTTTGGTCATCTGTCCTAACGTTTCCTCATATGGCTCTCAAATTTTGTTAGATAACACTCCTGTGAAGCACTTTGGGACATTTACTACGTTAAAGGTGCTATATAAATGCAAGTTGTTGTTGTACAGAACACTGAACTCCAGTGCCTCAGTCGGCAACAGACCATTTCATACCTGACTGCGAGTTAACCAGTTTCAGTCAGGGCAGTCATACTGATCAATTAGCTTCAGTCCCATTAACTGGCAGAGGAAATAAGAATGACCATCATCAGGATTCCTGCTGCTCATCACTATCTAGGGGCACTGGCTTGAAAATGGACAAGTCTGGACCAGGTGTGATTTTCCTGTGATGATCCTTATACTAGGCCATCAACCATCATTGCTGAAGCTTCCACAAAGAATGGCCCTGGTGGAGCCACACCCAGCATGAGTCACCATCACTTTTATGCTCCTGGTACTGAACAAGTCTCTCCATTTATATTGCAGAGTAGAGTTCACAGCACTGCTGACTTTGACTATCATAATCTGCAGCTTTAATTTTGACTTTGACTGTTCCAGCTTGCCAACGCAGCCAGCAATCAATAACTAATAATATAGCGCCTTTAACAAATGTCCCAAAGCACTTCACAGGAATGGTTTATCAAACAAAGTCAGGAAGCCGAATCATTGCCATTAGTGGCTGGTTGGCAGCCCAAATTTTAAAAAGGGGCATGTGTGCACTTGCTGTGGCTCTGCTGCCTCCAGCAGTGAGGTCTTAGCACCTCTCCTACAGCATCGCTGAAGGTAGGATGCCACAAAAAGGTGAATGCAGCACTACACTGGATTACTAGAAGGCAGTGCATTTGTCTTTGTTAATGGAGAACTTTACCATTTATACACCAGTTCCTTGCTCCTTGGGACATTTTACTAGGTTAAAGGTGCTGTGCAACTGTAAGTTGTTGTTGTTGAAGGCAGTGAACCATGCAGAGTTCTGGTTACACTGGTACAGGCAGCCCTCCAGTACCTCATACATGTTTCAATAGGCTTTTCAAGAACATAAGGAGCAGGAGTAGGCCAATCAGCCCCTCAAGCCTGCTCCGCCATTCAATAAGATCATGGCTGATCTGATCCTAACCGCCAATCTACTCTCACAGAACCATCTCCTGAATCTAACAGAATTAGACACACGAAATAGGAGCAGGATCAGGCTACACGGCCCCTGGGCCCACTCCGCTACCCACAGGGCCATGTCCGATCTGAACCTAGACTCATGTCCAAATTCCTGCCCGCTCCCCGTAACCCTTAATTCCCTTTACTTCTAGGAAACTGTCTATTTCTGTTTTAAATTTATGTAATGATGTAGCTTCTACAGCTTTTTGGGGCAGCATATTCCATGGACCTACCACCCTCTGAGTGAAGTAGTTCCTCCTCATCTCAGTTTTGAAAGAGCAGCCCCTTATTCTAAGACTATGCCCCCTAGTTCTAGTTTCACCCATCATCGGGAACATCTTCCCCGCATCCAACCCCTTCACAATCTTATATGTTTCAATAAGATCGCCTCTCATTCTTCTGAACTCCAATGAGTAGAGTCCCAATCTACTCAACCTCTCCTCATATGTCCATCCCCTCATCCCCGGGATTAACCAAGTGAACCTTCTTTGTGCTGACTCGAGAGCAAGTATGTCCTTTCTTAAGTATGGACACCAAAACTGTATGCAGTATTCCAGGTGCGGTCTCACCAATACCTTGTACAACTGAAGCAATACATCCCTATTTTTATATTCTATCCCCCAAGCAATGAAAGCCAACATTCCATTGGCCTTCTTAATCACTTGCTGCACCTGCATACTAACCCTTTGAGTTTCGTGCACCAGGACCCCCAGATCCCTTTGCACTTCAGTACTTTCCAGTTTCTTGCCATTAAGATAATAACTTGCTCTATGATTTTTCCTGCTAAAGTGCATAACCTCACACTTTCCAGTATTGTATTCCATCTGCCAAATCTCTGCCCACTTACTGAGCCTGTATGTCTCCTTGCAGGTTTTTTTATGTCCTCCTCACTCACGACTTTCCCTCCCATCTTAGTATCATCTGCAAACTTTGCTATGTTACACTCGGTCCCCTCCGCCAAATCGTTAATATAGATTGTAAAGAGTTGGGAACACCACTAGTTACTGATTGCCAGTCTGAGAATGAACCATTTATCCCAACTCTCTGCCTTCTGTTAGATAGCCAATCCTCTATCCATGCCAGAATATTACCCCCAATCCCATGATTTTTTATCTTGAGCAATAATCTTGTGTGGCACCTTGTCAAATGCCTTTTGGAAGTCTAAATACACTACGTCCACTGGTTCCCCTTTATCCACCCTATATGTTACTTCCTCAAAGAACTCCAGCAAATTTGTCAAACATGACTTCCCCTTCATAAAACCATGCTGACTTTGTCCTATTAAATGATTATCCAAATGTCCTGTTACTGTCTCCTTAATAATGGACTCCAAAATTTTACCTACCACAGATGTTAGGCTAACCGGTCTATAGTTTCCAGCCTTCTGTCTACTGCCCTTTTTAAATAAGGGTGTTACATTAGCAGTTTTCCAGTCTGCTGGGACCTTTGCTGAGTCCAGGGAGTTTTGGAAAATTACCATGCATCCACAATCCCTACCGCCACTTCCCTCAAGACCCCAGGATGTAAGCCATCAGGTCCAGGTGATTTATCCATCTGGAGTCCCAGTATTTTACAGAGTACCACTTCCTTAGTGATTTTGATCGTGTTTAGCTCCTCTCCCCCCCCCCCCCCCCCGTATAGCCCCCTGTTTGTCCAGTGTTGGGATATTCTTAGTGTCTTCTACTGTAAAGACTGATACAAAATATTCATTGTGTTTTTGCCATCTCCATATTTCCCACCATTAATTTCCTGGTCTCATCCTCTAAGGGACCAACATTTACTTTAGCCACCCTTTTTCTTTTTATATAACTATAAAAACTCTTACTATCTGTTTTTATATTTTTTGCTCATTTACTTTCATAATCTATCTTCCCTTTCTTAATCAATCTTTTTGTTATTTTTTGCTGTCTTTTAAAGTTTTCCCAATCCTCTATCCTCCCACTAGATTTGGCTACCTTATATGCCCTTGTTTTTAGTCGAATACTATCCTTAATGTCTTTACTTAGCCACGGATGGCTGTCTTTTCTTTAACACCCTTTTCTTCAGTGGAATATATATTTTTTGGAAGTTGTAAAATAACTCCTTACATGTACACCACTGATCATGTATCGCCTTACCCTTTAATCTATTTTCCCAATCCACTCTACTCAATTCCACTCTCATACATTCATAGTCTCCTTTATTCAAGCTTAGCACGCTTGTTTGAGATCCAACCTTCTCACCCTCTAATTGAATATGGAATTCAACCATGTTATGGTCACTCATTCCAAGGGGATCCTTTACTAGGACATTTTTAATTAATCCTGTCTCGTTACACAGGACCAGATCTAAGGTTGCTTGCCCCCTGGTCGGTTCAGTTACATACTGCTCAAGAAACCCATCCCTAATACACTCAATGAACTCATCCTCAAGGCAGCCCTGCCCAATTTGATTTGTCCAATTAATATGATAGTTAAAATCCCCCATAATTATAGATGTTCCATTATTACAAGCCTCAACTATTTCCTGATTGATACTCCGTCCAACAGAGTTGCAACTGTTCGGAGGCCTATAGACTACACCCACTAGTGTTTTTTTCCCCCTTATTATTCCTTACCTCTGCCCAAACTGTTTCATTATCCTGATCTTTTGACCCAATGTCATTTCTCTGTATTAGTGATTCCTTCCTTTATTAACATAGCCACCCCACTTCCCCTTCCTTCCTGCCTGTCCTTCCTGATGGTTAAATAACCTGGTATGTTTAATTCCCAGGCATGGTCACCCTGCAGCCATGTTTCTGTAATGGCCACAAGATCATACCCATATGTAGTTATTTGTGCCATTAACTCGTCTATTTTGTTACAAATGCTACGTGCATTCAGATAGAGAACTTTCAAATATGTTTTGTGACACTTAGTTCCTGCTTTTGCCCTTTTTATTACTTTACCTTTTACTCCATACCTTCTGCCCCTTCCTGACACGCTCTGGTTTTTAATTTCCCCACTGCTACCTAAGTCTATGACTTTCTCTGTTGTCATTTTTATTATTTGCTCTCTAGGAACCTCCCCCCCACTAGTTAGTTAAAAGCCCTCTCTACAGCCCTAGTTATATGATCCGCCAGGACTCTAGTCCCAGCACTGGCCAAGTGAAGCCCGTCCCAACGGAACAGCTCCCTCCTGTCCCAGTACTGGTGCCAGTGTCCCAGGAAGCAAAACCCATTTCTCCCACACCAGTCTTTGAGCTATGCATTTAACTCTAATTTTATTTGTCCTAGCCAAATTCGCTCGTGGCTCAGGTAATAATCCAGAGATTATTACGGTTGTTTTTTTTTTTTTAAATTTGACCTAGCTGCTCATACTCCTTTAACAGAACCAGCTTCCTAGTCCTATCTACGTCGTTTGTACCAACATGGACCTCGACAACTGGATCCACCCCCTCCCACTGCAAGTTTCTTTCCAGCCCAGAGGAGATGTCCTTAACCCTGGCACCGGGTAGGCAACACAGCTTTCAGGACTCTCGCTCTCGGCTGCAGAGAACTCTATCTATCCCCCTAATAATACTATCCCCTACCACTACAATATTTCTATTTACTCCCCCCTTTTGAATGGCCCCCTGTTCCACTGTGCTGTGGCCAGGTTGCTCATCCTCTCTGCAGTCCCTGCTCCTGTCCCCACAGGGAGTAAGTACCTCGAACCTGTTGGACAAGAGCAAGGGCTGCAGCTCCTCCAGCTCTACCTCCTGGATCCCCGTACCTGCCTCACTTGTAGTTGCACCGTCCTGTCCCTGACCATGGGCTACATCTGAATTAATTAACTTCATTAGGTGTGACCACCTCCTGTTACACAGCGTCCAGGTACTTCTCCCCCTCCCTGATGTGTCGCAGTGTCTGCAGCTCAGACTCCAGCTCATCAACACGGAGCTGGAGTTCCTGTAGCAGCAGACACTTGTCACAGACGTAATCACCGTGAGCCTCAATGGGGTTCACCGGCTCCCACATCTCGCAACAGTAACACATCACCTGCTCCATTCTATTTTATTGTTAGTTATGGACACCCTCTGCCCAATTTTAGATGCTAGTATCCCCTTTAATTAATTGGATTTAAATTAAATCAATCCCTCTAGTTAAATGGTTTACCAACAGTCACTCTGCACCAGAAAGGCCTTATTAATTGCAACCCAGAGTTAAAGTTTGAAAAGAGCACCTAACACCCCACTTACCCAAACTCACAATTCCCCAAACTCACAGCACGCTTTGATGACTCGCACTCAGTGCTTGCTCGCACTAGGACTGGTCTTTTTATACTGTTTGTTTGTTGACAGCCAAATGAGGCACCCCAGCTGATTGTTAGAAAACTGGTTTCCACTGCCTGCTGTGCCAATTTACTCCTACTGCAGTGTAACCTTGTTTTACTCTTAAACCAACAGAATCCCAAATATTTAACTTTTCCCCTTTACTTAAACTGTTTAAATCATTCTTGATAAATTGTTATTTCTCTAAGTAATCTTAAGAACTCTCACACTTACCCAAACTCACAGCACGCTTTGATGACTCGCACTCAACTATGAGGACTACACTGCTAAGGCCAAACTTATTGGCCAAAAATTGTGGTCGGAGGCGTACCTCCGGAGTGTGCCTCCGACCCGCAAAACTATTCCGAAAGTACATCCTGGCGTCCAGGCTGTGAAGAGTTCTGGTCTCGGGCCTCCAAGTGGACAGCAGCACAAAGGCCCACAGATCCCAGGCGGTTTGGAAGCGTTCCTGGGATAACGTGGGTACGGTCCTCCAATGACAAAGGAGAATTCCATTGCAATCGTTTACAAAGGGAATCCCCTAATGATATGCAGCAAAATCCATCCACAAATAATTATACAATGTACAGAATTCTAATAAAATTACAATTCAGTACATTTATAATTATTAGTTCCTTCATGGCACCAGCCTCAATTTTTTTGATAAATAATTTTAAACATCTTAATCCAGGCCAATATTTGCATAAACTTAATTATATATGAAAGCAGGCCGTACTCACTTTTCAGGCGGTTCGGATGATCTGTTAAGGCTTACTTTCACAGATCACAAGTTCCGGATTTCACACATGCAGAAATCCAGAAGTTGCGGGGCCTTGCAAATGGATTAAAATGGCACACTCAGTAAGCCGTCAGAGACCGCAATTTCAGGGCCAAGGTCTCCAACATTCACACACAAACAACTCCAGCAGGCATCACAGATAGTTATTAGAAGCAGGAATACCTTACAAGTCCAACTGTAGTGACCCTACTGCTACTCTGGCTAAAAGGGGCACAAAACCTCCCATATCGCACTCATTTTAGGAGTAATAATTGCTCAAAATTAAAAAATGACTAATGGCATCTTTATGTTAAATAGGTTTGTAATTGGCATCATTCATGCTTGGATAGAGAACTGGTTGGCAGACAGGAAGCAAAGAGTTGGAATAAACGGGTCTTTTTCAGAGTGGCAGGCAGTGACTAGTGGGGTACCGCAGGGATCGGTCCTTGGACCCCAGCTATTCACATATATTAATGATCTAGACAAGGGAACTAGATGTAATATCTCCAAGTTTGCAGACGACACAAAGCTGGGTGGGCGTGTGTGCTGCGAGGAGGATGCCGAGAAACTCCAGGATGATTTGGACAGGTTGGGTGATTGGGCAGATGCAGTATACTGTGGATAAATGTGAGGTTATCCACTGTGGTGGCAAAAACAGGAAGGCAGATTATCTAAATGGCAATAGATTGGGAGAAGGGGAAGTGCAACGAGACCTGGGTGTCCTTGTGCACCAGTCGCTGAAGGTAAGCATGCAGGTGCAGCAGGCAGTTAAGAAGGCAAATGATATGTTGGCCTTTGTAGTGAGAGGGTTTGAGTACAGGAACAAGGATGTCTTGCTGCAGTTGTACAGGGCCTTGGTGAGACCACATCTTGTATTGTGTACAGTTTTGGTCGCCTTATCTGAGGAAGGATGTTCTTGCCGTGGAGAGTGCAGCGAAGATTCACCAGACTGACACCTGGGATGGCAGGAATGACGTACGAGGAGAGATTGGGTCGATTGGGCTTATACTCGCTGAGTTTAGAAGAATGAGGGGATCCCATTGAAACTTATAAAATCCTAACAGGACTAGATGCAGGAAGGATGTTCCCGATGGCAGGGGAGTCCAGAACCAGGGGTCACAGTCTAAAGATAAGGGGTAAGCCATTTAGGACAGAGACGAGGAGGAATTTCTTCACCCAGAGAGAGAGTGGTGAACTTGTGGAATTCTCTACCACAGAAGGCAGTTGAGGCCAATTAATTAAATATATTCAAGAAGGAGTTAGATATATTTAAGGCTAAAGGGATATGGGGCGAAGGCAGGGACAGGGTACTGATTTTGGATGATCAGCCATGATCTCATTGAATGGCAGAGCTGGCTTGAGGGGCCGAATGGCCTACTCCTGCTCCTATCTTCTATGTTTCTATATAAATCTCACCTAACATTTCTCCAATGTTGACAGCAGAGTATGGACAAAGGATTGAACTGGCGATTCTCATGGTGTGCATTAATCAGTCCTACACCAGTGCACAGTTTTCTCTTTGGAAAACAAATAGTCCAAGACTAGAAAGATACTTTTGAAACATTTCAATAATTCTGTGAAGCTATGCAAGACTTGAGAAACTTCACACCTAGTAACCTTAGCCTGTGAAGGAACCATTGTGGCAAAATTCCAAGCCATAAAAGGCCAGAGGTTCCTAGGTTTGATCCCCTCTGTGCTGAGGTTACTGATCTCAACTGGGGGGTGGCAAGGTTACAAGAGTTGGCCTTAACAGGCACAGATTAGAGGAGGACATTTGGCCACAGTTCCCATTCCTAACTGCCATTTAATGCTCACTGCTAGAAGTGCAAGTGTGTGGCCAATGGCCTTATACTTAGTGATGCTGTCTTGCTGTTGAACATCCTAAGGCACTCACTGTCTAGCTCAGAACAATTACCACTTGGATGAGGAACTGAAGGGCAACTAGTGCCTGTGGAATTATACCATAGTGAAGGAGGGAACACCTCCAGAAGGCGAGGAGAGAACATTGGTGGAAAATTAATACATCTTGCTGACACCTATTGCCTAGAGTTTTGACGCGAGCATAAAGAATAGGTAATTGGGCAAAGTGCTGGAGGTGCTCTGTACTCAGTTCCAGTACAGCTACTACTGGCTGGGCAGCCCTCCAGTACTTGAGATTAAGGAAGGGGGAAGGAGGGAGATTGGCATCAACACTTACCACAGTTCTGAACCTCCCCAAATGCTTCAATGCAGTGTAGACTCCCATAGCTACATTTACACCAGGTGCAATGCTTTAAAACCCACTGACCATCTAGAAATTTGCCACAGCCCCTGTTAACAGAAATATGACCATTTAAGTAGGAATTACCAAAAAACCAATACAAATCTGAAAGAAAAAAAATTAGGAGAGACGCATCTTCTTACTTGAGGCGCTCATCCAGCTCACAGTATCTGCCGATGAAGTGGACCGGACATGCGCAGAAGCTGCCCAGGATACACGTTCCACCATTACTGCAACAACTCCTGTCCAGGGTCTTGCCTGGAGGCCAGCAAAACCAATTAAAGCAAAATCTCAGCATACAATGATAAAAACCATAAGAGAGACAATTAATTAGGTCAGTTATAGACTACACTGATGTGAAGTCAAAACCACTTCACAATTATAAATACAAGTTGTTGTTGGTGTTGTTACAGCACCTTTAATGTAGTAAAATGTCCCAAAGCACTTCACAGGAGCATTAACAAAATCTGACAGTCACATAAGGTGATATTAGGGCAGATGACCAAAATCCTGGTCAAAGGAGGTAAGTTTAAGAAGTGTCTTAAAGGAGGAAAGAGGCTGAGACAGATGTTTAGGGAGGGAATGCCAGAACTTGGGGCCTTGTTAGCTGAAAGTATGACCACCTATGGTGGAGCAATTAAAATCAGGGATGCTCAAGAGGCCAGAATTGGCAGAGCACAGAGATCTCAGGGGATGGTAGGGTTGAAGGCAATTACAGAGATAGGGAGGGGCGAGGCCACAGAATGATTTGAAAACAAGGATGAGAATTTTTTTTATTTTTTTTTTTATTATTAAGCGGACACGTTGCTTAACCAGGAGCCAATGTAGGTCAGCGAGCACAAGAGTAATCGGTGAACAGGATCTGAATGAGTGTTAGGCCATGGGCAGCAGAGTGCACAGGAGCAACTTCCCTTCCCGGCTCCCATGTTAGCCGATATTGTTAATGGTAATCGCTTCTCGGATACTGTCCCCCTCTCAGTCATCACCCCTCAAAAAAACCTTGACCCCCTCTCCTTGCAAGCTACCACCCTCATCGCCAACCTCCCTTTCCTCTCCAAAGTCCTTGAATGTGTTGTCGCCTCCCAAATCCATACCCATCTTTCCCAGAACACAATGTTTGAATCCCTCCAATCAGGTTGCCACCCCTGCCACAGTACTGAAAGGATGTTATTTGTGACTTTTTGATGAGTCCTATGTAAATGACTACATTAAACTATTCCTCCACATCCTTCTCGGCCCGTCTGCAGTCTGTGATGCAGTTGACCACACCATCCGCCTCCCAGTCGTGCAGCTGGGTGGGACTGCACTCGCCTGGTTCCATTCTTATCTAATCATAGCCAGAAAAAAATAAATCACCTGCAAGGATTTCTCTTCCTGCTCTGTTACCTTTGATGTTCCAAGGATTTATTCTTGGGCCCCCTCCTATTTTTCAATCGACATGCTGCCCCTCGGCCGTATCATGTCAATTTCCACGCTAACACAACCTAGTTTTGACCCCTCCACTGTCTCTAAATTGTCAGACTGCTTGTCCGACATCCAGTACTCGATGAGCAGAAATTTCCTCCAACTAAATACCGGGAAGATCAAAGCCATCGTCTTCGGTCCCCGCCACAACTCCGTTCCCTAGCCACCAACTCCATCCCCATCCCTCCCCCGGCAACTGAGGCTGAACCAAACCGTTCCCAACCTTGGCGTCGTATTTGATAGATGTGCTTCCGACTACATATCTGCTCTATTTCCAAGCCTGCCTACTTCCACCTCCTTAACATTGCCTGACTTTCTCCTACCTCCGCTCATCTGCTGCGGAATCCCTCATCCATGCCTTTGTTACCTTGAGACGACAATTCCAATACTTTCCTGGACGGCCTCACCACGTTCTACCTTCCATAAATGAGGTCATCAAAAACTCTGTGGCCTCTATCCTAACTCGCACCAAGTTCCATTCACCCACATTGACTCACAGTTAAGCAACACCTTGATTTAAAATTCTCAGCTTGGTTTTCAAATCCCTCCATGGCCTCGCCCCTCCGTATCTCTACCAGCCCCACAACAAGATATCTGCACTCCTCCTGAGCATCCCGGATTTTAATCACTCCAGTACTGGTGGCCCTGCCTTCAGCCATCAAGGCCCTAAGCTCTGGAATTTCTTTCCTAACCATCTCCAGCTCTCTTTCCTTCTTTAAAATATGCCTTAAAACCTACCTCTTTGACCAAGCTTTTGGTCATCTACCCCAGTATCTCCTTATGTGGCTCAGTGTCAAATTTTGTTTTACAATGCTCCTGTGAAGCACCTCAGGATGTTTTACTATGTTAAAAAGGGGCTATATAAATACAGGTTGTTGTTTTGGATTACCTCAAATTTATGAAGAGTAGAAAGTGGGAGGGTGGCCAAGGGTTCATTAGACTTGACTATTCCAGAGGTAACAAAAGCTTGGAGGAGAGTTTCCAACAGATGAGCTAATTAACTCAGGTTTGAGATCAAGCAGAGACACCATTTTGGTGGTCTTGTGGCAGATATAGTCAAACTGTAACAAGTGCAAAGTGAACTTTTTAAAAAAGTACCCCAGACCTCCTGTGTAATTTTTATTTATTAGCAAAGAGCCCGTGGCTCTTTACAACCATTAAAGTTTAAATTGCATTCATGCACCAATAAGCAGAACGCCACGAATACTTGCAGAGTGCCACTTTGGCTGGCCAGTCAGAAACTTGGGCTATATCGTAGGTCTACTGGCTCTGTAATACAACAGGCCATCCCATACACACTGATAGGAAGGCAAGAATTCAAAACCTGGAGATATAGAAACTAACCTCCTTTCCAGCACAAGTGTTATCGCAACTTATCAGTTAGTTAGTTAATTTAAGCACCTGAGGGTTGACGTTGGGGCGAACAATTGCTTTGTGAGAAACCAGTTTTCTATTTGATTGCCGTGATTTTGGAACGGCCCAATAGGGATTATCTTTAGAGAAACATAACTGGGACATCATATACACATTAGACAGATGACGGCGCTATAGTCTGACTCTTATCAGTGACAATATTAAAAAGCAATAGAAAGTAAAAGAGGCTGAAATTTAGTTCTGTAACTTACTGTCCGTCAGCCCAATGACACGAATGATGTTCGCAGTGTCCGATGAGTTTGGTTCTTGACGTTTGCTGTTCAGCAGATTAAACTCAGTTAGAGAGTTGGGGCTTTTCCCGAGAGGTTTCTGAATGGTGGACTCAGAAATCTGCTGATCACAATCCCCATCGCCTCCACAGTCTGAAACAAACAACACAGAAGGTGTTCTGCTGAATTTTTAATCAAGAACCAATTTCTAGTCAATACAATAGACCCATCAGCAGAACGAGCTTCGCTTCACAAGTACTACTTGGCCACTTACCATTCCCAAACCCCACAGCCTGGAAGGGGACCAGCACTAGTAGAAATCTGCAAAAACAAGGGCAAGGTTACGACCACACGCTCAGTAGTTAGTTATTATATTGAATTCATTTTTTTAAAAAGATATATGGGCTTACCTGGTAATTGCTAAAAATTCCATTACCCGCATTATGTTGACACTGTTTCTGGTTTTAAACGTCAAGTCTGTTCCTGGCTGGAGCACAATGGTCTGAGCTGCAGACATTCACTAGCACGAAACCCATTAACAATTATCAGGTAATTCTCACCTTCCCAGCAGCGATTCTTGAATACCAATCCTTTGTATCAAATTAACGAGTACAATTAATATTCAACAAACCACTTTAACAACAAAAGATAAGAACCAATTCACTGATTATTATTTATACTCCCAGCGTGACATTCCTTCCTTTCTAGTTACAAAAAGTAATTCAAACTTTAGCTTCATTTAACAAATGTTTTCCACATTCTTACCAAATGTCCACACCGACTCGAATTTTAAATTGAAACTTAAAAGGCAATTATTTTATGATATATTTTCATTCATTTATGAAAGGCTGGGCTTCTGAATAGAGAACAATATTTGACAAGGCGTTTACATTAAATTATGCAAGTATTTGTTCGGCTAACAAATCAAGATATCAGAGCTGACAATTTTACTGGTATCTAATGTTGCAAACGCTCACTGCAGTGTAAATATTGACAGTTAAATTCCGTTTATACCGCATATACATTTTAACTTCCAGTTAAATAATTGCCACTTTCCTCTGTCAATTTAAGCAAGTATTGTACTTCGGGAAATGCTGCTCACTGGCTCTATGTAGTTTGTCATTGTCTTTTAGGGTTTTATAAATTCCTTTCTCGGGATAATTTAATCAGTTATGTACAAGTCTCAGCGATTTAGTTTAGTACTGCTGTTGTTTTGACTGAATCTATTGTCTTAGTCAATTGTCACGATTCAGTAGACGTGGACAATCTGTTCAACCTGAAACGGTGGAAATAACTCAAACCGTGAGGATAAAAGGAAATAACTTGTTTCCACTATGTGGGTAACATTGAGGAGGCCATGTTTATTGCCCTGAGAAGGTGATGGAGGTGGAGGGCCTTCTACCATTTGCCTCTTTTGATTTACCTGCAAGGAGACCCTGTGTTGCCCCAGTGTCATCAACCCAACTAAAAGAAATCTAACAAAAGCGTTCCCTTTTTAGAGGGGCACAACTAATAAAACCCAATTCATACAAAAGGAAGGAAGCTTAATAAGTTAAATAATATTATTTCCCTTATCCGCTACACACCCCAGTTCCTGTGGTGCCCACCAGTCGCAGAAGGCCTCGAGCATACCTGGCAAACACCGCATGTTTCTTCTCCAGGGCCACCCAGGTGCAGACAAAGCCGCAGAAAAGAAGCAGGCAGCCAGCCTTTTACCATTGAGGGATTATGGAGTGTCCTCCTCAAATTCGGCTGCCCTCAAAAGTTTGTCACCATCCTCCGCCTGCTTCATGACGACAGGCAAGCCGTGATCCTGACCAACGGTTCCACCACAGACCCAATTCATGTACGGACCAGGGTCAAGCAAGTCTGTGTCATCGCACCAACGCGCTTCTCGATCTTCCGGGCTGCAATGTTCCATCTCACCCTCAATAAGCTCCCCGCTGGAGTGGAGCTAATTTACAGAACAAACAGGAAACTGTTCAACCTCCGTTGCCTCCAGCCCAGATCCAAGGTCGTCCCATCCTCTCGTCGAATTACAGTATGCAGACGACGCTTGCATCTGCGCTCACTCGGAGGTCGAACTCCAAACCATCGTCAATACCTTCACCTAAGCGTATGAGAGCATAGGCCTTACACTAAACATCTGTAAGACAAAGGACCTCTACCAACCTGCCCACGCCACACAGTACTGCCCCCCGATTATCAAACTCCATGACAAGGCCTTGGACAACATGGACCACTTTCCATGCCTCAGGAGCCTACTGTCAACAAGGGCAGACGTCGATGACGGAGTCCAACACCGCCTTTAGTGTGCCAGTGCAGCCTTCGGTCGCCTGAGGAAGAGAGTGTTTGAAGACCAGGGGGGAAAAATTCAGTTGGTTGCACCTCCTGTTAGCACCTTAAGAGGGCGCTAACGGGACGCAAACCAACTAACGCCCGGGCACGGCACTGCCCATGCCTCCCGCAAAATTCAGCGGGAAGTTAGTGGTGGTGCTAACCGGTAGCGCCCTGCGGCGCTGCACCGCTGGCGGTGACATCATTGGTGTGCACAGCACCCCGCTCACGCCCCGGCCACGATCTTCGGGAGCGCCCCCCGACTTACTGCTGGACGCTATGTCCGACGGGGTCAGGGGGGCGTACCTGCGGCCAGAGAGGTGCAATTTAAAGACGAGGTGCGGGGCAGCCATTTTTGTTGCTGGCCACCTGCCAGCACCTGCCTGCGCTCCCATCCCAGACCTCCTGAAATGTGCCCCCCGCGGAGTGCTGGCTGCGCTCCAAGAGCCCGGCACTTCTCGAGTGCCGGGCTCTTTTGCCTGTACTTCCGATCCCCGGGGGCCCAGCTGAGCCCCAGGTCGCGCTGCACAAGGCCCCTCCCCTTTAAGAAGGGGAGGAAGGCCTGCAATACCGTGGCGCGACATCCACAGCGTGTGGCGATGCGGCACATAACGCCACAATATTGACTCGCAACGCCCTAAGAGGGATGCAGGGCGCTTCCAGTAGCGCCCCGCTTCCCCCTTGGTGCGCAACCACTCAAGTTCCAGTGTGGGGGTGCTAATTTTTCTGAGGCATACACGCCCTGCTGTATGCCTCAGAGACATGGATCATGTACAGCAGGCACCTCAAAGCACTGGAGAGGTACCACCAACGCTGCCTCCCTAAGATCCTGCAAATCCATTGGCAGGATAGGCACACCAACGTCAGTGTTCTCGCTCAGGCCAACATCCCCAGCATTGAAGCTTTGACCACGCTCGATCAGCTCCGATGGACGGGTGACATTGTCCGCATGCCAGATACGAGACTCCAAAAACAAGCGCTCTACTTGGAGCTCCAACATGGCAAGAGAGCCCCAGGTGGGCAGAGGAAACGCTTCAAGGACACGCTCAAAGCCTCCTTGAAAAAGTGCAACGTCCCCACCGACACCTGGGAATCCCTGGCCCAAGATCGCACAAAGTGGAGGAGAAGCATCTGGGAAGGCGCCGAACACCTCGAGTCTCTTCACCGGGAGCAAGCGGAAGCCAAGCGCAAGGAGCACACGTCAACCCAAGCACCCCAGCCACCTGCCCGCCCACCCGCCCCTTCAACCACCATCTGCCCCACCTGTGACAGAGACTGCAGGTCCCGCTCGCATTGGACTCACCAGTCACCTGAGAACTCATTTTTAATGTGGAAGCAAGTCATCCTCGGTTCCGAGGGACTGCCTAAGAAGAAGATTTGCACTTTTTCTTTTTATCTCTAGCTTACATGATTGTCAACTGATATTAGAATGTTCAAACAAGCTCTGACGTTAACTCAGTAAATGTGCTAATTGCTAATTAGTTGAACACATTTCACCTGTATTTACTCATGTTCACACTTCATTTTCCTTGGAAAAATAATTAGCTTCAGAATCAGCCCTAGTGACCAAATCTTCTAAAGTTTCTCAAATGATCCTCCTCATTGCTCTCCCACTCTTTTTCCTCCCCTCCTGTGCAGCAAGAGCCAAGTCCGTGGCACTACGAGTGGCTCAGCTGCACAGGAGGGGAGGAAAAAGAGTGGGAGAGCAATAGTGATAGGGGATTCTATCGTAAGGGGAACAGATAGACGTTTCTGTGGCCGCAGATGTTACCTCCCTGGTGCCAGGGTCAAGGATGTCACTGAACAGCTGCAGGGCATTCTGAAGGGGGAGGGCGAACAGTCAGAGGTCGTGGTTCACATTGGTACCAATGACATGGGTAGAAAGAGGGATGAGGTGCTGCAACAAGAATTTAGGGAGCTAGGTAGCAGATTAAAAAGGAGGACCTCAAAGGTTGTGTGGTAAACCACTTTTATCGTTCACTATCGTTACACTATGGTTATCACTGTTTATATCATTACACTATGGTTATCACTGTTTACACTGTTGTGTCACTACACAAGATCACCTCTTGTCACGCTGTTATACCTGGGCTGACCACAGCTGACTCCGCCCATGGCTCCGCCTGCTTGCCCAGGTATAAAGGTGGTCGACTGGCTGGTATTCCTCCTTGTTGGACCCGATCGCCCACGAGGGTGGGCTCTGTTATTTAGCCAATAAAAACCTGTAGTTACTATCTTAACTCGTCGCTTTTCATTGGATGAATTGATAGGTATATCAATTTTATTGGCTAAATTTTGAAATGAGTGGATCGGAGCAGCAAAACGACCAGCCAAACGGCCAGCTACAACAGCCACAGCAGCCGGCCTGGCTGCGAGCCCTCCGACCGCCGTACCTGGATCTAAACCCACAGGCAGCAAACTCAGCCCTCGACTTCAAACACTGGCTGAGCTGTTTCGAATCCTACCTGGGAGAATCCGGCATGCCTCCGGGATCCAAACTAAGAGTTCTGACTGCCCAAGTGAGCCCTAAAGTATTTGCATTCATCCAGGACCTTACTACATACGAGGACGCCCTCAACCTGCTGAAAGAGCAGTACCGGAGCCCGGTAAACTCTATGTATGCCAGACATCTCCTAAGATCCCGCTCGCAACAGCCAGGAGAGTCTGTAGATGAATTTTTACGGGCGCTACAAACACTCGGCAGGGACTGTGACTTTAAAGCTGTAACGGCTGCAGAAAATACTGAAGGGAATATCCGCGATGCCTTCGTGAAAGGCCTTCGGTCCGACTACTCACGGCAAAGACTGCTCGAATCAAAGGACCTCGACCTGAATACAACTGCTGCCCTCGCTCGCTCTCTGGAAGTGGCCCATCGGGACCTCGAGGCGTACTCCAGGTACTGTGCTGCGCGACCCTGGGACTCCGGCCCGACCCCGGCCGCAATACCCCTCGCACCGCCGCCTCTGGGACCTACCTCAGCGTCGGCGTCCCAGAACCAATCGGGACCGCCACCCCCGGTACCGGCTGCGACATCGGAGCCCTGCGATCGGGCCACCGGCTGCTTCTTCTGTGGCCAGGCGAAACACCCGAGGACGCGCTGCCCTGCAAGAAACGCGACTTGCTCCGATTGCCACAAGAAAGGCCACTTCGCGAAGGCCTGCAGGGGGAGAGCCACAGACGCCAGCAGTGCCTCATGCGAGTTGTGGGGGCGGCCATCTTTCATCAAGGCCACAGATGCCAGTATCCCCTCGTGTGAGTCGTGGGGGCGGCCATCTTTGATCAAGGCCACCAACGCCAGCAATGCCTCATGTGAATTGTGGGGGCGGCCATCTTCTCCGCCATTTTATTCAACATTTTGCCCACCACACTCGACCGCCACCTTGTCTCCAGACCCGACCACCGCCTCACCCGCAGACTACAGCAGCTCGCTCAGCCATACACTAGCCTCCGTCACACTGGACCAAGCTCGCCCGCATCACCTGTCCAAGTCCATGATGGACATCAAAGTAAACGGCCACGCCACGACCTGCCTGTTCGACAGCGGAAGCACGGAGAGTTTCATCCATCCAGACACGGTGAGCCACTACTCCCTCACTGTCCAGCCAACGCGCAACCGGATCTCGATGGCGTCGAGGTCCCATTCTACAGACATCAGCGGCTACTGTGCTGTGACCCTGTCGGTTAGGGGCACGGAGTATAAAAATTTTAAACTCCTCGTCCTGCCCCAGCTCTGCGCTGCCGTCCTACTAGGGCTGGACTTCCAATCCCACCTTCAAAGTGTCACTTTGGCATACGGTGGACCCCTCCCTCCACTCACAGTCGACAACCAGCAGCCTTTAAACCGCCCACCGCATACCACCTGCGGCCTATCCACCCTCAAGGTCCCGCCCCCCTCCCTGTTCGCTAACCTCACCCGCGACTGTAAACCCGTCGCCACCAAGAGCAGGCGGTACAGCGCCGGGGACAGAGCTTTTATTAGCTCTGAGGTGCAGCGTCTCCTGAAGGAGGGCATCATCGAGAGGAGCAACAGCCCCTGGCGTGCCCAGGTCATAGTCGTTAAGACCGGCAATAAAAACCGCCTGGTCATCGACTACAGCCAAACCATAAACCGGTACACCCAGCTGGACGCATACCCCCTTCCCCGCATATCTGATATGGTCAATCAGATTGCACAGTACCGGGTATTCTCCACCATCGACTTTAAGTCGGCCTATCACCAACTCCCTATCCGCCCAGAGGACCGCCAGTATACCGCCTTCGAGGCGAATGGCCGCCTCTACCACTTCCTTAGGGTTCCCTTCGGCGTCACCAATGGGGTTTCGGTCTTCCAAAGGGAGATGGACCGGATGGTTGACCAGAACGGGCTGCAGGCCACGTTCCCTTATCTAGATAACGTCACCATCTGCGGCCGCGACCGGCAGGACCACGATGTTAATCTGGAGAAATTCCTCCGTACGGCCGAACGGCTGAACCTCACTTACAATAAGGAGAAATGCGTGTTTAACACCTCGCGTCTCGCCATCCTCGGCTGTGTAG
The DNA here is from genome assembly GCF_052327205.1 of Somniosus microcephalus. Taxonomy (NCBI): domain Eukaryota; kingdom Metazoa; phylum Chordata; class Chondrichthyes; order Squaliformes; family Somniosidae; genus Somniosus; species Somniosus microcephalus. The sequence goes on along the minus strand of NC_140987.1, from coordinate 115,897,067 downwards.
TAGAGAACGGAGTCATCGGCCCCGACCCCGAAAGAATGCGCCCCCTCATGGAGCTTCCCCTCCCCCACTGTCCAAAGGCGCTGAAGAGAACCCTGGGGCTCTTCGCCTACTATGCCCAATGGGTGCCGAATTATGCGGACAAAGCCAGGCCCCTCATGAAGTCAACCTCCTTCCCCCTGACGGCAGAAGCGTGCGCAGCCTTCTCCCTCATAAAGGGAGACATTGCTAAGGCCACAATGCACGCGGTGGATGAGTCCATCCCTTTCCAAGTGGAGAGCGATGCATCCGACTTCGCCCTAGCAGCAACCCTTAACCAGGCGGGGAGACCTGTGGCCTTCTTCTCAAGGACCCTCCAGGGCCCTGAGATCCGACACTCTTCGGTCGAGAAGGAGGCCCAGGCGATCGTGGAGGCAGTAAGACGCTGGAGGCATTACCTGGCAGGCAAACGATTTACCCTCCTCACCGACCAGCATTCGGTCGCTTTTATGTTTAATAACAAGCTGAGGGGCAAAATCAAGAACGACAAGATCTTGAGGTGGAGAATCGAGCTCTCCACCTATGATTATGATATCTTGTACCGGCCGGGTAAACTGAACGAACCCCCAGATGCTCTATCACGAAGTACATGCGCCAACGCGCAAATTGATAGACTGCAGACCCTCCACAACGACCTCTGCCACCCCGGGGTCACCAGACTTTACCACTTCATTAAGGCCCGCAACCTGCCCTACTCCATCGAGGAGGTCAGGACCATGACCAGGAACTGCCAAACCTGTGCCGAATGCAAACCGCATTTCTTTAGGCCGGACAGAGCAAGCCTGATCAAGGCCACCCGCCCCTTCGAGCGCTTGAGCATTGATTTTAAGGGGCCCCTCCCGTCCTCTGACCGTAATGTGTACTTCCTCAACATCATTGATGAGTACTCCCGTTTCCCCTTTGCCTTCCCCTGCCCAGACATGACCAGTACCACGGTCATCAAATGCCTGAACGACCTCTTCGCCTTGTTCGGGTTCCCGAACTATATACATAGCGACCGGGGCTCATCCTTCATGAGCGAGGAACTTCGCCAGTTCCTACTAGCAAGAGGCATTGCTGCAAGCAGGACCACCAGCTACAACCCCCGAGGGAACGGCCAGGTGGAAAGAGAGAACGCGACTGTCTGGAAGGCCGTTCTCTTAGCCTTAAAGTCTAAGGGCCTGCCAACCTCTCGCTGGCAGGAAGTCCTCCCGGCAGCGCTGCATTCCATCCGGTCACTGCTTTGCACGGCCATTAACGCCACCCCCCATGAACGAATGTTTGTTTTCCCCAGGAAGTCGACTACGGGAACCTCGCTACCAACATGGCTGACTTCTCCGGGGCCCGTCTTGCTGCGAAAGCACGTGAGGGCCCATAAAATGGACCCCCTGGTCGAGAGGGTGGACCTCCTGCACGCCAACCCCCAGTACGCCTATGTGGCATACCCAGACGGGCGGGAGGACACAGTCTCCTTACGAGACCTTGCACCCTCGGGCTCCCCTGAGACACCACCGTTACCCCCCACCCCCCCAAATCCAGCCCAGGTAGACGGCATGCCGGAACCCCACGAGCCTTCACCGACCACGCAGACACCAGCATTAACATCGGATACTGCATCACCGCCGCCGCTGCTGCGCCGATCAGAAAGACTTACGAGGCCTCCGGACAGACTGACATACCCGAACTGGTAGTACACTTCACCCCGCCGGACTCAAATCTAAACAAGGGGTGAATGTGGTAAACCACTTTTATCGTTCACTATCGTTACACTATGGTTATCACTGTTTATATCGTTACACTATGGTTATCACTGTTTACACTGTTGTGTCACTACACAAGGTCACCTCTTGTCACGCTGTTATACCTGGGCTGACCACAGCTGACTCCGCCCATGGCTCCGCCTGCTTGCCCAGGTATAAAGGTGGTCGACTGGCTGGTATTCCTCCTTGTTGGACCCGATCGCCCACGAGGGTGGGCTCTGTTATTTAGCCAATAAAAACCTATAGTTACTATCTTAACTCGTCGCTTTTCATTGGATGAATTGATAGGTATATCAGCTTGCAATCTCTGGATTACTCCCGGTGCCACGTGCTAGTGAGTATAGGAATAGGAGGATAGAGCAGATGAATGTGTGGTTAAAGACTTGGTGCAGGAGGGAGGGCTTTAGTTTCCTGGATCACTAGGTCTGCTTCTGGGGAAGGTGGGACCTGGACAAGTCGGACGGGTTGCACCTGAACCGGAACTGGACCAACATCTTGCGGGGAGGTTTGCTAGCACTGTTGGGGGGGGTTTAAACTAACTTGGCAGGGGGATGGGATACGGAGTGGAGCTATAGTAGGGGGTGATGCACAGCCAAATTTAGAGGAAAAAACAAGTCAGCCTGGAAGGCAGAGCAAATATGTAACGGCACAAGGGAGTATGGCAAGGCTAGGTGGCATTTATTTTAATGCAAGGAGTCTTGCGAGTAAGGCAGATGAACTGAAGGTGTTGATGAACACATGGGAGTGTGATATTGTTGCTATCACAGAGACATGGTTGAGGGAGGGGCAGGACTGGCAGCTCAATATTCCGGGGTATGGAATCTTCAGGCGAGACAGAGGGGGGTGTGAAAGAGATGGGGGTGTCGCAATATTAATCAAGGAGTCAATTACTGCTGTAAGGAGGGATGATATCTTAGCAGGTTTCTCTAACGAGGCCATATGGGTAGAACTTAAAAACAAAAAGGGGACAAGCACTTTGCTGGGAGTGTACTATAGGCCGCCAAACAGTCAGGGGGAGATAGAGGAACAGATATGTAGGCAAATCTCAGAGAAGTATAGAAATAATAGGGTAATAATAGTAGAGGATTTCAACTTCCCCAATATTAACTGGGATAGTCAGAGTGTGAAAGGCTTAGAGGATGTGGAATTCTTAAAGTGCATCCAGGAGAGCTTTTTGAGCCAGCATGTAGAAAGTCCTACAAGAGAGGGGGCGGTACTGGACCTAATTCTAGGGAATGTAGCCGGGCAAGTGGTAGAAGTGTCAGTAGGAGAGCATTTTGGTGACAGTGACCATAATTCGGTGAGATTTAAGGTAGTCATGGAAAAGGACAAAGATGGACTGGAAATAAAGTTTCTAAATTGGGGGAAGGCCGATTTTAATATGATAAGGCAGGATCTGGCCAAAGTGGACTGGGATCAGCTACTTGTAGGAAAATCCACATCAGAGCAGTGGGAGCCTTTCAGAAAGGAAACAGAGAGAGTACACGGCAACATGTTCCCGTAAAGGTCAAGGGTGGGACCAACAAGCCCAGGGAACCCTGGATCTCAAGGGATATACATGAATGGATTAGGAAAAAAAGGGAGACTTTTGGCAGATACAAAGGACTAAAAACAGTGGAAGCCCTCGAGAAGTATAGAAAGTGCAGGAGAGCGAAGAGGGGGCATGAAAAAACATTGGCAGGCAAAATAAAGGATAATCCCAAGGTGTTTTATAAGTATATTAAGAGCAAGAGAATAACCAGGGAAAGAGTAGGGCCCATTAGGGACCAAAGTGGCAATCTGTGTGTAGAGCCAGAAGATGTAGGTGAAACATAGAAACATAGAAGATAGGAGCAGGAGTAGGCCATTCGGCCCTTCAAGCCTGCTCCGCCATTCAATGAGATCATGGCTGATCATCCAAATTCAGTGCCCTGTCCCTGCTTTCTCCCCATATCCCTTGATCCCTTTAGTCTTAAGAAATATATCCAACTCCTTCTCGAATATATTTAATGAATTGGCCTCAACTGCCTTCTGTGGTAGAGAATTCCACAGGTTCACCACTCTCTGGGTGAAGAAATTCCTCCTCATCTCTGTCCTAAATGGCTTACCCCTTATCCCTAGACTGTGACCCCTGGTTCTGGACTCCCCGACGATCGGGAACATCCTTCCTGCATCTAGTCTGCCCAGTCCTGTCAGAATTTTATAAGTTTCAATGAGATCCCCTCTCATTCTTCTAAACTCCAATGAGTATAAGCCCAATCGACGCAATCTCTCCTCATACATCATTCCTGCCATCCCAGGTATCAGCCTGGTGAATCTTCGCTGCACTCTCTCCATGGCAAGAACATCCTTCCTCAGATAAGGCAACCAATACTGCACACAATACTCAAGGTGTGGTCTCACCAAGGCCCTGTACAACTGCAGCAAGACATCCTTGTTCCTGTACTCAAACCGTCTTGCTACGAAGGCCAACATACCATTTGCCTTCTTAAACACCTGCATGCTTACCTTCAGCGACTGGTGCACAACGACACACAGGTGTCGTTGCACTTCCCTTTCTCCCAATCTATTGCCATTCAGATAATAATCTGCCTTCCTGTTTTTGACACCAAAGTGGATAACCTCGCACATATCCACGTTATATTGCATCTGCCCAATCACCCAATCTGTCCAAATCATACTGGAGTTTCTCGGCATCTTCCTCACAGCACACACGTCCACCCAGCTTTGTGTCATCTGCAAACTTGGAGATATTACATCTAGTTCCCTCATATAGATCATTAATATATATTGTGAATAGCTGGGGTCCAAGGACCGATCCCTGCGGTACCCCACTATTCACTGCCTGCCACTCGGAAAAAGACCCGTTTATTCCAACTCTTTGCTTTCAGTCTGCCAACCAGTTCTCTATCCAAGTCAATACCTTGCCCCCAATCCCATGTGCCTTAACTTTACATGTTAATCTCTTATGCGGGACCTTATCGAAAGCCTTTTGAAAGTCCAAATACATAGAAACATAGAAGATAGGAGCAGGAGTAGGCCATTCGGCCCTTCGAGCCTGCTCCGCCATTCAATGAGATCATGGCTGATCATCCAAATTCAGTACCCTGTCCCTGCCTTCTCCCCATATCCCTTGATCCCTTTAGCCTTAAGAAATATACCTAACTCTTTCTTGAATATATTTAATGAACTGGCCTCCACTGCCCTCTGTGGCAGAGAATTCCACAGGTTCACCACTCTCTGGGTGAAGAAATTCCTCCTCATTTCAGTCCTAAATGGCTTACCCCTTATCCTTAGACTATGACCCCTGGTTCTGGACTCCCCGGCCATCAGAAACATCCTTCCTGCATCTAGTCTGTCCAGGCCTGACAGAATTTTATAAGTTTCGATGAGATCCCCTCTCAATCTTCTAAACTCCAGTGAGTATAAGCCCAATCGACACAATCTCTCCTCATACATCATTCCTGCCATCCCAGGTATCAGCCTGGTGAATCTTCGCTGCACTCCTTCCATGGCAAGAACGTCCTTCCTCAGGTAAGGCGACCAAAACTGCACACAATACTCAAGGTGCGGTCTCACCAAGGCCCTGTACAACTGTAGCAAGACATCCTTGTTCCTGTACTCGAACCCTCTTGCTACGAAGGCCAACATACCATTTGCCTTCTTAACTGCCTGCTGCACCTGCATGCTTACCTTCAGCGACTGGTGCACAATAACACCCAGGTCTCTTTGCACTTCCCCTTCTCCCAATCTATTGCCATTCAAATAATAATCTGCCTTCCTGTTTTTGCCACCAAATTTGGTTCTCCCTTATCTATTTTACCAGTTACATCCTCAAAAAATTCCAGTAGATTAGTCAAGCACGATTTACCTTTTGTATATCCATGTTGACTTTGTCCGATCCTGTCACTGTTTTCCAAGTGCTCTGCTATTACATCTTTTATAATGGACTCTAGCATTTTCCCCACTACCGATTTCAGGCTTACCAGTCTGTAATTCCCTGTTTTCTCTCTACCACCTTTTTTGAATAGTGGGGTAACAATAGCTACCCTCCAATCCATGGGTACTGTTCCAGATTCTATCGAATGTTGGAAGATGATCAGCAATGCATCTACTATTTCTAGGGCCAATTCCTTAAGTACCCTAGGATGTAGATTATCAGGCCCTGGGGATTTACCGGCCTTCAATCCCATCAATTTCCCTAACACCATTTCCCTACAAATACTGATTTCTTTCAGTTCCTCCCTTTCATCAGACCCTATGTTCCCCAACATCTCTGGGAGGTTATTTGTGTTCTCCTTTGTGAAGACAGTACCAAAATATGTATTTAATTGGTCAGCCATTTCTTTGTTCCCCATTATAAATTCCCCTGAGTCTGACTGCAAGGGACCTATGCTTGACTTCACCAATCTTTTTCTCTTCACATATCTATAAAAGCTTTTACAATCAGGTTTTAAATTAATATTTTGCATGTGTTCACTATGGAGAAGGACGATGTAGGCATAGAAATCAGGCAGGGGGATTGTGATATACTTGGACAAATTAGTATTGAGAGGGAGGAGGTACTAATGGTTTTAGTGGGCTTAAAAGTAGATAAATTCCCAGGCCCAGATGAGATGTATCCCAGGCTGCTGCGTGAGGCAAGGGAGGAGATTGCAGGGGCTCTGACACAAATTTTCAGAACCTCTCTGGCCACAGGGGAGGTGTCAGAGGACTGGAGGACAGCTATCGTAGTACCATTATTCAAGAAGGGTAGTAGGGATAAACCAGGGAATTACAGGCCAGTGAGCCTAACATCAGTGGTAGGGAAATTATTGGAAAAAATTCTAAGGGACAGAATTAGTCTCCACTTGGAGAGGCAAGGATTAATCAGGGATAGTCAGCATGGCTTTGTCAGGGGGAGATCATATCTAACCAATTTGATTGAATTTTTTGAGGGGCTGACTAGGTGTGTGGATGAGGGTAGTACAGTTGATGCATCCTACATGGACTTCAGTAAGGTTTTTGACAAAGTCCCACATGAGAGACTGGTCAAGAAGGTAAGTGCCCATGGGATCCAGGGCAATTTGGCACATTGGATCCAAAATTGGCTTAGTGGCAGGAGGCAGAGGGTGATGGTCGAAGGTTGTTTTTGTGACTAGAAGCCTGTGTCCAGTGGGGTACCGCAGGGATCGGTGCTGGGCCCTTTGCTGTTTGTAGTGTACATTAATGATTTAGATGTGAATGTAGGAGGTATGATCAGTAAGTTTGCAGATGACACAAAAATTGGTAAATAGCAAGGAGGGAAGCCTCAGGCTACAGGACGATATAGACAGGATGGTTAGATGGGCAGAACAGTGGCAAATGGAATTTAACCCTGAAAAGTGTGAGGTGATGTATTTTGGGAGGATTAACAAGGCAAGGGAATACACAATGAATGGTAAGACCCTAGGAAGGACAGAGGATCAGAGGGACCTTGGTGTGCATGTACATAGATCCCTGAAGGCAGCAGGACAGGTAGATAAGATGGTTAAAAAGACATATGGTATACTTGCGTTCATTAGCCGAGGCATAGAATATAAGAGCAGGAAGGTTATGATGGAGCTGTATAAAACACTGGTTAGGCCACAGCTGGAATACTGTGTGCAGTTCTGGTCGCCACACTACAGGAAGGATGTGATTGCATTGGAGAGGGTGCAGAGGAGATTCACCAGGATGTTACCTGGGCTGGAGCGCTTCAGCTATGAAGAGAGACTGGACAGGCTGGGGTTGTTTTCCTTAGAGCAGAAAAGGCTGAGTGGGGACCTGATTGGGGTGTACAAAATTATGAGGGGCATAGATAGGGTAGATAGAAAGGAACTTTTCCCCTTAGTTGAGGGGTCAATAACCAGGGGGCATAGTTTCAAGGTAAGGGGCAGGAGGTTTAGAGGGGATTTGAGGAAAAACTTTTTCACCCAGAGGGTGGTTGGAATCTGGAACTCACTGCCTGAAAGGGTGGTAGAGGCAGGAACCCTCACAACATTCAAGAAGCATTTAGATGAGCACTTGAAACACCATAGCATACAAGGCTACGGACCAAATGCTGGAAAATGGGATGAGAATAGACAGGGCTTGATGGCCGGTGTGGACACGATGGGCCGAAGGGCCTCTTTCTGTGCTGTATAACACTATATAGGGCTGGATTTTCATTGGGCCATGGAAACGGGATTGGAGGCATGTGGGAGGTTAAACTTGCATAAACTGGTGGGCGGGCCTCATCCCGCCTCCATCCCGCCTCCAAGCAATTTAAAATAATTTGTGTCTAGTGGTCCCGTCTCCGTTCCGCCTCCAGGAGATGGGATAGGCCGTTAAGGCCCTTAAGAAGCACTAAATTGGCTCTATAATGCCATTTTGATATGCCTTTGTGATTTTAACCCTTTTCCCACGTGAAACACTCCTGTTCTGAAACACGACGGTGAAACCTGGCAGGAGCACAATTGGATTGCTGACTCTCAGCTGCAGGTCAACCATTAAATAGTAGAATTGATCAGCCATCATTTGCAGGTGGCAGGACTTTGTTGTCTCAGGTCTGGGGGAACTTTTAGAAGGCATAACCACAGCTGTGGAAGTTTGGAGCCTGACACCCATCTCCAGTGTGACCTCCTGGGAAACCCCTCTCGCCACCTTGACTGAGCGCTTCCTCAACTGAGGCATATACCAGAAGCGTGGGTGCCATTTATTTCCTTCTGGGCATTAGATGAGGAGGAAGACCAGCTGCGGCACCAGCAGGGCCAGGAACAACAGCAGCACCAACAGCAGCAGCAACAACAGGAGCGATAAGCTGCTGCTCACTCATCTGAAGATGCATAGGCCAGAAGGGGTCAGCGCATGGTAGCCCGTCGGCGCAGGAGATACCCCCCAAACAGGGGCTACAGACACAGGGTCAGCTACCTCAACATGTCTGAGCAGCAGTGCCAAAGGCGGCTCCGACTTTCGCGAGAGGTAGTGGATGACATCTGCGCAATGCTGCAACAATACCTGCAGCCCAGAGGACCAGGTGGACAACCTTTACCAGTGGCCATCAAAGTCACCACCGCACTCAACTTTTTTGCCTCAGGCTCCTTCCAGGGATCAGCAGCAGACATCAGCGGCATCTGCCAAGTGGCCGCACACACTTGCATCACGCAGGTAACCGATGCCCTCTTTGCCATCGCGCACAATCACATCCATTTCACCAAGGATCAAGCCAGTGTCATGGCGCGTGCGATTGGATTTGCTAATCTGGCAGGCTTTCCAAGGGTGCAGGGCGTCGTTGACTGCACACATTTGGCCCTTAAGGCACCCCATCGCAATCCAGGTATGTTTGTCAACCGCAAGGGCTTCCACTCCCTCAACGTTTAGCTGGTGTGTGACCACAGGATGGAAATTTTGCATGTTTGTGCCAAGTACCCTGGCAGTTGCCATGACTCCTTCATACTGCGCCAGTCTAGAGTGCCTCTGCTATTCAGTCCGCCAGACCAACTTTTCGGATGGCTACTTGGAGACAAGGGCTATCCCCTGAGGACGTGGCTAATGACGCCGTTGAGGAGGCCATCCAAAGAAGCTGAGGAGAGCTACACTCCAGCCACATGTCCACCAGAACCATAATCGAGCAAAGCATCGATTTGCTGAAGATGCGCTTCAGATGCCTGGATAGATCAGGTGGAGCCCTGCAGTACTCAGCAGCCAGGGTCTCCAGAATCATTGTGGTTTGCTGTGCACTTCACAACATGGCACAGCGTCGTGGCTTGCAGATTCCTGAGGACCAAGTGGCTCCTCACATATCCTCAAATGAGGAGGAGGAGGAGGAGAGTGAACACGATAATCTTGCAGAGGCCCATCAACCAGCGGCAGCAGTAGGTGAGAACATAGCTGCCCGGGATGCAAGGAACGCACTCATCTTAGCCAGATTTGCTTAGCCTAGCCACTCGAGCACTTTTGCCTCGCAGCTTCTTACCTGAGCATCGACAGTGGCCAAGAACCAGCTGATTCCTAGCAATTTGACCACCATACTGACAATTGCAAGTAATCCTAAGCCCTCAATATGGAAGTCCCATTCACCAAATGACACACACCACAACTACAGCAGTAGCCATCAGATTTTTCATTTACATTATTCATCTGATGGCTTTTCCACATAAAACATCAAATTTCACCCAAGTGACTACCCTTGTGACTATTTGTGCAGTGTCTTTCTCTTACGCGTGCTCCTACGTGGTGCTTCCCCTGTGGATTCAGCAGATGTGGAGGCCCCTTGCTCACTTTCCTGCTGCTCCTGTCTCGACACCTTTGGCGGGCGTCCTCTGGGGTGGCGAACCTGTGAGGGCTCGTCAACCGTCTGCTGCTCCTGCAGCTGTGCAGGGGTTGAGACGCCGATCTCAGTTCGGTGTGGACTCTGACCGAGTGCTCTGCAGTGGCATGGAAGTGTGAGCACTTGGAGAGGAGCCCCCACTTCCTTGATGTCTGCCACCAACTTCCCTCTCATGGGTCAGGTCCACCTCAGCGCTTGCAAGTGGCTTGAGAGCGCCTTGCTGCACATCAGGGGGGCCATGGGGAACCGTATCTGCACTGGCAGTCCTACTCAGAAGGACTTCCATGAAGGTCTGGTTTCTCTGTTCAATAGATGACCATCGCTCCTCCAGAGATTTCATTCTATTCTGAACACTCACAATGTTTTCTGCACTCTGGCGACTTATCACCTCCATGCCATCCTTTCCATGGTTTCATGTGCCAATGACTCCACAAAGGCTCTGTTCATGTTCGCTATGGACTCCTCCATTCGCTCCACAATCGCAGTGACCCTGGAGACAAAACCTGCCAGAGACTCCTGCATCTGTTCCTGGAGTTCCAGCACCGCTGATCTTATGGATGGACCCAGAGGCAGAACCGAGCTGGCAGAGTCCTGCGCCCTCTGACTAGGACTCTCCACTGCTGTTCCTGTCTCCACAAACTGCTGATGCTCACTTGTGAGCTGTGATACACCAGGTGACAACACTACTCTATATCACAAAGGTCCCACCGAGGTGTGAGTGTCTGTGCTGGTGCTGGGTGCGCTTAATTCTGCTGACGCTGCGCCCTCAGAGGTTGCAGCTTCCTCTGAGGAGTTTGGATGTTCAGGCTCTTCCTCCTGGCTAGTGGGGACGGGTCCTTGCGATGGTCCTGTGGGGGAGTAAAGGAAAGAGTCAGAGATGTGATGCCAAGGTTACATGCACATTGCATATTGCAGATGATCATTGGTCCATCTGTTAGAGCTTCCGAATCATTATCAGCGACTCATGCAATGTCAATGAGAGAGATGGAAAACTATTCTGTCACCAGCTTGCTGTGATGCACCCCTCTGTCCGTCCCCCACTTGCGCATCTTCCTCCACTCATACGATCTCCAGGACCGCCTCCTCCCAGGGGGTGAGGTGGGCTATTGAAGGTGACCCTCCTCCTGTCCTTGCTCTTTCTCGCTTATTGTGAGCTCTCTTTTCCTGCAATGAGGGAGACAAGTGGAGGTTGAGTGAGAATGAAGGGGTGAGTGTAGAGATTCCATAGCATAGATACTTAGAAGGAGACAAAGATGGAGTCAGGTGGCAAGACCAAGGGCCCTCCCTGTGTGTTGTCAGTTGTTTTCATAGCATCACAGTGATAGGGAATGTGAGGGCTGCATAGTTGAATAGTTAGGTGAATGTGACCATAGAGAGAAAGGGAATGGGTAAAGGTGCATGGATGTCAGTGTCAAGTGGGATGTGGAGGAAGAGATTGCTAAAGCTGAGTGCTGGGGAGGAAAGGCAATGGGGATCAGATTGAGGGTGATGGGAAATTCATACTCACTTTTCTAGTGCGCAGAAGGTCATGAAATCTCTTTCTGCACTGTATCCAGGTTCTGCGGTTTACCGATAAGGAGTTGACCTCCTCTGCCACTTGCAGCCACACAGCCTTGGTCTGCTGGGGAGGCTTCTTCCTCCCTGAAGAAGGGAAGAGCACCTCTTCATGAGCTCTTGCTCCCTCCACTAAAGCCTGCAGGGCAACATCGTCAAATCTTGGAGCAGACCTAGGTCTTTCACTGGCCATTCTGCCTCCAGCTCCCTGTAGCAGCAAAGGCCAAAAGGTTGGCAGTCTGCAGAAGAAGCAAGGCTTGTTGCAGACCTTAAATGCAGCAGCAATGATGACGTCATTGGAGGCGACTTTCAGACTGGAAAAACTCATTTGCCATGGGTTCCCACACGCTGGAACTCAATTGGCCAATTAAGTTAAATTCGCATCAATCTCCCACATCGATTTAGATTCGTGTGGATAACACGAAATGCGGATTACATGACCCCAACCTGCCCCTGAATTAAAATCCAGTCCAATGACTCTATTCAGCAGTAATGGTAAATAGTTTTCTAACTTTTAACATTTTTTTGTCTCTAGTAATTTTCACTTCCCAGTTTCGCATATGAAGTGAGAGTTCACCAGATAGTTTGCAAAATCATAAATTAGCTTTAGAAGGGGGCAAATAATAAATGAAAATAATAATAAAATTTAAATGTGTTTTTTCAGGGCCTGCACCCACCCCCGGTGGGGCCAACTCATGGACTTCTGGAGGCCAGTCCACCTTATCCCTCTGGGTATACCAGCCTACACTGTGTCCAAGCTGAGATCGGGGAAGTGGGAACTCCTTGTGTTGATGGAGGTTCTGCCAGAGACAAGACTCCCTAGAAACTCCAAGTGAAGGCTGGGACCCGTTGTTTTCAGGTCCTGGCCCATTATTGGAGCCTTCTGCTGCATACCCACTGGAGTTACAAAGGGAGGCTGCCAGAAGGCCTACACAAATTCAAGGCCTGTATGCTCATTGAGGAGAGGATCTGACCTGAACTGTGTTTGACAAAATTTAAGAGTTTTTTTTAATTGATTAGTTAAGGGGAATGCAGTTTGATGTACTGTATACAGATTTTCAGAAGACATTCAATAAGGTGTAAGAGGCTTGTTAAGAAAAATTCAGGTGCATCGTCTAATAGGAAATGTAGCAGGATGGATAGAAAGTCAGCTGATGGACAGGAAACCTAGAGTTAGGTAAATGGGTGTACTCTTTTGGGTACGAACAAATAAACTGGAAATTAACAAAAATACATTAAAGGAAACTTAATAAATTAAATTAAAATTCCATTACCAGTGGTGATGACGCACTCCATTCCCTGCAGTGCCCACCGGTCGCGGAAGGCCTCTAGCGTGCCGGCGGTCACTGCGTGCTCCATCTCCAGGGCCACCCGGGCGCAAACGTGGCTGCGGAAGAGAGGCAGGCAGTTGGGCCAAACGACCCCCTCGGCCATCCGCTGCCTGGACCAGTTGATGGCCACTTTGGCCAGGCCCAGGAGCAGACTGACGAGGAGGTCTCCCGACTTGCCCGCTCCCCTCCGTACCGGGTGACCAAAGATCAAGAGCGTGAGAATGAAGTGCAGCCAGAAATCGAGGAGCAGCCCCTTCAAATAGTGGAAGAGGGGCTGCAACCCCTCACACTCCATATATACTTGGAACACTGACTCCTCCAGGCCGTAGAAAAGGCAGGCGGCCTGGGAGTCCATGAACCTACTTAAAACTTTATTGCACGGGACTGCTCTGTGCAACTCCCTCCAGGCCAAGTCCCCAATAGATAAAGGGAGGACTCCCGCATAGAGCGCCCTCCATTGGGGATCCCCGCCTCCGTTGGACGGCAAGATGGTGCGCCAAGGCGTGTCGGGTAAATGGGTGTTGCTCAAGGCGTGTCGGGTAAATGGGTGCTGCTCAGATTGGAGAAGAGTTGGAAGGAAGAGGTGTACCCCAGGGGTCTGTGCTGGGTCTACTTTTGTTCTCTGTGGGGGATTCGGTTGCTTTGCGCCTCCCTTTAGCGCCTTAAGAGGCGAGGGCGCTAACGGGTCGCAAAGCAACTAGCGCCTGGGCGCGGCCCCGCCAACACCTCCTGCGAAATTCAGCGGGAGGTTAGTGGTGGCGGTAACCAGTAGCGCCGCACCGCCAGCGATGATGTCATCGCCGTGCACAGCGCCCTGGCCGCGATCTTCGGGAGCGCCCCCTGACTTACCACCGGATGCTATGTCTGACGGGGTCAGGGGGGCCTACCTGCGGCCGGGGAGGCGCTATTTAAAGGCGAGGTGCGGGGCGGCCATTTTTGTTGCTGGCCGCCTGCCAGCACCTGCCTCCGCTCTCATCCCTGGCCTCCCTATCCGCCCCCCCACAGAGTGCCGGCTGCGTTCCATGAGCCCGGCACTTCTCGAGTGCTGGGCTCTTTTGCTGGCACTCCCAATCCCTGGAGGCCCAGCTGGGCCCCGGGTCACGCTGCGCAAGGCCCCTCCCCTTTAAGAAGGGGAGGAAGGTCTGCAATACCGTGGCATGTTGCGCTGTGATATTCCCTCACAGTGCCCCAGAGGGAGGCAGGGTGCTTCCAGTAGCGCCCCGCTTCCCTCTTGGGGCGCTACCACTCAATTTCATTCACGGGGGCGCTACTCAATTTTTAGCCCTGTGTATATAGATGATTTGGACTTGAGAATAGGAAACACAATCACAAAATTTGCTGATAACACAAAAGTAATCAAACAGTGAGGAGGACTGTAAAAGACTTCAGGAAAGCTCACATAGTTTAGCAGAATGGACAGACAGGTTGCAGATGCAATTTAATGTGGAGAACTGTGAGGTAATACACTGAAAGGTGTGAATAAAGAGACCTGCGATTGAACTACTGAATTCCCTGAAACTGAGTGTGCAGGTGGATTAAATCATAAAAATGTCAAACGCACTTCAGAGTGTTTAAATAGGGGCATATAGAGTGCAAGAGTAAATAAGTAACGATGAATTGATACAAAACATTGGTTAGGTCACAGTTACAGTACTGTGTACAATTTTGGATGCCCCATTATTCAGGTTGCCAACTTTGGGTGGACGCATTCTGGCCGATTTCATCATATGACCGTCTGTTTCCAGCTGTCCTGTCCCCAAACAAACTCCAGGACTGACTTCGCACTGAAACGTTTATTAGGGTTTGCACCCGTCCCCGTGGAGGCCCAGGCCCCTATGTGGAGACTGGTCACAATGATGGAGGCGGGCAGAGTTGGCGCTAGAACCGGGAGGCCCACAAGCAGCCAAAGAAAGTACACCGCAAACCAGCAGCAGCGGTAACACACGGTGCAGTGGGGATGCAGACAGATGACTTTCTACACCCAGCGGACTAGAGGAACTGGAATGAGAGACAATATCCTCACAACTGCACCTGCCGAGCACTATTTTTAAAACTATGTATAACAGACTATTCTCACCCTCTGCAAATCTGAGATTGCGCACAATGATATTGTCGGAACAGTTTTAGGCAACAGCTTCAAGATGGAACAAAGCATAGATTAGACAGCACCTTAACTCACACTGATCACACAATCTGCCGGGAAAATATTTAACTTAATTCAATCTTTCATGTTTTAAATACGTTGTTTATAGCTGAAAGGCAGACATACTGCTAATTCCCTATGGTTTTTCTCCCAGGTTGCAGCAGGAGGTCAATCTTTGATACCTGGACACTCCAGAATAGTCCAGGAGGGCTGGCAATCCTACCCAGTATAGAAAGGACACTAAAGCTGTAGAGACCATAGATTCACCAGGATTGGGAAACTGTAGTTATAAGGAGTGACTTGAGATAGTGGGACTATTTCAACTGGAGAAGAGAAGGCTAAGAGGACGTCTAATTGAAGTTTTTAAAATTATCACTAAGAGAGTGAGGAGAGAGGTTAAAAGAAATTGAATTACTCAACGGGTTGTTGGAGCATGGAATGCTTTGTAACACAGGAAGTGGTTCAGGTAAAGACACTTTACTTAAAGGGAAATGTTAAGTATTTGAAGCAGAGGAAGAAAAGGGACTATGGGAGAGATTACAGCAGTGGATTAGTTTTGGATTTCTCTAGTAAAGATACAGCACAGACATAATGGGCCAAAAGGCCTCCTTCTGTGCTATAAACATCTACGGTTCTATGGACGTGAAGTCCTCCATGATTGAACAACCTGCCACAGTTCACTATCTAGCCTCACACATGAAGAATGGCGACTTGGGCAAGCTATTGGACAATGAACAGTGTCCCAGCCAAAGTAACTGCATTCAGGAGAGAAGGGAGGGTGGAAAACTTGGGGGAGCAAATAAATAAATGGGCTTTCAAGAGGGCACATGGACGTGGAAATATCGAATAGTAGTATGAGAGATAATTATTGTGCTGTTGTGAAAAACGTTTATTAACATTATCTGTTGCCATTTCCCTAGTGTTGTGCTGGCTTCTGATAAGAAAGAAAATGGGGTGTGCCATTAGAGAGGCACTTTCACAAGGGTTTGGGCATTGGATTTCTTCAAGAAACCTTGAATTCCAGTTGAAAGAATTCTTCTGTCTGATAGAACTGGGAATGGCAACTATTTACATACAGTTTCCACACATTCATCAGAACAATGCACAGTGCCTGGAAACTACTGAATATAGAGATCTCAGAACTGACCATGGGATTTGCGTAAATACTATACAGGCACAAATGTGTCAATACCAAGAAAGCTTTTTCATACGTTACTCAGGGTGCTGATGCTTTAATCTGGGTCGAGTCAGCCCATTCCCATTGTTTACTCTCAGCAGAGTGGCTGCATGGGTGTCATTTAAAAGAAATCCCACATCAATGCAAAAACAATTCCAACCTATTATATTTGCCTCAATTTTATGATTATTCGAAGAAGGGCAGGGAGTTCTCCCGGTATCTCGACCAACATTCTTGGGGGTAAAAAAGATAATTTAGCCATTTATTAATATATTTGTTATGGGACCTTGCTGCTGACTACACAAGTGAGTGCACTTCAAAAGTAATCCATTAGTTGTAAAGCACATTGTGACATCGCAAGTATGTGACAAGGTGCTGTATAAATGAAAGGCCTTTCCTGATGATAATAACCTGCAAGACTGCCAGGTTTTCTGATTCTCAGGAAGATATCCTATCAACTGCTCCTGCAAGGAGGGTTGAGGAATGATCCAGCATCATGTCCTCAACCTTTAGCTCATGGAGAAGCAAGCACTTCCAGAGAGACTCCGCCACAACACCCCAGACACTCCACAACTCCCTGTCACTTCCAGAGTTTTTGGCCCCGAGGCAATGAGGGAGCTGGGGGGCGGGGGGGGGGGGGGGAGTTGTAGCGGCTGGGAAACCCAGAAATGTGAGTAACCTGGAGGTCCTGCCGAATTTAACATTTTTTGACTCTGTTTCCCGGTCAGTCAGTCAGATTGAAAAGCTGGCTGCCTGTCGGGTGGGAAGGCCTGCGGCAGCAGCCCACAGCCGGGGAGTGGAGAGGAGGGAGGGAGAGCTCATTGGGAGGGGGGCGGCATTGGGATGGTGGCCGGGGAAAACATCGGGTGTTGGGGGGGGTGGTGACAGATCGTGAGCTTCCGATGGCGAGCGGGGGTTCGGTGGATTGTGGAGAGGGAAACAGGTTTTCTTGGTGGACCAGTGGGAACCACGCCTGCTCCTCCTGGCTCACAGGCAGTGCAGTAAAGGCACTTACCTGATGGGTCCGGCCCTTCTCGCTTACCTTCAGCTGCCAGGTTTCCCGAACCCTGGGAAACCCGGCCTGCAGGCGTTCAAAGTAAAACCGTGGTTAAATTAGAGGCACAGCCTCATTAAAATATTTGAATGATGGGCCCGCCTCTGGGGAGCAGGTTAGTTGCCCACCCCCAACCTGCCTCCATTAAAACCAGAAGTACATAGATACATAGATACATAGAAGATAGGAGCAGGAGTAGGCCATTCGGCCCTTCGTGCCTGCTCCGCCATTCGATGAGATCATGGCTGATCCTTTAATTCAGTATCCCGTCCCCGCCTTCTCTCCGTAACCCTTAACCCCTTTTGCCCGTAGAAATATATCTAATTCCCTCTTAAATATATTTAATGAGCTGGCGTACACTGCCCTCTGTGGCAATGAGTTCCACAGGTTCACCACTCTCTGAGTGAAGAAATTCCCCCTCATCTCTGTCCTAAATGGTTTAGCCCTTATCCTTAAATTATGTCCTCTAGTTCTGTTCTCACCCGCCAAGGGAAACATTCCTTCTGCATCCAGTCTGTCTAGACCTGTCAGAATTTTATACACTTCTATGAGGTCCCCTCTCAATCTTCTAAACTCCAGTGTGTACATCCCTAAACTACATAGTCTCTCCTCATAGGTCATTCCCGCCATTCCTGGTATCAGCCTGGTGAATCGCCGCTGCACCCCCTCCATGGCAAGAACATCCTTCCTCAGATGAGGCGACCAAAACTGTACACAGTACTCGAGGTGTGGTCTCACCAGTGCCCTGTACAGCTGCAGCAAGGTATCCCTGTTCCTGTATTCTAACCCTTTTGCTATGAAGGCCAGCATACCGTTTGCCTTCTTGACCGCCTGTTGCACCTGCATGCTCGCCTTCAGTGACTGGTGTACAAGAACACCCAGGTCTCTCTGTACTTCCCCCTCTCCCAATCTATTGCCATTTAAATAATAATTTGCCCTCCCGTTCCTGCACCCAAGGTGGATAACTTCGCACTTGTCCACATTATAGTGCATCTGCCATTTATCCGCCCAATCGCCCAGTCTGTCCAAATCGCTCTGGAGCTTCCTGGTCTCTTCCTCTGAGCCCACCCCCCCTCCTAGTTTAGTGTCGTCTGCAAATTTGGAAATGCTGCATCCGACTCCCTGATCCAGGTCATTAATGTAAATTGTGAACAGCTGGGGGCCCAGGACAGATCCCTGTGGTACCCCACTTGTTACTGCCTGCCATTCAGAAAATGAGCCGTTTATTCCAACTCTCTGTTTTCTATCTGACAGCCAGTTCCCTATCCACGCCAAAACTTTCCCCTTTATCCCATGAGCCTCAATTTTCCATGCTAATCTTTTATGTGGGACCTTATCGAAGGCCTTTTGGAAGTCCAGGTACACCACATCTACTGGCTCTCCCCCATCTATTCTACCAGTTACTCCCTCAAAAAATTCCAATAGATTAGTCAAGCACGATTTACCCTTTGTAAATCCATGTTGACTCTGTCCTATCCTGTCCCCATTTGCTAAGTGCTCCGCTATTTCATCCTTAATGATGGACTCCAGCATTTTGCCCACAACTGATGTAAGGCTTACAGGTCTGTAATTACCTGCTTTTTCCCTACCCCCCTTTTTGAATAGTGGGGTAACGTTAGCTACCCTCCAATCCATCGGTACTGTTCCCGAGTCTAATGAATTCTGAAAAATCATCCTTAGTGCATCCGCTATCTCTAGGGCCACCTCCTTCAGTACCCTAGGATGCATGTTATCAGGCCCTGGGGATTTGTCCACCTTCAATCCCTTTAGCTTCCTTAACACCATATCCTTAGAGATATTGATTTGCGTCAGTTCCTCCTTTGCCAATGTCCCTATTTTTCCCGATATCCCAGGGAGGTTTTTTGTGTCTTCCTTCGTAAAGACTGACCCAAAGTATGCATTTAGTTGATCTGCCATTTCCTTATTTCCCATTATATATTCCCCCGTATCTGACTGCAATGGACCAACTTTGGTTTTCACCAGTCTTTTCCTTTTGATATACTTATAAAAGCTTTTGGAGTTAGTTTTTATATTTTCCGCCAGCTTGTTTTCGTAAGCTATTTTGCCCCTCTTGATTATGCCCTTTGCCCTCCTTTGCTCTATCTTAAACTGTTCCCAATCTTCCGCTCTGGCGCTTTTTTTGGCTATTTTATACGCCCTATCTTTGGATTTTATGCTGTCTCTAATTTCCCCTGTTATCCACGGTTGAGTCACCTTTTTAGATTTCCTTTTATGCCAGATTGGTATAAACAATTTTTGCAATTTTGTCATTCTATCTTTAAATGTTTGCCATTGTTTATCTACCTCCAGTCCTCCCAGGAACATTGTCCACTCAGACCTACTCAGTTCCCGTCTCATGGCATCATAATTCCCCTTGTTTAAATTCAGGACCTTAGTCTCTGAGTCAATTTCTTCGCTCTCCATTTCGAGTGAGAAATCGATCATGTTATGATCGCTCTGACCCAAGGGTCCCCGTACAACAAGATTACTGATTAGTCCCTTCTCATTGCACAGTACCCAGTCCAATATAGCCTGTTCCCGAGTTGGTTCCTCGACATATTGATCCAGATAACCATCCCTCAAACACTCAAGGAATTCCTCCTCCTCATTATTTTTACTGATTAGGCTAGTCCAATCTATATGTAAGTTAAAGTCACCTATGATGACAGCTGTGCTCTTATTGCACGCTTCTCTAATTTCCCTCGTGATGCCCTCCCTAACCTCTATTTTACTATTTGGAGGCCTATATACCACTCCTATTAATGTTTTTCGCCCCTCGCTATTTCTTAGCTCCACCCATATAGATTCTGTATTAACTGAGTTAATATCCTTCCTTTCAATTGCATTTATCCCCTCTTTTACTAGCAATGCTACCCCTCCTCCCTTTCTTTTTTGTCGATCCTTCCTAAATACTGAATACCCCTGTATGTTAAGCTCCCAGCCCTGCTCACCCTGCAACCATGTTTCCGTAATCCCAATTAGATCATAATTATTAACCTCTATTTCCACAGCTAATTCATCTACCTTGTTCCTGATGCTTCTCGCATTAAGGTATAAAACCCTCAGGCTTTTTTTATGCTCACATTTTTTATGAATTAGTTTGGCCCTTTGTTTTTTGTTCCTCACCCTTTTATCATTTATTTCTGTCTGCCTTTCACTTTCCTCTATTTCACTACATAGGTTTCTAGCCCCCTGCCATACTAGTTTAAATGCTCCCGAACTGCTTTATCAAAAATTACCCCGAGAACATCAGTTCCATCTCTGCACAGGTGTAGACCGTCCCTTTTGTATAGGTCACACCTACCACAAAACTGGTTCCAATGCCTCAAAAATTTAAAACCCTCCCTCTTACACCACTGCTCAAGCCACGTATTTAGCCTAACTATCCTGTTCTCTGTACTCTTACTAGCACGTGGCACTGGTAGTAATCCAGAGATTACTACCTTCGAGGTCCTACTTTTTAGTTTGGCTCCTAACTCCCTAAATTCTACTTGTAGGACCTCTTCCCTTTTTTTAGCTACGTCGTTGGTACCAACATGTATCACGACAACTGGCTGTTCCCCCTCCCCCTCCAGAATGTTCTGCACCCGCGCCGAGACATCCTTGACCCTTGCACCAGGGAGGCAACATACCATCCTGGAGTCTCGGTCGCGACCACAGAAACCCCTATCTATTCCCCTTACAATCGAATCCCCTATTACTATAGCCCTGCCACTCTTTTTCCCTCCCTTCTTTGCAACAGAGCCAGTCATGGTGCCATGAGCCTGGCTGCTGGTGCCTTCCCCCGATGTGTCACCCCCCCCGACAACAGTACCTAAGGCGGTGAACCTGTTGCTAAGGGAGACAACCCCAGGGGATTTCTGCACTACCTTCCTGCCCTTGCTCTGCCTTTTGGTCACCCATGTACTGTCTACGCTGGCCTTAACCTGCGGTGTGACCAACTCACTAAATGTGCTATCCACACCCCTCTCAGAATCGTGGATGCTCCAAAGTGAGTCCACCTGCAGCTCAAGGGCCGTCATGCGGTCCCACATGAGCTGCAGCTGGACACACTTCCTGCACACATAGTCGTCAGGGACAAGTAGGTGCATTGGAGGTGGTTTGGGGTCGACTTTCATATTTCTGAATTTTTAACCCCTGCCACCCCTCTCCCACCCATGCTGGGGGGTTAAAATTACACCCCCATATTTGAGTGAAATCCACTTTTGAAATTGAGATAATAAACTCACAGTTTCAAAAAACATCAGAGTTTAGTATCTATTAGTATTTTCATACCTTTATGTTGTGTTGAGGGTAATATTTCTGTATTTTGAGACAAAACATTTGAACGTATAGCAGTGTGCTGATGCTGTACACTTTGGGCTGAGATTTTGCGGGGGGTCAGCGGGCACGATCGGTGGCTGGTCAGGTGGGAACGTTTTTTTTCCCCAGTGGGTCAGAACCCTGCTGTGAACCTGCCGCCACACACCTTTACCAAATGTCGGGTCTATGAGTGCTGAGCAGACCCGACACGCAGCGGCGGGGGAGCCAATTTAAATGATTAGTGGCTTGTTTACAGCCACTTAACAAACTGACCTTTTGAATTTGACAGCTCACCCACGGGTTTCACGCTGTTGCTAGACCACGTCTGTGTAGTTGATGCGGGAGGTCAGTGGCCATTGAATCAGCTGATGAGTTGACAGCTTCAAATGTCAAGTAAAAGCTCCCACCTTACAGAGATATCTTCCCTCAGCCACAAGCTCTTCCTCACTGCATTTCCACAACAGATTCACCATGCTGCAAGTCTTTCCACAAGTCTCCATCCAGTCTGACCACATTACCTCTCTCACCATGGACAGAATGCTTCTGTCATCGCTACTTCACCTGCCATCTATTCCATCAGCATGGGTGCCCTTTATACTCTCTCACTTTGGTCCTCACAATCCTACCACGATCAGCCCCAACACCAGCAGCACCAGCCACACCAGCAGCACCAGTAACAACACCAACCTTCTCCACTATCAACTGATGTTGCACAGGACACAGGGCATCAGCACCCAACCATATTGCTGCCTGGGAGGCCGGGGATGGCCGCACCATGTCCAGATTTACTTCACTTGATGCTGTACACCCTGGCTGCCACATGATGCGCCAGATTGGCACCACCCCACACCAACACCATAAAGCATTCCTACAATGCCCAAGCCATTACTTTCACACTCATGACCATTGCGGGGGAAACCGTTATGTCTCACCACTCGCTGCATCTCACTAAGCCACTTCCAAAGGTGCACACAAATATGTCCAAGAATGTAAAGTGTTGAAAATAAAGGTTTCAATGATTGACATCACATTAACAGGAACTTTACATGAACATTGTATAAAACACCCAAGTGGCTACCCTTGTGTGTTGTTAGTTGGTATGATTGCACTAGGATGAGGTTGAGTGTGAGGGGTGGCTAGTGAGATGGGGATGTGATAATATAGATAGAGAGGGATGGGTGGAGATCCAAGGTAAGTTGGTGTGAGTAAGGATGTGCATGAGTAGGGTAGGGAATGCAGAGTGCTGGGGATGTGATGAGAGGCACAGCAGGATGAGGTTGAGTGTGGCTTTGCACTAACGTTTTGTGATCTAGTGAGATAATTGAAAGGTTTGTGCCACTGCAGCCTGGTCCTCCTGATAACATCCCTGCTTGTGACCTTCTGTGCAATGTGCAAACAGGTTGTGTTGATCTCCTGGTCTCTGAGCTTCCCATGGGAAGGGAAGAGAACCTCCCTGCGTGCTGTGACTCCCTCCATAAGCATAGCATATCATATAGAGGGAGTCATGAGAGAGCCGAGGTTAGCAAAATCGCAACCTATGTTTTCTGGAGGGGCAAATGCTCCTTTTGCAGGTGGGGGGGTGGTGGTGGAACAGAGGAACATTTTATGATAGTGGGCTTAGCCAATGGAGAGGTGCGAAGTGGAGCTATATTTGCTGAGACTTGGGCTGATTTAGGCCCTCCGAAAAGCATTGGATTGTCACAAATCCAAGCCTCCCCCACTTTCCATCACTCTCCTCCAATCACAGCAATTACTTCACTGTACCTCCTTCTGTTGCCATTTGCTCACTCTGCACCTGCTATTGTCCTCACAATTACAACCCTCAGTTCCCCAAAGTTATATAAGTAAATGTTTATGTAAATGATGATTTTTTAAATTTTCAGTGTAAAAAAACAAAGCACAAAAAGCCAGGGCGAAGATAAGGATGGGCCGAATAGTCTTCTTCTGTGCTGTATCATTCTATGATTCACCGGTGCTTTAATCATTATCGTCTATCTTTCATAGCAGTCTATCTAAAGTAAAAATAAACTTGACAACAGTTTTCATGGGAAATCTGAGAAAAGCTTTTTAGCATTCATCTTCCAGTTTCTTTTCAAATTATTTTGGGGGGGAAAAAACAAACAAATCCATGAATTGTGTCATGGCCTGAGGAAAAACATGCTCCCAGTTGCACGGAGAGAATCCCACTGATGCATGCTAGGAGATTCTCCACACTGCACATGCTCAGATTGATGCACATTTTTTTAGCAGACAGAGTGATAGCCATGAGAAGAATATTGGAGCCAATTTTCTTCTTTGGGCTTCTGCTGGGTGCCCAACAGGCACAGTGTACCTGATGTGTGCTATGCCTGTAAGGGGAGAGAGACACTTAGGGGGAAAAATTCGGTTGCTTTGCACCTCCCATTAGCGCCCTAAGAGGGAGGGCGCTAACAGAGCACAAAGCAACTAGCGCCGCGAAATTCAGCGGGAGGTTAGCAGCGGCGGTAACAGTTAGGGCCCCGAGGCGCTGTGCTGCCGGAGATGACATCATCGCTGTGCGCAGCGCCTTGCTCATACCCCGGCCGCAATCTTCGGTAGCGCCCCCTGACATACCGCCAATCTCTATGTCCGACGGGGTCAGGGGGGCCTTCCTGCGGCCGGGACAGCGCTATTAAAGGCGAGATGCCGGGCGGCCATTTTTGTTGCTGGCCACCTGCCAGCACCTGCCTCTGCTGCCGTCCCCGGCCTCCTGACTCGCCTCCCCCACGGAGTGCCGGCTGCGCTTCATGAGCCCAGCACATCTCTTGAGTGCCGGGCTCTTTTGCCGGCACTCCGATCCCCGGTGGCCCAGCTTGGCCCTGGGTTGTGCTATGCAAGGCCCCACCCCTTTAAGAAGAAGAGGAAGGCCTGCAATACCGCGGCACGTAGCGCCGTGATAGTCCCTCACAGCACCCCAGAGGGAGGCGGGGCGCATCCAGTAGCGTCCCACTTCTCTCTTGGGGCACTACCACTCAATTTCAGCTGCAGGGGCGCTAATTTTTCTGGGGCACTAAAAGTGTAGTGTATGTAACCTGTACCACCTTAAGAGGATACCTTAAGGTGATGGACTACTTTTTGATGGCTCCTGTACATTGTAGTACCGGTGGTGACCACACCGGTATATAAACCCTGCGGAGCAAAGTGTATCCCAGTTCAGCCCTGACCCTCAATCACTAAAGACCAGTTTACTTACTTCTGTAGTCTGTGTCCTGTTATTCAGTATAACTGCAATTGAAACCACAGACTCAACAGAAAGTAGCGCCCTAGCGAAGTTAGCGCCCCAAAGGGGGCGCGACTCAATTTTTCCCCCTTAGTTTTCCTGACTCAGGCCTTTTGCATGCCCTGGATGCATTCCCAGCACAGACTCAACTCCACCAGGACCTTACACTGGGATCACATGGGTGGAAGCAGGAGCATTACCACAGGCCTAAGAGGCATTGGGGCCTTCTGGCTGCTGCTGTTGAAGGCGGCAAGGATCAAACATCATCCTGGAGGTGGGGAAACCTGCAAAACCAGACCTTTACCTTTTTACCTTGAACAACCCTCAGGCTGCCCCAGGTCCCCTGGAGACCTTCTAGTCTGCAGGAGCCCAGTGCAAACTCCAACATTAGGTGTCTTTGGCAACCTTCTGCTTGGGTGTTCAAAGGGCGGATGCAGAGGAAATTTAGATGGGGGCTGGGAATGCCCCCTGCAACCTCATTGTAATACTAATGTTGGGCCTGCACCTACTCCAAACACAGGCCCACTTATGTCAGATCAGGATTTAGCTTGATTTAGCACTCCACTTTCCTCTTGGAGCGCTATAACTGAATTTTGCGGGAATTTCTCGTTATTAGCACCTGGCGATAATTTTTCCACTTCTGAAGTTTTAGCTTCCCAAATGGGGCTATAATGAATTTCTCGCCCCGGATATTTTAATTTGTGATAAAAAAAGGGCAGATAGATCTTTGTGATTTGGCTGGTTCTATAATCTGTTTTTTTAATTGTGGACTTCTATCACTTCTCATAGTCACAGAGCTTTGCTGTGGGCAAAAGGGTTTTGACTTTTTTTTGGAGTGATTTGATAGCTCAGTTTCTCTTTTTTATTTTGACTTCAATGAAAAATAAAATAGTGCGTCCAATCTGATCCCATCAGTTTCCCACTAGGCAGGTTCAGTTAAACTTAGCCCCTTTGTATGTCTGAGCTCTTTGACAAGTGGTTTTGAAAGTTTTTAAACATTTTTTTCAACATGGCTTTTATTCCTTTGGGTACCAAAGAGATAAAGGGACAGCTCAATAGGTTAAGCTTCAAACACTGGCTTAAATCCCAGTCAGATGGTCATGGGCATGGCTACAAGTCCCAGACTGTCCTCAAGTGCACTTGCTATAGAGGATAGATTATTTCAGCACTCAGTGGAGCCACTAGATGGAGAGCTACATAATAAATCAGCATTATACCCTGAGGAGCCAACATAGAACACCCTAGTTCTCTGTAACCTTATATACGTACAACGCCTCGATTTCAAAATTCTCATCCTTGTTTTCAAATCCCTCCATGGCCTCACCCCTCCCTATCTCTGTAATCTCCTACAGCTCCACAACCCCCGGAGATATCTGCGCTCCTCTAAATCTGCCCTCTTGAGCATCCCTGATTATAATCGCTCAACCTTTGGTGGCCGTGCCTTCTGTTGCCTAGGACCTAAGCTCTGGAATTCCCTCCCTAAACCTCTCCACCTCTCTCCCTCTCTTTCCTCCTTTAAGACGCTCCTTAAAACCTACCTCTTTGACCAAGCTTTTGCTTACCTGCCCTAATTTATCCTTATGTGGATCGGTGTAAATTTGTTGTCTTAAAATGCAGCGCCTTGGGACGTTTTACTACGTTAAAGGTGCTATATAAATACAAGTTGTTGTTGTTGTCTAACTTTTTAAAGGATGGCATTACAGAGTTAATCTTGTACTTTAAGGTAGATTTTGCCAGCTTGCACTTTGCCCATTACACCAAAATAAACATAGAAACATAGAAACATAGAAGATAGGAGCAGGAGTAGGCCATTCGGCCCCTCGAGCCTGCTCCGCCATTCAATGAGATCATGGCTGATCATCCAAACTCAGTACCCTGTCCCTGCCTTCTCCCCATATCCCTTGATCCCTTTAGCCTTAAGAAATATATCTAACTCCTTCTTGAAAATATTTAATGAATTGGCCTCAACTGCCTTCTGTGGTAGAGAATTCCACAGGTTCACCACTCTCTGGGTGAAGAAATTCCTCCTCCTCTCTGTCCTAAATGGCTTACCCCTTATCTTTAGACTGTGACTCCTGGTTCTGGACTCCCCCTCCATCGGGAACATCCTGCATCTAGTCTGTCTAGTCCTGTTAGAATTTTATAAGTTTCAATGAGATCCCCTCTCATTCTTCTAAACTCCAGTGAGTATAAGCCCAGTCGACCCAATCTCTCCTCATACGTCGTTCCTGCCATCCCAGGTATCAGTCTGGTGAATCTTCGCTGCACTCCTTCCATGGCAAGAACATCCTTCCTCAAATAAAGCGACCAAAACTGCACACAATACTCAAGGTGTGATCCCACCAAGGCCCTGTACAACTGCAGCAAGACATTCTTGTTCCTGTACTCGAATCCTCTCGCTACGAAGGCCAGCATACCATTTGCCGTCTTAACCGCCTGCTGCACCTGCATGCTTACCTTCAGCAACTGGTGCACAAGGACACCCAGGTCTCGTTGCACTTCCCAATCTATTGCCGTTCAGATAATAATCTGCCTTCCTATTTTTGCCACCAAAGTGGGTAACCTCGCATTTATCCACGTTATATTGCATCTGCCATACATCTGCCCAATCACCCAACCTGTTCAAATCATACTGGAGTTTCTCGGCATCCTCCTCACAGCACACACACCCACCCAGCTTTGTGTCGTCTGCAAACTTGAAGATATTACATCTAGTTCCCTCGTCTAGATCATTTATATATACTGTGAATAGCTGGGGTCCTAGCACCGATCCCTGCGGTACCCCACTAGTCACTGCCTGCCACTCGGAAAAAGAGCTGTTTATTCCAACTCTTTGCTTCCTGTCTGCCAGCCAGTTCTCTATCCAAGTCAGTACCTTGCCCCCAATCCCATGTGCTTTAACTTTACACGCTAATCTCTTATGCGGGACCTTATCGAAAGCCTTCTGAAAGTCCAAATACACCACAACCACTGGTTCTCCCTTATCTATTCTACCAGTTACATCCTCAAAAAATTCCAGTAGATTAGTCAAGCACGATTTACCTTTTGTAAATCCATGTTGACTTTGTCCGATCCTGTCGCTGTTTTCCAAGTGCTCTGCTATTACATCTTTTATAACGGACTCTAACATTTTCCGCACTACCGATGTCAGGCTTACCGGTCTATAATTCCCCGTTTTCTCTCTACCACCTTTTTTGAATAGCGGGGTAACATTAGCTACCCTCCAATCCATGGGAACTGTTCCAGAACCAAGGTTTGTATATTATTTATGCAGCTTACAAGCTACTAAAGATAGGTGTCAGCCGTGGCTCAGATGGTAGCACTGCTGCCTTTGAGTCAGAAGGTTGTCAAGTCCCACTCCAGAGACTTGGGCACATACTCTAGGCTGACTCTCCAGTGCAGTGCTGAGGGAGTGCTGCACTGCCGGAGGTGCCGTCCTTCGGATGAGACATTAAACTGAGGCCCTGTCTGCCATATCAGGTGGATGTAAAAAATCCCATGGCACTATTTCGAAGACGAGCACTGGAGTTCTCCCTGGCCAATAATTATTAGCCTTTTTCATATTTTATCCCTTCTAACTTCCCTTTTCAGCTCTTACTGCACTTTCTATACTCCTCATGATTTTCTATAGTATTGTTAATCCTGGTTTTATCATGTTCAGCTCTTTTTATTTTCATATCTTAATTTATACACAAAACTCCATTATTTGATGCACCCCATTTTCACCTTATAAGAATATGTTTTCCTGGATGCATTGTAAAACACCTTCCCTACTTTGACCACATGCATTAGCTATATTCCCACCTATCTTGAGATAGTTAGAATTAACCAATATTTATGCCCTGTTGCTCTTGTGTATCTCTGTGAACTGTCTGCAGATCTCCCTCTCAATCTCATCTCCACTGTTCAGTGGCCTTTATTGTACACCATTGTAACTGTACTATTTCCCTTCCTATTCCTTAATTGTATTCATATAGATTGCATCAAATGAAACTCTGTAGTACATCCTTATTTTCTAGCAATGCGATAGACCCCTCCACGAACACTGCTGCTGAACTCAATGGGCTGGATTTTGTCAGTGTGGGCGGGCTGGAGCGTATCAGGTTGAAATCGTGCCAGGACCCCGAGTCATAGAAACACAGAAACATAGAAGATAGGAGCAGGAGTAGGCCATTCGGCCCTTCGAGCCTGTTCCGCCATTCAATGAGATCATGGCTGATCATCCAAATTCAGTACCCTGTCCCTGCCTTCTCCCTATATCCCTTCATCCCTTTAGCATTAAGAAATATATCCAACTCCTTCTTGAATATATTTAATGAACTGGCCTCCACCGCCCTCTGTGGCAGAGAATTCCACAGGTGCACGTCTCTCTGGGTGAAGAAATTCCTCCTCATTTCAGTCCTAAATGGCTTACCCCTTATCCTTAGACGATGACCCTTGGTTCTGGACTCCCCAGCCATCAGAAACATCCTTCCTGCATCTAGTCTGTCCAGGCCTGACAGAATTTTATAAGTTTCAATGAGATCCCCTCTCAATCTTCTAAACTCCAGTGAGTATAAGCCCAATCGACACAATCTCTCCTCATACATCATTCCTGTCATCCCAGGTATCAGCCTGGTGAATCTTCGCTGCACTCCCTCCATGGCAAGAACGTCCTTCCTCAGGTAAGGCGACCAAAACTACACACAATACTCAAGGTGTGGTCTCACCAAGGCCCTGTACAACTGCAGCAAGACATCCTTGTTCCTGTACTCGAACCCTCTTGCTACGAAGGCCAACATACCATTTGCCTTCTTAACCGCCTGCTGCACCTGCATGCTTACCTTCAGTGACTGGTGCACAAGAACACCCAGGTCTCTTTGCACTTCCCCTTCTCCCAATCTATTGCCATTCAAAAAATAATCTGCCTTCCTGTTTTTGCCACCAAAGTGGATAACCTCACATTTATCCACATTTTGCCATGTTTCTGCCCAATCACCCAACCTGTCCAAATCGTACTGGAGTTTCACAACATCCTCCTCACAGCATACCCTCCCACCTAGCTTTGTGTCGTCTGCAAATTTGGAGATACTGCATCCAATTCCCTCGTCCAGATCATTAATATATATTGTGAACAGCTGGGGTCCTAGGAACGATCCTTGCGGTACCCCACTAGTCACTGCCTGCCACTCGGAAAATGACTTGTTTATTCCAACTCTTTGCTTTCTGTCCGCCAACCAGTTCTCTATCCAAGTCAATACCTTGCCCCCAATCCCATGTGCCTTAATTTTGCACGCTAATCTCTTATGCGGGACCTTATCGAAAGCCTTCTGAAAGTCCAAATACACCACATCCACTGGTTCTCCCTTATCTATTTTACCAGTTACATCCTCAAAAAATTCCAGTAGATTAGTCAAGCATGATTTACCCTTTGTAAATCCATGTTGACTTTGTCCGATCCTGTCACTGCTCTCCAAGTGCTCTGCCATTACATCTTTTATAATGGACTCTAGCATTTTCCCCACTACCGATGTCAGGCTTACCGGTCTATAATACCCTGCTTTTTCTCTACCACCTTTTTTGAATAGTGGGGTAACATTAGCTACCCTCCAATCCATGGGTACTGTTCCAGAGTCTATCAAGTTCTGGAAGATGACCAGCAATGCATCTACTATTTCTAGGGCCACTTCCTTAAGTACCCTAGAATGTAGATTATCAGGCCCTGGGGATTTATTGGCCTTCAGTCCCATCAATTTTCCTAACACCATTTCACTACAAATACTGATTTATTTCAGTTCCACCCTTTCATCAGACCCTATGTTCCCCGGCATCTCTGGGAGGTTATTTGTGTCCTCCTTTGTGAAGACAGAACCAAAATATGTATTTAGTTGGTCGGCCATTTCTTTGTTCCTCATTATAAATTCCCCTGATTCTGACTGCAAGGGACCTACGTTTGACTTCACCAATCTTTTTCTCTTCACATATCTATAAAAGCTTTTACAGTCAGTTTTTATGGTCCCTGCAAGCTTACTCTCATATTCTATTTTCCCTTTCTTAATTAATCCCTTTGTCCTCCTTTGTTGAATCCTAAACTGCTCCCAATCCTCAGGATTATTGCTTTTTCTGGCCAATTTATATGTCCTCTCCTTGGATCTTATGCTATCCCTAATTTCCCTTGTTAGCCACGGTTGAGTCACCTTTTTTGTTTTATTTTTATGCCAAACTGGGATGAACAAGTTCTGTAGTTCATCCATTCGGTCTTTGAATGTTTGCCATTGCCTATCCACCGTCAACCCTTTGAGTGACATTCCCCAATTAATCCTACCCAACTCGCTCCTCAGACCATCATAATTTCCTTTATTTAAGTGCTGAAAAAGTGGGATTTTCCTCTAATTGGCCAATTGATTCCTGCGTGTGGGAACCCCTGGCCCAATGAGTCTTTTCAGAAAGAAAGTCGCCTCCGATGATGTCATCAATGCTGCTGGATTTAAGGCCTGCAAGCAGCCTTGATTCTTCTGGAGACTGCAACTTTTATGGCCATTGCTGTCTTCGTCTTCTTCATCAACTATGTCCAGCAGTAGGCCAAAGTGTGCTCCACGCTTCGATGAGTCCTCTCTCCAAGCTTTGGTGGAGGGAGCGAGATCCAGGAAGGAGGTGCTGTTCCCTTCCTCAGGGAGAAAAAATCCACCCCAGCAGACAAAAGCTGCGTGGCTGCAAGTGGCCCAGGAGGTCAGCTCCATCTCGCTGAGCCGCAGAACCTGGCTGCAATGCAGGAAGAGGTTTCATGATTTTCTCTGAACAGGAAAAGCGAGTATGACTTTTCCATCACCCTCAATCTGATCCCCATCGCCTCTCCTCACCAGCACTCTGCTTTGCCAACCTCATCCTCCAGGTTCCACTTGACGCTTACATGCCTGCACCCTTACCCATTCCCTCTCTCTCTAAGGTCACATTCACTTAACTATTCGACCATGCAGCCCTCACACTCCCTCTCACTGTGATGTCATGACAACAACAACTTTCCGCACACAGGGAAGGGTCTTTGTATCCTTCTAAGCATCTATGCTATGGATTCTCTACACTCACTCCTTCATTCTCACTCAAACCCCACTTGTGTCCCTCACTGCAGGAAAAGGGAGCCCACAATAAGAAGGAAAGAGCCATGACTGGAGGAGGGCCAACCTCAGTAGCCCAGCTCACCCCCTGGGAGGAGGCGGCCCTGGAGATCACCAGAATCGAGGAGGATTCCCAAGTGGGAGACGGACAGATTGGCGCGTCACAGCAAGCTGGTGACAGAATAGTCTGGCATCTCTCTCATTGACATAGCATGAGTCACTGATAATGAATCTGATGCTCTAACAGATTGACTTATGATCATCTGCACTTTTCAATGTTCATGTAACCTTGACCTCACATCTCTAACTCTTTCCTTTACTCCCCCACAGGACCATCGATAGCCCCTGTCTCCACTGTCCAGGAGGTAGAGCCTGAGCTTCCAGACTCCTCAGAGGAAGCTGCAACCTCTGAGGGCGCTGCGTCAACAGAACTCAGAGCACCCAGCACCAGTGCAGACACTCACACCTCAGTGGGACCTTCGCGAGATAGAGTAGTGTTGTCACCAGGTGTATCACAACTCACAACTGAGCATCAGCAGATGGTGGAGACAGGGACAGCAGTGGAGAGTCCTAGTCGGAGGGCGCAGGACTCTGCCAGCTCGGCTCAGCTGCATGTTGACCCTGTGCCTCCAGGTCCATCCAGAAGGAGAGCGGTGCTTGAACTCCAGGAACAGGTGCAGGAGTCTCTGGCAGGTTTTGTCTCCAGGGTCGCTGCAAGTGTGGAGCGAATGGAGGAGTCCATCGCTTACATGAGCAGAGCCGTTGTGGAGGCATTGGCGCATGAACGCATCACCACGGAAAGGATGGCAACCTCCGTGGAAATGATGGCTACCTCCATGGTAAGGCTGGCTACCATAGAGGAGAGGATGGCTGCGGTAGAGGAGAGGATAGCTACGTCCATGGAGGAGCTTAATCGCCAGGGTATGGAAAACATGGTAATTGTTCAGAATAGACTGATATCTCTTGAGGAGCGATGGTCAGCTATTGAGCAAACAAACCAGAACTTCATGCAAGTCCTCTGGAGTAGGACTTCCTGTGCAGAAACGGGTCCTCATGGCCCCCCTGCAGTGTAGCAAGGTGCTGTCCAGCCACTTGTTAGCTCTGAAGTGGGGCTGACCCATGAGAGGGATGTTGGTGGCATACAACAAGGAAGTGGGGGCTCCTCTCCAAGCACTCACGAGACCATGCCACTGCAGAGCCCTCGGTCAGAGCCCCATCATAGTCCCCACCCAACTGAGATCGGCGTCTCAACCCCTGAACAGCCGCAGGAGCAGCAGACTGTTGCGGAGCCCTCACAGGTTCGCAACCCAGATGACACCCGCCAAAGGTGTCCAGACAGGAACAGCAAGAAAGTGAGCAAGGGGCCTCCACATCTGCTGAAGCCACAGGGGAAGCACCACGTAGGAGCACGTGTATGAGGAAGATAATGCACAAGTAGTCACTTGGGTGTAATGTTGTGTTTAATTTTGAGAAGCCATCGGTTGCTTATTGTCATAAAAAATTCTGATGGCAAACTGTTGCAGTTGTGGTGTGTGTCATTTCGCTAGTGGGACTTCCACATTGAGGGCTTAGGGCGACTTGCAATTGTCAGTATGGTGGTCAGTTTGAGAGGAATCCACAGGTTCTTGTCCATTGTCGATGCTCTGGTAATAAGGTGCGAGGTTAAACTGTTTGATTGTGTAGGCTAAGCAAATGTGACCAACATGAGTGCGTCCTTTGCATCCCGGGCAGCAATATGGTGGTGCTCTGGCGCCTTCTGGCCTATGCATCTTCAGGTGGATGACTAGTAGCTTGGCGCTCCTGTTGATGTTCCTGCTGTTGGTGCTGCTGTTGCTCATGGTTCTGCTGCTGCCGCGGCTGGTCTTCATCCGAATCTGATGTCCAGGAGGAAAGGAATTAAATGGTTGCCATGCTTCTGGTATATGCGTCAGTTGAGGAAGCATTTGTCAAGGTGGGGAGAGGGGTTTCCAAGGAGGTCACACTGGAGATGGGTGTCAGGCTCCAAACTTCCACAACACTGAGTATGCCTGCTAAAGGTTCTCCCAGACCTGAAACAACAAAGTTCTGCCACCTGCAAATGATCATTGGTGAAAACTCCTCTGTAATGGTGGAGCTGCAGCTGTTCATAAATAATCCACTAGTGAGGCCACCAGGATTACCTGGTGTGTTCCAGAGGAGGTGTGTAGGATGGGGGAAATGTGTTAAAATCGGAAAGGCCCCTCAAAATGGGATTATAGAGGCAATTAAGTGGTTGTTAAGGGCCTTAAGTGCCTATCCTGCCTCTTGGAGGCGGGATGGAAAGCGGGTCAGAAATCACGCACTTGGGAAAATTGCTCGGAGGCGGGTTGGAGACGGGAACGGGCCTGCCTGCCAGTTTGGGCGATTTTAACAACTCGCACGCCTCCAAACCTGCCTCCTCGGGGCTAGGAAAATCGAGGATGTCTTGCTGCAGTTGTACGGGGCCTTGGTGAGACCGCACCTTGAGTATTGTGTGCAGTTTTGGTCACCTTACCTGAGGAAGGACGTTCTTGCCATGGAGGGAGTGCAGCGAAGATTCACCAGGCTGATACCTGGGATGGCAGGAATGACGTACGAGGAGAGATTGTGTCAATTGGGCTTATACTCACTGGAGTTTAGAAGATTGAGAGGGGATCTCATCGAAACCTATAAAATTCTGTCAGGTCTGGACAGACTAGATGCAGAAAGGATGTTTCTGATGGCCAGGGAGTCCAGAACCAGGGGTCATAGTCTAAGGATAAGGGGTAAGCCAGTTAGGACTGAAATGAGGAGGAATTTCTTCACCCAGAGAGTGGTGAACCTGTGGAATTCTCTGCCACAGAGGGCGGTGGAGGCCAGTTCATTAAATATATTCAAGAAAGAGTTGGATATATTTCTTGAGGCTAAAGGGATCAAGGGATATGGGGAGAAGGCAGGGACAGGGTACTGAATTCGGATGATCAGGCATGATCTCATTGAATGGCGGAGCAGGCTCGAAGGGCCGAATGGCCTACTCCTGCTCCTATCTTCTATGTTTCTATGTTTCTATGCTTCTGAAAGTGTTATAACAGGTATATTGGGTGTCAGCCTTGACTCAGTGGTAGCACACTGTTAGAATGTTTTAAGATGATTTAAAAAGTCAATGAATCCCAGTATTCCTTTCTTTTAGCATTTTTAGTCATAGAGCAAATGTGGAAGAAAGGGAACTCATAATCTTGTCTCTATATATGAACAATAGACAGTTTGGAAACACAAGAGCAGAGAATGAAAGCATCCAGGTCTAGGGAACAGGATGAACATTTGGCCTAAGCACTTACTGTATTATAAACAAAGTTTGTAGCACAAAGGCAAAGGCTGAAAAGATTAGAAGCTGGGTAAACATCTAAAAATGCGGCCTCAGCTAAACATGCAACCTACGCATTACATGAGCACAGGCCAAGGTTGTATTATAGTATAAGAATAGAACCATGCCCCCTGTAAAGGCAGAGTGTTCTCAAGGTTCAAAGCCGCGCAGCCGCGTGGATGGCTTGGAGGCTGGGAACTGGTCACTCCAGGACTTGTGTTGTTCTCGTGGGTCAGAGAGCGTTCTCGAGGTAGTTGGAGCCTGAGAACCAGGTTGTATTATTTGCATGTCATTTAATATAAATGGAAGACCAAATCAGTCAGATTTGCAGCGGCGGCAGGCGGGCGGACCTGCGAGGGACGAGGCGGCTGAGCGGCGGCGGATAAAAGCGGCTCCGAGACCAGGTAGGCCTCAGAGCAGCGGCGGCAGGCGGGCGGACCTGCGAGGGATGAGGCAGCTGAGCGGCGGCGGATAAAAGCAGCTCCGAGACCAGGTAGGCCTCAGAGCAGCGGCGGCAGGCGGGCGGACCTGCGAGGGAGAAAAGCAGCTCCGAGACCAGGTAGGCCTCAGAGCAGTGGCGGCAGGCGGGCGGACCTGCGAGGGGTGAGGCGGCTGAGAGGCGGATGATAAAAGCAGCTCCAAGACCAGGTAGGCCTCAGAGCAGCGGCGGCAGGCGGGCGGACCTGTGAGGGACAAGGCGGCTGGGCGGCTGAGCGGTGGCGGATAAAAGCGGCTCCAAGACCAGGTAGGCTCACTAATCTGCAGTCTCCGAGCTCAGAGGGAGGGAGAGAAGTAAAAAGTAATCAAAGTGTGACGTCACCAGCAAGCAGGTAAGTGATTGGTTGGTGAGTATTTCTCCCTTTTTAAACATTAACTCTGTGGTTTATAGTTACTAAGCTCTCTCTGGTGTAACGGGGACTGTTGGTAAACCATTTAAATGTAGTGTAATTGGTGGGATTGATTGATTTAATTTAATTTCAATTAATTAAAGGGTAAGTCATGGCAGGACATCCCGGCCACGTGGTATGCTCCTCCTGCGCTATGTGGGAACTCAGGGACACTTCCTGTGTCCCTGACAACTACGTGTGCAGGAAATGTATCCAGCTGCAGCTACTGACAGACCGCATTGCGGCGCTGAAGCTGCGATTGGATGCATACTGGAGCATTCACGATGCTGAGGACGTCGTGAATAGCACGTTTAGCGAGTTGGACACACCGCAGGTAGAGGTTGGACAGGCAGGAAGGGAACGGGTGACCAACGGAGAGTACTAGGTGCAGGCAGGTAGTGCAGGGGTCCCCTGTGGACATCCCCCTCTCAAATAGATACACCGCTTTGAGTACTGTTGGGGGGGATGGCTTATCAGAGGAAGGCAGCAGCAGCCAACTTCCTGGCACCAGGGGTGGCTCTGCTGCACAGGATGGGAGGAAAAACAGGGGTAGAGCTATAGTAATAGGGGATTCTATTGTAAGGGGAATAGATAGGTGTTTCTGCGGCCGCAAACGAGACTCCAGGATGGTGTGTTGCCTCCCCGGTGCAAGGATCAAGGATGTCTCGGAGCGGCTGCAGAACATTTTGGAAGGGGAGGGTGAACAGCCAGTTGTCGTGGTGCATATAGGTAAAAAACGGGATGAGGTCCTAAAAGCTGAATATAGGGAGTTAGGAGGTAAATTAAAAAATAGGCCCTTAAAAGGTAGTAATCTCAGGATTGCTGCCAGTGCCACATGCTAGTCAGAGTAGAAATAGAAGGATATTTCAGATAAATATGTGACTAGAGGAATGGTGCAAGGGGGAGGGATTGAAATTCCTGGGACATTGGAACCGGTTCTGGGGGAGTTGGGACCAGTACAAACCGAACGGTTTGCACCTGGGCAGGGCTGGAACCGATGTCCTAGGGGGTGTGTTTGCTAGTGCTCTGGGGGAGGGTTTAAACTAAGAAGGCAGGGGGTTGGGAACCTGAGCAGGGGGACAGAGGAAAGGGAAACCAGGATAAAAGCAAAAGAAGGGAAGGAGAAAAACAAAAGTGGCAGTCAGAGAAATCAACGGTTTAAATCACACATGGCCACAGTAAATAATAATTCTAATAGGTCTAAGAGCGTTAAAAAAATAAGCCTAAAGGCTTTGGCCTAGAAATTCACTAGCCTTAGCGCCGCTTTTGAGGCGCTAGAGGGACTAGCGCCAGAGTTATGGCCAGTTGAAAAATTCCCTGGGGCCCTAAAGCGGCGTTGCACCGGTAGCGCTGCGCCGGCACCGATGACATCATCGGTGTGCGCAGCGTCCCGGTTGCCATGCCGACGGGCCCCAGCGCCGACATTCAGTTGCGGCCGCCTCGCCCGTGGCAGCCGCAACTAAGGCTCTGGCAACAGAGTCCAACATGTGTTTGTGCCGGCGCATTAAAGGCCCCGCGGCGGCCGGCTGCTTTCCCGCCGGCCGCCTGCCCGCAGCTCCCTCCCCGGACTTCTCCCCCCCCCCCCCCGGAACAGATGCAAGCCCGGCACTTGTCCGAGGTGCCGGGCTCATTTTTAAACAGATTTGCGCGGGCCGCGGCCGGGTGCAGGCAGCTCCTCCTTAACGGAAGGAGGAGGCCTGCACTTCCCCAGCCTGCCGCACCGCATCGGGTGCCGCAGCGCCGGAATTGCGGCGCTAAACGGCAGTTAGCGCCCTTTTCCAGGCGCTAAGACCCTTCAGTAGCGCCGGCAGCCGTTTGGGCGCGGCGCTACTGAATTTTTGGCACGCGCAGGGGGTCTTAGCGCCGGCACTAACTTCCGGCGCTAAAGCCCTGGCTAAGCCAAAACCCAATTTCTAGGCCTTTGTGTCTTAATGCGAGGAGCATTCGTAATAAGGTGGATGAATTGGCTGCGCAAATAGAGGTAAACGAATATGATTTGGTTGGGATTACATAGAAACATAGAAGATAGGAGCAGGAGTAGGCCATTCGGCCCTTCGAGCCTGCTCCGCCATTCAATGAGATCATGGCTGAACATCCAAATTCAGTACCCTGTCCCTGTCTTCTCCCCATATCCCTTGATCCCTTTAGCCTCAAGAAATATATCCAACTCTTTCTTGAATATATTTAATGAACTGGCCTCCACCGCCCTCTGTGGCAGAGAATTCCACAGGTTCACCACTCTCTGGGTGAAGAAATTCCTCCTCATTTCAGTCCTAAATGGCTTACCCCTTATCCTTAGACTATGACCCCTGGTTCTGGACTCCCTGGCCATCAGAAACATCCTTTCTGCATCTAGTCTGTCCAGACCTGACAGAATTTTATAGGTTTCGATGAGATCCCCTCTCAATCTTCTAAACTCTAGTGAGTATAAGCCCAATTGACACAATCTCTCCTCGTACGTCATTCCTGCCATCCCAGGTATCAGCCTGGTGAATCTTCGCTGCACTCCCTCCATGGCAAGAACATCCTTCCTCAGGTAAGGTGACCAAAACTGCACACAATACTCAAGGTGCGGTCTCACCAAGGCCCTGTACAACTGCAGCAAGACATCCTTGTTCTTGTACTCGAACCCTCTTGCTACGAAGGCCAACATACCATTTGCCTTCTTAACCGCCTGCTGCACCTGCATGCTTACCTTCAGCGACTGGTGCACAAGAACACCCAGGTCTCTTTGCATTTCCCCTTCTCCCAATCTATTGCCATTCAAATAATAATCTGCCTTCCTGTTTTTGCCACCAAAGTGGATAACCTCACATTTATCCACATTATAGTGCATTTGCCATGTTTCTGCCCAATCACCCAACCTGTCCAAATCGTACTGGAGTTTCACGACATCCTCCTCACAGCATACCCTCCCACCCAGCTTTGTGTCATCTGCAAATTTGGAGATATTACATCCAATTCCCTCGTCCAGATCATTAATATATATTGTGAACAGCTGGGGTCCTAGGACCGATCCTTGCGGTAGCCCACTAGTCACTGCCTGCCACTTGGAAAACGACCCGTTTATTCCAACTCTTTGCTTTCTGTCCACCAACCAGTTCTCTATCCAAGTTAATACCTTGCCCCCAATCCCATGTGCCTTATTTTTGCACGCTAATCTCTTATGCGGGACCTTATCGAAAGCCTTCTGAAAGTCCAAATACACCACATCCACTGGTTCTCCTTTATCTGTTTTACCAGTTACATCCTCAAAAAATTCCAGTAGATTAGTCAAGCATGATTTACCCTTTGTAAATCCATGTTGCCTTTGTCTGATCCTGTCACTGCTTTCCAAGTGCTCTGCTATTAAAACTTTTATAATTGACTCTAGCATTTTCCCCACTACCGACGTCAGGCTTACCGGTCTATAATTCCCCGCTTTTTCTCTGCCACCTTTTTTGAATAGTGGGGTAACATTAGCTACCCTCCAATTCATGGGTACTGTTCCAGAGTCTATCAAGTTCTGGAAGATGACCTGCAATGCATCTACTATTTCTAGGGCCACTTCCTTAAGTACCCTGGGATGTAGATTATCAGGCCCTCGGGATTTATCGGCCTTCAGTCCCATCAATTTTCCTAACACCATTTCCCTACAAATACTGATTTCTTTCAGTTCCACCCTTTCATCAGACCCTATGTTCCGTGGTATTTCTGGGAGGTTATTTGTGTCCTCCTTTGTGAGGACAGAACCAAAATATGTATTTAGTTGGTCTGCCATTTCTTTGCTCCCCATTATAAATTCCCCCAATTCTGACTGCAAGGGACCTACGCTTGACTTCACCAATCTTTTTCTCTTTACATATCTATAAAAGCTTTTACAGTCAGTTTTTATGGTCCCTGCAAGCTTACTCTCATATTCTATTTTCCCTTTCTTAATTAATCCCTTTGTCCTCCTTTGTTGAATCCTAAACTGCTCCCAATCCTCAGGATTATTGCTTTTTCTGGCCAATTTATATGTCCTCTCCTTGGATCTTATGCTATCCCTAATTTCCCTTGTTAGCCACGGTTGAGTCACCTTTTTTGTTTTATTTTTATGCCAAACTGGGATGAACAACTTCTGTAGTTCATCCATTCGGTCTTTGAATGTTTGCCATTGCCTATCCACCGTCAACCCTTTGAGTGCCATTCCCCAATCAATCCTACCCAACTCGCTCCTCAGACCATCGTAGTTTCCTTTATTTAAATTGAGGACCCTAGTTTCTGAGTCAACTACTTCATTCTCCATCTTAATGAAGAATTCGATCATATTATGATCGCTCCGACCCAAGGGGCCTCGTACAACAAGATTGCTAATTAATCCTTTCTCGTTACATAATACCCAGTCTAAGATGGCCTGATCTCTGGTTGGTTCCTCGACATATTGGTCCAGGAAACCATCCCGTAAACACTCCAGGAATTCCTCCTCCACAGTATTGTTACTAATTTGATTAGCCCAATCTATATGTAGATTAAAGTCACCCATGATGACTGCTCTGCCCTTATTGCATGCTTTACGGAAACGTGGCTCAAGGATGGCCAAGGCTGGGAACTCAGCATCCAGGGGTATTCGATTTTCAGGAAAGATAGGCAAAAAGGAAAGGAAGGTGGGGTAGCATTACTGGTTAAATAAGGGATTAACACAGTTGTAAGGAAGGATATTAGCTCTGATGATGTGGAATCTGTATGGGTAGAACTGAGAAATACCAAGGGGCAGAAAACATTAGTGGGAGTGGTATATAGACCTCCAAACAGTAAGGCGGAGGTTGGGGATGGCATTACAAGGGAAATTAAAGAAGCGTGCAATAAGGGCACAGTACTCATCATGGGTGACTTTAATCTACATATAGATTGGGCTAACCAAATTAGTAATAATACTGTGGAGGAGGAATTCCTGGAGTGTTTACGGGATGGTTTCCTGGACTAATATGTCGAGGAACCAACCAGAGATCAGGCCATCTTAGACTAGGTATTATGTAACAAGAAAGGATTAATTAGCAATCTTGTTGTACGAGGCCCCTTGGGTCGGAGCGATCATAATATGATCAAATTCTTCATTAAGATGGAGAATGAAGTAGTTGACTCAGAGACTAGGGTCCTAAATTTAAATAAAGGAAACTACGATGGTCTGAGGAGCGAGTTGGGTAGGATTGATTGGGGAATGGCACTCAAAGGGTTGACGGTGGATAGGCAATGGCAAACTTTCAAAGACCGCATGGATGAACTACAGAAAATGTTCATCCCAGTTTGGCACAAAAATAAAACAAAAAAGGTGACTCAACCGTGGCTAACAAGGGAAATTAGGGATAGCATACGATCCAAGGAGAGGACATATAAATTGGCCAGAAAAAGCAATAATCCTGAGGATTGGGAGCAATTTAGGATTCAACAAAGGAGGACAAAGGGATTAATTAAGAAGGGGAAAATAGAATATGAGAGTAAGCTTGCAGAGAACATAAAAACTGACTGTAAAAGTTTTTATAGATATGTGAAGAGAAAAAGATTGGTGAAGTCAAGCGTAGGTCCCTTGCAGTCAGAATCAGGGGAATTTATAATGGGGAACAAAGAAATGGCTGACCAACTAAATACATATTTTGGTTCTGTCTTCACAAAGGAGGACACAAATAACCTCCCAGAGATGCCAGGGAACATAGGGTCTGATGAAAGGGAGGAACTGAAAGAAATCAGTATTTGTAGGGAAATGGTGTTACGGAAATTGATGGGATTGAAGGCCGATAAATCCCCAGGGCCTGATAATCTACATCCTAGGGTACTTGAGGAAGTGGCCCTAGAAATAGTAGATGCAATGCTGATCATCTTCCAACATTCAATGGAATCTGGAACAGTACCCATGGATTGGAGGGTAGCTAATGTTACCCCACTATTCAAAAAAGGGTGGTAGAGAGAAAACGGGGAATTACAGACCGGTAAGCCTGACATCGGTAGTGGGGAAAATGCTAGAGTCCATTATAAAAGATGTAATAGCAGTGCACTTGGAAAACATTGGCAGGATCGGACAAAGTCAACATGGATTCACAAAAGTGCTTGACTAATCTACTGGAATTTTTTGAGGATGTAACTGGTAAAATAGATAAGGGAGAACCAGTGGATGTGGTGTATCTGGATGTTCAGAAGGCCTTCAATAAGGTCCCGCATAAGAGATTAGCGTGTAAAGTTAAGGCACATGGGATTGGGGGCAAGGTATTGACTTGGATAGAGAACTGGTTGGCAGACAGAAAGCAAAGAGTTGGAATAAATGGGTCCTTTTCCGAGTGGCAGGCAGTGACTAGTGGGGTACCGCAGGGATCGGTCCTTGGACCCCAGCTATTCACAATATATATTAATGATCTAGACAAGGGAACTAGATGTAATATCTCCAAATTTGCAGACGACACAAAGCTTGGTGGGCGTGTGTGCTGTGAGGAGGATGTCGTGAAACTCCAGGATGATTTGGACATGTTGGGTGATTGGGCAGAAACATGGCAGATGCAATATAACGTGGATAAATGTGAGGTTGTCCACTTTGGTGGCAAAAACAGGAAGGCAGATTATTATCTAAATGACAATAGATTGGGAGAAGGGGAAGTGCAACGAGACCTAGGTGTCCTTGTGCACCAGTCACTGAAGGTAAGCATGCAGGTGCAGCAGGCGGTTAAGAAGGCAAATGGTATGTTGGCCTTCGTAGCGAGAGGGTTTGAGTACAGGAACAAGGATGTCTTGCTGCAGTTGTACAGGGCCTTGGTGAGACCACATCTTGAGTATTGTGTGCAGTTTTGGTCGCCTTATCTGAGGAAGGATGTTCTTGCCATTGAAGGAGTTCAGCGAAGATTCACCAGGCTGATACCTGGGATGGCAGGAATGACGTATGAGGAGA
Organism: Somniosus microcephalus; assembly: GCF_052327205.1. NCBI lineage: Eukaryota > Metazoa > Chordata > Chondrichthyes > Squaliformes > Somniosidae > Somniosus > Somniosus microcephalus. The sequence goes on along the minus strand of NC_140987.1, from coordinate 115,853,993 downwards.
GATTGGGTCGATTGGGCTTGTACTCGCTGGAGTTTAGAAGAATGAGAGGGGATCTCATTGAAACTTATAAAATTCTGACAGGATTGGACAGACTAGATGCAGGATGGATGTTCCCGATGGTCGGGGAGTCCAGAACCAGGGGACACAGTCTATAGATAAAGGGTAGGCCATTTAGGACAGAAATGAGGAGGAATTTCTTCACCCAGAGAGTGGTGAACCTGTGGAACTCTCTACCACAGAAATCAGTGGAGGCCAGTTCATTAAATATATTCAAGAAGGAGTTGGATATATTTCTTAAGGCTAAAGGGATCAAGGGGTATGGGGAGAAAGCAGGGACCGGGTACTGAATTTGGATGATCAGCCATAATCGCATTGAATGGCGGAGCAGGCTCGAGGGGCTGAATGGCCTACTCCTGCTCCTATCTTCTATGTTTCTATGTCACTATAATAAAGCTTGTCATTATAAAAAGCACTTGTGCATGAATCATAAGAGAAGTTTTTGTCGCCTAACTGACAACCCCTTTATTGCGACACCTTTTTACTACTAATATATCCGCTAATGCACTCTCACTGCTGGTTTAAGCCCCACTCTAGAGACTTGAGCATATGATCTAGGTTGACACTTCAGGGAAGTACTGCGGGAGTACTGCTTTGTGAGAGATGCTATCTTTTGGATGAGACGTTAACCTGAGGCCCCATCTGACCTCACAAGCGAATGTAAAAGATCCCATGGCACTATTTGAAGAAGAACAGGGAATATTCCCAGTGTCCTGACCAACACTGATCTATCAGCCACACTACCAAAACAGGTTATATGGTCATTTACTCCATTACTGTTTGTGGGATCTTGCTGTGTGAAAACAGCTGCTGCATTTCCCTACGTTACAACAGTGACTACATTTCATTGGTTATGAAGTGCTTTGAGATATCCTGAGGTAATGAAAATCAATGTATAATTGCAGGTTCATTCTTTCTTTCTTTATTAAGTTCCTAGTTCTGTCCCAAACTAAGCCATGTCCCTATTCTCGTCACTATATCATAGCCTTCCATAGTAATTAGTGCTTCTAACTTTCCTGTTGGATTTTGATTACTTTGTGTATTCACATACATACTACTCAATTTTGAATGTTGACTATTATTCTTTTTCCAAGTTTTCTTATTTAACATTTTGATATCCCTTGCCCCTTCTACAACAGTGATTTTTTAATTATCTTTCACTATTGCAAAGCTTCTATCTCCTCTGGTAATATTTGTGCATTCTTTTCAGCTAAATCTTCTGCTCTCCCTCTCTACTTACCTCCTTGCCATATGAGTTTAAAGCTTCCCCCACTGCTGCACTATTTACCCTCTCCTAAGGACATTAGTGCCATTCTGGTTGAGGTGAAGGTTGTCCCTCAGTGTTGCCTTCCCTTATTCCAGAATTTGCTCCCACGCTCCAACAGTGTGAAATCTTCCCTGAGAAGTCGTGCCGCACATTAATGTCACTATCCGAGTTTATACCCACATACCTCTAATATATAATGGGAGAGCCTCAGTAGCATTGACATCAATGTGAGCAAAAGGTCCACTGGGCCGTAGGACTTTCCTGAACTGTAAGTCCTCTATTGCCCTTTGGAGCTTCTTGGTTGAGTTAAAGAAATCAGCACCTATGAGTTTTGCTCTACGTAATGTTTGTGACTTTTCTGGTGTGTTTGCTTAAAGTACAAGTTTTTGTTTTCATAAAATCATAAAGAAATCACTAAAAAAAATACAGGGCTGGTTTTCTTGTCAGGTACAATGGAAGCAGAACTTTAGGAGGTGGGACTTCTGCCTGCCCTTTGCCTGGAACCCCAACTCAAGCCCATTCCCATGGTCAGGGTCATTTACATGTGTAGGGCAGTCCCTGGACCTTGTGTGGCACCTGGTTGTTGCTGCACTTGTGACAGCCTAGGATTACGGGCAATGCCAGCTGAAGGAATTAATAAAAAAAAATAATTCTAATTTTTTTATTAAGTTATCTCTTTGACTAAGGGAATTAATTGCTCCTAATACAATATACCTAGCATCATCTGGGAAATCCCAGACCGAAGCCAGTGGAACAGGTCACCGCAAAATATCCCTTCCCTGTCCACAACAGGTTACTAACCCGGAAAATCAGACTCACAGCAACCATTGATCCATTAAAAAAAATGGAACCCCCATAATAAACAGCAATATCATTTTGTGCACTTTAAGTCACTGAATGCTGGCACAATATTCAAGAGTAACATATTCGCGGATGATACAAGTTTGCGGATGATACAAAGATGGGTGGGAAAGCAAGTTGTGCAGAGACTGAAAGGGCTCGATTTTACCAAGCCCGAGGAGGCGGGATTGGAGGCGTGTGAGGTGGTAAAATTGCAAAAAATGGCGGGCGGGCCAGATCCCGCCTCCATCCCACGTCTGAGCAATTTTCCCACATGCAAGTTTTCTGACCCCATTTCCATCCCACCTCCAAGAAGCGGGATAGGCCCTTAAGGCCCTTAACAACCACTTAATTGCCTCTATAATCCCATTTTGAGAGGCCTTTCTGATTTTCCCACTTTTCCCACGTGCTGCACGCCTCCTCTGTAACATGCCAGTGAATCCTGGCAGCATCACAAGTGGATTGCTTACTAACAGCTGCAGCTCCACCATTAAAACGGAGTTTTCACCAATCATCATTTGCAGGTGGCAGAACTTTGTTGTCTCAGGTCTGGGGGAACTTTTAGCAGGCATACTCATTGTTGTGGAAGTTTGGAGCCTGACACCCATCTCCGGTGTGACCTCCTGGGAAACCCCTCTCCCCATCTTGAATGAGCGCTTCCTCAACAGAGGTATATACCAGAAGAATGGGAACTATTTATTTCCTTTCCTCCTGGACATCAGATTCGGACGAAGACCAGCCGCGGCAGCAGCAGAACCCTGACCAACAGCAGCACCAACTGCAGGAGCAACAGCAGGAGCTCCAAGTTGCTGCTCACCCACCTGAAGCAGCACAGGCCAGAAGGCGCAAGCGCATGGAAGCCTGTCGGCGCAGGAGAGACCCCCAAAACAGGGTCTACAGAGAGAGGATCAGCTACCTCAACATGACTGAGCAGCAGTGCCAAAGGAGGCTCCGACTTTCACGAGAGGTAGTGGGTGACATCTGTGCAATGCTGCAGCAAGACCTGGAGCCCAGAGGGGCAGGTGGACACCCCTTATCATTGGCCATCAAAGTTACCACCGCACTCAACTTTTTTGCTTCAGGCTCATTCCAGGGATCAGCAGCAGGCATCAGCGGCGTCTCCCAGGCGGCCGCACACAATTGCATCACACAGGTAACCGATGCCCTCTTTGCCATCGCACACAATTACATCAATTTCTCCAAGGATCAAGAGTGTAACTGCACGTGCAGTTCAGTTCGACAATCTGGCAGGCTTTCCAAGGGTGCAGGGCGTCGTTGACTGCACACATGTGGCCCTTAAGGCACCCCATCACAGTCCAGGTATTTTTGTAAACCGCAAGGGCTTCCACTCCCTCAACGTACAGCTGGTGTGTGACCACAAGAAGGAAATTTTGCATGTTTGTGCCAAGTACCCTGGCAGTTGCCATGACTCCTATATCCTGCACCAGTCTAGTGTGCCTCTGCTCTTCAGTCCACCAGACCAACTTTTCGGATGGCTACTTGGAGACAAAGGCTATCCCCTGAAGACGTGGCTAATGACGCCATTGAGGAGCCCATCCACCGAAGCTGAGGAGCGCTACAACACCAGCCACATTTCCACCAGATCCATAATCGAGCAAACCATCGGCTTGCTGAAGATGCGCTTCAGGTGCCTTGATAGATCAGCTGGAGCCCTGCAGTACTCAGCAGCCAGGGTCTCCAGAATGGTCATGGTTTGCTGTGCACTTCACAACATGGCACAGCATCGTGGCTTGCAGATGCCTGAGGAACAAGTGGCTCATCACATAGCCTCCTCAGATGAGGAGGAGGAGAGCGACAATGAACAGCTTGCAGAGGCGCATCAACCAGTGGCAGCAGCATGCGAGCACATTGCTGCCCGGAATGCAAGGCACGCACTCATCTTGGCCAGATTTGCTTAGCCTGCACAATCAAACACTTTTGCCTCGCACCTTCTTATCAGATCATCGACAATGGCCAAGAACCTGCAGATTCCTATCACTCTGACCACCATACTGACAATTGCAAGTCATCCTAAGCCCTAAGTAGAAGTCCCATTAGCGAAATGACACACACCACAACTGCAACAGTTTGCCATCAGAATTTTTAATGACAATAACCAACTGATGGCTTCTCAAAATTAAACATAACATTACACCCAAGTGACTACCCTTGTGACTACTTGTGCATTATCTTCCTCTTACGCGTGCTCCTATGTGGTGCTTCCCCTGTGGCTTCAGCAGATGTGGAGGCCCCTTGCTCACTTTCTTGCTGCTCCTGTCTCGACACCTTTGGCGGGTGTCCTCTGGGTTTGCGAACCTGTGAGGGCTCGGCAACAGTCTGCTGCTCCTGCGGCTGTGCAGGGGTTGAGACGCCGATCTCAGTTGGGTGGGGACTCTGGTGGGGCTCTGACCGAGGGCTTTGCAGTGGCATGGTCGTGTGAGCGCTTGGAGAGGAGCCCCCACTTGTTGTTTGCCACCAACATCCCTCTCATGGGTCAGCCCCACTTCAGAGCTAGCAAGTGGCTTGACAGCACCTTGCTGCAATTCAGGGGGGCCATGAGGACCCGTTTCTGTACTGGAAGTCCTATTCCCGAGGACTTGCATGAAGGTCTGGTTTGTTTGCTTAATAGCTGACCATCGCTCCTCAAGAGATGTCAGTCTATTCTGAACAATTACCATGGTTTCCATACCCTGGCGACTAAGCTCCTCCATGGACGTAGCCATCCTCTCCTCTACCATAGCCATCCTCTCCTCTACGGTAGCCAGCCTTACTATGGAGGTTGCCATCCTTTCCACGGAGGTTGCCATCCTTTCCGTGGTGATGCGTTCATGTGCCAACGCCTTCACAAAGGCTCTGCTCATGTTAGCGATGGACTCCTCCATTCGCTCCACACTCGCAGCGACCCTGGAGACAAAACCTGCCAGAGCATCCTGCACCTGTTCCTGGAGTTCCAGCACCGCTCTCCTAGATGGACCCGGAGGCACAGGGTCGACATGCAGCGGAGCCGAGCTGGGAGCATCCTGCGGCCTCCAACGAGGACTCTCCACTGCTGTCCCTGTCTCCACCATCTGCTGATGCTCACTTGTGAGCTGTGATACACCAAGTGACAACTCTACTCTATGTCCCAAAGGTCCCACCGAGGTGTGAGTGTCTGCGCTGGTGATGTGTGCGCTTAATTCTGCTGACGCAGCACCCTCAGAGGTTGCAGCTTCCTCTGAGGAGTCTGGAAGCTCAGGCTCTACCTCCTGGACAGTGGGGATGGGGGCAGTCGATGGTCCTGTGGGGGAGTAAAGGAAAGAGTTAGAGATGTGAGGTCAAGGTTACATGAACATTGAAAAGTGCAGATGATCATAAGTCAATCTGTTAGAGCATCAGATTCATTATCAGTGACTCATGCAATGTCAAAGAGAGAGATGCCAAACTATTCTGTCACCAGCTTGCTTTGATGCGCCTGCCTGCCCGTCCCCCACTTGGGAATCCTCCTCGATCCCGGCAATTTCCAGGGCCGCCTCCTCCGAGGTGGTGAGCTGGGCTACTGAGGGTGGCCCTCCTCCTGTCCTTGCTCTTTCCCTCTTATTGTGGGCTCTCTTTTCCTCCAATGAGGGCCACAAGTGGAGTTTGAGTGAGAATGAAGGAGTGAGTGTAGAGATTCCATAGCATAGATGCTTAGAAGGATACAAAGGGCCCTCCCTTAGTGTTGTAAGTTGTCATTGCATCAGTGATAGAGGGCTACATGGTCGAATAGTTAGGTGAATGTGACCATCGAGAGAGAGGGAATGGGTAAGGGTGCAGGGATGTGTCAAGTGGGATGTGGAGGAAGAGGTTGGCAAAGCAGAGTGTTGGTGAGGAGATGCGATGGGGATCATATTGAGGGTGATGGGAAAGTCATACTCACTTTTCCTGTGCGCAGAAGGTCATGAAACCTCTTCCTGCACTGCAGCCAGGTTCTGCGGCACATAGACATAGAGTTGACCTCCTGGGCCATTTGCATCCACACAGCTTTAGTCTGCTGGGGAGGCTTCTTCCTCCCTGAGGAAGGGAAGAGCACCTCCTTATTAGCTCTTGCTCCCTCCACCAGAGCTTGCAGAGCGGCGTCATTGAACCGTGGAGCACACTTTGGCCTATTGCTGGACATAGTTGCTGAATGATGCGATCACAGCAATGGGCATAAAGTTTGCAGTCTCCAGGAGAAGCAAGGCTGCTTGCAGGCCTTAAATCCAGCAGCTTGGATGACGTCATCAGAGGCGACTTTCAGGATGGAAAGACTAATTGGGCCAGGGGTTCCCACACGCCGGAAATCAATTGCCCAATTAGGGGAAAATCGCACTTTTATCCCACATCCCACTGGAGTCGGATTCAGGACTTGAAAAACACCTGACACACCCCCAGCCCGCAGCAATGGCAAAATCGAGCCCAAAGAATCTGCAAAGGGATATAGACAAGCTAAGTGAGTGGGCAAACATTTGGCAGATGGAGTATAATGTGGGAAAGTGCAAGGTTATCCACTTTGGCAGGAAAAATAAAAAAGCAAATTATTATTTAAATGGAGAGAGATTACAAAATGCTACAGTTCAGAGGGACCTGGGGTCCTTGTGCATGAAACATAAAGGGCAGGATTTTCATTCAGGAGTCGGATTGGAGGCGGGACTACAACTTTCGGGGTTGTAGTCCCGCCTCCATCGAGATGCGGCCAATCCACGCGATTTTAACTTGATTGACCTTGTTGAGCCCACCCAGCGGGCTCAGCAGGCCAATTAAGGGCCACCCGGCAACAGGTGATGTCACAGACTGAAATTTCATCTGTCAAGAGGTTTTGACAGATGAAATATCAGTGTTTCACAGCTGTTTGAAGCTGTCAACACTGACAGTCTTACTTCTAACCTGGGTCCTTCTCCACAGTCTCAGTTAGAAATCTCTCCTGCACAGTAAGCTGAAGGCTGTCACTTTTGACAGTTCGCAGCCATTCTGCTTTCTGTGCCGGTGAGATGAGGGACACCCGGGACCTAAAGGAAGGAGGCTGAAAACGTCATTTAAACTTCTTTAATCACTTTAGACACACCAAACACACTTACCTTTGCACTCATGCACACATCACTCACCTGAACACCGACATCTCGACCCCTCCAAGTCCTTCAACCCGACGGCCCGCCTCCTCTAACTTGGCGTGGTTTGGAGCCGTTGGGAATCCCACACTTCAACCTTAAAAATAGGGATTAGGCTAAAAACTGCCTGTTAACTACCTGTTAAAAGGCAGTTAATTGGCACTAATCCCTTCCCACCTCGGGTAGGCGGGTCCCAGTGCGGGGTGGGTACCCGCCTCCTTTGAAACTGGCACGGAGGCGGGTTTGGGTGTGGGATGGGGTTGGGACCCATGATTTTGGGATTTTAACCCCCCACATGCCTCCAATCCCGACTCCACGGCCCAATGAAAATCCTGCCCAAAAAGTTAGCATGCAGGTACAGCAAGTAATCACAAAGGCAAATGGAATGTTGGCCTTTATTGCAAGGGGGTTGGAGTATAAAAGGTGGAAAGTCCTGCTACAACTGTACAGGGTATTGGTGAGACCACACCTTGAGTACTGCGTACAGTTTTGGTCTCCTTATTTAAGGAAGGATATACTTGCATTGGAGGCAGTTCAGAGACGATTCACATGGTTGATTCCTGAGATGAGGGGGTTGACTTATGAAGAAAGGTTGAGTAGGTTGGGCCTATACTCATTGGAATTTAGGAGAATGAGAGGTGATCTTATTGAAACATATAAGATACTGAGGGGGCTCAACAAGGTAGATGCAGAGAGGCTGTTTCCCCTCGTGGGGAAATCTAGAACTCGGGGGCATAGTTTCAGAATAAAGGGTCGCCCTTTTAGAACTGAGATGAGGAGGAATTTCTTCTCTGAGGGTCTTAAATCTGTGGATTTCTCTGCCCCAGAGAGCTGTGGAGGCTGGGTCATTAAATACATTTAAGGTGGAGATAGACAGATTTTTGCAAGATAACGGAGCAGGCAGAGAAGTGGCTTTGAGCCCAAGATCAGCCATGATCTTATTGAATGGCGAAGCAGGCTAGAGGGGCCAAATGGCCTATTCCTGCTCCTATTTCTTATGTTCTTATGTTCTCTAAGGTTACAATGGCTTCTACAATGTCAAGCTACTGTGCAGCATTGCAAAAGCTATGAAACGGATCTGGATAAAAATGTCTTTTTAAGTCGGCTAATCCCAGATGGGATATGACAAGAAAGCACAACATGACATGATTGTTCCTCAGCTTGATACCCCCATGTTAGTTCAGTTGACTGACCTTTGAGGCTCTGTTTTGATCCACATGTTTTGGATGTTTCATAGAACACGTGTATCTGGTGTACAGCTTGCAGATCGTATCAAGAGAGTACAAAAATAGTACATTACAGCAACCGAGAGTAGAGTCACACTGGAGGTTTGGCAACACTGACCCACCATGCAGGGGATGCTTGTCAGAGAAACTATAAACACCGAGGTAGGTGTCAAAACTGAACTGAAACAGATAAGTCTGGAACTTTCAGCAAGCAAAACATTGTTTTCAATTCGGTAAGTAAAAAGGTTAAAACAGTCAAGTTGATATTATGTTGTAATGTCCTGATGATGACAATGGTCGCGTAATATATATTTCAAACCTGAATTCAGCCTGATTTAATTCACTGGGATTCGGCATAATGGGTTATGCTTAATCAGAGAGTTTGACACCAAGAAAATGCTATGATGTTACTTGAAGTGGGATTATCAATTCCTAGTTTTAATCTCAGCTTTAAATTGTGTTTAAAATAACCTCTAATGAACTGGAATCAATCTGGATTGCAATCAATCTGGGCTGTGACTGAGAATTATTTGGGAAAATCTATATCTTGTACTAATTTGGTTTATTTAGATTTGCATGTTTTGGCTGAAAAGCTTAGAGGGGAAGGAATTCAATTCTGGCAGCAATGTTGGAATATGTATCCAATTCCTCTTTGTTTAACTTTTTAATGTGTTAATCCCCATTAGACTGCTGGGCTAAGAGTTCATGGCGTCATGGTGGGATGTGTATATAAGTCTGATACTGATGGCTTAGAGAAAAGAAGTATGCAGTCTTATACTGTAGTGTACATCTGTCTGTCCAATTAATGTTAATTTAGTAAGGAATGTGGTCTCAGGATGTTTATGATTACATAGGATATACGGCACAGAAACAGGCCATTCGGACCAACCTGTCCATGCCGGCGTTTATGCTCCACTCGCGCCTCCTCCCGTCTTTCCTCATTTAACTCTATCAGCATAACCCTCTATTCCCTTCTCCCTCATATGCTTGTCCAGCTTCCCCTTAAATACATCTATACTATTCGCTTCAACCACTCCCTGTGGTAGTGAGTTCTACATTCTCACCACTCTTTGGGTAAAGAAGTTTCTTCTAAATTCCCTATTTGATTTCTTGGTGACTATTGTAGGAGTCGCTGGAAATCAACAGACTGCGAGACTTTCGTAGCAGCAAAGAAAAACGCGTGTTAGCTTTATTAACTCTCCGCATGGACTGAGGGACTCGGCCTCGTCGCAGGGCTATGACGTCATCACACAATCGACGACTCTTAAAGGGACCCTGCCCCGATAACCCAACCAAGTTCCGTACATAATGTGGAGCGATAACAACATTGGCTAAACATAGTGAATTGTGTTACTGTCCCTATGTGGTCTCTGCCACATACGTCCCCCCAGAATTCACTAGAACTGGCAATGTCAGTCGTTGAGGGGCCTGGATCACACGGCCGAAATGGCTCCTTAAGGCCGGGGCGGGGACCAGGGGGGTCGCCGGAGGGTCCCCGGGCACTCGGTGGTGGACTGAGGGTGCAGAAGTCGGAGGTCGGCCCCGCCGCGGGGGCTGAGCCAACCCAACGGATCGGTCCAGATCCAGGTTCCAGGTGGGCCGGCTTAAGACGGTCCACGGAAATGTAGTCCAGCTTACCGCCGACATCCACCACGAAGGCCTTGTCCCCGGCTTCCAGGACGTGGAATGGTCCGTCGTAGGGTGGGTGAAGAGGTCCCCGGTGGGCGTCATGGCGGACGAAAATGTACTCCGCCGCACGAAGGTCGGGCGGAACGTGGGACTGAGGGAGACCGTGCTGCGACGTGGGCACCGGCGCGAAAACCTTGGTGTTGTCCAGGAGGGTGGACCGCTGACAGGCTGCGGACCAAGGGAACCCGCAGCGGCTGCCCATAGACGAGCTTGGCGGATGAGGACTGGAGGTCCTCCGTGGGGGTGGTCCTGAGTCCCAGCATGACCCACGGGAGTCTGTCGATCCAACTGTCATCCCAGAGGCTGGCCCGGAGCGCGGCCTTCATGGAGCGATGAAACCGTTCGCACAGCCCGTTAGCCTGAGGGTGATATGCGGTGGTGCGGTGGAGTCTCAACCCGAGGCCTTGGGCGACAGCGTTCCAGAGCTCCGACGTGAACTGGGGCCCCCGGTCGGAGGAGACATCAGATGGGGCGCCGAACTGGGCGACCCAAGTGTTGATGAACGCCCGAGCCACATCGGCGGACGTTGTTGACGACAGCGGGAATGGCTTCCGGCCATCGGGTAGTTCTGTCGACCATCGTGAGGAGGTGGGTGAATCCGCGAGAGGGCGGCAGGGGCCCCACCAGGTCCACGTTAACATGGTCGAACCGCCTCTTGGGCACTGCGAAAGGCGCCATCGGGGCCTTAATATGGCGATGCACTTTCGAGCGCTGGCCTATCACGCAGGTATTGGCCCAGTCGCGAACGTCCTTCTTGAGCCCGTGCCAGACAAACTTAGCCGTTGTGGTAAACCACTAATCTGCCTGTACAGAACATGTCTGGGCATGCCTCAGCTGGCTCCGCCCCATGCTCCACCCCTAAGCCCAGGTATAAAGGTGATTGACCTCCAGTCCCCCTGGCTTTAAGGATTGGTCTACCAGCAGAGGCATGCTCGTATTCTTTTGTTAATAAAAGCCTACTTGTTATAAGTTTAACTCTTAGTCTTCTGGAGTTATTGATGGCGCATCAATTTTATTAACAAAAGGTTTTGAAATGGAGCAAATCCTGAAACCGGAATGCCTGGAACTGGACCCTCAAACGGCGGATGCATCAAATAACTTCGAGCACTGGCTGAGCTGCTTCGAAGCATTCCTGCAGGCCTCCAGCACTACCGTCAAGACCGAAGCCGACAAACTGCTAGTACTGAACTCACGGGTGAGCCACCAAGTATATTCGATTATCTGAGATGCTGTATCCTACACGGCCGCTATCACGATACTAAAAGAACAATATACTAAGCCAGTCAACGAGGTCTACGCTAGACACCTCCTGGCTACCCGCAAACAGCGACCCGGGGAATCAGGTGACGAATACCTACGGGCACTGAGAGTCCTCGGCCGGGACTGCAAGTGCAAATCGGTGACGGCCGCGGAAAATACTGATGACCTAATCAGAGATGCCTACGTCGCCGGCATCAGGTCCAGCTACACTCGACAGAGACTGCTAGAGCAAAGTGGGCTCAACCTGCAGAAGGCTGTAGCCCTTGCTAACTCACTGGACGTGGCCCTCCGAAACATGGATGCCTAACCCCCGACCATACGGCCCTCCCCGCCCCATGGATGTCGCAGGGGCCGCCATCTTGGGACACGGTAAGGCCACAGGCCTGCGCCATGCCACCACCGCCACGGCCCACCTGCAGCCCAACTACAGCTGCGATGTCCAGAGGCTCAAAGTGCTATTTCTGTGGCCAGGCCAAGCACCCCAGACAACACTGCCCGGCGAAGGACGCGATCTGCTCCAAATGCGGAAAGAAGGGGCACTATGCCAAAGTGTGCAGGGCGAAACCGACCAACTCCAGCAGCGCCACGTGTGAGCCGTGCAGGTCGCCATCTTGGACACCACCAGCCGCGTGTGAGCCGTGCGGGCCGCCATCTTGGACATCACCAGCCACGTGTGAGCGGTGCGGGCCGCCATCTTGGACGTCACTTTGGGACCAGGCCCCTGACTCCCCCACTGCCTCGCGCGAGTACAACAGCGACCCACCGACCTCAACGATGGCCTCCATCATCCTGGACCAATCCAGGCCTCACCAACTGGCCAGGTCCACGATGGACATCAAGGTAAATGGTCACGCAACAAACTGTCTATTTGACTGCGGGAGCACGGAGAGCTTTATCCACCCCGACACGGTGCGACGCTACTCCCTATCAGTCATGCCCACGCGCCACCGGGTCTCTATGGCCTCCAAGTCCCATACGGCGGACGTCGGCGGCTACTGTGTAGCGACCCTGACAGTAATGGGCACAGAGTACAAAGACTTTAAACTCCTTGTCCTGCCACAGCTCTGCGCTGCTGTGCTACTGGGACTGGATTTCCAGTGCCACCTAGAGAGTGTCACGATGGCGTACGGCGGGCCCCTGCCCCCACTTACAGTCTGCAGCCGGCAAAATTTAAAACAACCGCCGCGCACAATATGCAGCCTATCCACCCTGAAAGTCAGCCCCCCCCCCCCCCCCCGTTGTTTGCTAATCTTGCCCACGACTGCAAGCCCATCGCAACAAAAAGCAGGCGGTACAGTGCCGGGGATAGAAGCTTCATTAAAATAGAAGTAGAGAGACTCCTGCGGGAGGGGATTATCGAGGGCAGCACCAGCCCATGGCGAGCCCAAGTAGTGATCGTGAAGACCGGCGAGAAACAGCGCCTGGTCATTGACTACAGTCAAACAATCAATAGGTATACTCAATTAGACGCATACCCCCTTCCCCGCATATCTGATATGGTCAATCAGATTGCACAGCACCGGGTATTCTCTACCATTGACCTGAAGTCGGCATACCACCAACTCCCTATCAGGCCTGAAGACCGCCAGTATACTGCCTTCGAGGCAAACGGCCGCCTCTACCACTTCCTCAGAGTCCCCTTCGGCGTCACCAACGGGGTCTCAGTCTTCCAAAGGGAGATGGACCGGATGGTTGACCAGAACGCGCTGCAGGCCACTTTTCCCTACCTGGACAATGTCACCATCTGCGGCCATGACCAGCAGGGCCATGACACCAATCTAGAAAAATTCCTCCGAACAGCCCAGCGCTTAAATTTCACATACAACAAAGAAAAGTGTATGTTTCGCACCACCCGCCTCGCCATCCTTGGCTGTGTAGTGGAAAACGGAGTCATCGGCCCCGACCCCGACCAAATGCGCCCCCTTCTGGAACTACCCCTGCCTCACTGCCTCAAAGCCCTGAAGAGATGTCTGGGGTTTTTCTCTTATTACGCCCAATGGGTGCCCAATTACGCGGACGAAGCCCGGCCCCTTATCAAGTCAACCTCCTTCCCCCTGGCGGCAGAGGCCCGTGCAGCCTTCACCCGCATAAAAGAGGACATTGCAAAGGCTACAATGCACGCCGTGGATGAGTCCATCCCTTTCCAAGTGGAGAGCGATGCGTCTGACTTCGCCCTGGCCGCAACCCTTAACCAGGCGGGGAGACCCGTGGCCTTCTTTTCACGAACCCTCCAGGGCCCCGAAATTAGACACTCCTCAGTCGAAAAGGAGGCCCAGGCTATAGTGGAGGCTGTACGGCATTGGAGGCATTACCTGGCCGGTAAACGCTTCACCCTGCTCACTGACCAACGATCAGTAGCATTTATGTTCAATAACAAGCAGAGGGGCAAAATCAAAAACGACAAGATATTGCGGTGGAGGATCGAATTATCCACCTACAATTATGATATCTTATACCGGCCCGGGAAACTTAATGAGCCCCCGGACGCCCTATCCCGTGGAACATGTGCCAACGCACAGGTCGATAGGCTACGGGCCCTCCACAACGATCTCTGCCACCTGGGGGTCACCAGGTTTTTCCACTTCATTAAGGCCCGCAACCTGCCTTACTCCATCGAGGATGTAGTGTCCGTGTGTAGATAAAGACACTGAAGACAGGAGTTGGTTCATAGGTATTTACTAAGCAAGTCTGGGGGGGGTTCTAAAGGATATATACAATACACAGGCTTATATAGCCCAAGTGGCAATTACCGGCATTACGCACACCTGGGGCTCTTAAAGGCACATACACCACAATTGCTCTTAAAGGCACATACACCACAATTCCTCCCCTTCTAGCTAACTAGTACATCATATTTTAAGTAATTATTAATTACATGTTATATGCAAAATAATATACATTGCTGTATTAATTAATTATAAGTTAGTCTCTCAGGAGGCTTCCTGACTCGGTCCGGATAATGCCTCGGGGGTGTAGTAGTTTCTGGTGGTGTAGTAGGTTCTTCTGGCAAGGCGGATTCGGCTTGAAGGCCAGTGTCGGGTTCATCGGGTTCCAGTATCACCGGATCGGAGGTAGATATGGGTATCTCTACTTCATCGTTAGATGTATAGCGTGGTGGTGTAGGTTGTCCCTTTTCGGATGACTTGATGATTTGGTCAGCATGGTGCCTTATTATGCTTTCTCCGATGTCCACGGTATACATCAGTGGTCCTAGTCGTGTGCAGATAGTTCCAGGCTGCCATTTCTCGGTACGGTAGTCCCGGGCCAAAACCGGTTGGCCTATCTGGAAGGCCCTAGTTGGCCTTTCATTCATGCCCTGAAACTGCCGGTTCTCCACGTCCCTTCGGATGTTGGGCTTGACCAAATCCAGCCGGCATCTTAGGTTTCGATTGTAGAACATCATGGCGGGAGTTTGGTTTGTAACCATATGTGTTGCATTCCTATATGCAAATAAGAAGTTATCCGCCTTGTGCTGAAGTTTTATGTCTTCATTACCCATGGCCTTTATGGCCTTCTTAAAGGTCTGGACAAACCTTTCAGCCAATCCATTGGTGGCGGGATGGTATGGGGCGGACGTGTAGTGCTTTACCCCATTGTTCTTTAAGAACTTTCTGAATTCTTCGGACACAAATTGCGGTCCATTATCAGAACATATCTGTTCCGGCAGCCCATTCCTGGCAAATATGGTCCTTAATACTGTGATGGTTTTTTCCGTGGTGGTGGAGGACGTCTTTATTACCTCCGGCCACTTGGAGTGTGCATCAACTGCGATTAAGAACATTGAGTCCATAAATGGACCAGCAAAGTCGATGTGCACCCTTTGCCAGGGAGATGAGGGCCACTCCCATGGATGTAGAGGGGCCTGTGGCGGAGCATTTTGGACCTTCTGGCATCCTAGGCAGCTCTTGGTCATGTCTTCGATGTCTCCATCGATACCTGGCCACCATACAAATGCCCTAGCTAGGTTCTTCATTTTCACTCCACCCAGATGCCCCTCGTGAAGCTCCTTTAGCACTTTATCCTGGAGTTTGGGTGGAATCACCACTCTGGATCCACACATCAAGGTTCCTCGGCACACTGACAGCTGTTCTCTTCTTTGCGAGAATGCTGGCAACAGTGGTTCGCCATGTGCTGGCCATCCCTTCATTGTTAAATCGTAGACCCGTGAGAGAGTAGGGTCATTTCTGGTCTCCCTTTCAATGGCAGAATTTGTCACCGGTAGACATTCCACTATGGTAGAGTGGAATATCTCTACTGGGTCTACTGTAGGTGCCTCTTCTATCGTTGGCAACGGCAGGCGCGATAAACCATCAGCATTCCCATGCTGTTTTGACCCTTTGTATTCAATGTTGTATTGGTGTGCCCCTAGAAAAAGGGACCACCTCTGTAGTCTTTGTGCCGTCATAATGGGGACACCTTTCTTAGGGTTGAATATGGAGATGAGGGGTTGATGGTCAGTCAGCAAGGTAAATTTTTGTCCGTGTAGGTAATGGTTGAATTTCTTCACTCCCCATACCAGGCTGAGTGCTTCCCTGTCTATCTGGGAATAGTTACGCTCAGCTGAGTTCAATGAGCGTGACGCAAAAGCTATCGGCCGTTCCGAGCCATCAGGGAATCTATGGGACAATACCGCTCCTATGCCGTAAGGGGATGCATCGCACGCCAGTCTGATTGGTAGTGATGGGTTGTAATGAGCCAAAACTTTCTCGGATGTGATTAAGTCTTTACATTTATGGAAGGCACGTTTACAGTCTTCGTTCCATTTCCAAATCACTCCTGTGTGTAGAAGATCATTAAGAGGGTGTAGAATAGTTGATAAGTTCGGTAAAAATTTATGATAGTAATTTATTAATCCCAGGAATGACCTCAATTGTGAAACATTTTCAGGTGCTGGGGCTTTTATAACTGCTTCAATTTTTTCAGGTGACTTATGCAACCCTTCCTTATTAATTATGTGGCCACAATAGGATATCTGATTTTGGAAAAATTCGCACTTGGGGCGATTTGCTCGTAGGCCCCGTTCTTTCAGCCTAGTGAGCACCTGTTCCAAATTGGCAAGGTGCTCGTTGTCGTTTTCTCCTGTTATAAGGATGTCGTCTAGGTAACACTGAGTCCCAGGAATCCCTTGCAGGACTTGCTCCATAGCTCTTTGCCAGATAGCTGGAGCTGATGCTACTCCAAAAACCAGTCGATTGTACTGGTACAGGCCTTTGTGTGTGTTTATTGTGAGATACTTTTTAGAGGTCTCCTCAACCTCCATCTGTAGATATGCCTGTGCCAAGTCAATTTTTGTGAAACGTTTCCCTCCGGATAGTGAGGCGAAAATATCTTCTATCCTCGGAAGAGGATACTGTACCGTGTGAAGGACCGGGTTTACAGTCACCTTAAAGTCCCCACAGATGCGAATTTTTCTCTGTTCCTCAGAGTTATTTTTCAATGCTTTTTTCATGACTGGAACGATGGGTGTTGCCCATTCGCTCCAATCTATTTTGGATAATACGCCTGCCTTTTCCAAATTCTCCAGCTCTGCCTCGACTGCCGGACGTATTGCGTATGGCACCGGTCTTGCCTTAAAAAATTTTGGAATTGCTGCATCTTCCACTTTTATTGAGGCGGTGATGCCTTTCAAGGTTCCTAGTTTCTCTTGAAACACTTCTTTGGCGTTGGCCAAGATGTCTTTTAATCGTTCAGGTATGATGTCATCCTTGTTTTTTCCTTACTGGTCACCGTCAGTGCCTGAATGGAGTGCCAGTCTAAACGTATCTTCCTTATCCATTCACGTCCCAACAACGGTGGACCACCATCTTGTAGAATGTATAAATACAACTTTTGTATTTCTTTGCCGTTGTATACCACAGGCACCTTTATTTTTCCTTTGGGGTATACTTTCTGCCCCGTATATGTTTTTAAGATAATGGATGTGTCTTTTAGAGGTATATGCGAAAATAGCCTCTCGTAATCTCGTCGATTTATTACGGTTAGAGCTGATCCTGTATCTAGCTCCATTTTAACTGGGGACCCTGCTATTATGAGGGTAACCCAGATGGTCTGGTAATCTTCATTGGCAATTACATTATGTAATTTGAGAGAGCTTAGTCTCTTGTTCCCGGAGTCGCTATCGCTCTTCTGGTCTTCGGAGCTACTGTCCGTCATCATTTGTACCTTTCTGTGCTTTTCCTTATTGATTCTTTTCCCGTTAGTGGATTTTTTATTTTCAGATCGGCATACACGTGGAATGTGTCCCATCTTTCCGCATCGCCTGCATGCTTTTTCTTTGAACCAGCAATCCCTCTGGTCATGGTTGGATCTGCCGCAGCGATAACATCTCTTGAAACCCCGTGTCATTTCATGGGTGCCGAAGTCCTGTGGCCTTTGCTGTATCTTTGCCGCTCCTATTGCACTGAAAGCCTTGTCCAGTGTTAAATCTTTTCCAGAAGATACCTTTTTTTGTGTTTCTACACTTAGGGGATCGCAGATGAATTTGTCTTGCAGAGAATCTGCCAGTCCTGCCTCGAATTGGCAGTGTAGGGTATCAACAATCTCCTCAAAATTCTTGTCCATCGGTTTGGCTGGAGTGATTAAGTTGCGTAACAGCTTGTATGTTTCTGCACCCATTAGATCCAGAAGCACTGAAGCTTTTTTTTCATCTTCTATTCCATTTGCGGTGCAAAACACCTCCACTCTTTCTACATATGTGGTCCAATTCTCTATCTTGTTATCAAAAACATCAATATTGCCAAAGTTAGGCTCTGTTTCGTTATCAAAAGCATCAATATTGCCAGACTTAGGCATTTCAAAAAAAAAAAGATATGGCGCTTCCTGCGCTCTTTTTTTCTCTGTAGCAACGATATGGCACTTCCTGCGCTTTCCCGCCGCTGCTACCGATAACAACGCTGTTTTACTGTGGTTTCCGTTTATTCACTGTTGGAGACTCGTTCCCGACGGAGGTCTAAACGCTGACCTGCTTGCCGCGCCAGCCGTCTCCCGAGTGCACCCTCCCAGTCCGTTATTGCTTGCCTCCGATTTCGCTGCCTGTCTCAGCTGTAGAGCCCGCCGCTGGAGCCCCAGCCTGACGCCCAGGAAGGATTAGCGCAGTACCTGCCACCAGCTTGGCCAGCTGGTGAAACCACAGTTTCTATAACTTCCTTGAGTCTTCTGGACGCTGGAGGAATCGATGTCCTTGAGGTGCTGCCGAATTGCAGGTAAGTCCGTTTCCACTTCGTCGCCACTGTCGTGTCCGTGTGTAGATAAAGACACTGAAGACAGGAGTTGGTTCATAGGTATTTACTAAGCAAGTCTGGGGGGGGTTCTAAAGGATATATACAATACACAGGCTTATATAGCCCAAGTGGCAATTTACCGGCATTACGCACACCTGGGGCTCTTAAAGGCACATACACCACAATTGCTCTTAAAGGCACATACACCACAGAGGAGGTCAGGACCATGACCAGGAACTGCCAAGTCTGTGCCGAATGCAAACCGCACTTTTATAGGCCAGACAGGGCGCACCCGATAAAAGCCACCCGCCCCTTCGAGCGCCTAAGCGTAGATTTTAAAGGTCCCCTCCCCTCCTCTGACCGCAACACGTACTTCCTCAACATCATTGACGAGTACTCCCGTTTCCCATTCGCTATCCCCTGCCCGGACATGACCAGCGCCACAGTCATCAAATGTCTCAATGACCTCTTCGCCATATTCGGTTTTCCCAGCTACATCCATAGTGACAGGGACTCGTCGTTCACGAGCGATGAGCTGCGCCAGTACCTGCTCGAAAAAGGGATAGCCACGAGCAGGACCACCAGCTACAACCCCCGGGGTAACGGACAAGTAGAAAGGGAGAACGCGACAGTGTGGAAAACCGCCATGCTAGCCTTAAAGTCCAGAGGCCTCCCAACCTCCCGCTGGCAAGAAGTCCTCCCCGATGCGCTTCACTCCATATGGTCACTACTCTGTACCGCCACGAACGCCACCCCTCACGAGAAAATGTTCGTCTTCCCTAGGAAATCCACCTCGGGGACATCGCTACCGCCATGGCTGACGTCTCCAGGGCCCGTCTTGCTCAGGAAGCACGTGAGGAGCCATAAAACAGACCCCCTGGTCGAAAGGGTCCACCTCCTCCACACCAACCCACAATATGCATACGTGGCGTATCCTGACGGGCGGGAGGACACGGTCTCCATACGAGACCTCGCACCCTCAGGTGCCACCGAAAACACCATTACCCACTACCCATTACCATTACCCACTACCATTACCCACGACACACCCCTAGAAGGGAATCCACATCTAACCCAAGTAGACGGCACGCCAGGGCCCTGTGACCCACCCTTATACACCCACCGACCCCGCACCCACGAAGACGACACGCCGGTGCTCCGGCCCACGCGGGAAGCGGCCGCGGGAAAAGAACCGCCGCAGCCGGCACCACGACGATCACTACGGCAGACAAGACCCCCGGAGAGACTTGCCCATACGAACTTCTGAGACACTTCACCCCGCCGGACTCATTTTAAACAAGGGGTGAATGTGGTAAACCACTAATCTGCCTGTACAGAACATGTCTGGGCATGCCTCAGCTGGCTCCGCCCCTGGCTCCACCCCTAAGCCCAGGTATAAAGGTGATTGACCTCCAGTCCCCCTGGCTTTAAGGATCGGTCTACCAGCAGAGGCATGCTCGTATTCTTTTGTTAATAAAAGCCTACTTGTTATAAGTTTAACTCTTAGTCTTCTGGAGTTATCGATGGCGCATCAGCCGTCACCAGCTTCTGTGACGGCTTCCTGCCCGGGTGGGAAAGGCTATGGATGGCGTCGAAAACCTGCCATCGCCACCCGCCGGGCACGACGGGGCGTGGCTGCCCAGCGGAGACGTCTCACAGGAGCATGGTGCCGGCATCGTCAAACGCGACGTCCACTAACTGAAGGCCCGTGACAGCCGTCCTGTAGGCCTGGACGGCCGCCATGCGGGTGTAGTCGATGCCGAGGTGTACGGCGCTGGCGACGGCCCGGGAGAGACAGTCAGCGACAGGGTTGTTTTTCCCAGCCACATGCTGGATGTCCGTCGTGAACTCGGAGACGAAGGAAAGCTGGCGCCGCTGACGGGCCGACCACGGCTCGGAAACTTTGGCCATGGCGAAGGTCAATGGCTTGTGGTCCACGAACGCCGTAAACGGGCGGGCCTCCAGCAGGAAACGGAAGTGTCGGACGGGGAGGTAGAGGCAGAGAAGCTCGCGATCGAAGGTGCTGTACTTCCGCTCGTTGGGGCGGAGCTGCCGGCTGAAGAAGGCGAGCGGCTGCCAGGTGCCGTTGACCCACTGTTCGTGGACGGCGCCGACAGCATAGTCCGAAGCATCAGTGGTGAGAGCGATCGGCGCATCGGGCAACAGATGCGCTAGCATGGTCGCGTTAGCCAGGGCCCTTTTCGTGTCCGTAAAAAGAATTGGCCATCTCCTCGGACCAGTCGACGGCGAGCTTGGCGGGCTTGCCTTTGAGGGCCTCATAAAGGGGCCACATGAGCCGGGCTGCCCGGGGAACGAAGCGATGATAAAAGTTCACCATGCCCAAAAACTCCTGCAGGGCATTCACGGTGAGGGGTCGCAGAAAATCCTTCACGGCCTCCACTTTCGACGGCAGTGGCACCGCCCTGTCCTTCGTGATGCGGTGCCCGAGAAAGTCGATCGAGGACAGTCCGAACTGGCACTTGGCCAGATTGACGATTAGGCCGTGCTGGCTGAGGCATTCGAAGGGAGTCCGGAGGTGGGACACATGTTCCGTCCTGGAGGCACTGGCGATGAGAATGTCGTCCAGGTAGACGAACAGGAATGGCAGGTCCCGTAACACGGTGTCCATTAGGCGTTGAAAAGCCTGAGCGGCGTTTTTGAGACCGAATGGCATGCGGAGGAATTCGAACAGCCCGAACAGGGTGATCACCATGGTTTTCGAGATGTCCTGCGGCCGGACGGGGACCTGGTGGTAACCCCGAACGAGGCCCACTTTAGAGAAAACAACTTTCCCGGCCAGGCGGGCGGAAAAGTCCTGGATGTGTGGAATCGGGTAGCGGTCGGGGATCGTAGCGTCATTGAGGCACCGGTAATCGTCGCACGGGCACCAACCACCACCTGGTTTCGGTGCGATGTGGAGGAGTGAGGCCCATGGACTGTTCGACTGGTGAATGATGCCGAGGCGCTCCATCATGTCGAACTCGGCTTTAGCGATGGCGAGTTTACCCGGGTCGAGGCGCCGAGCGCGGGCGTAGATAGGTGGACCGGTGGTCGGGATGTGGTGTTCTACCCCGTGCTTGTTGGCGGCGGATGAGAAAGTGGGCTTCGTGAGGTCCGGGAACCCGGCGAGGAGGCGGGAAAACTCGTCGGAGGCCGAGAGTGCGCTGGACAACTTCGTTGTGCCAGAACCACTGAGCGAACACTGGAGCGAACTGAAAGTCTCAGCGTGGACGAGACGTTGGTTGTAGGCGTCCAGCAAAAGGCCATTGGCGCAGAGGAAGTCAGCGCCGAGAAGGGGGGTGGACACTTTCGCTGTAACAAAGTCCCAAGCGAAACGCTGCCCGCCAAAACACAGCGCCACGCTCCGTTTCCCGAAGGTACGGATGGAACTGCCGTTGGCGGCTTCGAGGGCGGGGCCGTGGTTCCCCCCCTGTATGTCTATGGTTGACGCGGGCAGGACGCTCACCTGGGCACCCGTGTCGCAGAGGAAACGACGTCCAGAGTCAGTGTCCGTAATGAATAACAGACTACCTGAACGGCCGACAGCCATGGTAGTTAATGAGTGGGCCTTCGCGTTTCCCGACACGGTAAAGTTGCACGGGGGCCGGCACTTCTTAGCTTTGGGGCCGAACTGCGCGCGGTAGAAGCACATGTTTGGGGGCTGCCGCCGTTGGGCTGTGGTGGTGGGGGCAGGGCCCCGCATGGCCGTGCAGTACTGTTGCCTGGCGGAGAAAAGTTTGTCGGCTTCCTTAGCCAGGTCGCGGAAATCACCAATATGAGAGTTGGCTAAAGCCGACCGTACCTGCCCTGGCAGCTGTTGTAGGAACAGTTCTCTGAAGAGGAAGCACGGCTTGTGCTTGCCCAGGAGGGTTAACATGTGGTCCATCAGTTCTGAGGGCTTGGAGTTGCCAAGCCCGGGTAGAGAGAGCGAAGCTGGCGTGCACGCTTGGGTTCAGTTAGTCCAAAAGTCTCTAGGAGGTGCGTTCACAGCGTCGCAAATTTGTGGTGCTCCGGGGGGTCCTCGAGCAGGCTCACGACTCTGGCCGCGGTGGAGCTGCCGAGAGCAGAGACGACGTAATAATACTTCGTGTCGTCCGCGGTGATGTCCCGGAGTGCAAACTGAGCCTCGGCCTGGGCGAACCAAGCGGCAGCCTGTCTTTCCCAAAACTCCGGTAATTTGAGAGAAACGGTGTTCGTCGCCACCTCGGATAAAGTCTTTGGAAACGTCCAAAAGAGAAACGGGGTCACCAATATAGGAGTCGCTGGAAATCAACAGACCGCGAGACTTTCGTAGCAGCAAAGAAAAACGCGTGTTAGCTTTATTAACTCTCCGCATGGACTGAGGGACTCAGCCTCGTCGCAGGGCTATGACATCATCACACAATCGACGGGAGAAAACCCGGCGACCAGCGAGGCCCGAGACCAGTCGGGACCAGCGGGAGCAGCGAGGAGGAGCTCGGGAGAAAACCCGGCGACCAGCGAGGCCCGAGACCAGTCGGGAGCAGCGTGGTGAGACCGGTATAAAAACCGGAGAGAGGCGAGGCCCGAGACCAGTCGGGACCAGCGGGAGCAGCGAGGAGGAGCTCGGGAGAAAACCCGGCGACCAGCGAGGCCCGAGACCAGTCGGGAGCAGCGTGGTGAGACCGGTATAAAAACCGGAGAGAGGCGAGGCATACCAACTCAGCAGCGGGGAGAGAGGTAAAAAGTAATCAGTGTGTGACGTCACCAGGGAGCAGGTAGGTGATTGGTTGGTGAGTATTTCTCTTTTTTCAATACAAGCTTGAATTCTGTGGTGTTAAATTTCTGTGGTGTAGTGGGGATAGTTGGTAAATAAAGCGCCCTAGAGCATACCTGTAACTGGGGTATTGAATAAATTTTTTAAAGTAATTAAAGGAGTAAGTCATGGCAGGAGAGTTCAGACCCGTGTTCTGCTCCTCCTGCTCTATGTGGGAAGTCAGGGATGCTGCCAGTGTCCCTGGCGACCATGTGTGCGGGAAATGCATCCAGCTGCAGCTACTTGTAGACCGCATTGTGGCGCTCGAGCTGCGGGTGGATGAATTTTGGAGCGTGCGCGATGCTGAAAGGCTCGTGGATAACACGTTTAGCGAGTTGTGCACGCCTCAGGGTAGGGCAGCACAGGGGGTGACCATCAGGCGGAGCAACAAAGGCAGGCAGGTAGTGCAGGGAACCCCTGCGGACATCCCCCTTTCAAACAAGTATACCGCTTTGGATACTGTTGAGGGGGATGACTCACCAGGGGAAGGCAGCAGCAGCCAACTTCCTGGCACTGTGGGTGCTCCTGCTGCCCAGGAAGGGGGGAAAAAAAGTGGGAGAGCAATAGTGGTAGGGGATTCTATAGTAAGGGGAACAGATAGGCGTTTCTGTGGCCGTAGACGTGAATCCAGGATGGTTTGTTGCCTCCCTGGTGCCAGGGTCAAGGATGTCACTGAGCGGCTGCAGGGCATTCTGGAGGGGGAGGGTGAACAGCCAGTGGTCGTGGTCGTGGTCCACATTGGTACCAACGACATAGGTAAAAAGAGGGATGAGGTCCTGCAGCAAGAATTTAGGGAGCTAGGTGAAGGATTAAGGAGCAGGACCTCAAAGGTTGTAATCTCTGGATTACTCCCGGTGCCACGTGCTAGTAAGTATAGGAATAGGAAGATAGAACAGATGAATGCGTGGCTAAAGGGATGGTGCAGGGGGGAGGGCTTTAGTTTCCTGGATCACTGGGTCTGCTTCTGGGAAAGGTGGGACTTGTACAAGTCGGACGGTTTACACCTGAACCAGAGGGGAACCAATATCCTTGCGGGGAGGTTTGCTAGCACTGCTGGGGAGGGTTTAAACTAACTTGGCAGGGGGTTGGGGTACAGAGTGGAGCTATAGTACGAGGTGATTTATGGCCAAATACAGAGGGAAAAACAAGTCAGCTGGGAAGGCAGAGCAAATATGTGAAGGCAAAAGAGAATATGGCAGGGCTGGAAGGCATTTATTTTAATGCAAGGAGTCTTGCAAATAAGGTGGATGAACTGAAGTTGTTGTTGAACACATGGGAGTACGATATTGTTGCTATCACGGAGACATGGTTGAGGGAGGGTCAGGACTGGCAGCTCAATACTCCGGGGTATAGAATCTTCAGGCGAGACAGAGGGGGGTGTAATAGGGGAGGGGGTGTTGCAATATTAATTAAGGAGTCAATTACTGCTGTAAGGAGGGATGATATATTAGCGGGTTCCTCTAATGAGGCCATATGGGTAGAACTTAAAAACAAAAAGGGGGCAAGCACTTTGCTGGGAGTGTACTATAGGCCCCCAAACAGTCAGGGGGAGATAGAGGAACAGATATGTAGGCAAATCTCAGAAAAGTGCGAAAATAATAGGGTAATAATAGTGGGGGATTTCAACTTCCCCAATATAAATTGGGACAGTCAGAGTGTGAAAGGCTTAGAGGGTGCATCCAGGAGAGCTTTTTGAGCCAACATGTAGAAAGTCCTACAAGAGAGGGGGCGGTACTGGACCTAATTCTGGGGAATGTAGCCGGGCAAGTGGTGGAAGTGTCAGTAGGGGAGCATTTTGGCGACAGTGACCATAATTCGGTGAGATTTAAGGTGGTCATGGAAAAAGACAAAGACGGCCCGGAAATAAGGGTTCTAAATTGGGGGAAGGCCGATTTTAATATGATAAGGCAGGATCTGGCCAAAGTGGACTGGGAGCAGCTGCTTATAGGAAAATCCACATCAAAACAATGGGAGACTTTCAGAAGGGAAATTGAGAGAGTACAACGCCAACATGTTCCTGTAAAGGTCAAGGGTGGGACCAACAAGCAAAGGGAACCTTGGATGACAAGGGATATACAAAAATGCATTAGAAATAAAAGGGGGGCTTTTGGCAGTTACAAAAGACTAAAGACGGAGGAAGCCCTAGAGGAGTATAAAAAGTGCAGGGGCATACTTAAAAAAGAAATTAGGAGGGCGAGGAGGGGCCATGAAATAACACTGGCGAGCAAAATAAAGGAAAATCCTAAGATGTTTTATAAGTATATTAAGGGCAAGAGGATAACCAGGGAAAGGGTAGGGCCCATTAGGGACCAAAGTGGCAACCTGTGTGTAGAGCCAGAGGATGTAGGCGGGGTTTTAAATGAATTTTTTGCATCTGTGTTCACTATGGAGAAAGACGATGCAGACATAGAAATCGGGCAAGGGGACTGTGACATACTTGAACATATTAGCATCGAGAGGGAGGAGGTGCTAGCGGTTTTAGCAGGCCAAAAAGTGGATAAAACCCCAGGCCCGGACGAGATGTATCCCAGGCTGCTGTGGGAGGCAAAGGAGGAGATTGCAGGGGCCCTGACACTAATTTTCAGAACCTCTCTGGCCACAGGGGATGTACCAGAGGACTGGAGAACAGCTAACGTAGTACCATTATTCAAGAAGGGTAGCAGGCATAAACCAGGGTATTACAGGCCAGTGAGTCTAACATCTGTGGTGGGGAAATTATTGGAAAAATTCTGAGGGACAAAATTAATCTCCACTTGGAGAGGCAAGGATTAATCGGGGATAGTCAGCATGGCTTTGTCAAGGGTAAATCATGTCTGACAAATCTGATCGAATTTTTCGAGGGGGTGACTAGTGGGGTGGATGAGGGAAATGCTGTGGATGTGGTTTACATGGACTTCAGTAAAGCTTTTGACAAAGTCCCGCATAGGAGACTGGTTAAGAAGGTAAGAGCCCATGGGATCCAGGGTGCCTTGGCGCGTTGGATCCTAAACTGGCTGAGTGGCAGGAGGCAGAGGGTGATGGTTGAAGGTTGCTTTTGTGACTGGAAGCCTGTGTCCAGTGGGGTACCTCAGGGATCGGTGCTGGGTCCCTTGTTGTTCGTGATCTACATAAATGATTTGGATGAGAATGTAAAAGGTATGATCAGTAAGTTCGCAGATGACACGAAAATTGGTGGGGTGGTAAATTGTGAGGAGGAAAGCCTCCGGCTACAGGACGATATAAACGGGTTGGTCAGATGGGCGGAAAAGTGGCAAATGGAATTTAACCCTGAAAAGTGCGAGGTGATGCATTTTGGACGGACAAATAAGGCAAGGGAATACACAATGAGTGGTAGGACCCTAGGAAGTACAGAGGGTCAGAGGGACCTTGGTGTACATGTACATAGATCCCTGAAGGCAGCGGAGCAGGTAGATAAGGTGGTTAAAAAGGCATATGGGATACTTGCCTTCATTAGCCAAGGCATAGAATATAAGAGCAGGGAGGTTATGATGGAGCTGTACAAAACGCTGGTGAGGCCACAGCTGGAGTACTGTGTGCAGTTCTGGTCGCCTCACTATAGGAAGGATGTGATTGCTTTGGAGAGGGTGCAGAGAAGATTCACCAGGATGTTACCTGGGATGGAGCGCCTCAGCTATGAAGAGAGGCTGGACAGGCTGGGGTTGTTTTCCTTGGAGCAGAGAAGGCTGAGGGGGGACCTGATTGAGGTGTACAAAATGATGAGGGGCATAGATAGGGTAGATAAAGAGGAACTTTTCCCCTTAGTGGGGGGGTCAATAACAAGGGGGCATAGATTCAGGGTAAGGGGCAGGAGATTTAGAGGGGATTTGAGGAGGAACTTTTTCACCCAGAGGGTGGTTGGAATGTGGAACTCAATGCCTGAAAGGGTGGTAGAGGCAGGAACCCTCACAACATTCAAGAAGCATTTGGATGAGCACTTGAAATGCCATTGCATACAAGGCTATGGACCAAATGCTGGAAAATGGGATTAGACTGGACAGGGATGGATGGGCGGCACAGACACGATGGGCCGAAGGGCCTCTTTCTGTGCTGTAAAACTCTATGACTCTATGACTCTATGACTCTTAAAGGGACCCTGCCCCGATAACCCAACCAAGTTCCGTACATAATGTGGAGCGATAACAACATTGGCTAAACATAGTGAATTGTGTTACTGTCCCTATGTGGTCTCCGCCACACTATCTTATATTTATGGCCTCTAGTTTTTCTCTTCCCCACAAGTGGAAACATTCTTTCTGTATCCATGCTATCAAAATTTTTCATAATTTTAAAGACCTCTATTAGGTCATCCCTTAGCCTTCTCTTTTCAAGAGGAAAGCGACCCAGCCTGTTCATCCTTTCCTGATATATATACCCTCGCATTTCTGGTATCATCCTTGTAAATCTTTTTTGCACCCTCTCCAGTGCCTCTATATCCTTTTTATGATATGGCGACCAGAATTGTACACAGTACTCCAAGTGTGGTCTAACCAAAGTTCGATACAAGTTTAGCATAACTTCTCTACTTTTCAATTCTATCCCTCTAGAAATAAACTCTAGTGCTTCGTTTGCTTTTTTTAATGGCCTTATTAACCTGTGTCGCTACCTTTAATGATTTGTGTATTTGTACTCTGAGATCCCTTTGCTCTTCTCCCCCATTTAGATTCTTATTTTCCAAATAATGTGACCTCCCTATTTTTCTTACCAAAATGTAATACCTCACATTTATCTATGTTGAAATTCATTTGCCAATTATATGCCCATTTTGCAAGTTTATTAATGTCTTGTAATTTGTTGCAGTTTTGTCAGTATTGACTAACGCCCCCAATTTGGTGTCATCTGCAAATTTAAGAACTGTGTTTTTGATTCCAAAGTCTAAATCGATAATATAAATTGTGAACAACATTGGTCCCAGCACTGAACCTTGTGGGACCCCACTTTCCACCTTCTGCCACTCTGAATAGGTACCTTAACCTCTACTCATTGCTTTCTGTCTTGAAGCCAGCTAGCTATCCATTCTGCTACTTGTCTCCTGACTCCGCATTCCCTGACCTTATTCATTAGTCTATTATGTGGTACCTTATCGAAGGCCTTTTGGAAATCTAGATAAATTACATCTATTGCATTACCCTTGTCTACTCTCTCTGTTACCTCTTCAAAGAATTCAATGAGGTTGGTCAAGCAAGACTTTCCCTTTTGAAATCCACAATGGCTATTCATTATTATATTTTTGGTTTCTAGATATTCTTCTATTTTCTCCTTTAGTAGAGATTCCATTATTTTTCCTAACACCAAGGTCTATAGTTCCCTAGACATGTTTTATCTCCCTTCTTAAATATAAGCATTACGTTAGCTATCCGCCAGTCCTCTGGCACTACACTGTTTTCTAACGAATTATTAAATACTAGCTGGAGTACCCGGCGTTGCCAAGGGAACTGAAGAACCCTCTGCCATGTTTATAAAACTGTTTATAAAACTGTTGGGATTGAAGAACTCTTGCTAAGCACCCAGGAGGTGGTTGTTTAACTTCGTTTTTTGTTAATGGGGATCGCCAGTAGCCATATACTCCAGGTTTTACAGTTTTCCTTCTATGTGAATTTGGAGGTAGCAAGCAGAATTATAATTTTGCAATGTTATCATTGACATTAATGAGAGAGAGAGAGAGGGGGAAGGAGAGAGAGAGAGAGGGGGGGAAGGAGAGAGGGAGAAGGAGAGAGAGAGAGAGGGGGGGAAGGAGAGAGAGAGAGAGGGGGAAGGAGAGAGAGAGGGAAGGGGGGAAGGAGAGAGAGAGAGAGAGGGAAGGAGAGAGAGAGAGGGAAGGAGAGAGAGAGAGGGAAGGAGAGAGAGAGGGAAGGAGAGAGAGAGGGAAGGAGGGAGAGAGGGAAGGAGAGAGAGAGAGAGGGAAGGAGAGAGAGAGAGGGAAGGAGAGAGAGAGGGGGGGAATGAGAGAGAGAGAGGGGGGAAGATGAGAGAGAGAAGGGGAAGGAGAAAGAGAGAGGGGGAAGGAGAGAGAGAGGGGGAAGGAGAGAGAGAGAGGGAAGGAGAGAGAGAGAGGGAGGGGGAAGGAGAGAGAGAGGGGGGAAGGAGAGAGAGAGGGAAGGAGAGAGAGAGAGAGAGGGAAGGAGAGAGAGAGAGGGAAGGAGAGAGAGAGAGAGAGAGGGGGGAAGGAGAGAGAGAGAGAGGGAAGGAGAGAGAGAGGGAAGGAGAGAGAGAGAGGGGGAAGGAGAGAGAGAGAGGGGGAAGAAGAGAGAGAGAGGGGGAAGGAGAAAGAGAGAGGGGGAAGGAGAGAGAGAGGGGGAAGGAGAGAGAGAGAGGGAAGGAGAGAGAGAGAGGGAGGGGGAAGGAGAGAGAGAGAGGGGGAAGGAGAGAGAGAGGGAAGGAGAGAGAGAGAGAGAGGGAAGGAGAGAGAGAGAGGGAAGGAGAGAGAGGGGGGGAAGGAGCGAGAGAGAGAGGGAAGGAGAGAGAGAGGGAAGGAGAGAGAGAGAGGGGGGAAGGAGAGAGAGAGAGGGGGGAAGGAGAGAGAGAGAGGGGGAAGGAGAAAGAGAGAGGGGGAAGGAGAGAGGGGGGAAGGAGAGAGAGAGAGGGAAGGAGAGAGGGAGGGAAGGAGAGAGAGAGGGAAGGAGAGAGAGAGAGGGGGAAGGAGAGAGAGAGAGAGGGGGAAGGAGAGAGAGAGAGAGAGGGGGAAGGAGAGAGAGAGCGAGAGGGAAGGAGAGAGAGAAGAGAGGAAGACACCCCGGGGAAGGGGTTGGACTCAGAGCCCGGCCGCGGTGACCTGGAGCCCCCGTGCGCGGCCTAGCGCCTCAGGCCCGGCCCGACTCACCTCAGTTCAGCTCCCGAGAGACAGCGAGCTGGGGAGCGGCGGCGGTTGGCCGGAGCGGGAGCTGAGCTGAGATGAGTCGGGCCGGGCCTGAGGCGCTAGGCCGCGCACGGGGGCTCCGGGTCACCGCGGCCGGGCTCTGAGTCCAACCCCTTCCCCGGGGTGTCTTCCTCTCTTCTCTATCTCTTTCCCTCACTCTCTCCTTCCCTCTCTGTCTCTCTCTCTCCTTCCCTCTCTCTCTCTCTCTCCTTCCCCCTCTCTCTCTCTCTCCTTCCCCCTCTCTCTCTCTCTTTTTCTCTCTCTCTCTCCTTCCCGCCCACACATGCCATGAAACGCCCCCCGTGATGCATTATAACGCGGTTCCCCCGTAGGATTGGTCAACCATCATGTCACTCAACGCTAATGCGGCCCGTCGATTGGTCCATCCACTCGTCAGTCACGCCGAAGAAGCTTTGTTAAAATGAGCGGATTTTGTCCGTTTTTTGTAAACTGTCCGAACAATTTTTGTCTGACCAAAAAATAAACACGCCTATGACACTCCCCTAATCATAAGCTTTCTTTTGATGTAACATATGTGTAGGTTCGCTCTATAACTTTTGAGTTTACCGCGCGCATACACACAAACAGACAGACTCATTTATATATATTAAAAAATATGTAATAGTGCCTCTGCTATCTCTTCTCTAGATTCTTTTAAAAGGTGCGGATGTAATCCGTCCAGACCAGGGGTTTTATCCTCTTTGAGTCTGATTAGTTTATTTAATATTTCTTCTCATTTTATTTTAAATGCGGTTGTATCATTTCTAATCTCATCTTCCGATGTCATGGCCACTTGATTTGTCTCCCTGGTAAATACTGAAGTAAAGTAACTATTTAATATTCCTGCCATTTCGCTATCGCTGTCTGTAATTTTATTGTGCCCATCCCTTAGTGGCCCTAATCCCATCCAACTTTCCTTTTTTTATTTATGGGCCTGTAGAATATTTTACTATTTTGTTTTATGATCTACAGCCTCCAAATCAAAGTGGTTGTAGTTCTTAGCTATGCTCTTTCAAAGGGTGTTGTCCTTTTTTCCCTTTTCCCTCCCACTCCCCGAGTCCTACTCTTGAAGGTACTCACTCTTACTGGGGTAAGTTTCACAGGCAATATACCTGACCAAATGGCCATTCATTCAAGTGTGAGCCTCGATAAAAGGAAAGAACTTGTACAGTACCTTTCATATCCACAAGATGTCCCAAAGCACTCCACGGCCAATCAATTACTTTTGATTACTCCTAGGGTACTGAGGCCAATTGCAGCACCAATAAAGGTACTGTTGAAGATACCAGTTAACTCAGCACAGATTGGCAATCAATTTGGAACTTTCCGGGCTTGATTAGCTCAGCTACTCATTACCTTAACTAGCCGAGCCGGTGGGGAGTCAAGGAGCCGGGTATTTACAACAACAACAACAACTTGTATTTATATAGCACCTTCAATGTAGTAAAATGTCCCAAGGCACCTCACAGGAGTATTATAAGACAAAAATTTGACACGGAGCCGCATAAGGAGAAATTAGGGCAGATGACCAAAAGCTTGATCAAAGAGGTAAATTTTAAGGAGCATCTTAAAAGAGGAGAGAGAGGCGGAGAGGTTTAGGGAGGGAATTCCAGAGCTTAGGGCCAAGACAGCTGAAGGCACGGCCACCAATGGTTGAGCGCTTAAATTCAGGGATGCTCAAGAGGCCAGAATTAGAGGAGCGCAGATATCTCGGGGGATTGTGGGGCTGAAGGAGATAGGGAGGGACGAGGCCATGGAGGGATTTGAAAACAAGGATGAAAATTTTGAAATCGCGGCATTGCTTAACCGGGAGCCAATGTAGGTCAGCGAGCACAAGGGTGATGGGCGAACG
Source organism: Somniosus microcephalus (assembly GCF_052327205.1). Taxonomy (NCBI): domain Eukaryota; kingdom Metazoa; phylum Chordata; class Chondrichthyes; order Squaliformes; family Somniosidae; genus Somniosus; species Somniosus microcephalus. The sequence continues at coordinate 115,821,853 of NC_140987.1, read as the reverse complement.
GGACTTGGTGTGAGTTAGGACACGGGCAGCCGAGTTTAGGATGACCTCAAGTTTACGTAGGGTAGAATGTGGGAGGCCAGCCAAGATTGCATTGGAATAGTCAAGTTTAGAGGTAACAAAGGCATGGATGAGGGTTTCAGCATTGGATGAGCTGAGGCAGGGGCGGAGACGAGCGATATTATGGAGGTGGAAATAGGCGGTGTTAGTTATGCCGCAGATATGTGGTCGGAAGCTCATTTCAGGGTCAAATATGACACCAAGGTTGCGAACAGTGTGGTTCAGCCTCAGACAGGTGCTAGGGAAAGGGATGGAGTCAGTGGCTGCTGAATGAAGTTTGTGGCAGGAACCGAAAATAATGGCTTCGGTCTTCCCAATATTTAATTGGAGAAAATTTCTGCTCATCCAGTACTGGATGTTGGACAAGCAGTCTGACAATTTAGAGACAGTGGAGGGGTCAAGAGAAGTGGTGGTGAGGTAGAGCTGGGTGTCGTTAGTGTACATGTGGAAACTGATGCGGTGTTTTTGGATGATGTCACCAAGGGGCAGCATTTGGATGAGAAATAGGAGGGGGCCAAGGATAGATCCTTGGGGAACACCAGAGGTAATGATATGGGAGTGGGAATAGAAACCGTTGCAGGTGATTCTCTGACTACAATTAGATGGATAAGAAGGAACCAGGCGAGTGCAGTCCCACCCAGCTGGACGATGGTGGAGTGGCGTTGGAGGAGGATAGAGTGGTCAACCATGTTAAAGATTGCAGACAAGTCGAGAAGAATGAGGAGGGATAGTTTACCTTTGTCACAGTCACAAAGGATGTCATTTGTGACTTTGATGAGAGCCCTTTCGGTACTGTGGTGGGGCGGAAACCTGATTGGAGGGATTCAAACATGGAGTTGCAGGAAAGATGGGCATGGATTTGGGAGGCGACAACACGTTTAAGGACTTTGGAGAGGAAGACTTTGGAGAGGAAAGGGAGGTTGGAGATGGGGCGGTAGTTTGCAAGGACGGAGGGGTCAAGGGTTGGTTTCTTGAGGAGAGGGATGATGATGGCAGATTTGAGGGAGAGGGGGACAGTACCTGAGGAGAGAGAACCATTAACAATGTCAGCTAACATGGGAGTCAGAAAAGGAAGTCGGTAGGAATAGGGTCGTTGGAGCAGGAAGTGGGTCTCATGGACAGGATGAGCGCGGAGAGATCATGAGGGGAGATCGGAGAGAAACTGGAGAAAGATGCGAATTCAGGGCTAGGGCAGGGGGGAGCCTTAGAGGAAGTTTGGTCCGGTGGGCTAGGGGAATGAAGGGAAATGGCAGAGGCAGCTGAACGGATGGTCTCAATTTTACAGACAAATAAGTCCCTGAGCTCCTCACATTTGTTATCGGAGGTGAATGTGGAGGAGACAGGGGAGAGGGGTTTAAGAAGATGGTTAGCAGTAGAGAATAGAAGCTGGGAATGATCCTGGAATAGTGAGCAGTTTTGGCAGACGAGAGCAGGACCCGATAATGCTTTATGTGGTCCAGCCAGATCTGGCGGTGAATGGCTAAACCAGTTGTCCGCCATATCTGTTCACGTCTGCATCCTTTGGACTTAAGGGAGTGAAGATGAGGGCCGTACCGGGAGAATGGCCAGGGTGAGAGAGGGTAATTGCTTTAATAGAGGCTAGGGCATCAAAGATAGTGGTGAGGGTGTGGTTGAGCAGATCGGTAGCTGCAGAAATGTCGTGGTGAATGGAGGGCCAAAGGCTGGACAGCTGGGATTTCATAAGTGCAGTTGTAAGAGAGTTGGGAGAGAGTTTTTTCCAGGGGCGGACACTGAAGGAACTAGGGTTGGGGGGTGGGGGGGCGGGGAAGGGGGATGTGGGTGGACAGCGATATGAGGAAGTGGTCAGAGATGGCATTATCTGCAATTGACACGATGGAAGTAGCGAGGCCACGAGATGGCAAGGTCGAGGGGGTGGCCGTGAATATGGGTTGAGGCGTTTACATGGAGGGAGGGATTAAGGGAGGACAGGAGGGTAGTGAACTCAGAGGAGATAGAGCATGATGAATTGAGGTGGAAATATTTCATATTTTGGCTGTTTTGTTTTGTTTGCAAACACGTGATACGATGGTATAAATCACTTTGAGATGTGGGAATGGGTCATTTGCATGTGGCATTGTCATGATTGGACATTTGCCTATCCTCCCTCCTCAAACAAAAATGGCTTGCCAAACACTCTTTCAAGAAAGCGGTGCCATCACGGGATGTCAACCTGATCTGTAGTCTTATAAAGCAATTTCACTTCCAGTAATTTGGGGAGAATATGCTATGACATTTTGCAGACCTGAATTTCAAACTTTCCCAGTGCAAAATCTGAATCAAACACAGTGGGCTGAAAATCTGCAGGGCAGCACATTTTGGCATAAGTGCCCCTAACCTCCATCAATGACCCCACCAAAATTTATGGGTCAGGAAGGTCTTGCAAATTATATGGGAGCGCATCTGGGAAAGCCCCCCACACTATGCTGGGGGGATGTCAGTTCCCCACAACCTCACTACAAATCATTAAAAAAAAAAAACTTTTTTTTTGCAGGGAGGGGTTCCAGGCCACATTGGAGTCCCCAACCCCAGCTCTCCTTATCTGGACAGCCTTGTAAGGGGTGAGCAGTGACTCCACCGCACCAGGCCCTCCCAAAAAAGCTTGGCGCAATGTCTGGACCCAGCATAACCAGCCTGGCCTAGTTTCCATCTGTTCTGGTGGGCACCCACTAAAGTTATGGCAGGAATTTGCTAAAATGTTCACAGATTTTCAGCGCCAGTTTTATTTCTGTAGTCAGGTATTGGCCATTTCTCCAAGTCATTTATTTTCCTGTCGGTCTAGATATGAAAATGACCTAACAGTCCATTTTTTCCTGGTATACAAGATAGACTCTCTGTGCATTGTACTTTTTCCCCTGGTGATCTATGGAGGTCTAAAGTCTAAAGATAAATACATCTGAATGTCCTTCTTGACATGCACTATAGTACCCACACTGCATATGTGTTTGTGTAGATGTGTATACATAAATATAGGCTTCTGTGTAAAGGTGTCCACTCAGCTCCTACCACAGTTCTCTAGTCCAGGTGGGGAGGTTGACCCGAGATATCTGCGCTTCTCTAATTCTGCCCTCTTAAGCATCCCTGATTATAATCGCTTAACAATTGGTGGTTGTGCCTTCTGTTGCCTAAGGCCTAAGCTCTGGAATTCCCTGCCTAAACCTCTCCACCTCTCTACCTCTCTTTCCTCCTTTAGACGCTCCTTAAAACCTACCTCTTTGACCAAGCTTTTGGTCATCTGCCCTAATTTATCCTTATGTGGATTGGTGTCAAATTTTTTGTCTTATAGTATTCCTGTGATGCACCTTGGGACGTTTTACTACGTTAAAGGTGCTATATAAATACAAGTTGTTGTTGATGTTTATTCCAACCAAGCTTTAATGGATTCCTAGATACAGTTCACAAAAACACAAGATAATTACAGATGAGATTTGCATATTTTATGATTCTCACCTCTTCACAAAAAAAATTACTAATACACTAGAAAAGTGAGTCATTTAAGTAATTGCAGTCCAGGTACCTGTCACGTTGGCTCGGTCTGACATATCCTGCTGGACACAATCTCAACAATTACACACAAACAAGTCGATTTCAGCAGGTTCTTATTTCCTCTTATCTCGACTCTACTTTTTCTCCCCTTGTCCAGTCCCTACCCACCTGCACCTGGGACTCTTCTGCTGCCCTCCACCACGTTAACCAATTCCCGTTTCCTGGACCTAACCATCCTCTTTTCATTATGGACATACAGTTCCTCTATATCTTCATTCCCCACTAGGACAGCCTGACTCTGCTTCCTCCTTGAACAGCGACCCCATCACCACTCTCCTCCACCTGGCCGAACTTGTTCTTGTATTGAACAACTTTTCCTTTAACTCCACTCACTTCCTCCAAATAAAAGGTGTTGCTATGGGAACCCACATGGGTCCTAGCTATTCCTACCTTTTTGAGGGAAATGTTGAACATTCTTTGTTCCAGTCCTACTCAGGTCCCCTCCCTGACCACTTCTTCCGGTACATTGATGACTGTGCCAGTGCTGCTACCTGTTGTCGCCCTGATATGAAGACTCTATGATTTGAAATGCACTGCTGGTGGAAGCAGATTCAATAGTAACTTTCAAAAGGGAATTCGATATCTACTTGAAAAGGAAATATTCGCAGGTCTATAAGGAAAGAACAGGGGAGTAGATATCTCTTTCAAAGAGCCGGCACAGGCACAAAAGTCCGAGTGGCCTCTTTGTGTGCTGTAAGAATCTATGAATTTCATTAATTTTCCTTCTAACTTTCACTCTTCTCTTACCTTCAAGTGGTTATCTCTGATGCTTCACTTTCCTTCCTCAACTTCTCTATCTCCAATTCTGGGACTAGCTTGGCCACAGATATCGAGTATAAGGCCACCAACTCCCACAGCTACCTTGATTATACTTCTTCATACCCTGCTTACTGTAAGGACTTTATTCCCTTCGCCCAGCTTGTCCGTCTCTGTCGCATCTGCTCGGATGTTGCCACCTTTCAGACCAGAGCTTCAGTAATGTCCTCCTTTTTCCTCAACTGAGATTCCCCCTCCACTGTGGTTGACAGGGTCCTCATCTGTGTCTGTCCCATTTCCCACACGTCTGTCCTCACCCCTTCTACTACTTCCCAGAACCATGACAGGATCCCCCTTGTCCTCACCTTCCACTCCATTAGCCTCCGCATTCAATGGATCTTCCTTTGTCATTTCCGCCACCTCTAACGTAATCCCATCACCAAACACATCGTCCCCTCCCCTCCCCTTTCAGCATTCCAAAGGGACCGTTCACTCCGTGACACCCTGGTCCACTCCTCCATCATCTCCAACACCTGCTCTTCTTCCCCTAGCACCTTCCCATGCAAGGCCAACAGATGCAACACCTGCCCTTTCATCTCCTCCCTTCTCACCGTTCAGGGTCCCAAACACTCTTTCCGGATGAGACAGCGATTTACTTGTAGCTCTTCCAACCTAGTATACTGTATTCACTGCTCACTATGCTGTCTCCTCTACATTGAGGCAACCAAACACAGATTGGGTGATTGCTTTGCTGATCACCTCCCTTCTGTCCGTAGTTGTGACAATGAGCTTCCGGCCGCTTGCCACTTTAATTCACTGTCCCTTACTCCCACTCTGACCTCTCTGTCCTTGGCCTCCTACACTGTTCCAATGATGCTCAACACAAGCTTGAGGAACAACAGCTAAACTTTTCACCAAGCAATTTACAGCCTTTTAACCTTACCATTGATTTTAACAACTTCAGACCTTAAACACTGCTCCCATTTTCTCTTGGACAGCAGGTGCTGGTAACGTAGGAAGGGTTCACCAGAGCTGCTCGGAATGGGGAAGGTGTAGGATGGTGCTTGGGATGGGCATCCTCAATTGGTACACAGCTGGTAGGGTGGTTTGCACCCCTGGGATCTACCTGCCTTTCTTCCACCACTTTTCTGGGCCACGGGAGCCTTCAGGTTGCAATCAGGAGCAGTAAACAAGGTAGAAAATGCTGGAAATGCATAGAATGTGCATCAGCATCTGCAAGAAAAAAAGACAGGTTTGTGTTGAGGGTGAAGACCCTTCACCAGATCAGGATTAGGAACCCGGGCTGATTTCTTTCCTCTGCCTTGTAAAAATGGTACTGAGGACCACTGAGGACAATTGTAGCAGCCCAATCTCTGTCCCAGTGGAGACTGAATAACTCAGCACAGACGAAGGATCAAATCTGGGGCCTTAGGAGACAAAGTTATAAAATTAAAGAGTGATCTCAACATGTGCTATAAATGTGAGAAGAGTACTTATGTTTTTTTCCATTTTGACACTTGATCCTTCTGAACCCCAAGAATAGATTATCACCTTAGAATAAATCCACGCTATCTGTAATTAAAGAAAAATGGACCAAACAACATTCTTTTAAATCATTTTTTACAATTCCCTGCCAATTTTATCTCCTCTCTTGAAAGCATTGACTTCTTGTTGGCTCCATCCAGATACCTGGCTCAAGTCATCATTGTTCTTTTGTCAAAACCTTGATAGTGAGTATCAGCAACTTTTCCAACTGTGGAGAGACACCACAGCCAAGCTGCTCCTGTCCTCAGCCCAGTCCACACATGTGTATTTCCTGCAGGGGCTCACTGGTTAGCAACCAGGAATCGGAAATCTGGCCAATTTTTCCCTTCTTTAACCCAGAGTGCCCCAGATCAACTGTAGTGCACTACTGCCAACCCCAAGTGAGATTAGTTAATTCAGGACAGATCCGGGATCATACATGGAACTTTCCCGCTCAGCTATTCACTGCATTAAGCCTGCTGAGCCACTGAGGCAACCAATACCGAAATTCTGAACAGAATTATTTGGCCGAGGCACTGCTGTTTTTGTCCATTCCAGGTTTATGAGGTAAGCTGGCAGTTGAACTGACAGCTGAAGTAGTACAGTATGACATTCACAGAAGGATGTTAACCTTGGGATACAATTACTGAAGGCAAGTTAACTGTAGAAAAATTCTGTGACCAGTATAAACTGTATTTTATTTGAAAGGAAAAAATGAGAGATTTGCATTTATATAGTGTCTTATCACAACTCAAAAGGCTTCATATGAAATTAATTACTTTGATGTGCAGTGATTGTTGTTACATAGACAAAGGGAGCAGCAATTTTGCACACAGAAGGCCTTACAATACTTAATCTGTTTATTAATGGTGTGGGTTGAGGGAGGAATGTTATTTATTGGGAGAACGCCTTTCATTCTAAAAAGTGTGGATATTTAACATGCACCTGCACCAGAACAGGTAAATGGGGCTTCAGTTTAACAACTCACCTGAAGAACAGCACCCGAGACTCACTCAAAACTATATTCAAGTATCAACATTGATATGAGCTCAAATATGAGCTCTAGATATGAGGCCGGGACTAATGATCCAGAGACGTGAGTTCCAATCCCACCATGGCAGCTGGGAAATTTAAATTCAGTTAATTAAATAAATCTGGACAAAAAGCTAGTGTCAATAATGGTAACCATGAAACTATCGGTTGTCGTAAAAACCCATCTGGTTCACTAATGTCAATTAGGGAAGGAAATCTGCCATCCTTAACTGGTCTGGCCTATATGTGTGACTCCAGACCCACAGCAATGTGGTTGACTCTTAACTGCCCTCTGAAATGTCCTAGCAAGCCACTCAGTTGGAACAAACCGCTACGAAACACAACAGTAAGAATGAAACCATATGGACCACCCGGCATCGACCTCGGCACTGGCTACGGACAGGAGTGGCTCGGTAGCAAAACTACTGACCGAGCTGGCCAAGTCCTGAAGGACATACCTGCTAGTCTGGGCCTGCGATAGGTGGTGAGAGAACCAACACGAGGGAAAAAACCTACTTGACCTCACCAATCTACCTGTCACAGATGCATCTGTCCATGACAGTATTAGTAGCAGTGAGCACCGCACAGTCATTGTGGAGACGAAGTCCCATCTTCACACGGAGGACACCCTCCATCATGTTGTGTGGCACTACCATCATGCTAAATGGGATAGATTCAGAACAGGTCTAACAGCTCAAAACTGGGCATCCATGAGGCGCTGTGGGCCATCAGCAGCAGCAGAATTTTATTCCACCACAATCTGTAACCTCATGGCCCGGCATATCCCTCACTTTACCATTACCATCAAGCCAGGGAACCAGTCCTGGTTCAATAAGGAGTGTAGAAGAGCATGCCAGGAGCAGTGCCAGGCCTACCTAAAACTGAGGTGCCAACCTGGGGAAGCTGCAACACAGGACTACATGCATGCTAAAAAGCGGAAGCAGCATGCTATAGACAGGGCTAAGCGATCCCACAATCAACAGATCAGCTCAAAGCTCTGCAGTCCTGCCACATCCAGTCGTGAATGGTGGTGGCCCATTAAACAACTAACGGGAGGAGGAGGCTCCATGAATATCCCCATCCTCAATGATGGTGGAGCCCAGCACGTGAGTGCAAAAGACAAGGCTGAAGCGTTTGCAACCATCTTCAGCCAGAAGTGCGGAGTGGATGATATTATGTCCGTGTATAATTGAGACATGGACTGCAGGAGTTGATTATAACAAGTCTTTACTGAATGGAGACAACCTGGAAACTGAAACTACAGAAGCCTGCTAGGGCCTTTTATACAGGGGTGGTCACTGCCGGTACTGCAGTCTGAGACCAGTTATTCCCTTAAAGGTACATACACAACAATTCCTCCCCTTTTAGATAAACAGTACATAACATTCATTTAACAACTAAATAATAACTAATTACAATTACAATTACGGTTGCTAGATACATTGGTTGAAGTTAAGCAATTATAAGTTCAGTCTTTGAGGAGGCTTCCTGATCCTGTCTGGATAACGCCTCTTTGGGATATCAGGTTCTTCTGGCAAGGTTGAGTCGGGATCAATGTTGTTGTTTGGTTCGTCTGCTTCCAATATCACCGATTCTGCGGTAGATGCAATTGGTACTTCGGTTTCATCGCCAGGTGTATCAGGTCGTGGTGTGGAGTTGACGTTTTCCAGTGACTCTAGAATCTGGTTAGCATGGCGTCTTACAATGCTCTCTCCAACGTCCACGGTATACATTAGAGGTCCTTGCCGTGTACAGATCGTTCCTGGCTGCCATTTCTCTGTGTGGTAGTCCCGGGCCAAAACTGGTTGACCTATCTTAAAACTCCTGGTCGGCCTTTCATTCATATTCTGAAACTGCCTGTTCTCCACATCTCTTCTGACGTTTGGCTTAACCAAACCCAAGCGGCATCGTAGTCTTCGATTGAAGAACATCATGGCTGGAGTTTGGTTGGTAACCGCATGTGTCGCATTCCGGTAGGCAAACAAGAAGTTATCCACCTTGTGTTGTAGGGGTATATCTTCATTACACATTGCCTTGATAGCCTTCTTGAATGTTTGAACAAACCTCTCAGCCAATCCATTAGTGGCTGGATGATATGGGGCGGATGTGTAATGCTTAACACCATTGTTCTTTAAGAACCTCCGGAACTCTTCAGACACAAACTGTGGTCCATTGTCAGAGCAAATCTGTTCAGGCAGCCCATTCCTGGCGAATATGGTTCGTAAGACTGTGATAGTTTTTTCTGTGGTGGTTGAGGACATTTTTATTACCTCTGGCCACTTTGAATGTGCATCCACCGCAATTAAAAACATCGAGTCCATGAAGGGACCAGCAAAATCAATGTGCACCCTTTGCCATGGAGATGAGGGCCACTCCCATGGATGCAGAGGGGCTTGTGGTGGGGCGTTTTGGATCTTCTGGCATCCAGTACAGCTCTTGGTCATCTCTTCGATTTCTCTATCGATTCCCGGCCACCACACAAACGCTCTGGCTAAGTTCTTCATTTTTACCCCTCCCAGATGACCCTCATGAAGCTCATTGAGCACTCTATTCTTCAATTTGGGTGGAATTACTACTCTGGTTCCACACATCAAGGTTCCTCTGCACATTGACAGCTGTTCTCTTCTCGGCGAGAATGCTGGCAGCAGTGGTTCGCCATGTGCTGGCCATCCCTTCACCGTTAAATCATAGACCCAGGAGAGTGTCGGGTCATTTCGTGTTTCCTTTTCTATGTTTGCATTCGTCACAGGGAGACAGTCGACTATAGTCGAGTGGAATAACTCCACTGGATCCACTGCCAGTTCCTCTTCCACCATCGGCAACGGTAGGCGCGACAATCCATCAGCATTCCCATGCTGTTTAGTTCCTTTGTACTCGATGTCATATTGGTGTGCCCCTAGGAACAGGGACCACCTCTGTAGCCGTTGTGCCGTCATTATCGGTACGCCCTTCTGAGGGTTGAAAATGGAGACGAGAGGTTGATGATCAGTTAGTAGAGTAAATTTCTGACCGTGCAGGTAGTGATTGAACTTCTTCACCCCCCACACCAGGCTGAGGGCCTCTCTGTCAATCTGGGCGTAGTTACGCTCGGCTGAAGTTAACGAGCGTGACGCAAAAGCTATCGGCCTCTCTGAACCATCAAGGAATTTATGTGACAGTACCGTCCCAATGCCGATGGGAGACGCATCACACGCCAGTCTTATCGGTAGTGATGGGTTGTAGTGAGCCAATACTTCTCTTGAAGTGATTAGGTCCTTACTCTTCTGAAAGGCCCGCTTACATTCATCGCTCCATTTCCATGCTACTCCCGTTCGTAGTAGGGCGTTCAGTGGATGCAGAATTGTGGACAAATTCGGCAAAAACTTATGGTAGTAATTCACCAATCCGAGGAATTACCTCAGTTGCGACACATTTTCAGGCACTGGAGCCTTAACTACCACTTCAATTTTGTCAGGGGACTTATGCAACCCCTCTTCATCAATCACGTGGCCACAATACGATATCTGTTTCTTAAAAAACTCGCACTTGGGGCGATTGGCTCGTAGCCCATGTTCACATAGTCTAGTGAGCACCTGCTCTAGGTTGGCAAGGTGTTCACTGTCATCTTCACCTGTCACTCGGATGTCGTCCAAGTAACACTGAGTCCCCGGAATCCCTTGCAGGACTTGTTCCATCGCTCTTTGCCATATCGCCGGAGCTGATGCTACTCCGAATACCAGTCGATTATACTGGTAAAGACCTTTGTGAGTGTTTATCGTGAGATACTTCCTAGAGGATTCTTCAACCTCCATCTGTAAATATGCTTGTGCTAGGTCAATTTTTGTAAAACGCTTCCCTCCAGATAGTGAGGCGAAGATATCTTCTATCCTTGGAAGAGGATATTGTACTGTGTGAAGGACTGGGTTCACCGTCACCTTGAAGTCCCCACAGATGCGAGTCTTCCTTGGCTCCTCAGACTTATTGTTTAACGTTTTCTTCATGACAGGAATGATGGGTGTCGCCCACTTGCTCCAGTCTACCTTAGATAACACGCCTGCATTCTCCAGATTCTCCAGCTCTGCCTCGACGGCTGGGCGAATTGCATATGGTACCGGTCTTGCTTTGAAAAACTTGGGAATTGCATTCTCCTCTATTTTTATCGAGGCGGTTACGCCTTTAAGAGTGCCCAGTTCTTGTTGAAATACCTCTTTGGCATCAGCTAAGATTGTTGACAATCGTCCAGGAGTGACGTCGTCATCCTTTTTACCAGCCACCGTCAGTGCCTGAATGGAGTGCCAGTCTAAACTTATCTTTCTGATCCATTCACGTCCCAATAACGGTGGTCCACCATCTTGCAGAATGTAGAGATACAATTTCCGTATTTTCTTGCCGTTGTATTCGACAGGCATCCTTAGTTTTCCTCTGGGGTATACTTTTTGCCCCGTATACGTCCTGAAGACAATGGATGTCTCTCTCAAGGGTATGTGCGAGAATAGCCGCTCGTAGTCTCGTCGATTCATGACGGTTAGAGCTGATCCTGTATCCAATTCCATTTTGACTTGGGACCCTGCTATCGTGAGGGTGACCCAAATGGTTCGGTGATCCTCTTTTGCGATTACGTTGTGAAGTTTGAGACAGCTTAGTCTCTTGTTCCCGGATTCACTATCGCTCATCTGGTCTTCGGAACTACTGTCCGTCATCTTTTGTACTTTCCTGTACGGTTCCTTAGTAGCCTTTTTGTTGTCGTTGGTCTTCTTCCCAGACCTGCAAACTCGTGCAATGTGTCCCATCTTTCCGCATTGCCTGCATATTTTGTCCTTGGACCAGCAGTCCTTCTGGTCATGGTTTGTTCTGCCGCAGCGATAACATTTTGCAAATCCCCGTGTCATTTCATGGGTGCCGTATTCCTGTGGCTTTTGTTGTATTCCCGCAGCTCCCCTTGCTGCTGCTTCGTACGATACTGCCACGCTGAAAGCCTTATCTAGCGTCAGCTCTTTCTCTGAGAGTAACCTCTTCTGGGTTCCTTCACTCAGGAGTCCACAGACAAATTTGTCCCGTAAGGTATCTGCCAGTCCTGCTCCGAACTGGCAGTGCTTTGATAGCTTGCGTAGTTCCGTAAGGTAATCAGCATTGCTCTCATTTTTATGCTGATTTCTCCTGTGGAATTTAAATCTTTCTGCTATCATGTAGGATTTAGGTGTTCCTGTAGGATAGCAACAATTTCGTTAAAACTCTTCGCCTTCGGTTTGGCTGGAGTAATCAGGTCCCGCAATAGGCCATACGTTCTTGTGCCCATTAAATTTAGCAATACCGATGCCTTTTTCTCATCGGCTATTTCGTTTGCCTCGCAATATACCTCGACTCTTTCCACATACGTGGTCCAGTCTTCTATTGCATTATCGAAGGCAGTGATATCGCCAGTCTTTGGCATCTTGAAAATCTAAGATGGCGCCTCCCGCGCTTTGCCTTCGTCCCCGATGGATCAAAATTCCTTCTTCCCCGCCGAGTTAAGATGGCGCCTCCCGCGCTTTCCCGGCGCTGCTGCTGCTGCCAACGCTGTTACTGGCGATTATATTTATTTTACTATCCTGTAATGGCGACGCCCTATGGTCTTCGCGCCTCCCCGATCGCTGCTGCCAACGCCGCTCTCCGCAGTATTTTTATTTTTCTATTGCGCTTCAATATTTGCTCCGTTAATTGAAGAACCATTCCCGTCATGGAGCGGACCCTCTGGGACACTTCCCTCCCTCTTCTTAGGTCCGAACGCTGCCTGGCTTCGAAGCACCGGCCGCGCCCTGTATACTCCACCCTCTCTCTCTCTCTTTGCTTCCCGACTCGCTGCCCGGCCCCGTTGCAGAGCCACCCGATCGAGCTCTAGCCCGCCGCAGCCCAGGAAGGATCAGTGCACTACCTGCCACCAGCCCGATTAGCTGGGAAACCACAGACTGGAGAACAAAGCCTGGCTCTCGACAGTCTCTCCTGCACTTTTCAATTCGATGATTTGAAGGGCGGTTGCCCACGGTCGATGCCCGTTTCTCGAGTTTCTTTGGATTATTTATTTATTTATTTTCTTTCTTCTGGCTTCGACCTTCAATAACGTCGTCTGAGGTGCTGCCGAGTTGCAGGTAAGTTCGTTTCTTACTCGTCGCCAGTATTATGTCCGTGTATAATTGAGACACGGACTGCAGGAGTTGATTATAACAAGTCTTTACTGAATGGAGACAACCTGGAAACTGAAACTGCAGAAGCCTGCTAGGGCCTTTTATACAGGGGTGGTCACTGCCGGTACTGCAGTCTGAGACCAGTTATTCCCTTAAAGGTACATACACAACAGATGATCCATATCGGCCTACTCCTGAGGTCCCCACCATCACAGAAGAGAGTCTTCAGCCAATTTGATTTACTCCACGTGATATCAAGAAACAGCTGAGCGCACTGGGTACAGGAAAGGCTATGGGCCCCGACAAAATCCCGGCTATCGTGCTGAAGATTTGTGCTCCAGAACTAGTCGCGCCTCTAGCCAATCTGTTCCAGTACAGCTACAACACTGGCATCTATCCGACAATGTGGAAAACTGCCCAGGTATGACCTGTCCACAAATAGCAGGACAAATCCAATCCGACCAATTACCGCCCCATCAGTCTACTCTCAATCATCAGCAAAGTGATGGAAGCTGTCATCGACAGTGCTATCGAGCGGCACTTACTCACCAATAACCTGCTCACTGATGCCCAGTTTGGGTTCCGCCAAGACCACTCAGCTCCCGGCCACATTACAGCCTTGGTCCGAACATGGGCAAAGGAGCTGAATTCCACAGGTGAGGTGAGAGTGACTGCCCTTGACATTGAGGCAGCATTTGACTGAGTGTGCCTAGTAAAACTGAAGTTAATGGGAATTGGGGGGAAAATGCTCCACTGGCTGGAGCCATACCTAGCACAAAGAAAGATGGTTGTGGTGGTTGAAGGTCATTCATCACATCCCCAGGACATCGCTGCAGGAGTTCCTCAGGGCAGTGTCCTAGGCCCAACCATCTTCAGCTGCTTCATCAATGACCTTCCCTCCAACATAAGGTCAGAAATGGGGATGTTCGCTAATGACTGCACAGTGTTCAGCGCCATTCACAACTCCTCAGATAATGAAGCAGTCCATGCCCGCATGCAACAAGACCTGGATGACGTTCAGGCTTGGGCTGATAAGTGGCAGGTAACATTCGCGCCACAGAAGTGCCAGGCAATGACTATCTCCAACAAGTGAGAGTCTAACCACCGTCCCTTGACATTCAACAGCATTACCATCGCCAAATCCCCCACCATCAATATCCTGGGGTCACCATTGACCAGAAACATAACTGAACCAGCCACATCAATACTGTGGAAACAAGAGCAGGTCAGAGGCTAGGTATTCTATGGTGAGTGTCTCACCTCCTGACTCCCCAAAGCCTTTCCACCATTTACAAGGCACAAGTAAAGGAGTGTGATGGAATACGCTCCACTTGCCTGGATGAGTGCAGCTCCAACAACACTCAAGAAGCGCGACAACATCCAGGACAAAGCAGCCCGCTTGATTGGCACCCTATCCACCACCTTAAACATTCACTCCCTCCACCACCGGTGCACCGTGGCTGCAGTGTATACCATCTACAAGATGCACTGCAGCAACTCATCGAGGCTTCTTTGGCAGCACCTCCCAAACCCGCGATTTCTTCCACCTAGAAGGATAAAGGCAGCAGGCGCATGAGAACACCACCACCTCCAAGTTCCCCTCCAAGTCTCACACCATCCTGACTTAGAAGTATATCGCCGATCCTTCATCGTCGCTGGGTCAAAATCCTGGATCTCCCTACGTAACAGCACTGTGGGAGTATCTTCACCACACGGACTGCAGCGGTTCAAGAAGGCGGCTCACCACCACCTTCTCAAGGGCAATTAGGGATGGGCAATAAATGCTGGCGTTGCAAGCAACGCCCACATCCCATAAACAATTTTTTTTTTAAAGTGCTTTCAGTTTTGGGAACCGCACCTCAGGAAGGACATATTGGGCTTGGAGTGGGTACAGCGCAGATTCATCAGAATTATACTTGGGCTCAAAGGGTTAAATTATGAAACATAACTAAGACCGCTTATTTCCACCTCTGTAACACCGCCAGTCTCCGCCCTTGCCTCAGCTCATCCGCTGCTGAAACCCTTATCCATGCCTTTATTACCTCGAGACTTGACTATTCCAATGCACTCCTGGCTGGCCTCCCACATTCTACCCTATGTAAACTTGAGGTGATCCAAAGCTCGGCTACTCGTGTCCTAACTCACACCAGGTCCCGTTCGCCCATCACCCCTGTGCTCGCTGACCTACATTGGCTCCCGGTTAAGCAACGCCTCGATTTCAAAATTCTCATCCTTGTTTTCAAATCCCCCTGTGGGCTTGCCCCTCCCCATTGCTGTAATCGCCTTCAGCCCCACAACCACCCCGAGATATCTGCGCTCCTCTAATTCTGCCCTCTTGAGCATCCCTGATTATAATTGCTCAACCATTGGTGGCCGTGCCTTCTGTTGCCTAGACCCTAAGCTCTGGAATTCCCTGCCTAAACCTCTTCGCCTCTCTACCTCTCTTTCCTCCTTTAAGACACTCCTTAAAACTTACCTCTTTACCAAGCTTTTGGTCACCTGCCCTAATTTCTCCTTATGTGGCTCGGTGTCAAATCTTTTGTCTTATAATACTCCTGTGAAGTGCCTTGGGACCTTTTACTACGTTAAAGGCTCCATATAAATATAAGTTGCTGTTGTTGTTGTTGAAACAGTACCTGTAAAGTCTGTAGGTTGTGCAGTAAATAACTTCAGAGACTTTAGAAGTACAAACAAAACAGGTCTTTACTATTCAGAGGTCTGGGCGATTTCTGATCTAGTTAACGTATCACAACCCTTATATACTGGTGTGGTCACTATCGGTATTACAGTATACATGAGCCAATAAATAGTGCCACCCTAAAGTAGTGCTCTTAAAGGCGAACGGTCACATTCTATAGTTCCCTTAAAGGTAAACGGTTACATACACAACAGTACCCACCCACAAAAATGGCCACATCCCCAGGTCAACATTATGGGCAGGATTTTAACTCGGGTGCGGGATGGTGTGTTATCCGCATTTCGTGTTATCAACCCGAATCTAAATCGATGTGGGAGATTGATGCAATTTTAACTTAATTGTCCAATTGATTTCCAACATGTGGGAACCCTTGGTGTAATGTATATAAGGGGGGAACTATGTTTTACAGCTCATGTATACTGCAGTACCAGCAGTGACCACACCTGTATACAGCACGGAGTAGTAATCTGTACAGATCAGTTGCAGTGTGAGCCACGTTGAGTAAACACCTGTTGTACCGTTCTCCGCAGTCTGTGTCTTATTATACATGGACGCAACATTGGCGACGAGGCAGGTTCGAACCTACCTGCAACTCTGCATCACCTCCCGGGGATTCGTTCCTGGAGATCAGTGGATTGGAGGTCAAGGCCAGAGACTCGGGCGTCGACCACGGGCAACCGCCCAGTCATCGAGCAGAGACTCGAGAATTGCGGGGGAGGCTGTCGAGAGCCAGGCTTGGCTTTCCAGTCGAGGTGGTCCAGCGAAACGGGCTGGCAACAGGTAGTGCGCAGACCCTTCCCGGACAGCGGCGGGCTAGAGCCCGACCGAGCGGCACAGCAAAGGGCCGAGCAGCATCGACGGGGGAGAGAGAGAGATGGCAGAGCGCACAGGGCGCAGCCTGTGTTCAGGGGCCGAGCAGCGTTGGAGAGAAGGAGAGAGAGACGCGCAGAAACCCGCGAGGCGCCGCCATTGCCACGAGGACCGCCGAGAGCGGCGTTGGCAGCAGCGCAGGAGAAGCGCGCAAAACCTACAGGGCGCTGCCATTGCCACGAGAACCGCCGGCAGCGGCGTTGGCAGCAGCGGGGGAGGAAGGAAAGCGCGGGAGATGCCATTTTAAGCCATTGGGAGACACCATTTTAAACCACACCCAAAATGCCGAAGAGTGGCAGTATCACCGCATTTGACAATGAAGTCGAAGATTGGACTACATATGTCGAACGAATAGAGGTGTACTGCAAGGCAAATGAGGTGTCAGATGACAAGAAAGCGTCGGTATTGTTAAATTTAATGGGTGCAAAGACGTATGGTTTATTACGAAGTCTAGTAACCCCAACGAAGCCAATGGAAAAGAGTTTTGAAGACATAGTAACGATACTAAAGGAACATTTACACCCCACACCGCTGCTGATAGCAGAAAGATTCAAGTTTCACAAACGGAACCAGCATAAGGATGAAAGCAATGCTGATTATTTAACAGAACTGCGCAAACTATCGAAACACTGCCAGTTTGGAGCGGGACTGGCAGATACCTTAAGGGACAAGTTTGTGTGTGGGCTTCAAAGTGAAGGAACCCAGAAACGGCTTTTATCTGAAAAGGACCTTACGCTGGAAAAGGCTTTCAGCATTGCGGTATCATATGAAGCAGCAGCACGGGCGCTGCAGAGATACAACAGAGACCGCAAGAATATGGCACAAACGAAATGTCATATGGAACAGAGAAGTGCTATCGCTGCGGCAGAACAACACATGACCAGAATGATTGCTGGTTCAAAGACAAAGTGTACAGACAGTGTGGAAAAGTAGGACACATAGCACGAGTCTGCAGGTCGAGAAAGAAAACCAGCAATAAGAAACCTACCAAAGGAAAGTACAAGAAGGTACACAAGATGACGGAGAATAGTTCAAACGAACAAAAGAGTGATAACGACTCCGAAAGCAGGGAACTGAGTTGTCTGAAATTACATAATGTGATCACAAGGGAGGATCACCGAACCATTTGGGTCACTCTCAAGTTAGCAGGAGTCCAGGTAAAGATGGAATTGGACACAGGATCAGTCCTAACAGTCATAAACCGACGGGACTATGAGCGGCTATTCTCACACATACCCTTGAGAGACACAAAAATTATTTTGAAGATGTACACGGGGCAAAAAGTCTACCCCAAAGGAAAAATAAGGGTGACCGTTATATATAACGGTAAGGAAACACCAAAACTAGACCTGTATGTATTGCAAGATGGAGGACCACCATTACTGGGACGTGAATGGATCCGGAAAATACAACTGGATTGGCATTCCATACAGGCACTGACTGTGGCTGACAAAAAGGATGACGACGTCACACATGGGCGACTGTCAAAGATCCTAACTGACGCGAAAGAAGTGTTCCAGCAAGGACTCGGAACACTAAAAGGCATGACAGCAATGATTAAAATTGAAGAAAACGCAAGCCCCAAATTTTTTAAGGCCAGACCGGTACCTTATGCGATCCGCCCAGCCGTCGAAGCAGAGCTGGAGAGTCTGGAACGTTCAGGTGTACTGTCCAAGGTAGACTGGAGCGAGTGGGCTACACCCATCGTCCCTGTGATGAAAAAGTCGTTGAGCAGCACGCCTGGGGATCCAAGGAAGGTTCGCATCTGTGGGGACTTTAAGGTGACAGTGAACCCGGTCCTTCACACCGTACAATATCCACTTCCGCGGATTGAAGATATTTTCGCCTCGCTATCTGGAGGGAAACGTTTCACTAAGATTGATCTGGCCCAGGCGTATCTGCAAATGGAGTTAGAAGAAGCATCAAAAAAATACCTCACAATCAACACCCATAAAGGTCTCTACCAATACAACCGGCTGGTATTCAGGGTAACATCAGCTCCGGCTATTTGGCAGAGGGCAATGGAACAAGTCCTGCAAGGGATCCCAGGGACCCAGTGTTATTTGGACGACATACTGGTCACGGGCAAAAATGACAGTGATCACCTTGCCAACCTGGAGCAGGTGCTCAGTAGATTGCAGGAATATGGGCTCCGAGCTAACCGCCCCAAATGCGAGTTTTTTAGAAAACAGATCTCGTATTGTGGCCACGTTATCGAGAAAGAGGGGTTACATAAGTCCCCAGAGAAGATTGAGGCAGTAGTCAAGGCTCCAGCACTGGAAAATGTGTCACAACTGAGGTCGTTCCTCGGGCTGGTAAACTACTACCATAAGTTCTTGCCAAATTTGTCTACAATACTACACCCACTGAACACCCTACTGCAAACTGGGGTGCCATGGAAGTGGAGTGATGAATGTAGACAAGCTTTCCAGAAGAGCAAAACACTAATCACATCGAAAGAGGTATTGGCCCATTACAACCCGGCATTACCAATTCGGTTGGCATGTGATGCGTCACCCTATGGCATTGGAGCGGTGCTGTTGCACAAATTCTCGGATGGCTCAGAGAGGCCAATAGCCTTTGCGTCACGATCACTAACCTCAGCCGAGCGTAGCTACGCCCAGATTGACAGGGAGGCCCTCAGCCTAGTGTGGGGAGTGAAAAAGTTCAATCACTATCTGCACGGGCAGAAATTCACCTTGCTGACTGATCACCAGCCTCTTGTCTCCATTTTTAATCCGAAGAAGGGCGTTCCGGTGATGACTGCGCAACGACTACAAAGATGCTCACTTTTTCTAGGGGCGCACCACTATGAGATTGAATATAAGGGCACGAAACAGCATGGAAATGCTGATGGGCTATCACGCCTGCCACTGCCTACTGCGGAGGAAGCACCAGCAGTGGATCCTGTTGAAATATTCCATTCGACTATAGTTGAATACCTACCGGTAACTAACGCTTGTATCGAAAAGGAAACCCGAAATGACCCAACACTGTCTCGGGTATATGATTTGACGGTGAAGGGAGGCCAGCACATGGCGACTCACTGTTGCCAGCATTCTCGACAAGGAGAGAACAGCTGTCAGTGTGCCGGGGGACCTTGATGTGTGGATCCCGAGTGGTAATTCCACCCAAGTTAAGGGATAGAGTGCTCAATGAGCTTCATGAGGGTCATCTGGGAGGGGTAAAAATGAAAAGCCTAGCCAGGGCTTATGTGTGGTGGCCGGGAATCGATAAACAAATCGAGGACCTGACCAAGAGCTGCTCAGGATGCCAGAAAGTCCAAAATGCACCACCACAGGCCCCTCTACACCCATGGGAGTGGCCCTCATCTCCATGGCAACGGGTGCATATTGATTTTGCTGGTCCATTCATGGACTCAATGTTTTTAATAGCCGTGGATGCGCACTCGAAATGGCCTGAGGTTATCAAAATGTCCTCCACCACCACGGAGAAAACTATTGCAGTCCTACGGACCATTTTTGCCAGGAATGGCTTGCCAGAACAGATTTGCTCTGACAACGGACCACAGTTTGTGTCCGAAGAGTTCCGGAGGTTCTTGAAAAAGAATGGGGTAAGGCATTACACATCCGCCCCGTATCATCCAGCCACAAATGGATTGGCTGAGAGGTTCGTACAAACCTTTAAGAAGGCAATAAAGGCTATGTACAATGACAACATTCCGCTGCAGCACAAGGTGGACAATTTCCTGTTCGCCGACTGGAATGCGACACATGCAGTCACCAACCAGGCCTCAGCCATGATGTTCTTTAACCGAAGGTTAAGATCTCGTCTGGATTTGCTCAGACCAAACGTACGAAGAGATGTTGAGAGTAAGCAATTCCAGCACATCCCTGAGAAGCCAACAAGGAGCTTCAATGTAGGGCAACCAGTCTTGGCCCGCGACTACCGAACAGAAAAATGGCAGCCAGGAATGATATGCACACGGCAGGGCCCACTAATGTACACAGTGGACGTTGGGGAGAGCATCGTGAGACGCCATGCTGACCAGATCCTAGAGTCACAGGAACAAGTCAACCCCATGCCTCGCCCATACGTACCTGGTGATGAACCCGACGCACAGGTAGCATCTACCCCAGAAACAGTAGCATCGGAAGCTGATGAACCAACCGACGACAGGGGGCCAGAATCGCCTCCGCACCAAGAGCAAGACACTCGGGAAAGGCACTATCCAGAAAGGATCAGGAAGCCTCCCCAAAGACTGAATATATAAATAGACTATTTTCAGCTAATGTTGCATGTTAAAAGTGTTAATTGTAATTAGTTTGATATTTAATTGTTAAATGAGTGTTATGGTACTGTTAATCTAAAAGGGGAGGAATTGTAATGTATATACCTTTAAGGGGGGAAACTATGTTTTACACCTCATGTATACTGCAGTACCGGCAGTGACCACACCTGTATATAGCACTGAGTGGTAATCTGTACAGATCATTTGCAGTGTGAGCACATTGAGTAAACACCTGTTGTACCGTTCTCCGCAGTCTGTGTCTTATTATACACGGACGCAACACTTGGCAAATGGGTTTTTCATGACTGAAAGTCGCCTCCGATGATGTCATCATTGCTGCTGCATTTAAGGTCTACAGCAAGCTTTGCTTCTTCTGCAGGCTGCCAAGCTTTCTCCATTTCATGTGAGAGACCTGCAGGAAAGATGACAAGCGGGAGGCCCAGATCAGCTCCTCGCTTCGAAGAGGTGGCCCTGCAGGCAGGGGATGGGGCTAGGGCCAACAGGGAGGTGCTCTTCCCTTCCTCAGGGAGGAAGAGGCCTCCCAAGCAGACTAAGGCAGTGTGGATGCAGGTGGCTGAGGAGGTCAACTCCTTTGGAGGCACACAAAGAAACTGGATTCAGTGCCGGAAAAGATTTCATGACCTTCAGCGCACTGGAAAAGTGAGTATGAATTTCCCATCACCCTCAATCTGATTCCCATTGCCTTTCCTCACCAACACTCAGCTTCAGCAATCTCTTCCTCCACATCCCACTTGACACTGACATCCATGCACCCTTACCCATTCCCTTTCTCTATGCTCACATTCACATAACTATTCGACCAAGCAGCCCTCACACTCCCTATCACTGTGATGTTTTGAACAAAACTGACAACACACAGGGAGGGCTCCATCTTTGTCTCCTTCTAAGTATCTATGCGATGCAATCTCTACACTCACTCCTTCATTCTCACTCAACCTCCACTTGTCTCCCTCATTGCAGGAAAAGAGAGCTCACAACAAAAGAGAGTGAGAGAGGACAGGAGGAGGGACAGCCTCAATAGCCCACCTGACCCCCTGGGAGGAGGCGGTACTGGAAATAGTGGGAATGGAGGATGATGCGCACGTGAGGGATGGACAGACGGGTGCAACACAGCAAGCTGGTGACAGAAAATTTTCCCATCTCTCTCTTTGACATTGCATGAGTCGCTGATAATGATTGTGAAGCTCTAACAAATGGACTTATAAGCATCTGCAAAAAGCAATGTGCATGTAGCCTTGGCATCACATCTCTGACTCTTTCCTTTACTCCCCCACAGGACGATCACAAGCATCCGTCCCCCCTAGCCAGGAAGAAGAGGCTGAGCAGCCAGACTCCTCAGAGGAAGCTGCAATCTCTGAGGGCGCAGCGTCAGCAGAATTCAGCGCACCCAGCACCAGCGCAGACACTCACACCTTGGTGGGACCTTCGGGACATAGAGTAGTGTTGTCACCTGGTGTATCACAGCTCACAAGTGAGCATCAGCAGATTGTGGTGACAGGGACAGAGTGGAGAGTCCTAGTTGGAGGGCGCAGAACTCTGCCAGCTTGGCTCAGCAGCATGTCGACTCTCTGCCTCTGGGTCCATCCATGAGATCAGCGGTGATGGAACTCCAGGCACAGATGCAGGAGTCTCTGGCAGGTTTTGTCTCTAGGATCGCTGCGAGTGTGGAGCAAATGGAGCAGTCCATAGCGAACATGACCAGAGCCTTTGTGGAGTCATTGGCGCATGAACGCATCACCGTGGAAAGGATAGCTACCTCCGTGGAAAGGATGGCTACCATAGAGAAGAGGATGGCTACGGTAGTGGAGAGGATGGCTACGGCCATGGAGGACGTTAGTCGCCAGGGTATGGAAAACATGGTCATTGTTCAGAATAGAATGACATCTGTTGAGGAGCGATGGGCAACTATTGAACAGAGAAACGAGACCTTCATGGAAGTCATTCTGAGTAGGACTGCCATTGCAGATACGGGCCCCCATGGCCCCCCTGATGTGCAGCAAGGTGCTCTCCAGCCACTTGCAGGCGCCGAGGGGGACCTGAGCCATGAGAGGGAGGTTGGTGGCAGACCTCAAGGAAGTGGGGGCTCCTTTCCAAGCGCTCACACTTCCATGCCACTGCAGAGCCCTCGGTCAGAGCCCCACCGGAGTCCACACCCAAGTGAGATAGGCGTCTCAACCCCTGCACAGCCGCAGGAGCAGCAGACTGTTGACGAGCCCTCACAGGCTCGCAACCCCAAAGGACTCCCGCCAAAGGTGTCGAGACAGGAGCAGCAGCAAAGTGAGCGAGGGGCCTCCACATCTGCTGAAGCCACAGGGGAGGCAACACGTAGAAGCACGCGTAAGAGGAAAATTCTGCACAAGTAGTCACAAGGGTAGTCACTTGGGTGCAATTTTGTGTTTACTGTAAAAATGCCATCATTTCGTTACTGTCCATAAAAATTCTGATGGCAAATGTTGCAGTTGTGGCGTCTGTCAATTCGCTATTGGGACTTCCACATTGAGGGCTTATGAATACTTGCAACTGTCAGTATGGTGGTCAGAGTGCTAGGAATCCTCTGGTTCTTGGCCATTGTCAATGCTCTGGTAAGAAGCTGCGAGGCAAAAGTATTTGATTTACTAGGCTAAGCAAATCTGGCCAGGATGAGTGCGTTCCTTGCATCGCGGGCACCAATATTCTTGCGTAATGCTGCCGCTGGTTGATGGGCCTCTGCAGGATGTTCGTTTTCGCACTCCTCCTCCTCCTCCTCCTCCTCATCTGAGGAAGATATGTGAGGAGCCACTTGGTCCTCAGGAATCTGCAAGCCACGATGCTGTGCCATGTTGTGAAGTGCACAGCAAACCACGGCGATTCTGGAGACCCTGGCTGCTGAGTACTGCAGGGCTCCACCTGATCTATCCAGGCATCTGAAGCGCATCTTCAGCAAATCGATGGTTTGCTTGATTATGGCTCTGGTGGACATGTGGCTGGAGTTGTAGCTCTCCTCAGCTTCGTTGGATGGTCTCCTCAATGGCATCATTAGCCACGTTCTCAGGGGATAGCCCTTGTCTCCAAGTAGCCATCCGTTAAGTTGGTCTGGTGGACTGAATAGCGGAGGCACACTAGACTGACGCAGTATGAAGGAGTCATGGCAACTGCCAGGGTACTTGGCACAAACATGCAAAATTTCCTTCTTGTGGTCACACACCAGCTGAATGTTAAGGGTGTCGAAGCCCTTGCGGTTGACAAAAATACCTGGATTGCGATGGGGTGCCGTAAGGGCCACATGTGTGCAGTCAACAACGCTCCAAACCCTTGGGAAGCCTGCCAGATGAGCTAATCCAACCGCTCGCGCTGTGACACTTGCTCGATCCTTGGTGAAATGGATGTGATTGTGCGCGAGGGCAAAGAGGGCATCGGTTACCTGCGTTATGCAAGTGTGTGCGGCCGCCTGGGAGGTGCCGCTGATGTCTGCTGCTGATCCCTGGAATGAGCCTGAGGCAAAAAAGTTGAGTGCAGTGGTGACTTTGACGGCCACTGGTAATGCTTGTCCACCTGGTCCTCTGGGCAGCAGGTCTTGCTGTAGCATTGCGCAGATGTCAGTCATTACCTCTCGCGAAAGTCGGAGCCGTCTTTGGCACTGCTGAGTTGAGATAGCTGTCCCTGTGTCTGTAGACCCTGTTTGGGGGGTATCTCCTGCGCCGACGGGCTTCCAGGTGCTGGCCCCTTCTGGCCTATGCAGCTTCAGGTGGGTGAGCAGCAGCCTGGTGCTCCTTCTGCTTCTGCTGTTGTTGGTGCTGCTGTTGTTCCTGTTTCTGCTGGTGCCGCGGCTGGTGCTCAAGCTCCTCTAATGCCCAGATGGGAAGGAAATAAGTGGCTCCCATGCTTCTGGTATATGCCTCCGTTGAGGGAGCGCTGAGTGAAGGTGGCGAGAGGGGTTTCCCAGGAGGTCACACTGGAGATGGGTGTGAGGCTCCAACCTTCCACAGGTGTGGTTAAGCCTTCTAAAAGTTGCCCCAGACCTGAGACCACTAAGTCCTGCCACCTGCAAATCATGGCTGATCAAATCTCCTCTTTAATGGTTGACCTGCAGTTGATAGTCAGCAATCCGATAGTGCTCCCGCCAGGTTTCACCATCGTGTTTCCCACCAGGCGTGTTTCACGTGGGAAAAGGGTTAAAATCGCAAGGGCCTTTTAAAATAGGATTACAGAGGCCATTTAGTGCTTGTTAAGGGCCTTAACGACCAGTCCCGCCTGTTGGATGCGGGACGGAGTCGGGACCATCAGACACAACTGAGTTAAAATTGCTCGGAGTCGGGAACCAGGTGGGTGGGGGGGAGGGGGGTCCCGCATGCCAGTTTTTGCGATTTTAACCCCCCACACGCCTCCAATCCCGCCTCCACGGCTCAATGAAAATCCTGCCCTCTGAGTTTCCATGACTGCACTGGTTAGGGATGGCTCTTCAAATTGCGCTCATTTTCTTAGGCATACAGGCACGTTTTAAAAGATTTTACTTACCAAAAAAATGTAACTTAATACATTGTATTACATCTGTACACCATTGAAACTAGTAAATGATTCAGTACAGTTTCTTTTAAGTCATTTTTAGTGATTTTAAATTAGGTTACTCACAGGTGGAGGACTTGACACTCTTATTAAAAATGCTTACTTTTTTGTGATAAACCCATTTTCAGCTGAATTCATAAAACTGCACCAAGTTACCTCTCTTAAATAGATAAAGGAATATGTTTTAATGGAAAACCCAAAAAAACCATTATGCCGTCCAATTTCTCTGGTTCATGGAAGATTTTATGTTTGTGATTATGCAATTGAAATTTAGCGGAAACTTGAACTGTAACCTAACCAGCGCAATTTTGGGCACATTTTCCCGATATCCCATAGTAGTTAACACACTGAAAAATCATAGAACCTATAGTGAATGAGGAGCTGTTACACCATTTGACAAATGCCAATTTGGCTCCAGAGTAAGCGTTATGATACTCTAGCTTGAAGGGTCATAAATGGAGTGATTGTCTGCGGGCATATTTACATTACAAGCTTAACATTGGCGCAATGATTTCTGTTTCACACTGACCTAAACTTGCAGTGTGACTCAGAGTCAGGGCTTGAGCCGGCTCTGAAGTGAATCAGGCGGGACTCACTGGGCCCTGTAGTGTCACAGCACTTCAGTTAGACACTGCGTGGAGAGTAATCCAAGCCTAGCGTAAATTCCCATCGGCAAGATCGGCACAGAATTAAGAAATTGCCGTGTAGAAAAATCAGAGAGAAAAAGGTATAATCCTGTATTCAACATAAGTTTCAGCTAACAAGTAACCATGAGATCAATTCAAATTCTGTATTTATAATTCGTAGCTTATTCTTTTCTAACTGCAGACTGTTCTACCAACAGATAAAAAGGGACAGTAGAAGACTCCAAAATGGCTCCTGTTGTTGTCATTTTTGATCTGTCTTCTGTAAGAAATGTATGGGAAAGAAGAATAAAAAAACATAAAGAACGGCAAAAAAGAGACCGAGAAAGGCAGGAGAAAAGTGCATTGGCAAAGTAAGTTGTGTTTGTTGTTTGTACCAAAGCAATTCGTGGGCCAAAAATACTAACCACAATTCTAAGAGGCTTATCTTTTGCTGCTTAAACAATTTCCAAATTGTTTGTTAAAGTAAATTCAATAGCAACCTGTTTATGAACTGCATCACTGATAAAAAAAAACACACATTTCATATAATCTCTTGTTGATAAGTTTTGATATTTAAAGTTTTAAAATAATTTATAGGCTGGTGAAAGGCAACGCTAGTTGGTAATGATGTTCTAGAACTTCTGTCTACTAACATTTTAAGATATGATTTTGAATTTACACCAGTTTGTGGAAAAATTAAAGAAAATCTCAACTCATTTTATCATCTTTTATTTAAGGATTAATGAGGAGTGGACACTAAGACTTGAACGTAGAAGAAGAGCCATTAGGAATTATTGTGAGCAAAGAAAACATCTAATGAATGGTGATGTGAATGTTCGAATGAACCTTTTAAACAGCACTGAAAAGGACACTAAGCTTGTTGGATATCGCAACCTAATTTTACCAGAATTGAGAAAGAATATCATAATCGAGGAGAAAAGATTTATTTTTGAACTGCAAGGAATAGAGTGGAAGGTTTGTGTAAAAAAAAAATTCTTCCTGTTAGAAAATACATTAATTTAATTTTTTTCTGGCACTGAAAGAGGAATGGAGCAAAGTAATCAAAAGACGTTTCAAATCCAGTCTGGACTGATGGGATGAAAATCTCTCTAGCTCTAATTGAAGTGAGTTGGGTAAACTGAATCCAGTGTTTAGTGTGTGCTGGCCACTAAACTTACACTCAGACACACAAACTGTAGGGAAATATCAAGATGGTGCCATAGGGGCTGTAATCTGCCAGTTGGGATTAATACACATGTTGGTTCAGAGTAGAGGAGGTTTTCTATCTGTATATATACTTTATGCTATGTTCTTATTCTGGCTGTGCTGGATGAAGACGCTTAATGTCTGAAATGGGAATATGCTTTGTTCCTCAGCACTGACATTCTTCACCTTATTAAGCACAAAATTCATTCATTCAAAAAAATAACTATAATCAAATGGTAACTGAAATGTCTAGATACTTGCCTGAAACATATGGTGTCAAGACCACTTCAAGCACAACGCGCAACTCCACTAGCACTCTCGCCTGGGTTCGCAAAGTCAGGTCATTTAAAGAATTAGAATGCATTCCCTGCATATATTGGCCCAGGTACAGAGAACACACTAATGGGGGAGGTGGATGGGGCAGGGTCAATTGGAACATCAGATGCTATCTATCCATAAGATCTTGTGGGAAAATTTAAAAGGCTGGGGTCACTTAAAGATAAGTGGCAGCATTGAGGGGGGGGGGAAATTCCCACATTTAGAGGGCTGAAAAAGTTTTTAAAATATTTTTGATCCTTTCCAAATGTTGTATATTGGGGTGTGGGGGAGGTGGAATGCTAAAAGCAAAGCATGGGTGAACCCCATGTTGAGGCAGAAAATGAAGTCTGTGGGCAGTTGGTGAAGGGGTGCAGCTCTCAAGCCTGTTTGACAGCTAGAAAGGTGGATGTGCTGCTCCATGAGCTGGGTGCAAGGAGAGTGTGTCCTGTTGGGCTCTCCAAGTCACCCTTCCCATAATGCAGGAGGTGGCAGTC
The DNA here is from genome assembly GCF_052327205.1 of Somniosus microcephalus. Lineage (NCBI taxonomy): Eukaryota > Metazoa > Chordata > Chondrichthyes > Squaliformes > Somniosidae > Somniosus > Somniosus microcephalus. The sequence goes on along the minus strand of NC_140987.1, from coordinate 115,793,753 downwards.
ACACTCAGCATTGTAAACGTCCACCCCAGTATCTTAACACCCCTCCCCTGCCCACACTGTTCCCGCTGCATTAAAATCAACCCTTTAGAGATACTTTCCATGTGTGACTCTTAAGGAAATAAATCATGATTGGCTCAAATAAATAAAACAAGGACCTATGACTACTGTAATCAGTATTGACTCTGTGATGCTGAATGGCTCTAATAGGAGTACTGTACTACCAATGAGCAACTGAAAAACACATAAAAGAGAACACAACAAAAGTAACCAATAAAGAGCCAGTAAGTGGCACAAAACCAACTAATGAAATAACTCAAAACATTTTTCCAAAATGATTTTAGTGGCTATTTTGCCATCTCACTGAGCCTTGAAAATACGTGGATACTAATAGATTTGCTCTTTCAGTTTGCAGAGCGCAGATTACCTCTAGATCCCAATACGTAACCTATAAAAATGTAGCTATTTTACTGGAGAATTTACGAACAACATAGATTTATTTGTCACCTATGGGCCTGTATGTTCCATAAAGTTACCACAGCAAAAGCTTCAAGGAGGTGAATTGATTGTTTAAAATGATTTGTAAGTGTCCAAATCATTTCCAGGTAAAGTATTGCACTGTAGAAACGTGATTGTATCTTATTTTTGCTGCAGGAACTTCCTGATTCCTTAAAGGACGAGACTTACCTTAAAGAGTGGCATATTAAGAAAACAAGCATAGAGATCATTCCATCCTTTATTGTCATGTTCCAGGACCTGATTGTGATGGATTTATCCAGGAATTGGATCAAGGAACTTCCAGCCGAAATAGGTACGCACCATTTCTACGGAATTGAGAAGCTGTGGGCTTGAATTTGTTACTTAAACCCCATGTTTTCATATCTTTGGTACTTGTCCCTTGAAAATATGATATGCTGTTGCACAGTGGGCAGTGAAACCTGTCCAATTTTCATGAAGCATTCCAACATAATTCACTAGCACTGCAGTAGACATGAATCACTTATCTGGGATTTTCTCACTTATGGAGTGAAATACATGTTCCTTACCCAACATATTGCATTCTGTTCATTTTATTCATCATAGCAAAAACATAATAAAGACAAGACAGCATAGCACAGATAGAGCAACTCCATCTTCCTCAATGGAGATCAGTATCCACAATTTCACGGTGCCACAAAGTAGTGTTGAGCAGAGGCCAAGAGTTTCCCATGGGGAAGTAGGGAAAGTGGAATTGCCAGTCTCTCTCAACTGCTCTTGTGCAAATTCTGGTTGTTGTTTACAGTGGGTGTTAATGGAAAATTGGGAACAAGCCCCCATGCCTGTCCTACAGCCAGGCATTGTGTTGCACAACAACAAAAACAACAACAACTTGTATTTATATAGCGCCGTTAATGTAGTAAAATGTTCCACAAGGAGACTTTAAGGGGAGGGTGAATAGAAAATAAAACAAAAACTTTCACAACATAATAGCCCCAATTTTAGTTTATGGCAGGAATCAGGGGGCGGGGGAGGTGGGGTGGGGGCGGGGGCCGAATCAGTTAGGTGTGGGGGCAGAATCAGGGGTGCAGGGGCCAAATCTGGGAGGGTGCAGGGGTCAAATTGTCAGGGAGGGATGGTGCGGGGGCTGAATCGGGGGTGCGGGGGGCCAATTGGATGGGGGCCAAATCGGGAGGCGGGGGGGGGGGGCGAATCAGTTGGGGGGGTGGGCGGGGTTAAAAAAGCACCCATTATTGGACGCTGAGGTTCCCTGCCAACAGGCAAACTGAGAAAATTGGCCCCTCAGCATAGGTATCTGAACGTTGATTACAAAATCAGTTCTCAAGTATTGTTTGACAGGGGCTGGAATTTCCCTGGGTCGGGTTTAATAAAACATGCAGGGCGAGTTCCTAGCGAGATTCCTGGCATCAGGCTTCTCCTGATGGTGAGAAAAAGAAATGTGAAAAAAATTCTCTTTCCTTATAGCTAAAATATTTCACTTTTGAAAATTTAGTTGGTCATAAGTTAGAAAAAGTTTGCAAGTTAAATGAAAACGATCTGAGGTATATTTTCCCATTGACAAAATTCAGGTACAAATGTTTAACATGCTCATAGTACATTGCGCTTTGTACTATTTTTATGCAGCTGTTGAGCCACTTTAAATAAGTTAATACCTTCCTAAGAATAGTATGAAGAGGAGCGTAGTACAAGTGCACGAAATGACCAATTTCCCGAGCACATGCTTTCAGCAAGGAGCATCACTCACAGGCAGCACCTATCCGGAAATCGCATGGGCACTGCCCGACAATGCCCGGCTATGTGAGGCTGGCTGCCGAGCTCCCCGCCGACAGCGCACTTGAGAATATCGGGCCCTCACCATTTGTCTGACCTTTGATGGTCTAAAATCTGTTCTCTCTTTGGAACGGGGCTGGACTTTTCTTGGGTCGGGTTTAATCCCAGCTGGATTCCTGCTACCAGGCTTCTCCTGACCAACCCAGGGTGCAATGGCAACAAGGAAATAGGACAACAGGAAAACCTGCCAGGAACCGGGGTCCTACTTCCTCACTGACATTTGCATACACCGGGTGAGGAGTGGGTGGCCAGCTGCGGTATCTGCAGTGGTTGGGGGAGTGGGGGGGAGGGGAGAGGAAAATTAATGTTGGGGCAGGTCCCGCTGCCCAATTGTGCCTCATTTCCTGCTGCTGTTCAGGCAGGATCCATGGGGAACATCCAGCCCAAGGATTGCAAATAAAAAAGATGGTCAGCTAGATAAGTGACTGCTTGAAATAAAAACAGAAAATGCTGGAGATACTCAGCAGGTCAGGCAGCATCTGTGAAGAGAAAAACAGATTTAACGTTTCAGGTCGATGACCTTTCGTCAGAACTAAGTGACTGCTTGGGTTGGCTTAACTGAGAAGACTTGTGAGATAGGAGAAACTTCTTTACACAGAGAATGGTTAGAATGTGAAACAATGGAGTAGTTGAGGTGAATAGGGTGAAGCTAGATAAACACGAGGAAGTAATAGAAAGTTATGCTGACAGGGTTAGATGAAGAGGGAAGGGAGGAGGCTCGTGTGGAGCATATACACCAGCATAGTTGGGCCGAATGGCTTGTTCCTGTGCTGTAAATAAATTCTAAGTCAAGCATGAGCTGGCAACAAATCAAAGTTACTTCTTCCCAATTTGTTGCCCTGGCACTGTAGACACAACTCTAGATCTTGCTCGAATGATAAATGACAAACAGTTAAAGCTGACAGTCACTCTGGGAATAGATAGGCTTATGTTTAAAGCCTGAACACGGTGTGCTTTAGGTCAAAGCTTGGCACAGCTGGTTTCTGTAGCAGCCAGCCCTGCCAAAGGAATGCACTGGAACTGAGGCTGTTTATAACTTGATTTTTTATGAAATGCTGATTTAATAAGCTTTTAAATCCGTTCCGTAAGTTCAGTTCAAACAAGCAGCGATGCTTCACTCTTTTTTTCATGAACAGTAAATAGCTGGCTTATTGGTTTTACATTTCTCTAACATTGACAGGGAAGGGTCTAGGCTGCCCGAATGCTCCCATTTCTTTAGGGGTGATTTTGCCAATGGGGACGTGATGGAGGCGCGACTGCTGCTTGTCGGATTTCAGTCCCACCTCCATCGACGTCCGGCCAACCCACGCTATTTTCCCTTGATTGACCTTGTTAAGTCCGCCCAGCGGGCTTAGCAGGCCAATTAAGGGAAAGCCGGTGACACAGAACGTCAGCGTATGAGGTTTCATCTGTCAAAAAGTTTTGACAGATGAATTGTCATCGTTTGACAGCTCTGTGAAGCTGTCAAGCACTGACATTCTCTGCTGTTTGGTGAGTCCTTGTACTCAAGGCTCACCAAACCTCTCTTCTGAGCAGAAAGCAGATGGCTGATGCATCGGAGAATGCAGCAGCCATTCTGTCATCTCTGCCATGGAGATGCCGGAGCCTCCGGATCCCCAACGATTGAAGCCTGCAGGAAGAAACAATGGTAAAGAAACTTTTTCTAAGACTTTTCACTCACCTCACATATTTACCTCTGCACACTTGCACCCATCACTTACCTCCACAGTGCACTTTTCGACCCTTCACACCCCCGCAGACCCACTGCTCGCCTCGCTGACCCTGGCGGGGTTTCCTGACGTCGGAAAGCCTACACTTCTGTTGGAAAAATGGGGATAATCCTCTTAACTGCCTGTTAACTACCTGTTAACAGGCAGTTAAGTGGCTATAATCCCCTTCCTGCCTCAAGGAGACGGGACCCGGCACGGGTCGGGTACCCGCCTCCTGGGAAGATGGCACAGAGGCGGATTGGGAGCGGGATGGGTACCCGCCCCCAGATTCTGCCATTTTCCCAGCCGTCCCGCCTCCAAACCCACCTCCCCAGGGCTGGCAAAATTGCCCCCTTTGTGTTTGTTAAAGAGCTTATAGCTCAGGTATTAAATGGATTAAGGAATGGATATGTAGATAAAACATTGTGAAATGGTGCTTTTACACACATATCACTGACCACGCAGCTTAAAGAACATAAGAACATAAGAAATAGGAGCAGGAGCAGGCCATTCGGCCCCTCGAGCATGCTCCACCATTTAATGAGATCATGGCTGATCCGATTTTGGCTTCAACTCCACTTTCCTGTTCGCTCCCCATAACCCTTGACTCTCCTGTTGCTCAAAAATCTGTCCATCTCAGCCTTGAATATATGGCTGTGTTCCGAGGCTGCAAAGGTATCAAAGAATATTGCATATAAGATCAACGTGGGACAAAACAGAGGCCATGTTGTTGACATGCCATTCAGCCACACATTCCCCATTTTTCGGGTGCTAATCGGCCCACTAAGCACCCAATATGGCTGGCAGGATGTACCTGCATGTTTTCGGCTAGAGGTGCACCACCCGCCATATTGGGAAATGAAAATAAAATGTAGTACAGTGTCCATGCCTGAAACGGGCATTAGTCTCTTTACATATGCAAATAAGGGGTCTGTTTGAGGCATCCACTGCAAGGTTGACATTGGCTGGCTACATTCAGTAAAACCACACCTCGGAATCGCCTGCTACTAAAAAGGCCTTTTTATTTGCCAATTTTCTCCACTTTTCTCTGCTGCTTCTCACACTTTATTAAATGAGTTTATGCAAATATTGGCCCAGATTACAGTTTTAATGATGTGTGAAATTATCAAAAAATGTATTTTTTATTGAGTTTGGTGGAATGAAGGTAATTATGATTAAAATTAAAATTCTGTTAATTGTATAATTTTTACATTTCGGGATTCCATTGCATATCATTAGGCAATTCCCTTCGTAAATGATTGAAATTGAATCCTCCTTTGTCACTGGAGGACCGGGCCCACGTGATCCCAGCGACGCTTCTGATCCGCTTACGTCCCTGGGATCCATGTGCCATCACGCTGCCCTCTGCCTCGAGGTCTGAGACCTTGATGTTCTTGCTGGGGTCTGATTCCACAGGCACCAGTGGCATTCCAGTACTCAACCAAGGCATTATTCTTCATGTGAGAAGCTTGTGAGTGTTGGCAAGCTATTTGTTAATGGGAGGCATCATATGCAAGCCCAATGTCCTCACCAAGGCCCACACATGGGGTTTCTAGCAAGGGCCATTGAATAGCATTGAGTGTGAACCCGGATTGTTTGCTTGATCCCAGCCATGGGGCACTCTTATTTTTATTCGCTTATGGGATCTGGGCGTCTCTGGCAAGGCCAGCATTTATTGCCCATCCCTAGTTGCCCTTGAGAAGGTGGCGGTGAGCTGCCTTCTTGAACCGCTGCAGTTCGTGTGGTGAAGGTACTCCCACAGTGCTGTTAGGTAGGGAGTTCCAGGATTTTGACCCAGCGACGATGAAGGATCGGCGATATACTTCCAAGTCAGGATGGTGTGTGACTTGGAGGGGAACTTAGAGGTGGTGGTGTTCCCATGCGTCTGCTGCCCTTGTCCTTCTAGGTGGAAGAGGTCGTGGGTTTGGGAGGTGCTGCCGAAGAAACCTTGGCGAATTCCTGCAGTGCATCTTGTAGATGGTACTCACTGCAGCCACGGTACACCGGTGGTGGAGGCAGTGAATGTTTAAGGTGGTGGTTGGGGTGCCAATCTAACAGGCTGCTTTGTCCTGGATGGTGTCGAGCTTCTTGAGTGTTGTTGGAGCTGCACTCATCCAGGCAAGTGGAGCGTATTCCATCACACTCCTTACATGTGCCTTGTAAATAGTGGAAAGGCTTTAGGGAGTCAGGAGGTGAGACACTCACCGCAGAATACCTGGACTCTGACCTGTTTGTTGCCACAGTATTTATGTGGCTGGTCCAGTTAAGTTTCTGGTCAATGGTGACCCCCAGGATGTTGATGGTGGGGGATTCGTCAATTGTAATACCGTTGAATGTCAAGAGGCGGTGGTTAGGCTCTCACTTGTTGGAGTCATTGCCTGGCACTTCTGTGGCGTGAATGTTACCTGCCACTTATCAGCCCAAGCTTGAACGTCGTCCAGGTCTTGTTGCATGCGGGCATGGACTGCTTCATTATCTGAGGAGTTGTGAATGGCGCTGAACACTGTGCAGTCATCAGCGAACAAATCCATTTCTGACCTTATGTTGGAGGGAAGGTCATTGATGAAGCAGCTGAAGATGGTTGGGCCTAGGACACTGCCCTGAGGAACTCCTGCAGCGATGTCCTGGGGCTCTGATGATTGACTTTCAACCACCACAACCATCTTCCTTTGTGCTAGGTATGACTCCAGCCAGTGAACCATTTCCCCCCTCATTCCCATTGACTTCAGTTTTACTAAGGCTCCTTGATGCCACACTTGGTCAAATGCTGCCTTGATGTCAAGGGCAGTCACTCTGACCTCACCTCTGGAATTCAGCTCCTTTGTCCATGTTTGGACCAAGGCTGTAATGAGGTCGGGAGCCGAGTGGTCTTGGTGGGACCCGAACTGGGCATCAGTGAGCAGGTTATTGGTGAGTAAGTGCCGCTTGATAGCACTGTCGATGACACCTTCCATCACTTTGCTAATGATTGAGAGTGGACTGATGGGGCGGTAATTGGCCGGGTTGGATTTGTCCTGCTTTTTGTGGACAGGACATACTTGGGCAGTTTCCCACATTGTCGGATAGATGCCAGTGTTGTAGCTGTACTGGAACAGCTTGGCTAGAGGCACGGCTAGTTCTGACCAATTGAAGTGCCATATGTTCTGCCTCAGACCGCAGGTGTCGGCGGGAGGCGCGAGCGGGAAGCTTGAAAAGGCTCCAGAGACCCAGGTAAGGCCTCAGACCGTGGGTGTCGACGGGAGGCGCGAGCGGGAAGCTTAAAAAGGCTCCAGAGACCCAGGTAAGGCCTCAGACCGCGGGTGTCGGCAGGAGGCGCGAGCGGGAAGCTTGAAAAGGCTCCAGAGACCCAGGTAAGGCCTCAGACCGCGGATGTCGGCGGGAGGCACGAGCGGGAAGCTTGAAAAGGCTCCAGAGACCCAGGTAAGGCCTCAGACCACGGGTGTCGGCGGGAGGCGCGAGCGGGAAGCTTGAAAAGGCTCCAAAGACCCAGGTAAGGCCTCAGACCGCGGGTGTCGGCAGGAGGCGCGAGCGGAAGCTTGAAAAGGCTCCAGAGACCCAGGTAAGGCGTACCAATCTCCAGTCTCGGACCTCAGAGGGAAGGAGAGAGGTAAAAAGTAGTCCAAGTGTGACGTCACCAGAAAGCGGGTAAGTGATTGGTTGGTGAGTATTTCTCTCTTTTGAAGCTTAAACTCTGTGGTTTATAGTTTCTAAGGTGCGATATTCATCATCTAGAATCGGAGCAGAGGGTATTTAAGAATAATATTAATAAATTTAATTAATTACATAGAATGGGAGATCAGGTGATGTGTTACTGCTGCAATATGTGGGAGCTGGTGGACACCATTGATGCTCACAGTGATCACATTTGCAGTAAGTGTTGGCTGCTCGAGGAATTCCGGCTCCGTGTTGAAGAGCTGGAGTCTGAGCTTCAAACACTGAGACACATCAGGGAGGGGGAGAGTTACCTGGACTCTGTGTATCAGGAGGTAGTCACACCAATTAGATTAATTAATTCAGATGTAGTCCGTGGCCAGGGTCAGGATGGTGTGACTAGAAGTGAGGCAGGTACAGGGATCCAGGAGGTAGTGTTGGAGGAGCAGCAGCCCTTGCTCTTGTCCAACAGGTTTGAGGCTCTTACTCCCTGTGAGGATGGGAACGGGGACTGCGGGGAGGATGAGCAACCCGGCCACAGCACCGTGGAGCGGGGGGCCATTCAAGTGGGGGGAGATAAAAGAAATGTTGTAGTGGTAGGGGATAGTATCGTTAGGGGGATAGATAGAGTTCTTTGCAGCCGAGAGCGAGAGTCCTGAAGGTTGTGTTGCCTGCCCGGTGCCAGGATTAAGGACATCTCCTCTGGGCTGGAGAGAAACTTGGAGTGGGAGGGGGAGGATCCAGTTGTCGTGGTCCATGTTGGTACCAACGACATAGATAGGACAAGGAAGGAGGTTCTGCTGAGGGAGTTTGAGCAGCTAGGGGCCAAATTAAAAAGCAGAACCACAAGGGTAATAATCTCTGGATTACTACCTGAGCCACGTGCAAATTTGGCTAGGGTAAATAAAATTAGAGAGTTAAATGCGTGGCTCAAAGCCTGGTGTGGGAGAAATGGGTTTTGCTTCCTGGGACACTGGCATCAGTACTGGGACAGGAGAGAGCTGTTCCGTTGGGACGGACTTCACTTGGCCAGTGCTGGGACTAGAGTCCTGGCGAATCGAATAACTAGGGCTGTAGAGAGGGCTTTAAACTAATTAGTGGGAGGGAGGTTTTAAGAGAGCGAAAAATAAAAATGACAGCAGAGAAGGCAATAGAGCAAGGTAGCAGTGGGGGAATTAAAAACCAGAGCGTGTCAGGAAGGGACAGAATGTATAATGATAAAGGTAAAGTAGTAAAAGGGGTAAAAGCAGGAATAAATTGTCAGGAAACATATTTGAAAGTTCTTTAACTGAATGCACGCAGCATTCGTAACAAAATTGACGAGTTGACGGTACAAATAACTACACATGGGTATGATCTGGTGGCCATTACGGAAACATGGCTGCAGGTTAATCATGACTGGGAACTAAACATACAAGGGTATTTGACAATTAGGAATGACAGACAGGAAGGAAAGGGAGGTGGGGTTGCTATGTTAATCAAGGATGGAATCACTGCAATGGTCAGAAATGATATTGGGTCAAAGGATCAGGATAGTGAAATAGTTTGGGTGGAGATAAGGAATAAGAAGGGGAAAAAGTCACTAGTGGGCGTAGTCTATAGGCCTCCTAACAGTTGCAACTCTGTTGGTTGGAGTATAAATCAGGAAATAGTTGGGGCTTGTAATAAGGGAACAGCTATAATCATGGGGGATTTTAACTTTCATATTGACTGGACTAATCAAATTGGGCATGGCAGCCTTGAGGAAGAGTTCATAGAGTGTATTAGGGACGGGTTCCTTGAGCAGTATGTAACTGAACCAACCAGGGGGCAGGCAATCTTAGATCTGGTCCTGTGTAATGAAACAGGATTAATACAAAATGTCCTAGTAAAGGATCCCCTTGGAATGAGTGACCATAATATGGTTGAATTCCAAATTCAGTTTGAGGGTGAGAGAGTTGGATCTCAAACCAGCATACTGAGCTTAAATAAAGGAGACTATGAAGGTATGAGAGTAGAATTGACTAACGTGGACTGAGAAAACAGATTAAAGTGTAAGACGGTACAAGAGCAATGGTCTACATTCAAGGAGATATTTCACATCTTTCAAGATAAATATATTCCACTGAGGAAAAAGGGGAGTAAAAGAAAAGACAGCCATCCGTGGCTTAGTAAAGTAATAAAGGATAGTATCCGACTGAAAACAAGGGCATATAAAGTAGCCAAATCTAGTGGGAGGATAGAAGATTGGGAAGCATTTAAAAGCCAGCAAACAATAACTAAAAGATTAATTAAGAAAGGGAAGATAGATTATGAAAGTAAACTAGCAAAAAATATAAAAACAGATAGCAAGAGTTTCTACAGCTATATAAAAAGAAAAAGGGTGGTTAAAGTGAACGTTGGTCCCTTAGAGGATGGGACCGGGAAACTAGTGGTGGGGAACATGGAGATGGCAAAGACGCTGAACAAATATTTTGTATCAGTCTTTACAGTAGAGGACACTAAAAATATCCCAACACTGGACAAACAGGGGGCAATGGGGGGGGGGAGGAGCTAAACATGATTAAAATCACTAAGGAGATGGTACTCAGTAAAATAATGGGACTTAAGGCGGATAAATCCCCCGGACCTGATGGCCTACATCCTAGGGTCTTGAGAGAAGTGGCGGTAGGGATTGTGGATGCATTGGTGATTATTTTCCAGAACTCCCTGGACTCAGGAAAGGTCCTGGCAGATTGGAAAACTGCTAATGTAACACCCTTATTTAAGAAGGGAAGTAGACAAAAAGCTGGAAACTATAGACAAGTTAGCCTAACATCTGTGGTTGGCAAAATGTTGGAGTCCATTATTAAGGAAACAGTAACAGAGCATTTGGATAAACATCATTTAATAGGACAGAGTCAGCATGGTTTTATGAAGGGGAAGTCATGTTTGACAAATTTGCTCGAATTCTTTGAGGATGTAACATACAGGGTGGATAAAGGGGAATCAGTGGATGTAGTGTATTTGGACTTCCAAAAGGCATTTGACAAGGTGCCACACAAAAGATTACTGATCAAGAAAAGAAATCACGGGATTGGGGTAATATACTGGCATGGGTGGAAGATTGGCTATCTAACAGAAAACAAAGAGTTGGGATAAATGTTCATTCTCGGGCTGGCAATCAGTAACTAGTGGTGTTCCGCAGGGGTCAGTGCTGGGACCCCAACTCTTTACAATCTATATTAACGATTTGGAGGAAGGGACCGAGTGCAACATATCCAAGTTTGCCGACGATACAAAGATGGGAGGGAAAGCAATGAGTGAAGAGGACATAAAAAAACCTGCAAAAGGACATAGACAGGCTAAGTGAGTGGGCAGAGGTTTGGCAGATGCAATATAATGTTGGAAAGTGTGAGGTTATGCACTTTGGCAGAAAAAATCAAAGAGCAAGTTATTATCTAAATGGAGAGAAACTGCAAAGTGCTACAGTACAAAGGGATCTGGGGGTCCTGGTGCATGAAACACAAAAAGTTAGTATGCAGGTGCAGCAGGTGATCAGGAAGGCCAATGGAATCTTGGCTTTTATTGCAAGGGGGATGGAGTATAAAAACAGGGAAGTCTTGCTGCAGTTATACAGGGTATTGGTGAGGCCACACCTGGAATACTGCGTGCAGTTTTGGTTTCCATATTTAAGAAAAGATATACTTGCTCTCGAGGCAGTTCAGAGAAGGTTCACTCGGTTGATTCCGGACATGAGGGGGTTGACGTATGAGGAAAGGTTGAGTAGGTTGGGACTCTACTCATTGGAGTTCAGAAGAATGAGAGGCGATCTTATCGAAACATATAAGATTGTGAGTGGGCTTGATCGGGTGGATGCGGGGAGGATGTTTCCACTGATGGGTGAGACTAGAACTAGGGGGCATAGTCTAAGAATAAGGGGCTGCCCTTTCAAAACTGAGATGAGGAGAAACTTCTTCCCTCAGAGGGTAGTAAATCTATGGAATTTGCTACCCTAGAGAGCTGTGGAAGCTGTAACATTAAATAAATTTAAAATGGAGATAGACATTTTCCTAGCAGATAAGGGAATTAGGGGTTACGGGGAGAGGGCAGGGAAGTGGACGTGAGTCTAGATTCGGATCAGCCATGATCCTATTGAATGGCGGAGCAGGCCCAAGGGGCCGTATGGCCTACTCCTGCTCCTACTACTTATGTAAAACCAATTAATTCAGCAGAGACTGAGAATCAAACCTAGTACCTTCTGGGCTGTATGGCTCAGCTACACATCTCTTTACCTACTGACCCTAGAAAGGCTTTCGATATCTTGAAGCCTGCAGTACTGCCCATTTCTGAATTATTTTTTATATATATTTTTTTTCTTTATTGCACCAATTTTCTTCTTTCCTTTCCCGAAAGTATTGATTACTTCCTGGGAAAAGGATCCTTCTTAGATGGTCAACCACCATTACCTCACCCAAGTTGCCATATTTCATACGTAAGTCTTAATAATGAACGTTGATAAGATATTTCACTGCAAGATGCATCCCAGTCAAGTCCAATTCTGTGGTCACTTTATAAAATGGGTGTTCTTTTTATATAGCGAGTACTCAACAGTGGTCATTACTGATTAGCTCATATCCCTGTATTTCAAGCTTTATACAGTAACATAATTTTCTTTCCTTCCTATTTGTCCTCGCATTGGGTCCATTCACTAAGGTGACCAGAGTTCATGTAGACAATGGCCGAGAAATTGTGGTCAGAGGCGTACCTCCGGAATACTGGCATCCAGGCTGTGAAGAGTTGCGGTGCATAAAAGAATGAGTGTGTTGGATAGTACTAGAGAAGTTAGTACTAGAAGCGGAAGTAGTACCATATTAGATAGAAGCAGACTAAGAAAGACTACGAAAAGTTCAAAAATGGGTTTAGAATGCAAGTACGTAAACGCACAAAGTGTGGTGAATAAGGTTGGTGAGCTACAAGCACAATTAGCTGTGTGGCAATATAATGTTGTAGCAATAACGGAAACGTGGCTTAAAAACGGTGAGAATGGGACACTTAATATTCAAGGTGTTCAGAAAAGATAGGGAAGGAAAAAAGGGAGGTGGGGTGGCAATGCTGATTAAGGAAGACATTCTAGTGTTGGAAAGGGAGGATGTTCTTGAGGGGACAAGGACAGAATCCATTTGGTTAGAGTTGAGGAGCAAAAAGGGTATGATCACGCTATTGTGGCCTCCAAATAGTGAGAGGGAGGTAGAGGAGCAAATCTGCAGGGAAATCGCAGAGATATGCAAGAGCTATAGAGTGATATTGGGGGACTTTAATTACCCAAATATCAATTGGGATAATGCTCGGGTAAAGGGAAAGGAGGGGGAGGAATTTCTGAAATGTGTTCAGAAGAATTTCCTTGACCAGTATGTTCTCGGCCCAACTAGGAAGGAGGCATTGCTGGATCTAGTGCTGGGGAATGAGGTGGGCCAGGTCGACCAAGTGTCTGTGGGAGAACACTTGGGTACGAGTGATCATCGTATCAGAAGATTTAGATTAGCAATGGCGAGGAGCAAGGAACAATCTGGAGTGGAACTTCTAAACTGGAATAGAGCTAACTTCAATGGGATGCGAAAGGATCTAGCCAGAGTAAAATGGAACCAAAGACTGACGGGAAAAACTGTAATGGAACAATGGGTGATCTTTAAGGTGGAGATGTTCCAAGTACAGGCTACGTACATTCCAACAAGAGGGAAGGGTAAGGGAACCAAGGCAAGGACTCCTTGGAGGACAAGGGAGATAGAGAAGATGATGAAACAAAAAAAGAGGGTGTATGATGAATGTCAGGTGAATTCTTCAAGGGAGAACCAGACCAAATACAATAAGTTGAGAGGGGAAGTGAAAATGAAAATAAGATTGGCAAAGAGAGAATATGAGAGGAACATAAAAGGGAACCCAAAAATCTTCTACATGCATGTAAACAGTAAGCAGGTAGTAAGAGGCGGGGTGGGTCCTATTAGAAACAAAGAAGGTGATATATGCTTAGAGGTGCAGGGCAAGGCTAAAATACTCGATGAGTAATTTGTATCAGTGTTTACTAAGGAGGTGTATGCTGACAAAATATCGGTAGAAGTGGAAAAGTTAGAAGCAATGGAAGGGGTGAAAATTGATAGACAGGATGTACTAGAAAGGCTGGGTATGACTAGAGTGGATAAGTCACCTGGTCCAGATGGCTTGCATCCCAGGTTGCTAAGGGAATTGGGGGAGGAGATAGCGGAAGGGCTTGCCATAATTTTGCAATCTTCCCTAGATGCGGGGGAGGTGCCTGAGGATTGGAAAGTGACAAATGTGACACCATTGTTCAAGAAAGGGTGTAAGGACAATCCTAGTAACTACAGGCCGGTCAGTTTAACATCAGTGGTAAAGTTTTAGAAACAATAATCAAGGATAAAATTAATGGGCACTTGGAGAGGTTTAAGCTAATTAAGGAGAGCCAACATGGATTTGTAAAAGGCAGATCATGTTTGACTAATCTAATTGAATTTTTAGATGAAGGATTGATGAAGGGAATGCAACGGATGTTGTCTATGTGTATTTTCGGAAGGCGTTTGACAAAGTACCACATAGAAGGCTGGTTAACAAAATTGAGGCTCATGGAATAGGTGGGTCAGTGCAGCTTGGATAAGGATATGGCTTAAGGACAGAAAACAGCGAGTTGTGGTAAATGGCTGTTTTTCAGACTGGAGGATGATAGACAGTGGCGTTCCCCAAGGGTCAGTGCTGGGGTCACTGCTTTTTTTGATATATATATATAAATGACCTGGATATTGGAATACGGTGTAGAATTTCTAAATTTGCCGATGACACCAAACTTGGGGGTGTGGCAAACAGTGATGATGGGGGCGATTTTGTGACTGGGGGCACATGCGAGGCGGGACTGTGGCTTGTCGGGTCGATGTCCCACCTCCATCGATTTGTGTCCAACCCATGCTATTTTCCCTTGATTGACTTTGTTAAGCCTGCCCAGTGGGTTTAGCAGGCCAATTAAGGGAAAGCAGGTGACACAGAATGTCAGCGTATGACGTTTCATCTGTTAAAAATTTTTGACAGATGAATTGTCATCGTTTGACTGCTCTGTGAAGCTGTCAAACAGTGACATTCTCTGCAGTTTGATGAGGTCTTGAATACAAGACCCCATCAAACTTCTTTCTTTAACAGAATTGAGATGGTTGTTGCATCTGTGAAAGCAACGGCCACCTGTCAATCCCAACGCAGAGGTCCGAGACTCTCCACATACAAACTGACTGAAGCCTGCAGGAAGAAACAAAGGTAAGTACACTTTTAAAAACACTTTGCACTTACCTCAGATACTCACCTCTGTTATGTTCATAAATAAATAGACGTTTTCATTATGAACAGCTAGCTTGAGCTAGTCATTTATTCAGCCATATGGACTAGTGTACAGGCATCCATCTTGACTACTGCCTTGTGGGTAGCCCCCTACTAAACATACAGCTCCACCTAGTGCACCATTCTAGAATGACATGTTACTGATCATTACATCCCCCTTCCTTTGAGGTTAAACAAAATCAATATCAATCAATCATAACGACATAAACATCTTCACAACAGTCAGCACATTTTCAAAGCTTTACTTTATGAACTCTAAGCTTTTCATTCTTTTATTATAGTTTTCTTTTTACTCAAAGATTAAGTCTATCAGGCTTTTTTACTTCACGTGTGGATCTTCTCAGCATAGGTAAGTCTGATGTGTTTTCATGAGAGCCTGTATGTGTGTTTGTGTTAGATTGTTCTGGTGGTGAGTGACAAGATTCAGTTGCGGCATTGTCATCGATTTGCTCTTGGATAGTTTCTTGTGTTTTCAGGAGGGAACGGCGGTTCCTCCTGAGAATCTGTCCTTCCTCAGTTCTAACAGTGTATGACCTTGGTCCTACTTCCTCAAGAACTGTAGCTTTCCTGTTCCATGCATTTGGATCCTCAATCCTGACAACATCATCCCTTGTCAATGGTTTCAGAGTTTTGGATGACTTGTTGGACGGAGTATCAATCAGGAAATAGTTGAGGCTTGTAATAAGGGAACATCTATAATTATGGGGGATTTTAACTATCATATTAATTGGACAAATCAAATTGGGCAGGGCTGCCTTGAGGATGAGTTCATTAAGTGTATTAGGGATGGGTTTCTTGAGCAGTATGTAACTAAACCGACCAGGGGGCAAGCAACCTTAGATCTGGTCCTGTGTAACAAGACAGGATTAATTAAAAATGTCCTAGTAAAGGATCCCCTTGGAATGAGTGACCATAACATGTTGAATTCCATATTCAATTAGAGGGTGAGAAGGTTGGATCTCAAACAAGCGTGCTAAGCTTGAATAAAGGAGACTATGAAGGTATGAGAGCAGAATTGAGTAGAGTGGATTGGGAAAACAGATTAAAGGGTAAGACGATACATGATCAGGGGTGTACATTTAAGGAGTTAATTTACAACTTCCAAAAAAAAAATATTCCACTGAGAAGAAAAGGGTGTAAAAGAAAAGACAGCCATCCGTGGCTAAGTAAAGAAATTAAGGATAGTATTCGACTAAAATCAAGGGCATATAAGGTAGCCAAATCTAGTGGGAGGATAGAGGATTGGGAAAACTTTAAAAGACAGCAAAAAATAACAAAAAGATTGATTAAGAAAGGGAAGATAGATTATGAAGGTAAATTAGCAAAAAATATAAAAACAGATAGTAAGAGTTTTTATAGTTATATAAAAAGAAAAAGGGTGGCTAAAGTAAATGTTGGTCCCTTAGAGGATGAGACCGGGAAATTAATGGTGGGAAATATGGAGATGGCAAAAACACTGAATGAATATTTTATATCAGTCTTTACAGTAGAAGACACTAAGAATATCCCAACACTGGACAAACAGGGGGCTAAAGGGGGGGGAGGAGCTAAACACGATCAAAATCACTAAGGAAGTGGTACTCGGTAAAATAATGGGACTCAAGGCGGATAAATCACCTGGACCTGATGGCTTACATCCTAGGGTCTTGAGGGAAGTGGCGGTAGGGATTGTGGATGCATTGGTAATAATTTTCCAAAACTCCCTGGACTCAGCAAAGGTCCCGGCAGACTGGAAAACTGCTAATGTAACACCCTTATTTAAAAAGGGCAGTAGACAGAAGGCTGGAAACTATAGACCAGTTAGCCTAACATCTGTGGTAGGTAAAATTTTGGAGTCCATTATTAAGGAGACAGTAACAGGACATTTGGATAATCATAATTTAATAGGACAAAGTCAGCATGGTTTTATGAAGGGGAAGTCATGTTTGACAAATTTGCTGGAGTTCTTTGAGGAAGTAACATATAGGGTGGATAAAGGGGAACCAGTGGACGTAGTGTATTTAGACTTCCAAAAGGCATTTGACAAGGTGTCACACAAAAGATTATTGCTTAAGATAAAAAATCACGGGATTGGGGGTAATATTCTGGCATGGATAGAGGATTGGCTATCTAACAGAAGGCAAAGAGTTGGGATAAATGGTTCATGCTCAGACTGGCAATCAGTAACCACTGGTGTTCCGCAAGGGTCAGTGCTGGGTCCCCAACTCTTTACAATCTATATTAACGATTTGGAGGAGGGGACCGAGTGTAACATATCAAAGTTTGCAGATGATACTAAGATGGGAGGGAAAGTAGTGAGTGAGGAGGACATTAAAAACCTGCAAGGGGACATAGACAGGCTAAGTAAGTGGGCAGAGATTTGGCAGATGGAATACAATACTGGAAAGTGTGAGGTTATGCACTTTGGCAGGAAAAATCGTAGAGCAAGTTATTATCTTAATGGCAAGAAACTGGAAAGTACTGAAGTACAAAGTGATCTGGGGGTCCTGGTGCACGAAACTCAAAAGGTTAGTATGCAGGTGCAGCAAGTGATTAAGAAGGCCAATGGAATGTTGGCTTTCATTGCTAGGAGGATAGAATATAAAAATAGGGAGGTATTGCTTCAGTTGTACAAGGTATTGGCGAGACCGCACCTGGAATACTGCGTACAGTTTTGGTGTCCATACTTAAGAAAGGACATACTTGCTCTCGAGTCAGTACAAAGAAGGTTCACTCGGTTAATCCCGGGGATGAGGGGATGGACATATGAGGAGAGGTTGAGTAGATTGGGACTCTACTCATTGGAGTTCAGAAGAATGAGAGGCGATCTTATTGAAGCATATAAGATTGTGAAGGGGTTGGATCGGGTGGATGCGGGGAGGATGTTCCCGATGATGGGTGAAACTAGAACTAGGGGGCATAGTCTTAGAATAAGGGGCTGCTCTTTCAAAACTGAGATGAGGAGGAACTACTTCACTCAGAGGGTGGTAGGTCCATGGAATATGCTGCCCCAAAAAGCTGTAGAAGCTACATCATTACATAAATTTAAAACAGAAATAGACAGTTTCCTAGAAGTAAAGGGAATTAAGGGTTACGGGGAGCGGGCAGGAATTTGGACATGAGTCTAGGTTCGGATCGGTCATGGCCCTGTGGGTAGCGGAGCGGGCCCAGGGGCCGTGTAGCCTGATCCTGCTCCTATTTCGTGTGTCTAATTCTGTTAGGTTCAGGAGATGGTTCTGTGATAGTGGATTGGCGGTTAAGATCAGATCAGCCATAATCTTATTGAATGGCGGAGCAGGCTCGAGGGGCCGATTGGCCTACTCCTGCTCCTATTTCTTATGTTCTTATGTTCTTATTATCATAGTGTGATTTCTGTTTCAGCTTTAACAGTTGAAGTCTCTGTCTTAGTTCCTTACTCTGCTTTTCTTTTGCACAGCAGGGTAGCGTGGTGTGCAACTTGCGACCTATTAGGAGTTCAGCAGGTGAAGAACCAGAGTCTAAAGGGGAGGCTCGGTAGCTCAGCAGGGCGAGATAAGGATCAGACTTGCTTTCTGTTGCTTTCTTCAGTAGCTGTTTGAGAACTTGAGCACCTTTCTCTGCCTTACCATTCGACTGAGCATACAGAGGACTGGATGTGATGTGTTGAAAGTCATAATGTGCTGCAAACTGTTGCCACTCCTTACAGTTGAAGCACAGACCATTGTCGCTAACGGCACTCCTGGGAATTCCATGTCTGGCGAAGATGGATTTATCATGCATTATGACACTGCTTGCTGATGTGCTTGAGAGCAGTGCCATCTCAGGATAGTTAGAATAGTAGTCAACCACTATTAGATAGTCTTTACCATTCAAATGAAAGAGGTCCATACCAACCTTTTGCCATGGTGCTGTTGGTAAGTCAGCTACTATCATTGGTTCCTTTGCTTGTTTGTTTTGGTGTTTCTGACTATATGCCTATCATGTTCTCAATGTCCTTATTTATGCCAGGCCAATAAACAGCGTCTCTTGCTCTCCTTTTGCATTTTTCAATTCCGAGGTGTCCCTCATGAATCCTTTTGAGCATGTCTTGACGTAGAGCCTGTGGAATGACTATTCTGTTCTGTTTTAGTAATAGTCCACTTGCGACACTCAACTCTGACCTGATGTGATAGTACTTTGGACAGGAACCTTTTGGCCAACCATGATGAATGTTCTCTATTACTGTTTGTAACACTGTGGCCTAGAAATTCAGTATAGCCACTTTTGGGGCGGTAAAGTCGGGCGGCCGCTAAAGTTTGCGCCCGCCGGAAAGTGGAGGCCACTTCGCCGATATTCAGTAGCTTTGGCCAAGGAGTTCGCTCGAGCGCTAAAACTGGCGTTGCACGGCTATCTTTAGGCGCTAAGCCGGCGGTGCAGACTGATACCGCCGAGGCCGGGCGCAGCGCATGTGCGGTCATGTTTTGATTGACAGCAGACACCCTGGCGCCGGCCAGCTCTTAAAGGGGGAAGGGTCGACTTGGTCTGCTGCCACGCCCTGGATACTGCAGCCCTCCAGCTAGGCCTAAACACTGCTGCTGGAGAGAAATAGCACCAGGAAGGATGCAGAGGGCCCGTGAGCGAGCGCAGCGCTTCTCTGCCCATGATTTAAAGGTGCTGGTTAGGGCTTTGGAGAAGAGAAGCCATATCTTGTTCCCGGACAGTGGCAAGAAGCCTCCCAAGAGGGTGTACAGGAGAGCCTGGAGGGAAATCGCCCAGAGGGTCACAGCCAACAGCGATGTCCCCAGGACTGGTGTCCAATGCCGGAAAAAGTTTAACGACCTCACTCGGATTGTCAGGGTGAGTACCCTTTCCAGTGTCCTCCTCATCCTTGCATGTGCACCTCACATTATGGGCAAAGGGACCTCAAAGCCCTAATGGCCAGCCCTCATCCAGCAGCTATGGCACTGGCATGAACATCAATTGCACGTTCTGCACTTGACACACTGGCCAAGCTATTCGACCATGGGAGGCAGTGCATACAGCAACAGGGCACCACACTGGCCAAGCTATTCGACCATGGGAGGCAGTGCATACAGCAACAGGGCACCACACTGGCCAAGCTATTCGACCATGGGAGGCAGTGCATACAGCAACAGGGCAACACACTGGCCAAGCTATTCGACCATGGGAGGCAGTGCACACAACAACAGGGCACCACACTGTACTTAGAGGCCGTCCTTTCTCTTGCAGGCCAAGCTGGCCCAGAATCTGAAGAGCCGGACTGTCACCGGGGGAGGCCGTGCCCAGTTCCAGCAGCTCAGTGACCTGGAGGAGCGCGTGGGTCGAGTCATGGGTGCCCGGGTGATTGGCCCCGTTGCAATTGGAGATGCCGACCCTGTGCTGGGCCCCAATGGTAAGGACATGACCGTTTGGACCTCTCTCGTTCCCCTTGCGCTTCAGATCTACATCCTTTGCCACTGTCCGACCAATGCGCAGAATGCCACCACTCATGCCTCCCTCGCTGACGCCCTGTCCTCACTCTAAAGCTACTCTTGTGCCTTCCTGCTTTCAGCTGGTGAGGAGGAGGTCCCTGAAGCTGCGAGTGTCAGTCCCTCGGAAGAGGAGGACGAGGAGGAGCAAGAGGAAGGCGGCACATCGGGGGAACCCTCATCCGCGCCAGGGGATGGCAATGGAGGGGACACGTGTTCCCTGGAGGAGAGCCGGGGGAAGTGTTGCAGGGGAGTGTAGCTCCTGTGCCCAGTGGCGTCCAGCCAAGCGGGAAGGGTCGGGCAGCTCAGCGGCCTTCTCCCCAGAGGGGGGAAGTGTTGCAGGGGAGTGTAGCCCCTGTGCCCAGTGGCGTGCAGCCACGCGGGAAGGGTCGGGCAGCTCGGCGGCCTTCTCCCCAGAGGGGGGAAGTGTTGCAGGGGGGTGTAGTTGCTGGGCCCAGTGGCGTGCAGCCACGCGGGAAGGGTCGGCCAGCTCGGCGGCCTTCTCCCCAGAGGGAGAGTCCGGCCTCCAGTCCGGAGACGGTCCTCGCCCAGGAGGTGCGCCTCCTTGATCAAATGTCCGCGGACTCGGATCGGCGGCACACCGAGTTCATGGGGGTTGTGGCACGGTTGCCTGAGGCCATTGAGTCCCTGGCTCATAGTGTGTCCGATTTCGGGGCCTCACAGGCCAGGGGTTTCGAACAACTCGCGGCAGCACAGGCCAGGGGTCTCGAACAATTCGGGGCATCACAGGACGCGAGTCGGGCACAATTCGGGGCATCACAGGACGCGAGTCGGGCCGAATTCGGGGCATCACAGGACGCGAGTCGGGCCGAATTCAGGGCAGCACAGGACGCGAGTCGGGACGACTTCAGGGCAGCACAGGCGGCGAGTGGACAGTTGATCAGTGGTGCCGTGCAGTCACTGGCTGGTCTGATGCGGGCACAGACCAGGGCAGTACGGGCACTCACTGCTGCCACACTCGCTGTGTCACGCATGCATCGCCAGGGCACCCGCCGCACTGCTGCAGCACAGCGGTCTGGCCTTCACCAGATTGCTGCGCTTGCTGCAGTGCCAGCCCGGCCGAGTGCCAGTGTCTCTGGCGACCAGCGAGCGCCTGCCATCAGCCAGCTTGCCCCCATTGCTGCAGCCGCCACTGCCACTCCCCCAGCAAAGCTGCGACGAGCTGCTGGAGAGACTGATGCTGCCCAGCCACAGCTGCAGCAGTCAGCAGCCGGCCCCTCGAGGGCCAGAGCTCGTCTAGGCCGACCCCCAAGGGCATCTGCCGTCACGCAATGTGCCCCTCAGGAGCCTTCCCCCAGCCTTGCAACACCCACAGGGCCCAGGTTGAGGCGGAGCAGCAGGTCGTCCAGGGGCCGGAAAAGGCTGGACAAGGACTCGCCCTGTCGGCACACAAAGTAGAGTGTGTTGGCAAATGTTTTTTTATATGGGGGTGCTTGTGCTGTCTATGGGGGGGGTTCTTTTGGTAAGGCCGAGGATGAAGGCCATTTGGATGGACAAGTTTTGTTATTCCTCCCCAGGTTGTGGGAGTGAGATATGTTTTTGACTGTTTTTTGGGGGTGTTGTGTGTTTTTGGGTTTCATGTGGGAAGGGCCCTGAGTTTGTTCAATAAAGCTTTTTCTTTATTCAGCTTGTCCATGTGTGATGTTTGAAGTGGTTGTTGCGTTAACCGGCTGAGGGCTTGCGGAGCGGCTGCATTCATGTGCCTTCATTGCCACAAGCCATTCCCTGACAGGGGGCCTAGAAGTGTCGTTCAATAAGCCGCCGACGGACGGCCCTTGGACCTTGTGGCTCCCTCCTGGGCTGGTACTCCTCCTCCTCCTCCTCCTCCTCATGGTCCTCCTGCTCGTCCTCCTGAGGTGGTGGTCCAACGTGAGGTGGCAGTGCCTGAGTCCTGCGGATAGCCAGGTTGTGCAGCATGCAGCAAACGACGATGAACTGGGAGACTCTATCCGGCGAATACTGCAGAGATCCGCCGGAGCGATCCAGGCAGCGGAACCGTTGCTTGAGGACGCCAATCGTTTGCTCTATGATGTTCCTTGTGGCTTGATGGCTTTCGTTGTATGCCTCCTCAGCAGGGGTCCTGGGCGCGCGGAGTGGGGTCATGAGCCATGTACACAAAGGATAGCCTTTGTCCCCGATAAGCCATCCTCTTGGGGGAGGCTGTGCCTGGAACATGTCAGCCACAGTAGTCTGGCGCAGGATAAATGCATCGTGGCTGCTGCCTGGAAAGCGGGCATTGACAGCTAGGATGCGCTGCCTGTGGTCACACACCAGCTGTACATTGAGGGAATGGTAGCCCTTCCGGTTGCGGTAATCCTCGGCATTGTCGATAGGTGCCCGCAAAGCCACATGCGTGCAGTCAATGGCGCCCTGCACCATGGGGAAGTCGGCGATCCTCGCAAATCCGACTGCACACTGCTCCTGCCTCTCTAGGGTCATGGGGAAGGAGATGAATTGGTGTCTCCTTGTGAAAAGGGCATCGGTGACCTGCCGGATGCAGCGATGCACGGCGAACTGGGATATGTTAGCTATGTCCCCAGCAGCGGCTTGGAAGGAGCCGCTTGCATAAAAGTTCAGAGCCACCGTGACCTTCACTTCCACCGACAGAGACGTCCTGCACATCAGCTGTGGATGCAGATCTCTGTGAAGCAGCTGGCAGATCTCTGCAACCACCTCCCTTCTGAAGCGCAGCCTCTTAACACACTGCGCGGCAGTCATGGTGAGATAGGACACCTGCTGGCGGTATTCCCTGAGTGGGTAAGGCCTACGTTGCCGACGCCTGATGGCCCCTCTGCGTCTAGGCATGGCTGCCCCTCTCACACAGCATCTGCGAGCCCTTCGCACATAATGCTGGAACTGAGGGTTGGAACCCCATGCAGCCCCCATAATATACTTGCAAACAGCGAAATCACAATGAGTCAAATTTCCAAGCTCTGGCCAGAAGCCAAAAATACCTCTCCTATGTTGGCCCAAATCAGTAAGGTCTCTTCCTTGGTCTCTGTCCAGAAATCCGTTGCACTTAAGTCATTGCAGCAAAATGGCTGGCCTTTATAGTTCAGTCTAAGTGCCCTTTAATTAGCGCTCCCCGAGGCCCGCAGGGTCTCTGCTGCGTTCCACTTCACAGTTCTTAACAGCGCCACGCCCACATTGGGCGGGCGCCACTGAAGTTCCGGTTTGGGGCGCACAAACGGCGTTGCACGACGAAATGACGTCATAAGTTGCGCGCGCAGCTGAGCGCGCGCAAACACTTTGCGCCGGCGCTAAATGTCTACTGAAGTTGGGCGTAGGCGCAGATCGTTCTGCGCCCGGCCGCTAAGTGCCTAGCGCTCGAGATCTACTCCTCTTATGGCGCTAACGGCTGGCGAACGCAACTGAATTTCTAGGCCTGTATCTTTTACTGTTTCTTCTGCTATTTGCTTTGATTTTGTGTCTGACATGGGCAGCGCAGCAGTGACCATACTCACATGAACCTCCACGTCTTCCTCAGTAGAGCTCACATGACTCATTGTGGGTGCTCGGGATAGTGCATCTGCTAACACTATGGCCTAGAAATTCAGTTGGGCGCGCCAGCCGTTAGCGCCTTAGGGGGAGTAGATCTCGAGCGCTAGGCGCTTATCGCCCGGGCGCAGCGCGATCTGCGCCTCTCCCCAACTTCAGGACACATTTAGCGCCGGCGCAAAGTCTTAGCGCGCGCCCTGCTGCGCGCGCAGATCATGACATCATTTAATAGTGCAACGCCCTTTGTGCGCCCCAAACCGGAACTTCACTCGCGCCGGCCCATTGTGCGCCGGGCGTCCCGAGCGACTGTGAAGTGGAACGGTACACAGGCCAGCCGGGCTGGGGGGAGCGCTAATTAAAGGGCACTTACCCAGCAGTATAAAGGCCAGCCATTTTGCAGCATTCACTCTTGTGCAACGGTTTTTTGGACAGAGACCAAGGAGGAGAGTTTACTGGTTTGGACCAACACTTGGACAGGTATTTTTGGCTCAGGCCAGAGCTTACCAATTATCTTAGCCTTCATTCAGAGCTCAGTGTTTGCCAGCATATAATGGGGGCTGCATTGGGTGGCAACGCTGAATTTCAGCCTTATGCCAGAAGGGCTTACAGTCGCCGTGAGAGAGTGGCAGCCCTGGCTAGACGCAGAGGGGGCAACAGGCGTCGCCAACTGAGGCCTTACCCACGCAGGGTATACCGCCAGCAGACCTCCTATCTGACCATGTCTGCCGCGATGTGTGTTAGGAGGCTGCGATTCCGAAGGGAGGTGGTTACAGACATCTGCCGGCTGCTTCAGAGAGATCTGCAGCCACAGCTGATGCGCAGGATGTCTCT
Organism: Somniosus microcephalus; assembly: GCF_052327205.1. Classification (NCBI taxonomy): domain Eukaryota; kingdom Metazoa; phylum Chordata; class Chondrichthyes; order Squaliformes; family Somniosidae; genus Somniosus; species Somniosus microcephalus. Next base: position 115,768,939 of record NC_140987.1, on the reverse strand, counting down.
GTCGGTGGCAGTGAAGGTGACGGTGGCTCTCAACTTCTATGCCTCCGGCTCCTTCCAATCCGCTACTGGGGACATCGCTAACATCTCCCAGTTCGCCGTGCATTGCTGCATCCGCCAGGTGACCGAAGCCCTTTTCAGAAGGAGACATCAATTCATCTCCTTCCCCATGACCCTGGACAAGCAGCAGCAGCGTGCAGTGGGGTTTGCAAGAATAGCGGGCTTCCCCATGGTGCAGGGCGCCATTGACTGCACGCATGTGGCTTTGCGGGCACCTCTTGAGCATGCCGAGGATTACCGCAACCGGAAGGGCTACCATTCCCTCAATGTACAACTGGTGTGTGACCACAGGCAGCGCATCCTAGCTGTCAATGCCCGCTTTCCAGGCAGCAGCCACGATGCCTTTATCCTGCGACAGACAACTGTGGCTGACATGTTCCAGGCACAGCCTCCCCCAAGAGGATGGCTTATCGGGGACAAAGGCTATCCTTTGTGTACCTGGCTCATGACCCCGCTCCGCGCGCCCACGACCCCTGCTGAAGAGGCATACAACGAGAGCCATCAAGCGACGAGGAGCCTCATAGAACAAACAATCGGCGTGCTCAAGCAACGGTTCCGCTGTCTCGACCGCTCCGGGGGAGCCCTCCAGTATTCGCAGGATCGAGTCTCCCAATTCGTCGTCATTTGCTGCATGCTGCACAACCTGGCTATCCGCAGGACTCAGGCACTGCCACCTCACGTTGGACCACCACCTCAGGAGGAGGAGCAGGAGGAGCATCAGGACGACGAGGACGAGGAGTACCAGCCCAGGAGGGACGCACAAGGTCCAAGGGCCGCCCGTCGTCGGCTTATTGAACGTCACTTCTAGGCCCCCTGTCAGGGAATGGCTTGTGCCAATGATAGAACATGATTGCAGCCACTCCGCAAGCCCTCAGCCGGTTAAGGCAACAAACACTTCAAAGATCAAACATGGACAATGTGAATAAATAAAATGCTTTATTGTACAAACTCTGGGCCCTTCCCACATGAAAACCAAAAACAGAGGAAACCCCCAAAAAACACTCAAACACATTACTCGCTCCCACAACCTGGGGAGGATTAACAAAATAGGGCAACTAAAATGGCCGTCATTCTCGGCCTTCGTCCAAAACAAACATCACATCATCGGCCTTCAAAAAACAAACATCCAATTCTCGGCCTCAAGAAACAAACACAAATGGCCACACATTCGACTATTTGGCCCGCTAGGGCGATGCCTTGGCCATCTTTGGGTGGCCCCTGCCCGCCCTGCTGCTCCGCCTCAAAGTAAGGCCATTGGCTGCTGCAAGGCTGGGGGCAGGCTCCTGAGGGGCACATGTCGTGACGGCAGATGCCCTTGGGGGTCGGCCTAGTCGAGGTCTGGGCGTCGAGCGGCCGGCTGTTGATTGCTGCAGCTGTGGCTGGCCAGCATCAGTCGCTGCAGCACTCCTGGCAGCTCCACTGGGGGAGTGGCAGTGGCGGCTGGAGGAATGGCGGCAAGCTGGCGGATGGCAGGCGCTCGCTGGTCGCCCGAGACACTGGCACTCGCCCGGGCCAGCACTGCAGCATGCGCACCAATCTGCCGAGGGACAGACCGATGTGCTGCTGCAGCGCGCCGGGTGCCCTGGCGATGCCTGGCTGACACAGCGAGTGTGGCAGCAGTGAGTGCCCGTGTTGACCTGTTCACTGACCGCAGCAGAGCAGCCAGTGACTGGACGGCACCACTAATCACCTGGCCAGTCGCTGAAAGATTTGCCCGGTATTCCGCCCGACTGGTGGCCTCTAAGGGCCCGAACTCAGCCACACTCCGAGAGAGGGAATCGATGGACTCAGGCAACCGTGCCACTGCCGCCATGAGCTCCGTGTGCCGGCGCACCGAGTCCGCGGACAAGTCTTCGAGGCGTTCCATCTCCTCGGCGAAGAGCATCTCCTGACTGGAGGCCGGACTCTCCCTCTGGGGAGAAGGCCGCCGAGCTGGCCGACCCTTCCTGCGTTGCTGGAGGCCGCTGGGCCCAGCAATTGGACTCCCCTCCGACGCATCCCCCCTCTGGGGAGAAGGCCGCCGAGCTTCCACCCCCCTCCCGCCTTTCTGCAGCACGCAGGTCCCAGGAGCTCCCCTCCCCTTCGACACTTCCGCCACGCTGCCCTCCAGGGAAGACGTGTCCCCTACATTGGCCTGGGTGGCCGCGGCTGAGGGTTCCCCTGATGGGCCGCCTTCCTCTTGCTCCTCCTCCTGCTCCTCCTCGGAGGGTCTGTCACTGGCAAGTTGAGGGACCTCCTCTTGACCATCTGAAAGCAGGAAGGCACAAGAGTAGCTTTAGAGTGAGGAGAGGGCGTCAGTGCGGGATGCATGAGTGGTGACATTCAGCGCATTGGTCGGACAGTGGCAAAGGATGTAGATCTGATGCGCAAGTGGGACGAGAGAGGTGCAAAAGGTGATGTCCTTACCATTGCTTCCCAGAACAGGGTCGGCATCTCCACATGCAATGGGCCCAATCACCTGGCCACCCATGAGGCGCTCCACGCGATGTTGCAGGTCGGTGAGTGGCTGGATATGGGGTCGTCCTCCCCCGGTCGCAGTCCGGCTCTTGCGATTATTCGCCAGCTTGGCCTGCAAGAGAAAGGACGGCCTCTAAGTACAGTGTGTCACCATGATCTGCTGTGCACTGCCTCCCATGGTGGAATAGCCTGGCCAGTGTGTCGCCATGATCTGGTGTGCACTGCCTCCCATGGTGGAATAGCCTGGCCAGTGTGTCGCCATGATCTGGTGTGCACTGCCTCCCATGGTGGAATAGCCTGGCCAGTGTGTCGCCATGATCTGGTGTGCACTGCCTCCCATGGTGGAATAGCTTGGCCAGTGTGTTCAGTGCAGAATGTGCAATTGATGCTCATGCCTGTGCCATAGCTGCTGGATGAAGGCTGGCCATTAGAGCTTTCAGGTCCCTTTGCCCATAATGTGAGGTGCACATGCAAGGATGAGGAGGTCATTGGAAAGGGTACTCACCCTGACAATGCGTGTGAGGTCATTTAACTTTTTGCGGCATTGGGCACCGGTCCTGGGGACGTCGCTGTTGGCTGACAGCTTGCTGGCGACATGCCTCCAGGCTCTCCTGTAGACGCGGACCGTCGCCTTCTTGCCATTGTCCGGGTACAAAACATGGCGCCTCTTCTCCACAGCAGCAAGCAGCACACTCAGATCACGCTCTGAGAAGCGCTGCGCATGTACACGGGCCTTCTCCATGTCTTCAGGCACTATTTGGGTCCAGCAGCAGTGTTCAGGCCTAGCTGGAGGGCTCCACTATCCAGGGCGTGGCAGCAGACACAGTCGACCCTTCCCCCTTAAGAGCTGGCCGGCGCCAGGGTGTCTGCTGTCAGTCACGAGATGGCCGCACCTGCGCTGCGCCCGGCCTCGGCGCTATCGATCACCATCTCCGGCTTAGCGCCCAAAGAGAGGCGTCCAACAGCAGTTTTAGCGCTCGCCCGAACTAGTAGGGCGAAGCTGATGAATATCGGAGAAGTGGCCTAGATTTGGCGGCGGCCACAAACTTTAGCGGACGCCCCACTTTAGCACCCCAAAAGTGGCGTCAATGAATTTCTAGGCCTATGTGTTTGCCTGGTGTGTAGATCAGTTCAAAGTCATATCTTTGCAGCATCATCATGAGTCGTTGAATCCTTGGAGACATCTCATTCAGATTTTTTTTATGATGGCATCCAGTGGGCAGTGGTCTGTCTCAACTGTGAAGGTGGGAAGTCCATATATGTAGCCATGGAACTTTTCTAGTCCAACTACCAAGCCTAGACATTCCTTTTCAATCTGGGCGTATCGACACTCAGAGTCAGTCATCGACCTGGAGGCATAGGCAACAGGCTTCCAATCTTCACCCTCTGCTTGTAGCAAGACCGCGCCTAGGCCATCTTTTGATGCATCCGCTGACACTTTGATTCTCTTTGTTGGGTCAAAGAAGTTGAGTACAGGTGTGGTTGTCAGCACTGTTTTGAGGTTCATCCACTCTTGTTCATGTCTTTCTGTCCATGCGAACTCATTTGTTTTATGTAGCAGGTCTCGCAGACAGGCTGTCTTGGCTGACAAGTTAGGAATGAACTTTCCAATGAAGTTTATCATCCCCATGATGCGTAGCACTCCTTTTTTGTCAGTGGGTCGGGCCATTTGGAGTATGGCATTTACTTTTTCCATATCTGGCTCTATTCCTTTACCAGATAGATTATCTCCTAGGAAAGTGACTTCCTGGACGCCAAACTGACACTTGGCTTTGTTGAGCTTCAGTCCATTCCGGCGTATGCTCTGTAGCACTTTAGTCAGTCTCTCATTGTGTTCTTTCAGTGTGGAGCCCCAGATGATGATGTCATCAACATAGACCTGAACTCCTTCCAGACCTTCAATTATGTGTTCCATCGCTCTATGAAAGATTTCAGATGCAGATATTATCCCGAAAGGCATTCTGAGGAAACAATACCTGCCAAATGGTGTGTTGAAGGTACAGTATTTGGTGCTTTCTTCATCCAGTTTTAGTTGCCAAAATCCTTGTGAGGCATTGAGCTTTGTGAAGTATCTGGCACCTGACATTTCACTAGTGATTTCTTCTTGCTTGGGAATCTGGTAGTGTTCACGTTTTATGTTTGCATTTAAGTCCTTTGGATCCATGCATACTCTTAGATCATTGTTCTTTTTCTTTACACATACCATGGAGTTAACCCAGTCTTTTGGCTCTTCGACTTTCCTGATGACTCCTAGTGTGGTCATTCTGTCCAGTTCTTTCTTGAGCCGGTCACGCAGGGGTGCTGGAACTCTCCGTGGAGCATGTACCACTGGCTGAGCATCCTCCTTTAGCTGGATCTTGTAAGTGAATGGTAGAACTCCAAATCCTTTGAACACATCCTGGAAATTACTCACTACAGAATCCACTGAGTCATCTGGTCTGCTTATGGCACCGTTTATACGGTAGACTCTCTTGACCAGTTCTAAGTCCTCACAAGCTTTGTCACCTAGTAGTGAATCAAGTCCTTCAGCCACAACAGAAAACATGAGATGATGCACTTTGTCTTTGACTGTCACTTTAAGTCTGCATACACCTAAGCTATCTATTTTCTGTCCATTATAGTTCTTCAGTAGTACTGACTTTTTCTGTATTTTGGGCTTTTCTTTCATATTTTTAATGTCACTCATACTGATTAAGTTTGCTTTTGCCCAAGTGTCTAGTTTCAATGTAACTAATGCTCCATTTACCTGCAGTGGCATTATCCATTTGTCCTCTTTTACAGCATTAACTTTATGTTCAGCATTGTCCATTCCTGAGGGCTGCACATTTTCTGTATCCTTTTCTATATTGTCACATGACACCATTCCTACAAAAAATGTCTCACTTAAATCAGTGTCCTCAATCACATTGACTTGTTGCCCTTTCTTTGTTTTTACTTTTGAAAAGCATTGTTTGGCAAAGTGATTCTTTCCATTATATTTTGTGCACATTTTTCCAAACGCTGGGCATTGTCTTGGCTGGTGCTGGTAACCACAGCGTTTACAATTAAAAATTCCATCCTCCGATTGCTTTGCATTTCTGTTCTGCCCATGTTTCTTCCCTTTGTAGGACACAGCACTGACAGCAGCACAGTCACTCATTACAGTCGCATCATTATTAATTTCACTGAAAGTCTTTGCGTGCTGTTGAGCTAGCTCACTGGCATGGCATATTTTCACAGCTTTCTCCAATGTTAGTTCAGTTTCTCAACAAATGTTCCCTGACCTTTTAATCATGAATACCAAACACAATCGGGTCACGAATCATGGATGATTTCAGTTCAGAGAAATTACATGTCTGTGCTTTCAGTTTCAGATCGGTCACCAAGCTATCAAAAGTCTCATTTTGCTGCTGTGTCCGTGAATGGAACACGTACCTCTCATAGGTCTCGTTCTTTTTGGGAGAACAATGTGTATCAAACTTCTTTAGCACATCGTCCATTTTTTCTCTGTCCTCCTCTTGATCAAATACAAACGTATTAAATACCTCTATCGCCTGCAGGCCTGCAACCATGAGCAGTAACGCTATTTTCCTTGCGCCTGGCATCGTACTGAACCCGATGGTAGCAATATAGAGTTTGAATTGTTGTTTGAAAGTCCGCCAATTGCAGTCGACATTCCCCGTGAGTTTCAAACCCTCCGGTGGCTTCAAATTCTCCATGTCGCGTTTCAAAATATTCAGCAGATATTACCACTTCTGGTACCATGTTATGTTCATAAATAAATAGATGTTTTCATTATGAACAGCTAGCTTGAGCTAGTCATTTATTCAGCCATGTGGACTAGTGTACAGGCATCCATCTTGACTACTGCCTTGTGGGTAGCCCCCTACTAAACATACAGCTCCACCTAGTGTACCATTCTAGAATGACATGTTACTGATCATTACAACCTCTACACTCTGCACCCATCACTTACCTCCACACCACACTTTTGCGACCCTGCAGACCCAGTACTCGCCTTGCTGAGCTGGCATGTTTTGGAGTCCTCGGGAAGCCCGCACTTGTGAGGGCAAAAAGGGGATAATCCTATTTTCTGCCTGTTAACTACCTGTTAACAGGCAGTTAATTGGCACTAATTCCCCTTCCCGCCTCGGGGAGGCGGGTCCCAGCACAGGTCGGGTATCCGCCTCCTTTGAAACTGGCATGGAGGCAGGTTGGGGGCGGGATAGGTTCGTGCCCCCCGATTTCGAGATTTTAACCCCCCACATGCCTCAAATCCGGCCTCCACGGCCCAATGAAAATCCTGCCCATTGAGTATAAAAGTAGAGAAGTTATGCTGAACCTTAATAAAGCACTAATTAGGCCACAACTAGAGTATTGCATCCAATTCTGGTCACCACACTTAGGAAGGATGTGAAGGCACTTGAGAAGGTGCAGAGGAGATTTACCAGAATGGTTCCGGGGATGAGGTATCTTAGCTACAAGGACAGGTTGGAGAAGCTGGATTTGTTTTCATTAGTGCAAAGGAGGGTGTGGGGTGATTTGATAGAGGTGTACAAGATTATGACGGGTTTGGATAGGCTAGACGGGGATAGGCTGTCCCCACTAGCTGATGGTACAACGACTAGGGGACGCAGATTTAAGGTTTTGGGCAAGAGATACAGGGGAGATGTGAGGGAAAACTTTTTTATGCAGTGAGTGGTGAGGACCCGGAGCTCGCTGCCGACGGTAGTGGTGGAAGCAGAGACACTCAATGTTTTCAAGGGGAGACTGGATAGGCACTTGAGGGAAATAAACTTGCAGGGCTACGGGGATAAAGCGGGGGAATGTGACTGACTGGATTGCTCTTCAGAGTGCTGGCACGGACTCAATGGGCCGAATGGCCTCCTTCTGTGCCATTATGACTCCTAAATAGGAGTTTTTTTTGGCATGGTTTACCTCTGCGCTGCAAAAGGAGATTTTCAAAGCTTGGTTTGCGTGATGGGTGTTGAGGTGGAATGTCGAGGTGATGGTCTTTTGCGGGTTTGTCCAAAGTCGCCATCGGGTGAAGTAGGCCTCCATCCTCTGTAAATCACTGGTCAGGGTCTCCTCGATGATGGACAGATTCATGTTTGGAGTGGCCAAGGCAATGTCATCAGCATATACGAACTGGCGGGACTCTTTTTCGGGCAGATCACTGTTGTAAACATTGAATAATATGGGTGCCAGGACAGAACCTGTGAGAGTCCATTGTTCAGTGTCCTACATCTGCTCTTCTGGATGCCAGAGTGCACATAGAAGTGCCGGTTGCTAAGCATGGAGTTGAGATGATGGATCGTTGTTCTGCAGGGTAAAATGGTGGAGAGCTTGAAAAGCAGTCAATGCTTCCATACTGTGTAATACGCCGCTGATAGGTCCAGGAGTGCCACGGCGGTCTTAAGCTGGCGCTGGAAGCCTGCTTCGATGTGTGCTGTTAAAACTACCACTTGGCCACAGCAGTTACGGCCACTCCGGAAGCCCGCTTGCTCCTTAGGGATGGTTGGCTCGATGATGGGGGCTAGTCTGTGGAGTAGCAGCCTCTCCAGCACTGGTGTTCACAGAGCTCTGTGCAGTTTGGAGGCGGACTCCTCCACGCTCCTTACCATTGCTGACAGGCTCTCGGGTACCCTTGCCATTGCACCTATGATCTCGGTGTGCATGGCCATTACCCTTCTTGTGAATGCCTCCCCATCGAGGTCCTCATCTGAGTCCTGTGCAGCAGAACTCACACGCGAACTCTAATGGGAACAGCCTTTCCCCGTCTAGCCTATCCAAACCCATCATAATCTTGTACACCTCTATCAAATCGCCCCTCAACCCGGGGAGCTGGCTCTCAAGCTGCCCTTTCCCCCTGGCCTTGCTGCAGCCCACATGTCCCCGGTGCATCACCCAGTGCAGGCCCTTCTACTAAACCTGCCTCTAAAGATCACATAGTCCCAGTATCTGAGGTGGTGCCTGCAGGTGAGACATGCAGTGACGTGGTGCTTTCATCTTTCTCCTCTACTCCTGCCTCATTCTCACTGGGAGGCTCAGGGACAGACTGGTCATCTGGTTGCTGATTACCTGAAAGCATGAAGGCACAAGACTTGTGTTAAGGTGAGGGCAGGGGGGCAAAAAGGGAACAAGGAATGCAGACAGTATAATGAGCTGGAAAGTGGGAAAGGCTTCTGCTGTGAGGGTGAAGTGGGATGAGGGAAGAAGAGGGGATGAACATACTGTTGTTGCCCCCCAAGGGGGTCGGCGTTGCCGATGGCCACAGCGCCCACCACCTGGCACCCAATGACTCTCAACTCGCTCTTCCAGATCTGTAAGCTATTGAATGTCGGCTTCACCCCTGCCTGTTCATTGCTGCTCCCTCCTATTGTGGGCCAGCTTGTCCTGAAAGGAAGGAAAATGTGTGAGTGAGTGTGCAGCTATGTGTTTGGGAGATAGTTGAATAGCTGTGATTGTAGGCCAGGCGTGAGATGTGGATGTGAGTTTCAGTAGGTGGAGATGCTTGGTGGGTGAGTGGTGCGGGTGTGGTGGTTTGTGCAGTGTGTACAGACTGAACTTCAGATGCTGGTATGCAGGACTTGCTGAAGCATGTACTCATCCTGACCACACGAGTGAGGTCGTTGAATTTTTTACGGCACTGTGTGAGGGTCCTGAGGACCACACTGCTGGTCGAGATGTCCTGGGCCATTTCCCTCCACATTGCCCTGAAGACATGGGGCAATGGCCTCCTGCCAGTGGGAGGAACAGCACTGCCTTCCTTCTTTCGACTGCCGCAACCAATGCTTCCAGTGCCTGGTCGCTGAAACGGCGAACTCTCTCTCCCTGGAACTGGGATCAGCCATGAGGATAAGAGGTGCAGCTGTTGAGTTGCTTGGAGGTCGACTTCAGAGCCAGCAATGTTGAGAATGAGGATGTGCAGAATGATTGAACCTCTGCTTTAAGAACTGGAAGGAGTCAGTGTGAATAATGAGTCCCGATTGGAGGGCACTTGAAATTGGTTATCGCTCTGTGGGTAGCGCCCCGCTCTCTATGTTTAGTGCCCTAAGTTAGGTGATTAGCGCTTCAGTTCTTTCTTGGAGTGCTAACAATCAATTTAGTGGGAGGTCAGAAGGATTAGCGCCTGGCACTGATTCTCCAAGTTTTTAAAATTTAGCGCCTCAGCCAGGGCGATACCGAATTTATCATTTGGCTGGCAAAATTATATTGAAACAAGAAAGAAAGAAAGACTTGCATTTATATAGCGCCTTTCATGACTACTAGACGTCCCAAAGCGCTTTACAGGCAATGAAGTACTTTTTGAAGTATAGTCACTGTTATGATAATGTTTCCTACGTTACACAAGGAGAAGTCCCTGATACATGTTCAATACTGTTAATGAGCATCTAGCTGACACATATAACTCATTGAGTCCAGCACTAGCTCTGCCTGTTGCAGGAAGGAACTTGTATTACCCCCAATTTACTCTATTTCTACAAATAAAGGTTTTAGTTATCATTACTTCAATAATCAATTAGAAACAGAACAAATAGTTATGGTAACCATACAACAGTAGCCTTGAAATAATTACAACAGGTAGAAATAAATGTGCTATCTGGAAAAAAAGAGACCTTATTGCTATTGCAAGGCCTTTGTTAACTTTATTACTTATAAATATTTATGTTCTAACCTGGCATCTCCTCAACAACTCTTGATTGTTCAGCAGTTTCTGCTGGAAATTCATTCACTCGTACATCCATTTACAAAAAACACTGACATTAAAAAACATCCTTAAAACTTACTCTTTGACCAAGCTTTTGGTCATCTGCCCTAACATCATCTTATGTAGCTCGGTGTTAAATTTTGTTTTTTGCTCACGCTCCTGTGAAGCGCCTTGGGACGTTTTATTACGTTAAAGGCACTATATAAATGTAAGTTGTTGCTGTTGCTGGGCGGGAGGGCACCATCCTACATTGACCTGTAAGTCAGCACCCTGGGTGGAGGGGAGGGGGCAGCCTCATGTTGTGGATGTTTCTTTGGTTCCTTACATAGGGTCCTGTATTAACAAATTAGTGCCGAATACGTGCCATTAGATTTGAGCATCTAGAACATTAGGGAGTGTGGGACATTATAAGTTGTCCTGCATCTTTCACCTTGTTGAAGGCAGATGTTTCTCACATAGCTGATGAGGTTTAGGATGACATCTACTGGAAGTCATTACCTGGAGGTTGGGTGTCTGAACACAGTCTCACTTATCTAATGTTTAACAGTTAACTTGATAGGGTTGCTGAGAAGCAAGCAGTTCTTGGGGTGCAGGAAGATCGGAGGCCTCGGGGTGTAGAGGAGGAGATTGGGGGTGGGTGAATTGCGGGCTTCGGGGGGGGGGTGAATCGGAAGGACTTCAGGAGAGCGTACGGGTCAGTGGTGGGGGAGGTCGGCGGCCTTGTGGGGGAGATCAGAAGAGTCGGGGGAGATTGGAAGAGTTGGGGAAATCGGAAAGTCCTCGTTAGGGAGATTGGAAGGCCTTGTGGGGGAGAGCGTAAGTGTAGTGGGGGACAGATCGGAAGGGTCGGGGGGGTGTCTGACTGCTGGGGGTGGGTGAAGCAGGTAAACCGGATCCAGCAGGTAAGCAGTTCTCACCTCCCTTTAGCTGTTGGGTTTCTCAAGGCCTAGGAAACCCAGCCAGCTAGGGTTAAAATTAAAATGGTAGTTAATTCTGAAGCACACAACCTCATTATAATATTTAAATGAAATCCCGCCTCCTTGAGCGGGTTGGTTGCCCCCACCCCCCGTCCCGCCTCTGTTAAAATTGGAAGTAGGCGGGTTGGGGGGAAGTTTCAGATATTTTACATTTTTACATGCCACACGACCCAAACCCACCTGTTTTTGGGGATTAAAATTGCCCCCCCCCCCAACACATCAGATTGGCAGAACCACCCTTTTTTGGGGCATGGAATGTAGTGCAGTGGTCAGGAGGAAGGCGACACCTCACACATTTTATGGTGATTTGTACTGCTCACCATGCCACTTGGGAGGAGTTCCTGCTGCTTGCGATCAGCCAAGGGAAGGCTCAAACCTGTGCTAGTCAGCTGTCTAGTGACCACTACCCTACCAGAAGAAGATAAATGGGTTCCAGTTGGTTCTCCAAGGTGGCGTGCATGATGATGGGAAATTGGAGCCGAGTCAATCCTCTGTAGTAAGCTCTGTTAGCTGAGCCTTGAGCCAGGCAGGTTTGCAGTACTCCAGGGTGCCACTCATGATTAAGCAGACAGCCTAGCCCATTGATGGGATCTGGAGGGGTAGATCTGTTACTGGAGTCAGGTGGTCATTTTTCATATGTTAACCTGGACAATGAGCATCAGTGGGTTAATGCCACATGGGGACATCAAGTCCAATTCTGTTTTCACCAGACATCAAAGTGCATATTTTCAGCAGGGAGCACTGAATAGCAATAAGAAGCAGGAACTCTAGCAAATGTTTCTCTTCCCTATCCCTGGGGTGCTGAGGCCAATTGTAGCTCTCCACTGCTGCTCCAGCTGAGCTGGTTTACCACAGACTAAGGTTCAAATCTGATCAGTCTGGCTCAGTTTCATACAGTATGTTTAGGGGACATCAGGCGACCGACGTTATGCTACTTTAATTGAATCTTTTCATTTCCATTCCATTTTCAAAGAATAATAGCCTAGAAATTACTGTTGGAACACTTAATCGAGGGGCATGATGTTCCTCCGTCTGCTATTTTAGCAGAGTTGTTAACCTATTTATTTTAAATGTGTTAATGCCCAGGAATCCCATACAAATGTGTTAAACACTTCTACGCTAATGTTGTAAACAGTGATTTGTGGGCTAATATTACTGTCTATTGCTCATGCAATATATTTCACCAGATCACAGTACACAAGCCAGTTCTGCATTTATGTCTCACAAGACTGCTAAATGTTTTAGATCTTATTCCAAAATTGTTCAATTGAGATAATTATTCAGTATACAGTAGTTGATTCTTTTTTAAAAATTAAAATGAAATTTGCTGTTGTCAGATATTAATTTGAATACTTGTGCTGGTGTACTGCGGGGTCACAGCCTATTGATAGAAAAGGAATAGTTTGTGCAATTGTTATTAGGTTCAATGTTATCACTGTGTTCTTTTGATTTATGTTTTGGAGCTCCCTCTCTAGCATAAGCTAATAACAGAGTCAATAATCTGTCTCCCTTGGGCTAAATCTGCCAGCAGAGTTTTAATGTCATGATGACAGTACAACAAGGTTAACCTATCTCACATTATTACCCGTCACACTGCATTACTGATCTGAAAGGATATTAATTTAGGTAATCTCTCATACATCTGCCCAATTTATCATACACATAATTTAGAGCGCAATCTAAACTCCATGGGGGAGAGTAATCCTTTCATTACATTAGTCCCTTGTTTCTTAATTTAATTACTGTGAAGTTTCTCACTATTTCTTACTCCTGTGATCAAAGCATGCTGTGCGCATTCAGTTAAGCTATCTGAATTGCTATGATATCTATTTCCTGCTAAGATTTAGTCATACCTTTAGCACTTGAGGAATCACAGGGCAAATTTTCCAATCACATTGAGTTAGCAGTAATGTATCTTCATCCAAACCGCACTGTAGCCTGAATATCAATGCTTTATTCATGGATTATTTCTTGAACTGCCCTTTTGGATTCCTGAAATTGTGGAAAGCATCACACGATTCCAGCATTTTGGCAGCTTCTTAACCAGTTGTTCTGTACACCAATCAGTTATAATTTTCTAATCTTTGCTACAACATGCATTCCTTGAAGAGTTCTGTTTTAATTTTTAAAAGATCAAAGTCAGCCTAATATTTTCCACTGTTCCATGACACACACGTCAGCTAGCCTACTCCAATATTGAATTCACCAACTGCTACATGACTGCATCATGAACAAGACCGTATGTCACACTTCCACTCTAGCGATTTCCCACAGAACAAATCTTTCACTTGTTTCAGTTTAAAAAAAATTAAATAAACTTATATAATCATTCAACACATGATATAAAAAAGGGACTTGATTGTTTACAAAAAATAAACCACTATTTCAAAAAAGCGCACAGGAGTTCTGCTCGGTGTCCTGGCCAATATTTATCCCTCAACCAACATCACTAAAAAAAACAAATTATCATATTGCTGTTTGTGGGACCTTGTGGTGCCCAAATTGGCTGCCGCATTTCTTACATTACAACAGTGACTACACTTCAAAAAGTACTTCATTGGATGTAAAGTGCTTTAAAACATCCTAAAGTCATGAAAGGTGCTATATAAATGCAGATTTAAGAAAGTTGTCCGGAAATTCTGATTGCACCATTGCATGAATGAGGAAATGGGGAGGGAGAGGTGGGGGGAACGGGTAGAGGCTTTTAAATTGGAAAATTCTGTATGTCTTAGTATGAAAGCAGACAGGACTCTAACATTATTTTTAAAAATGAATATCCTCTCTTAAAGTCAATGGAGTGTAATATTGGGCAGGGAGTAAAACCATCATTTCAACTAATCCCATGGGTTTCCTGCCCGGTGAGTTATGGGATTTCAGGCCCTGTATTATTATCGAGTGACCCAGTATGGAGAGGAGGGGCACTTAATGAACATATTTAAATTGGGCTCCCACTGTGCAATGGGAGTCCAGTTTAAAACTCGCTGCTGCTGTGCGGGTTTCCCAGGGGTCGGGAAAACTGGCAGTGAAAGGGAGGACTTCTGTGGCCCCGGCCTTGCCAGTTCTTTGGCTGTCTTCGGCCTTTCACGCACCCTTCCCGCCTCCCCATGGAATTTCAGGCCCTGTTTTAATACAACCTTCTGAAACAATGGGGCAATTTTAACCTAACTCATCGGACAGGAAACCCACGGGATTGGTTGAAATGGTGGTTTTACACCCTGCCCAATATTACACTCCATTGACTTTAACAGAGGATATTCATTTTTTTTTATAATGTTAGAGTCCTGTCTGGTTTCATACTAAGCCATACAGACCAAACGGTTCTAGGTTTGATTCCCAATTTGTGCTGAGTTATCTGTTCGTCACCTAGGCATCAATAATGGTCCTCCAATTGGCCTAAGTACCCCTGGTTTGGGAAGGGGAGAGGTCGGGGGCGGGGGAGGGATGGGCCAGGGATTCTGCTCTAATTGCCACCCAGTGGCACTCGCTAGAAGAGTGTCTTGTGGTTTTCGAATGAGGATGGGATTGGGGTAGATATGATGCCCCATAGGGTCAAATAGTCTGCCAACATTCATGCTTAAACCTGACACATGAATGATGGCCACTTGGATGGAGTGTGCAAAGAAAGAAAGAAAGACTTGCATTTATATAGCACCCTTCACAATCTCAGGATGTCCCAAAGCGTTTTACAGCCAATTAAATACTTTTGAAGTGTAGTCACTGTTGTAATGTAGGAAACGCGGCAGCCGATTTGTGCACAACAAGGTCCCACAAACAACAATGTGTTAATGACCAGATCCTCTGTTTTAGTGATGTTGGTTGAGGGATAAATATTGGCCAGGACACCGGGAAGAATTCCCCTGCTCTTCTTCGAATAGTGCCGTGGGATCTTTTATGTCCAACTGAAAGGGCAGACGGGGCCTCAGTTTAATATCGCATCTGAAAGACGGCACCTCCGACAGTGCAGCACTCCCTCAGTACCACACTGAAGTGTCAGCCTAGATTATTGTGCTCAAGTCTTTGGAGTGGGACTTGAACCACTTCTAATTCAGAGGCGAGAGTGCTTCCAACTAAGCCATGGCTGACACCAAGGTAACGGATGCCCATGAAGCTGTGCCCCAGTAGAAATGCAGGATAGAAGGGGAGAAAACTACAAGAGAGAAAAAAATCTAAACATAAAGAAAATCCTACCATCCAATTGCTCACTGAGTAAACCGGGCCTGCCAGATGCTTCCTTACAGTAAAGATTTAGATGCTGATAAACAGTAGGCCTGGTTGTGTTTTGACAGGCAAGATGACCAAACTGAAAGAGCTGAATGTTAGTTTCAACAAGCTCACTTCCATTCCACTGGAGCTTGGGGATTGCGAGAACCTAGAGAAACTGAATTTATCGCATAACCTGGAACTGACAGAGCTCCCATTTGAGGTAATATCTTTGTATTATACGACTAAGGATCTACATGCTGTAGATGATTTTGATCAAGGTCTGGACATGTCATAGCCTGCTGCCGTTGAAAACAAATGTGGTGTGTGTGCATATACAGAAGTGTATATTGGTTCAGTTGTTCAATTGAAGCGATTTAAAGTGGTTGCACTTTGCGTTGTGGTGTATCATTGTGATACTGCTGTACTGATTATCCTACTCTGACTTCCAACGTATCCTTAAAAACAAGGGCTTGGGGTCTAGTAATCCTATATCATCGCACGTTATTTTCAAGCACTGTGTAATTCTCCAGAAATGAATGTGGAAGCCCTGTGACGATGCATTTATTTAACTAAGCAGGACACCCATTGGAGGATGAAAATTAAAATATCTGCAAACAAATTTTATTAAAATTTTCAACCTCTATCCTTGCAAACTACCGTCCCATCTCCAACCTCCCCTTCCTCTCCAAAGTCCTTGAACATATTGTTGACTCCCAAATCTGTGCCCATCTTTCCCCCATGCCATGTTTGAATCCCTTCAATCAGGTTTTCACACCTGCCACAGCACTGAAACGACCCTCAGCAAAGTCACAAATGACATCCTATGTGACTGTGACCGTGGTAAACTATCCCTCCTCATTCTTCACGACCAGTCTGCAGCCTTTAACACAGTTGACCACACCCTCTTCCTCCAACACCTTTCCATCGTCATCCAATTGGGTGGGACTGCACTAGTCTGATTCCATTGCTATCTATCCAGTCATAGCCAGAGGATCACCTGCAATGACTTCTCTTCCAACATGCACACCGTTAATTCTGGAGTCCCCCAAGGGTCTATCATTGCCCCCCTCCTATTTCTCATCTACATGCTGCCCCTTGGCGACATCATCCAAAAACACAATGTCAGGTTCCACATGTATGCTGACGACACCCAGCTCTACCTCACCACCACCTCTCTCAACTCCTCCACTGTTTTTGATTTGTTATGCTGCTTGTCCGACATCCAATCCTGGATGAGCAGAAATTTCTTACAACTAAATATTGGGAAGACTGAAGCCATTGTCTTCAGTTCCCGCCACATAGTCCATTCCCTAGCCACTGACTCCATTCCTCTCCCTGGTCACTGTCATAGGCTGAACCAAACCATTCACAACCATGGCATCCTATTTGACCCTGAGATGAGCTGCCAACCACATACCCACTTCATCATCAAGACCGCCATCTCTGTCACATTGTCCATCTCCGCCCTGCCTCAGCTCATCTGCTGTTGACACCTCCGTCCATGCCTTTGTTGACTATTCCTATGCTGTCCTGGCCGGCCTCCCATCTTCCACCCTCCATAAACTTGAGCTCATCCAAAACTCTGCTGCCCGTATCCGAACTCGCACCAAGACCCGTTCACCCATCACCCCTGTGCTCGCTGACTGACATTGGCTCCTGGTCTGACAACGCATCGATTTTAAAATTCTCATCGTTGTTTTCACATCCCTTCATGGCCTCGCCCCTCCCTATTTCTGTAAGCTCCTTCAGCCCTACAACCCTCGGAGATCTCGGCACTCCTTCAATTCTGGGCTCTTGCGCATCTCCGATTTTAATCACTCCTCCATTGGTGGCCGTGTCTTCAGGTGCCATGGCCCTCAGGTCTGGAATTCCCTCCCTCAGCCTTTCAACCTCTTTCCTCCTTTAAGACGTTCCTTAAAAACTACCTCTTTGACCAAACTTTTGGTCACCTGTCCTAATATGTCCTTATGTGGCCCTGTGTTTGTAACACTCCTGTGAAGACATTTTACTATGTTAAAGGCGTTATATAAATGCAAGTTGTTATTCATTCAGAATTACATTTCATTGAAGATCTGAGTGTAACAGCATGACTGGCATTAGTTACCTGCAGAGGGCAGCTCTGTACTAGTTCTAAAAACAGCCTTGGACTAACTGCATACATCACACTTTAAAAATGTTTGCCACTTTGGAAAAAGTTCACAACAAGATACGACATTTAAAACTGCATGGAGCCAGTGTTTGAGACTGTTATGTCCTGTGTGCACCCATTACACAATGTAACAAACTAGAAAAGGGGCAGAGACCCATAAAGCGCATTTCCAGTGGGCTTCGGTGTGTGCACAGAAAGCTCCCACCTGAAACAAGCAGCAGCACCATTTAAGTATTAAATATGGGCAGGGTTGTAAGGCAAGTAATTTTCTGACATTCGTGCGTGCAATATGCTCAGTGATAATCACGTTCTTAAAAACAATGGGGGTAATCTTCATCTTTACCCATTGGGCGATGAATCGAGGGGGCAGATCACCCGCCCATTATAAAAACCACATGATTTTAGTTTCAATTGATTTCAAAGGAATGAAAATCGAATGGATTCTACAACGGGCAGGCGATCTGCTCCACCAGATCACCACCTAAGCAATGTCCCCATTAAGCTGCGCGGTGTGCAGCGGTCTGGAGGTCCCGCGCTTGCCGGCTTCACAACAGAAAAATCGCGCATGCGTGGAAATCTGAATGGGCTGCGCAGCCATTAAAGGGGCCACGCACCCAAAAAAAAGAGGGAACTTTGCACCCAAGTGGCGAAGACAAAAGTACACCCTGGCATGTCATGCTTTCACTGACACTGCATAAAATAAAGTATATGTCTGCATAACCTGCTAAGATGCCACCAATCATATTTTCAGGCTATAAAACATCTGGCTGACACTCACTGGGTCCTGGTCTTCAGAGAGCTAAAGTAGTGCTATCTGCTACGAGGGCACTTGCAGCTATTGTGTGGCAGAGGCCTGGCACAGCCAGAAAGTAATGGAAGTCTGCAGCCTCAAGCTTGTCTCCACCTCCTTTCCAGGCATGCTGTAACGCTGATTTATTCTGCTCTAAGCTTTATTTTATAGGTTGTTATGGTGACAGCATTGTTCTCTTTCTCTAGGTGTGCCACTGGAATTCGTGCCAGGGCCGAGTGGCCCTACGCTTGGCCAGCACCTCACAGCATCCAGTGTCACTCACTCCTACCCTTGTAAGCACCAGCTAAGGTGCATTCACCCTGGAGAACTTAAAGTGAGGTAGAGGTGGGTGCACCAGGTGATGCACAGAGTACACCTGAGCAGGAACAGGTGGTAGTGCTGAAAGAGGAACGAGACCCTGCTTTTGAGGGTCAACTCCCAATCGTCCTTGACTATTGAGCCCTGGGATCCAGGCTTTACAAGGCATGCTTTTAAAAGAAGACACTCTGAGCACAGGACATTTATAGAATAATTGCCGAAAACCCACAGCTGCTGGAGGCTAGTGTGGAGGAGTCCAATACCCACATCTGTGCAGTGGTAATGGGATGGATTTGCAGAACTGCAGGCCACCATGGAGCATTTGGCAAGTCCACAGATATTTGCAACAGAGCTCCCACAGCTAGAGTCCTTAATGCCAGTCACAGCATTTCTCATCAATGCTCAGACTAATAATATAGAGGCCCTGGACTCTCTCCTCTGATTTCCACATGCTCAAAGATCACATTGAGAGACCTATTACTGAGGGCTTCACAGATCACATTGGCGCCATCTACTCTGTTGTCATATGGATCAATAAGTATTATGAGGCAGTGCCCAGTAACTGGGTCAAGGCTGGAGCAGGCCAACAACACATTTGGATCCTTATATCACCCCCCTCCCACTTTAATGACTGTAGATGTGACAGAAAGTGTACAAGACTAGGCTACCCCAATGCTGAGGACTTTGCGGAGCCAGTAGCTGGGTCATCTAATAACCAGCTCAAAGAGCTAGAGAGCCATCTCATCCCCAAGTGACTTCAACTGAGATACAACACACAGCCATCTCTCTGACTCCTGCCACAAGAGGAGCACCTAGAAGGAGTAACAGGCTAGGATCTGGAATGCACATGTCCTACAGTTTCATTAAAGGGATGCACTGGGGTGCTAAACACTA
The DNA here is from genome assembly GCF_052327205.1 of Somniosus microcephalus. NCBI lineage: Eukaryota > Metazoa > Chordata > Chondrichthyes > Squaliformes > Somniosidae > Somniosus > Somniosus microcephalus. The sequence continues at coordinate 115,749,404 of NC_140987.1, read as the reverse complement.
GGCACAGACTGGCATCACTTTAGGACAGAACCTGTGAAGATAGTTCCCCATGGTTGTTGCCTGTACAGTAGTTGGTGGCATCTTAGGTACAGCCAATCAGGTTATGTTGGTTGTTGATAACCCTGGCATGCTTTCCTTCACATAGTACCACTGAAAGTTTACGGTGATTGTCATGCTTCTGTGGCATTACGGTTAATCAGGCATTAATACATCATATTTGTGCCATCCCAACTTTGGGAAGAGGAGCTTCCATAGGCACTTGGAATGCCAAAATGAGATATATGCATCTCTGTCTGTGTGGGTACCAACAGATAACCATAGAACCCTTCTGGTGCAGCTGATCTGTCTGCCATCCTCCTGTTGGTATTCCTATTCTTCCTGAAAAAGGTCAGATGGGGGATTCTCATCTGGAAACCTGTTAGTGGCAATAAGGTATTGTTGGAAAAACAAGACGCAGCATAATAATTGGTGCAAAGGCTCATGAGATTCGAAGTGCCAGGAGAGAAAAAGATGAAGATAACAATGGTCAAGAAATGGTTGAAGGACACTTATGTTAACATTACTATGCCCTTTAAATGAATTTCAATATTCCATTATTAGCAACCTTGGACGCCCATTTAACAAGGTGTAATTATGAGCAAGTGTCTTGCACAAAACAAACACCAGAAAATTGTGGCCAGGACCTTGGGGGAATAATTTACATATTTTAATGTAACTCTTCATATTTTACATGCTGGATATTGGCATGCAATGTAAAGTGAGGGGAGAGCTGGTTTTACTGAACTCCACCCAATTTTCTGGTCAGGTTCACCTGATTTCCACTTGTAAATTGGCCAAATGCAATCAGAGAATCTAGGTTCAGATGTCCAGAAAAGCCCAAATGTAAAAGTCAGCTTCAGAATTAGGGCTAGGATAAAAGATTATCATTATGTAAGTTTGAATTTTGATTGTTTTTAAGTACAGTTGGTATAGTCTATTTAAGTCAGACTGAATACAACACAGGAATTCCACATTATAACCGATAATACCCACATCAGTAAAAGTAACGAAGACAAAAAGTCATAAATTATTTTAATTAAAAGCACACCCATAAATCAAACACCCTAATTGAAAAATGTTGCAAGGCACCACCTTTGTTCAACTGAAACTTCAACTGTTGATAAAACATCAGTCTTGTTTACTTTGGGGGAGAAAGTCATTATAGCCCCATTTGGCGCTAAATTTTAAAAGCTGAAAAAATTAGTGCCAAGCGCTAATGTTGCTAAACTTTAAAAAAAGTCGGTTTTGCACTCCAGGAAGGAAGTGGAGCACTAAATCCGCCGCTCCACTTCCCTCTTGGAGCACAATCAGCAGCAGGCGGGGCGGAGACTTCAGCAGCGCTGCACACTGGGCCGTGCAGCGCTGCCACGTTCAAAGGCTCCTTCCCTCCCTTAAAGGGAAGGGCTATCGCTGCAGGCTCTGCAATTTAAAAAGTACCTACCTGGACCACCAAGGCAGCTGTGATCCCGCGCGATCAGCCCAGCACTCAAGCACAGTGCCGTGCTGATCGATCATGGGCAAGAACCCGCAAAAAAAACTGGAACAAGAAAGGTAAGTTTTTTTTTCCACTTACCTCGGCCACCTCGCCTTTAATCATTGCCCCCGAAGTGGCCGGCCGCTCGATGCACGCCTCCTGCAGCTGTCGGTGTTTTCGACTGGCGCTGCTGTAGGGGGCAGAAGTCAATTTCGGGTCCGGGGTGCTACCGGGGCGATGCGCACGGCAATGATGTCACAATCTCCGGGCGAAGGAGATCGGGGCGCAATGCTGTAGCGCCACCGCAAATCTCCTGCGGAATATGGCGGGAGTCGATATCAGCGGTGCGCACAGTCGCAAAGCCATTTGCGCCCTGTTGGCGCCCCCTGGGGGTGCTAACGGAAGACACAAAGGCACCCAATTTTGCCCCATTTGTATTCTGAATGTGTTGTGGCCCAGTAATTCCTGTCGGGGGCTTGCCGCGCGTGCAAGCCCCCGATGTGCACTTACCCGGCGCGCCGACATCTGAAACCTGGCCCGCAGTGGATTTCCTGTAAGTGGCCCGGTTCTGATCTCAGCGCGCTATGCTAACCTGACCCAGCGGCGTAGTTAGTGCGATGTGCCGGCTGGGATCAGGTGAGCACTGTTCAGCCAATCAGGGGAGGGGAAACTTCATTCATAAGTTTGATAGTAAAGACTCAAACTCATGAAAAGTACGGCACCCCAAAACACTACTTAAACTTTAAATAAAATTTTAAAAAGCATCCCAATAATTAAATTAACTATGAATAACTTTAAAAAACTATTTTAAACAATTAATCAAATTTTTGAAAAAAGTAATTTTTTAAAAAATAGGGTCTAAAACTAAACTTACCTTACTGTAGATTCTTTAAAAATAATAAACCTGTGGGGAAAAAAAATTCTAAATTGTACTAAAAGACCACTTACCTGTAAAACTAAGTACTTACGTGTGGTTTTTCAATGCGTAAAAACCGGAGCCCTTTACACATGCGCAAATCTGTAAAAATACAGGAAATCCAAGTCGCACGCGCTGCCCAATACCGCGCATGCGTTCAGCCTCTTAACCCCTTGGGTCAGAGGACAGGAAATGCCGGTTTTCAGCGCATGCGCTGTGCATGCTGAAAACCGGCAATTCCTCCTGGCACACGCGTGAGTACCCCGTCCTTACTCACGCGTTGTGACAGGAATTACTGGGCCAATATATTGTATTTCTTCAAAAAGCTATTTTGTTACAAAATCAATATCTCTATCCTGAAGGATTCAAATAGAAAACAGAAAGTAGAAAGTACTAAAACACTGATGCAGGTAAAGTCAACATTCAAGTGATGTAAATTAACAAGTTTTAGGTGTACAGCGTTTACTAGATTTTGGTGGAGATGAAAAGGATTTTGTCTTTGTACAGATTATCCATTATCTAAATAAGGTGCAAGTAAGATGTCAAGATTCACCTTTAACACAAGTGTCCACTAGAGCCATGCAGATGGCTTCTTTGTCCTCTGGTGCATACATCCTATCTATTTAAGCCAGAGTCAAAGGAACATTGGAATTACAACATTTTCTAACCAATATTACATTTTACCTGGGTGTACTTGATTCTGTCAACAAATGGACCAGCTGGTCTTTTCCCACCTGTCATTTTTGTATGTGCATATGTTTGTAAATGGAAGGGCTTGCTCCCCTGATGGCTGAGGGGACAAAGGCATCGCCTTGTGTAGCATTACGCAGAGGAGGAAGCCCCAGATTTAATCCTCAGTTCCTGCTGAATTAACCTTCAAGCATGGATGCTACACTTGGACTAGGAAATGGAAAATTCAGCAAGGGTTCCTGCTCCTGATCACTATCCATTTTCCCAGCTGCAACTTTTGCATGTGTGGACATCAGGTGAGAACAGGACCAGGCTCAGTTATGATGCCCACAGTCGAATTTCCTGCTGGCATTCCCTCTCTTGACTCACATATGAGGAATGAGCATTTGCATAAGGCACCAGAGGGCTGCCAGCACCTGTGGAACTACATTACAGCAAAAAATTATTTGAGGAAGAAGAGGGGAGAAAATTGGGGGAAAATAGTCTAAACATTTCTACAGAGCTCACAAAGAGCAAAGATTCATGGTAGGAACAGGAGTAGGCCATTGAGCTCCTCGAGCCTGCTCCACCATTCAGTTAGTTCATGGCTGATCTGTACATTAACTCCATTTACCCACCTTTGTTCCATATCCCTTGATGCCGTTGCCTAACAGAAATGGGTTGGGATGGTGCCAAAAGCATAGTTTAACAAAGTCGACTAGCTTGCGCCACCATGCTGCTGTTAGTGGTGACACTGGTCACGTTGCAATAAGCAACACAGCTGCCACCAGCAATGCCACCGTTTTGTTGAAACAATTGAATAGGGAGCTTCTTCACACCCAGAGGAATGGCTGGGTCTAATGACATAAATGTCCCGGGATTGAACAATATACAAATGTCTCTATGGAATAAGAAAAAAAAATGGTCATGGCTGAATGTTGTATTCAGAGATAAACAAGAGATGTTATCAAAATGAAGGAGGTTCCTGATCAATGCAAGAAAGCTGGTAGGTCTACCTGTGGTTTCAGATTCAAGCCCTATCAGAGGCCAACATTCTAAACAACTTGCCAGTTTCTATGATTGGTGTGTGGTTCCCCGTTCCTGTAGTACATCTTTCTGATCACTTCCTGTATTGATGCCACTTTGTGTAGGAGGAGAGTGAGGAGATAAATCTCAGATTTACTTTTCACTGTCAGGTCTAGAAAAAAGAGCAGAAAAGCTAAATTAATATAAAAAGACTAAAGAAGATCTATCCAGCGGTTAGAATAATTTCAGCCACACATAGGAGGTAGGAGTCACCCATGTCTGTAGTGCAATGCAACCAAAAATAATTTGAATTTTGTTTCTGTTTCAGCTGCGTGATCTGCAAAAACTCAGCTACTTAGATCTGTCCTCAAACCAGTTTCAGAGCATGCCTATCTGTGTGCTTCGGATGTCAAACCTCAAGAGCCTAGACATTAGCAGCAATAAACTGAAGGACCTGCCTCAGGATCTAGACAGGTAACTGCTTGATGAACATGAAAAGAGTTGTGCAACACTTGGGACTAAAAATTCAATTAGGCACGAAAACGGGCACGAGGGTTGCAATGCGCGATCAGCCCGCGCCCACTCAAAGTAATGCAGGCAGCACACGACCTTTGTGCCTGCTAATTAATGCTAATGATTGCTGCGTTCAGCCCAGCACTGTGGGTGTTGTTCGGCCCGACTGCCTGCTTCTCTTCCGTGGCTACATTCCCGCCTGAGTGTCCCTGGAGATGGAGCACCCAGTGTCCACCGGCACGCTCGAGGCCTTCCGCGACCGGTGGGCACCGGAGGGACTGGTGTACATTATCACCCCCAAGGAATAGAATTTTAATTTAATTTGTTAAGTTTCCTTTTAATTTGTTTTTAAGTTGCAGTCCTTATTGATTGTGCCCCTTTAAAAAGGGGGCACATGCTGAACTTTAAATTGGCAATTGCCAGCAATAAGAAGAGTCAGCCCGGCGCTGAGCACACTGCTGAGTGGCTGAGTGTTAGCAGGGGGCCAAAGTTCATGCGAGGCTAGCTCTAGTTCAGGGGTGGGCAATTATTTGAGCCAGAACACCAGTTGACAAGTTTTAGTGAGCTGTTGAGGGCCTACACAAATGTTTCTCCGAAGGTGCACGGCCGGGTGGTCACGCACCAATTGCAAGGCCGCTCACCAGCTTCTGCCGCTGGAAGAGATTTTTGCTTTCCCAAATTATTTGCAGAGAGCCCTCGACTCCTATTTTGAAGTCTACCAACCAGTTACCGAATGGCAAAGCTAGATTTGTCTGGAGGATATGATCCCATTTAAAACTTAACTTGTTCACTTTTTTAAATTCCTGTTATCATTGCAAAATATGTAGGGGGAGAAATTCGGTATCGCCCCGTTTGGGGCGCAATTATCGGCTGGGCGCAAAGTTTAGCGCTTGGCGCTAATTATCGCCTCCGACTGCAAACTTGGCTTCTATCGCCCCTGGAGGTGATTAGAGTGCTGAATCAGGCGCAACTCACCTCTCTTAAGGCGCTAACGCCGAGGAGCGAGGCACTACCTCAGAGCGCTGGTGAAGCTCATGTGATGTCAGTTAGCAATGGAACACAGACACACTGGCGCCGGCCAGTTCTTAAAGGGGAGGTTCGACCTTGCTCTCCATCCACACCCTGCTCATTGCAGCCTTGAATCTAGGCCTGGAGACCTGTACATCAATTCTGTTGGAAAGAACAATGGAGAGGCCCAGGGAAAGAGCTCAGAGTGCAGCCCCCACAGTCTCTTCTAAATCGATGCAAGGAAGGTCAAATCAAAATGAACCTGCAAAGTGCTGCTCTGTACCCAAAACTCCTTCACACAGTGTTGAATCTCTCCAGAAGTCTCTCTCTCTCTCTCTCTCTCTCTCTCTCTTTCTCTCTCTCTGAATGCGTGATGCAAAAATGTCACCGACAAAAAAAGGCAAGAAGCAGTCGCCTTTAAATAGCGCTCCACCAGTCCCTTCCTGACTGCAAAACATTCCCCTCTACCTGTCATTGCTAGCGGCAGGCGGAAAGGCAGGGGGCGCCACTCAATATCCGGTCCGGGGCGCTACCGGGGTGTTGCACGCTCGACTGATGTCACGATCTGCGGGCGCAGGAGATCGTATTGGTAGTGTTTAGCGCCGCTGCAAAATGTCTGGTCAATTTCGCGAGCAGCGCAAACATCGCCGCGCCCGGGCGCTAGTTGTTTTGTGCCCCGTTAGCGGGAGGCGTTAATCAACCAAATTTTTCCCCCGTAATATTTTGGTGTATATTTTCTCAGAGCATGTAGTTTTTAAATTGACAAAAAAAAAATTCTCTGTGTTTGCATGAGCTAACTTTATCAAGGGCTCCTCACTCTGCTATAAAAGAACACTAGAAACCTAAGCATGAAGAAATTGGACTTTTCCTTGTGTACTAGAGTGAAAGTGAAAAAGAGAAGAATGAGTGTGCATATTTGTTTTTAGGAAGTGGGGTACATAAAACGGTCAAACTGGGTCAGGTTTAACTGTGGAGCAGCGTTAGCTTAAGGGGGTGGGTTTACTTATCGTATAAAAAGGCTCTTAATTTGACCTCGTTAAAGGTCAATCTGTGCTCTTTTGGACCAAGTCACCATATCAGCAAAGTGTGATGAGGAATTATTGCTCCTTCTGGGTGGATTTTGCTTGCCACTGCTCTAGTTAAAGCTAGCATACACATCTTAAAGGCAGTCTGCACCTTTTAAAGCTGAGGTGTATTCTGCATTTAGCAGCTGCTGGAACTACTTGTGAAGGCAACTGTGAGTGAAGAATGGCTCAACAGGGCAGAGAAAGGGCACCAATTTCTCGGATCCAGCACTTGAGGCCTTAAGATAGAAAGGATGAGATAGGCCCTCTACCCGCAGGGGGCCAGGAGGCCCTCTAGACACACAGTGAGAAGGCAGTGGGAGAAGATAGCTGAAGCGGTCACTGCCAGCAGTCTTGCCCCGAGGACCTGGATCCAGTGCAGAAAGAAGTTCAATGACTTCACATGAATGGTCAAGGTCAGTGAATGTATCTTCAAATGCCGTCTCCCACCAACTGCACCACTAGCCTCACACACTGCTCAATATACCAACCACCCTCCAGCAGTCTCTATCAATCATGACTCAAATCTCACATTCACAGCTTCACCTCACCCACACTTACCACTGCTGCAAGCCTCACACCTTGCATACACTGCCAGCTATTCAACCATGACAGGCACATCGCCCAAACACATTGCACCACACTCACTGACTCACACATCACCCAAACACATTGCACCACACTCACTGACTCACATCACCCAAACACATTGCACCACACTCACTGACTCACTACCCTCTCTCTTGCAGGGGAAAGTGGCTCATAATTGCAGGCAGCAGCAGCTAATCGGTGGGGGATGGGCAAGGCTGCATATCCTGACCCACCTGGAGGAAACAGTGCTCGACATCATTGGAGCGGCTGTAAATGATGCCGTGGTGAGCGGCGAGGCTGAAACCATTGACGATGACGGTATGCTCATACCTAATTCTCCTTCTCTCATCCTACTTCCTCCTCATCCCACAATCTCTTCTCACTTACAAGCTGCTGATGGTGTAAGCACGCACATCTTGCTTCCCCCCACCCCTCATCACATCCCTACCCTTTTGCCTTTCTCATGTCAGATACCCAAGAACACCAACCTGGCCAGCTAGTGCAGGAAGAGCAAGAGGAGAGTGATGGAGAAGAAGAGACACCATCACTCGATCGCACACTCGCAGGTACCAGCTCAGATACTGGCACTGCGTGTACTTTAGAGGGTAGTATAGAGGCGGAATCTGCATGTGGTGAGTCACTGGGCACGAGTGGCCTGCAGCCAGGACAGGGGGAAAGGGTACTGCAGGTGCCAGCTCCCCGGAGGACGAGATCGCACACGAGTTCTGTTGCAGAGGACTCAGATGAGGACTTCAATGTGGTGGTCTACAGAAGACGGGTGATGGGCATACACACAAAAACGCTTGGTGCATTGATAGGCCTGCCAGAGAGTCTGTTGTCACTGTCAAGGAGCATGGAGGAGTCTGGAACCAACTTTGCACAGGGCTTTGTGCAGAGCTTGGAGTCTATGATTTCCAGGATGGAAGTGATGGGCAACTCCTTTGCGCACTTGTGGACCCAACCATGATGCAGGATCTGATGGCCGATGTCTCAGCTTCCATTGCAGCACAAGAGGAAGTGACCCAACGTCTGAGTGCTGCAGTGGAAGCTCAGACTGTTCTCATGCAGGCTCAGCTTGTTGCCATGCAAGGTCAGACTGCTGCCATCATGGCTCCGTTTACAAGTGTTGAAAGGGGCTTGCAGGGTATCACAGCAGTCCAGCAATCTGCCCTCCAACAGATTACTAGGATTGCTGAGGCGCTGCCCCGGGGGAATGGTAGTGGCTCCGAGGAGAATGAACCTGCTGCCCTCTCTCGGGTTGACAGCATTCGTCCTCCCACCACTGCCACTCCGCCAGTGCCCTTGCAGCTGCCTGTCAGCCAGCTGGCCCAGACTGCCGCCGCCCATGCTGAGGTGGTGCAGTCTGCAGCCGGACCTTCTAGGCCCAGGGCTGCTCAAGGTCGTCCTGCAAGGCCATTGGCAGTCTCCCCCACTGAAAGTCAGCAGCCTTCCACCAGCCATGCTGCAGCCACTGGGGTAGCACTGCGTAGGAGCACTAGGACAGGCAAAGGCACAAGGAAGACAAGCACTAAGGGAATGCACAAGGGAGATTAGATGACATTGTTATATAATATTGGATTGATTGATTTATAAATTTGGTTTGGAATGGTTGTCTTGTGGTGGCTTTCATTTTAGCATTGTTGCCAAGAGGCCACTGTGCTGTTCCATGACAGAGGGATTGTAAGGTGGGGAAGTGTTGAGCAATGGGGCTTCATTCAGGGGAATCAGATTCAGATGATGCGCTCATGGACAATCTGTCCAGAGCGTGGATGTGAAGGCTGCCTCCTCCTCTTCCTCCTGAGGTGGTCACGGAACCCGTGGTGGCAAGAGTTGCGCCCTCATGATGGCCAAGTTGTGGCGGATGCAGCAGACCACCACGAAATGGGACACCCGCTCCAAAGCATACTGAAGGGTTCCTCCCAAGCGGTCAAGGCAGCATGGCCCGCATTATATGAATCCTGGCCACAAGTGGTGGGGTTGCGGAGGGGAGTCATCAGCCAGGCGTAGAACGGATCACCCTTGTCTCCGAGCAGCCACCCTTGGGTTTGACGTGGTAGCTGGAAGATTGCTGGCACACCGCCTGCCAGCACCTGCCCCCGTTGCTGTCCCCGGCCCCTGTGAAGCACCCCCCACGGGGTGCCGGCTGCTCTCTGTGAGCTCGGCACTCCTCTTGAGTGCGGGGCCCATTTGCCAGCACTCCTGATCCCTGGTGGCCCAGCTGGGTGCTGGGACGTGCTGTGCCAGGCCCCTCCCCTTTAAGAAGGAGAGGAAGGCCTACAGTACCGCGGCGTGATGCGTGCCGTGGCACGTAGCGCCACGGTTTTGGCTCGCAGCGCCCCACGAGGGACGCTGTGCACTTCCAGTAGCCCCAAAGGGGCCGCTACCGAATTTTTACCCCAAGAAGTCTTACTACAATTATATAGGGCATTGGCGAGGCCACACCTGGAGTAATGTGTACAATACTGGTCTCCTTACCTAAGGAAAGCCATACTTGCCTTAGAAGGAGTTCAACGAAGGTTCACTAGACTGGTTCCTGGGATGAGAGGATTGCCCTATGAGGAGAGATTGTGTACACTAGGCCTATATTCCCTAGAGTTTAGAAGAATGAGAGGTGATCTAGTTGAAACATATAAAATTCTTAAGGGGCTTGACAGGGTTAATACTAAGAAACTGTTTCCCCTGGCTGGGGAATCTAGAAGACGGAGTCACAGTCTCAGAATAAGGGGTGGGCCATTTAGGATTGAGATGAGGAGAAATTTCTTCACTCAAAGGGTTGTGAATCTTTGGAATTCTCTACCCCAGAAAGCTGTGGATGCTCAGTCATTGAGTATATTCAAGACAGATGTCGATAAATTTTTGGAAACTAAGGGAATTAAGGCATATGGGGATAATGCGGGAAGGTGGAGTTGAGGTAGAAGATCAGCCATGATCTTGTTGAATGGCGGAGCAGGCTCGAAGGGTCAAATGGCCACTCCTACTCCTATTTCTTATGTTCTTATGTCTCTTTGGACCGCCACTGTTTTTAGCTTTTCACCATTTAGAAAGTTCTCTGTGCTATCCTTTTTAGTTTCAAAGTGGATGACCTCACATTTACCTACATTGAAATCCATTTGCCACAGTTTTGACCATTCACTTAATCTATCGATATCCCTTTGTAATTTTATGCTTTCATCTACACTGCCTACAATGCTACCTATCTTTGTGTCATTGGCAAATTCGGATGTATGGCTTTTTAAGCCATCATCTAAGTCATTGATAAATACTGTGAATAGTTGAGGCCCCAACATTGTGGGACACCACTAATCACATCCTGCCAATTAGAGGACCTACCCATTATCCCTGCTCTATGTCTCCTGCCGCTCAGCCAATTTCCTAAACAGGTCAATAATTTGCCTCAGTTCCATGGGCTTCTACCTTAGTTAACAGTCTCTTATGTGTGACTTTATCAAATGCCTTCTGGAAATCCATATAAATAACATCCATAATAGACATTCCCCTGTCCACTACTTTAGTCACCTTCTCAAAAAATTCATTTAGGTTTATCAGGCATGACCTACCTTTCACAAATCGATGCTGGCTCTCTCTGATCAACTGAAAATTTTTGAGGTGTTCAGTCACCCTATCCTTAATTATATACTCTAGTAATTTCCTGACAACAGATTTTAGGCTAACTGGTCTATAATTTGCTGGTTTCCCTCCTTCGCCATTCTTAAATAGCAGAGTGACATGCACAATTTTCCAATCCAAAGGAAAGGTCCCTGAATTGAGAGAACTTTGGAAGATTATAGTTAGAGCATCTGCAATGTGCTCACCAACTTCCTTTAAAATCCTTGGGATGGAAACCATCTGGTCCTGGGGATTTGTCACTCTTTAGTGCCATTATTTTCTTCATTACTGTTATTTTACTTACATTAATTTTATTGAGTTCCTGTCCCTGACTCAATATTAGTTTCCTTGGGATTTCCGGCATGCTATCCTCTTCCTCTACTGTAAACACCGACACAAAATAATTCTTCAACATGTCCACCATTTCTTTATTATCATTGACAATATCACAGCTTTCAGTTTTTAAGGGGCCAACATTGCTCCTGACTACCCTCTTTTAATTAATATAATTGTAAAAATTCTTTGTGTTGATTTTGATATCCCTTGCAAGTTTCTTTTCATACTCCCTTTTTGTAGCTCTTACTGTCTGTTTTGTGACCCTTTGCTGTTCTTTGTATCTTTCCTATTCGCCAGGATCTGCTATTTTTTGTATTTATGTAAGCTTTTTCTTTTAGTTTAATGCTGTCCCTCACCTCTTTAGTTGTTCATGGCTGGGTTTTTTTGGCAGGTAGAATGTTTACTCCTCAGGGGTATAAACTGGTTCTGTGTCATATTCATTTCTTTTTTGAACATCTCCCACTGATCCTCTGTCATTTTACCCATTAACAGATTTGCCCAGTTTATTGTGGACAGTCTGCCTCGTCCCGTTGAAGTCAACCTTACCTAAATCTAGAATCTTAGTAGCTGTTTCGCGTTTCTCCCTTTCAAACACTACATTGAATTTGATCATGATATGATCGCTATTGGCTAAATGTTCATGCACCATTAGGCTGTTAACTAAATCTGGCTCATTACTCATTACTAAATCTAATATGGCATGCCGCCTTGTTGCTGCTAGGACATATTGTTGGAGAAAACTATCCTGGACACACTCAAGAAATTCACTACCTTTCTGACAGGTGCTAGTCTGCTTATCCCAATCTATATGAAAGTTAAAATCCCCCATTAAAACCACTCTGCAGTTGTACAGGGCCTTGGTGAGACCACATCTGGAGTATTGTGTGCAGTTTTGGTCGCCTTATCTGAGGAAGAATATTCTTGCCATGGAAGGAGTTCAGAGAACATTCACCAGGCTGATACCTGGGATGGCAGGAATGATGTATGAGGAGAGATTGGGTCGATTGGGCTTGTACTCGCTGGAGGTTAGAAGAATGAGAGGGGATCTCATTGAAACTTATAAAATTCTGGCAGGACTGAACAGATTAGATGCAGGGAGGATGTTCCCGATGGTTGGGGAATCCAGAACCAGGGGTCACAGTCTAAAGATAAAGGGTAGGCCTTTTAGGACAGAAATGAGGAGGAATTTCTTCACCCAGAGAGTGGTGAACCTGTGGAATTCTCTACCACAGAAGGCAGTAGAGGCCAATTCATTAAATACATTCAAGAAGGAGTTGGATATATTTCTTAAGGCTAAAGGGATCAAGGGTATGGGGAGAAAGCACGGACCGGGTACTGAACTTGGATGATCAGCCATGATCGCATTCAATGGCAGAGCAGGCTCGAGGGGCCGAATGGCCTACTCCTGCTCCTATCTTCTATGTTTCTATGTTTCTGCCTTTACTACATGTTTGTCTAATCTCTGCATTTATACAATCTAGCATCTCACAGTTGCTACCAGGGGGCCTAAACACAACTCCCACTACAGTCTTAAATACTATCCTATTTCTTAATTCTACCCATAAATTCTCCACTGCCTGCTTACCTCTCGTTATATCCTCTCTTTTCATTGTAATTTCATCCTTAATCTCTAAGGCTACTCCTCCCCCTCTGCCATTTTCTCTATCTTTCCTGTAGACCTTATAACCTGGTATATTTAGTTCCCAGTCCTGACTGTCTTGCATGTCATACCCTCCAATTTGAATTTGTGCCTGCAGTTCATTCAATTTGTTCCTTATACTCTGTGCGTTTGTACAAAGAATGCTTATTTGGGCCACACACCCTAGCCTGTCCTTCAGCTCTAATGTTTTACTCACGTTTCTTATTTCTCTCTCTCCTGGAGTGCCTAAAGCACAATTTATAACTGTTACTCTACTATCTTCCCTTTTGTTTGAGTTTGAACTATTATTTGTACTACAATTTCCACCTGAGCACCCCCCCCCCCATTTACTAGTTTAAAGTCCTTATGACCGTCCTATTTATCCTTTCCACTAGGACCCTGTTCCCAGACCGGTTCAGGTGGAACCCATCCCAACAGTACAGTTCCTTCCTGTCCCAATACTGGTGCCAGTGCCCCATGAAACGGAACCCCTCTTTCCAACACCACTCCTTTAACCATGTGTTCACTTTCCTAATCAGCTTATCCCTATGCCAATTTGCATGTGGCTCAGATAATAATCCAGAGATTATAACCCTTGAGGTCCTGTTCTTCAATTTATCTCCTAGTTCCTGGTACTCCCAAACAGGGCCTCTTGCCTACTCTTCCCTATGTTGTTGGTCCCAACATGGACCACAACGACTGGATCCTCCCCCTCCCTCTCCAATATCCTTTCAAGCCGGTTCAAGATGTCCCTCACCCTGGCACCAGGTAGGCAACATATCATGTGGGACTCTCGATCTTGCTTACAAAGGATGCTATCTGTCCCTCGAATTATAGAATCCCCTACAACTACCACATTACGCTTCCTCTCCTCCTCCTCCCCCCTTTGGTCAGCCTCCTGCTCCAAAGTGCCATGGTTCACATTCTGGCTGTCCTTATCCTCACAAGTAGCAAGTACATTGTACCTGTTGGATAGGATCAGTTTCTGTGGATCCTCATTCTCTTTCTCACCTGGATTCACCTTACTCTGCACACTATCGGTCACACCAACCACATCTGAACCTGCACCTCTCTGAGGTGTGACCGAGGTCTGGAGCAAACTGTCCAGATACTCCTCCCCCTCCCTATGTGTTGGAGCGTCTCCAACTCGCACTCCAGCTCGATGACTCTGAGCTGGAGAGATTCGAGACGGAGACTTCTCCTGCAGATGTATTTGTTCGGGACAGTCACGCTGTCCACAAACTCCCACATGCTGCAATCCAGACACACAACCTGCTCTGCCATATCTCAGTCTAACCTTGTTTTATTTATTTAATTAGTTAAAGTCTTTATTCAAATGATTATTTATAGTTATATTAATTAGTTTATCTAGTTAAGTAACTAATTTAATAAAGTGCATTAGAGTTTCCCAGCTCTTAGTTTAAAACATTGTCCTAGCTTAGAGAGAAAAACCCATTAATACTCACCAACCAATCAGCTGATGTCCTGTGACATCGCTCCTTGTTCTTTTGTTGTTTTTGAATTCGCAGGAATTGTACTGCCACTGCTCAAGTCCGTACTGTCCTCGGGTCCCGCTCTGTTTATACTCTGCTGTCTCCGCTGCCGCTGCTCAGGTCCACACTGTCCTCTGATCCCACTCTGTTTATACTCTGCTGCCTCCGCTGCCGCTGCTCAGGTCCACACTGTCCTCGGGTCCCGTTCTGTTTATACTCTGCTGCCTCCACTGCTGCCACTGCTCAGGTCCACACTGTCCTCGGGTCCCGCTCTGTTTATACTCTGCCGCCTCCGCTGCTGCCGCTGCTCAGGGTTCTATGTAAAATGGGTTTGTGCCGTCTCAATTCAGTCCCCCTTAAGGCCCTGGCTCTCCACATTATGGGGTCCTGAAGCTTACGGGGTGCCCCATGTGGTCAGTGCTGTGTAAAAGACCCAAAAATACCTCCAGCAATTGGACTCTGGATTTGTTGTGCACTAGGCTCATTAGAGCTCCAATTCATGAGCAAATGAGTAGAGAACTCCAATAATGTGATTTACACACCTCACTAGTATTGCATAGGCTATGTGTAGAATTATTTATGATTTTCACACTTCCCACGTTAGGTGTTGGATGGGGTTCATAGACCTAAATCCACCTTAACAGAAAACCACACAGATACTATCTCTGACAGAGATCTCTTATCTAACCATTAACATACGGATTAAATAAGAACCCAACTTAACCTGTCCTGGAGTCTTCAAGTGCCCGGTGATCACTTGAAGTTTGTTGAAATCTTTAGTCGTCTTCTCTTTGATAGACCAGGGCACATTTGTCCTGGCCGACTGCAGTAAAAAACGAGGTACTGTGTTAGTTCTTATATTTTTTGTGTTCAGTCTCCCCTCGTGGCTTTCACATTTACAGGTCAATGATTGGCTCCTTCAAGCATGGCTTTTCCCCTTCTTGTTCATTATAGTTTATTGGGTTACTTCATTATGCATGTCACTTGTTGCAGTATAATGAGGGTTTTTTTTGTCTGAGTAATGTCTGTTAAAAATGTTCCTCCATATTTCTCTTCTCAATTTGCATTTTAAAGTGGTATAGCCATAATTAAAAGATCTCCTTTGTAATAAAGTTCTTATTTTCCTTCATAAACACCCATATACAGTACAATAGACACTGCAATGCAGGACTCTTCCCTTCAGATGGGTCTTTACTCTTAAAGGTACACTACTGGGGTAATAGGGTGGTGCAGTTGTTTAGGCATTGGCCTTTCACCTTTAGATTCAAATCCATCCCAGAGTGATAAATTGACAGTCACCTCCAAGGATTCTATGTGAAATTAATCTGGGCAGTCTCGATCCAGTTCCTAGTAGGCGTGTGACATTTTTTTCCATTTCCCACACCAGCCTCTCTGAATGAGATTGCCGATTAGTGCCACCCCGATGCCAAGTACCCATGACTTTACCCCCACTGCCAATCTAACCCCAAGAAAACCCCTTTCACTGAACTTTTGTCAGCAGTACGCCACAACATCCTCCCGCATCAATCGACCCCCTTCCCAATGCTCTGACGCCCCACCATTGCTATTTCAGTGCTGCCACTCCCTAAGTCTACCCTCTCACCACATCCAGACCAACCATTCCTCTCCTAGTCCTACGACACCCCACCACTGCCATCTCCTTGCTACTATAACCAAGCCCACCTTCCCACCACACCCAGCATCTCTCCACTCATGCTCCCACATCCCAGGACCCCTTTCCCATTCCTCCCCCACCCAGGATTTAGTTCTTCCAAACTTCTCTCCCACAGATATCTCCCATTACTGCCCCTGATGGGTCTCATACATCCTGCACTCCCTCAACAAAATCCCTCCGGACACTGCCAAGTAAATCCAGCTCAGGTCTCACTTCCCCACCAAAATAATTCCTGGCCTTCTGATTATTCTGACTCACCCAACCGAAATACGAGCCCAGGCCCACCTGCCCCACTTCTGCTTCTTCTAGCTAAATCCCGCCAAGGCTGGCGCCCCATCCTGCTTTTACCACCTTCGGCACACTTCACACTCCTCCTGACTCCACAAAAATTGTTGTAAAAAATACCTTTTGGGGCCGTTTACTAAGCGGCCTCCAACGGTCCATTTAAGGACAGTTAGTTAGGCCATTTAATGCTTGGTACCATTGGGTGGAGTGTGCGTGGCACGTGTTCCATGTATTAGTACACAAGCATAGCATCGGGGTCCTACAAGTGGCAATTTAACTATTTAGTTAAGGTTCCTGCTGTTTCAGGCAGGAGCACTAGTTGCCCATTTTGAGGTCCACCTGAAACACGTGTCAGGAGAGAATTCCAGATTTCTATTGCTCTTTATGTGAAAAGTGCTTCCTGATTTCGCTCCTGAATGAACTACAGTAGCTCTAATTTTAAGATTATCTCCTCTCATTTTTGATTCCCCACCCCACCTGAGGAAATCGTTTCTCTGTATCGACCCTGCCCTTTAAAGGTTCTACTTCATTGGAAATTCCACCCATGTGTGCATCACATTCCCTGCCTGAGTCAGTGTGCACACGGAACCTATTTATAATATTTATAAATGAGTTAACCATTTCTCGCTAAGATCCTTCCCTGGAGGAATGGTTTCTATTCACTCCATATCACCAGTGGCCATAGAGTGGATCATGAACATGGACTTTTAATGTTGCTTTTCAAGCAGCTATACGAAAGAAGAAGAATGATTAACTTCATGAACTCAAACAAGCTCAGTTCTTGACTTTGATTGCGTGCTGTTCCCACAGTGCAATGTGGCCTGTTGTCGCTGCAACAGAACTGCACAATTGGCCCCATAATCTTAAGTGTAACAATACATTGGCCCAGAAATTGGATAAGGCCTGAAAATGCTGCTGTCAAGGGCCAGTGCTATTTGCCTGCACCCGTTGAAAGTGTCTAGGCAGCACACACAATTCATACTGCCTCCTCATTATAATGATTGGAACGCTGATCGTGGCACTAAACGCGCTGCTGATTGGCTTAGTGCTCAACAGGTGGGCCAATATCGGGTGCAGTCTACTGGCCAGTAATGTTTGGTCTAGGCTCACTGCACTACTTAAAGGGGAGGTGCTTTGTTGCAGAAGCAACTCATTGTCAGTCAGGCTGAAGCCATGGCACAATAACCCAGAAAGAGAGGGAAGGTTTTTGGAGGCTGCACTGGAGGCCTTGGTAGTGGCAGTTGAAAGAAGGCATGATGTACTGTTCCCAAAGGGTGGCAGGAAGCCATCCAAGGCTACCAGTAGAAGGCTCTGGCAGGAGTTAGCTACCTCCATCACCGCCACCAGTGTCGTTCCAAGGACATGGATCCAATGCCGAAAGAAGTTCAATGACCTCACACAGCAGGTCAAGGTGAGTGAAGGCTCAGACTCTGCTCAATGCACCACACCCTCATCACTCACCTACCAACAATCTCGAGCTATCATAACTCATACCTCACAGTCATAGCTTCACTTCACCCTCACACACTTAACACTGCTGCAACATTCACACCCACATCTCACACCTTGCACACACTAACAACTATTCAACTATGGCAGGCACATCACCAAAACACATTGCACCACACTCACTGACACACTTCCCTTTCTCTTGCAGGCAAAGGTGGCTCATAACCGCTGGGAACAACAGCAGATGGGAGGCAGCCAAGCCACTATACAGACCCTCAGCCACTGGAGGAGTCTGTGCTCGACATCTTTGGAGGGGCAGTGACCGAGGCCATGGCAATGGGAGAGGTGGAAGCCCTTGCTGATAATGATGGTATGGTCATTCCTAATACATCTTCTCACATCCCACTTCCTGCTCATCCCACAATCTCCTCTCACTTACAAGCTGCTGATGGTGTATGCATGGATATCTTACTTTACCCCCCTCCCCTCACCACAACCCGACTCTTGTGCCTTTCTGCTTTCAGATACCCAAGAACTGCCAGCAGGCCAGCCTGTCCCTCATGCTGTGGAGGAGAGTGAAGGAGAAGAAGAAGAGACACCATCACTACATTTGACACTCGCAGACACCAGCTCAGAAACCAGGACTGCGCGGAATGTAGAGAGTAGTATAGAGGCGGGATCTGCACAGGGTGAGGCACCGAGCACGAATGGGCTGCAGCAAGGCCAGGGGGAAAGGGTAGTTCGGGGGCCAGCTCCCCAGTGGGTGAGTTTGTGCACAAGTTCTGCTACACACGACTCAGATGATGAACTCGATGGGGCGGCCTTCAGAAGAGTGATGGCCATGCACAATGAAATGCTAGGAGCAATAGCAAGCCTGCCAGAAAGCCTCTTGTCAATATCAAGGAGCATGGAGGAGTCCGGCTCCAACATCATTACGGGGCTTTGCACAGTGCTTGGAGCCCGTGATTTCCAGGATGAAAATAATGGACAACTCCAGGAGAGACCTTGTCAACCCAACCATGATGCTACGTGTGGTGGGCGATGTCGCGGTTTCCATTGCAGCACAGGTGGAAGCAACCCAATGTCTCAGTGCTGCAGTGGAGGGGCAGACTGCTCTCATGCAGGCTCAGCTTGCTGCCACGCAAGCTCAGACTGCTCTCATGCAGTCTCATGCACCGTGGTGGCTGGAAGATTGCTGGCACACTGGACTGACTCAGGACGAAGGCATTGTGACTGCTGCCAGGATAGAGGGCATTGACCATAAGGATGCGCTGGGTGTGGTCGCACAACAATTGCACATTAAGTAATTGGTAGCCTTTGTGGGTACAGAACATCTTAGGATTGGTATGAGGTGCCCACAAAACCACATGGGTCCAGTCGATGGTGCCCTGCACCATGGGGAAGCCAACTCCCCTGGAAAAGCCATGTGCGGGCTCCTCCTGCTTCTCTCTGTTCAGATAGAAGACACATAGGCCCTGATTTTCTGGCCGCCGTCAGGCGGCTTTTCATGGAGCCGGGGGCCGAAAATCGGCGAAAAAGCGGGTCGGGACCCCCCCCCGCCTGATTCCCCGCCCCGTCCGACTTTTGGACTGCCGTTTCCGCGCGCCCCGCTTCAGTCCCGGCCGCCGCTGGCGGGACTGGTCGTCGGAGAACTAACAAGCAATTATCTGCTTGTTGAAGTGGATTTTCCCGTGCCGTTGCGACTTTGGGGCTTTCCCCACCTGAAACCCGCCTGCGGGGAACCCCGCTGCTGAGAGCTGGCGTGAAAACAGCTGGCTTGCTTGCTTGCAGCAGCAGGTCGCTGAGGGCTGAAGAGATTTAAAGAGGCAGCATTTGCAGGCTGCAGGACCTTGTTGATCAAGACTTGGGGGAACTTTTTGAAGCCTTAGGAGCAGCTGCAGAAAGTTGGAGCCTCACACACTTCTCCAGTGTGAGCTCCTGGGAAGCCCCTCTCACCACCCTAACTCAGCGCCCCCTCAATGGAGGCATCTGCCAGAAGCATGGGAGGCCTTTGGGACGTTCCCTTCCTGGCATTAGAGGATCTCCAACAGCAGAGGCAGCAGCAGCAGAACCAGGAACAGCAGGATGAGCACCAGGAGCACCAGACTGCTGCTCACTCACCTGAAGCTGCACAGGCCAGAAGGGGCCAGCGCTTGGAAGTGGCTTGAGAGCACCTTGCTGCGCTTTAGGGGGCCAGTGGGACCCGTTTCTGCACTGGCAGTCCTACTCAGAAGGACTTCCATGAAGATCTGGTTTCTCTGTTCAACAGATGGCCAACGCTCCTCAAGAGATGTGATTCTCTTATGAGCACTCACCGGGGGAGAAATTGGGTGAGTAGCGCCACCTGTTAGCGCCTAAAGAGGCAGTCAGTGGCTGTAGCGCCACTGGCTGCGTCTCCGGCGATATTCAGTAGGGGCGCTAATGGTGGCGTTAGGCATTTGCGCTGCGCCGCCACCGATGACGTCATCGGTGTGCGCAGCGCCCCATTCGTGCCCCGTTCGTGATATTTGGTAGTGAACGCTGCAGTTGCGCCGCTCGCTACCCGCGCCCGGTTCACGGGGCCTTACTGTGCCGGCAGCGGCACAAGTTAAGGTGGAGGTGCGGGGCAGCCGCTTTTTCGGCGGCCGCCTGCCAGCACCTCCGTCCCCGGCCTCCTAACCGCGCCCCCCCACGGCATTGCCGGCTGTTTCCCGAGAGCCCGGCACTTCTCCTTGGTGCCGGGCTCATTTGCCGGCACTCGCGATCGGGGATCGCGCTGTTGCAGGCACCTCCCCCTTAACAGTGGGAGGAAGGCCTGCAGTACCGCAGCGTGCCGTGCCGCAGCGGGTGGCACTGCGGCACGTTGCGCTGCAATAATCAGTTTCAGCGCCCCAAGAGGGACGCGGAGCGCCTCGAGCCTCGCCCCGTCTCCCTCGAGGGACACTGAAACTGAATTTCTGGCGATCGGTATCACTCCGATCGCTGCGCTAAATCCTGCGCTCAGGCGACTTTTGCGCCACTTTGGCGCCCCAACCCAATTTCTAGGCCACCATGTTTTCCGTACCCTGGCGAGTTATCTCCTGCATGGAGGTTGCCAACCTTTCCATGGTGATGCGTTCATGCGCCAAAGGCTCTGCTCATGGTTGCTATGGACTCCTCCATTTGCTCAGCACTCGCAGCGACCCTGGAGACAAAACCTGCCAGAGACTCCTGCATCTGTGCATGGAGATCCATCACCTCTTCTCTTGCGGATGGACCCAGAGGCAGAGGGTCGTCATGCAGCACAGCTGAGCTGAGCTGGCAGAGTCCTGTGCCCTCCGACGAGGACTCTCCACTGCTGTCCCTGTCTCCAGAATCTGCTGAGGCTCACTTGTGAGCTGTGAAACACCAGGTGACAACACTACTCTATGTCCCAAAGGTCCCCCCGAGGTGTGAGTATCTGCGCTGGTGCTGGGTGCACTTACTTCTGCTGATGCTGCACCCTCAGAGGTTGGAGCTTCCTCTGAGGAGTCTGGCTGCACAGCCTCTTCCTCCTCCACAGTGAGGACGGGGGCTCTGGATGGTACTGTGGGGGAGTAAAGGAAGGAGATAGAGATGTAATGCCAAGGTTCTTCTGGTGACTCCCAGCGAGTTGGCATCTGCTGACACCTGCATCCATGCAGCATTGGTCTCAGTGGGAGGCCTCTTCCTCCCTGACCTAGGGAAGAGGACCTCCCTGTGGGCCCTAACCCCATCCAATAATGCCTGCAGTGAAGCCTCGTCGAATTTGAAGGCAGCTCGGCCTCTGCCGCTGGCAGCAGCTGGTGCAGGCTCCTCTGCCATTGTGCAAGAGTGGTTGAGAAGCCTGCAGAGGTGGAGAAGCTTGCTGGACACTTTGAAAGCACCACGAATGATGACATCATAGTGTGGGGATTTCTGACTCGAATTGGACAATTAGCAAGGCTTCCTATATGCTGGGAATTAATTGGCCACTTGAGGGAAAATTGCGTGGAGCTGGCTGACACTTTTTATGTGTGTCAGAAACCCCACATTCGGGGAAATCCGACCATTCCCCACACAAGCCGAAAATCGGGGCCATAGTCCCTGCTCCTGGTGTAGTGAGCCTCTGTGACCTCCCGGATGCAGCGATGGATGGCGAACTGCGAGATGTTAGGCATGTCTCCTGCTACAGACTGGAAGGATCCGCTGGCAAAATAATTGATGGCCACGGTGACCTGGAGGGCTACTGGGAGAGCCATGGTCACCCTACTCTGAGGCTGCAGGTCTGGTTGCAGGAGGTGGCAGAGTTCTGTGATCACCTCCTTGGTGAAGCGGAGCCTCCTAATACACTGCTTCTGGCTTAAGTGGAGGTAGAAGAAGGGCTCTTTGAAAACCCTAATTGGGTAAGACCTCCTGTTGAGAGGCTTCCTGGCCCTCCTCCTCCTCCTCCTCCCTCTGTGCGCATCTTCTCTTCTTCGCTGCCTCTGTTCCCTCTCCTGAAGATACTCGAGCACAAGGGGGACTGCAAGTACAGCCCCCATGACTGTGAACAAGTATTGTGAGCAGAAGCTTTTAAATAAGAATGAAGACGTTCTCCACTTGCACCAACACTCCTCGTCCCCTCAGAAACTTGAAACAAGTTTAGAAAGCTGCAAGAGTTACAGAAAGTTAAACAGAGTCAGTCAAACTGAAAAACCATGTAAGCTGCAAGTTGTTGATAATGATCCTTTTAAATAGCACTGCTCGGGGATCCTTCCTGTTACTGAATGCTTGGTCAGCTGGTCATAGAAACATAGACATAGAAACATAGAAGATAGGAGCAGGAGTAGGCCATTCGGCCCTTCGAGCCTGCTCCGCCATTCAATGAGATCATGGCTGATCATCCAAATTCAGTACCCTGTCCCTGCCTTCTCCCTATATCCCTTGATCCCTTTAGCCTTAAGAAATATATCCAACTCCTTTTTGAATATATTTAATGAACTGGCCTCCACCGCCCTCTGTGGCAGAGAATTCCACAGGTTCACCACTCTCTGGTTGAAGAAATTCCTCCTCATTTCAGTCCTAAATGGCTTACCCCTTATCCTTAGACTATGACCCCTGGTTCTGGACTCCCTGGCCATCATAAACATCCTTCCTGCGTCTAGTCTGTCCAGGCCTGACAGAATTTTATAGGTTTTGATGAGATCCCTCTCAATCTTCTAAACTCCAGTGAGTATAAGCCCAATCGACACAATCTCTCCTCATACGTCATTCCTGCCATCCCAGGTATCAGCCTGGTGAATCTTCGCTGCACTCCTTCCATGGCAAGAACGTCCTTCCTCAGGTAAGGCGACCAAAACTGCACACAATACTCAAGGTGCGGTCTCACCAAGGCCCTGTACAACTGTAGCAAGACATCCTTGTTCCTGTACTCGAACCCTCTTGCTACGAAGGCCAACATACCATTTGCCTTCTTAACCGCCTGCTGCACCTGCATGCTTACCTTCAGTGACTGGTGCACAAGAACACCCAGGTCTCTTTGCACTTCCCCTTCTCCCAATCTATTGCCATTCAAATAATAACCTGCCTTCCTGTTTTTGCCACCAAAGTGGATAACCTCACATTTATCCACATTATAGTGCATTTGCCATGTTTCTGCCCAATCACCCAATCTGTCCAAATCGTACTGGAGTTTCTCGACATCCTCCTCACAGCTTACCCCCCCCACCCAGCTTTGTGTCGTCTGCAAATTTGGAGATATTACATCCA
Source organism: Somniosus microcephalus (assembly GCF_052327205.1). Lineage (NCBI taxonomy): Eukaryota > Metazoa > Chordata > Chondrichthyes > Squaliformes > Somniosidae > Somniosus > Somniosus microcephalus. Next base: position 115,725,915 of record NC_140987.1, on the reverse strand, counting down.
ATTCCTTCCTCCAGATCATTAATATATATTGTGAACAGCTGAGGTCCTAGGACCGATGTAGTGTATGTACCCGTCTACCTTTAAGGGAACTATTGAATGTAACCGTTCACCTTTAAGAGAACTACTTTAGGTGTGGCACTATTTGTTTGGCTTCTGTACACTGTAATACCGATAGTGACCACACCAGTATATAAGTGTTGTGGCAGGATTGCTGGGGCAGATTCGCCCTGACCTTCGAATAGTAAAGACCTGTTTGTTTGTTACTCCTGAAGTCTGTGTCGTTATTAACCGTACAACCCACAGACTTTACAGTGGCGACGAGTCCAATCGTACCCTGCGGCAAGACTACCAAAGCAACGAAGAGCGTCGAAGAGAGGCAACCGCCCTCGTCGTGCTGCTGAAAGAAAACACGAGGCTGCAGCAGGAGGAAGGAGGAAGACTTTAGCAATAAAAGCTTCCATCTGCAACAGGCACTGACTACCCTTCTACCACGGTGCGGAGTGAGCCGATCAGCTGGAAACAAGGCGGCCGCGGAGACTGTGAGTAGGGGAAGGTGTAGAGAATATCCGGAGGATAAGGGCTGTGCACTCGACCACGGTCGAGGGGGAACGGAGCCGGTCAGAAAGTCGGGTCCAACGGCGTCGTGAGACAGTCGGACCTCGATCGGCGGGAAAAGCCGGGCAGCGACCGCAGCCACGAAGCGCTGAGACTGGGAGTAGGCGCGGGAAGAGAAACCCAGCTGCAGCCGGGGAGGGAAACACCGGTCTGCGAGAGGGCTGGGAGGCGAACAGGAACCGTGCGGGTGGGAGAGAGAGACAGAGCCGAGCAAGGGGAGAGAGACTGCGCGAGAGCCAGTCCAGCGGCTGAGCTGTTCTCCACCAACGGGGTACCCAGAGCCGGTAGAACCGAACGTGCGGGAGAGGGAGAGACAGAGCCGAGCAAGGGGAGAGAGACTGTGCGAGAGCCAGTCCAGCGGCTGAACTGTTCTCCACCAACGGGGTACCCAGGGCCGGTAGAACCGAACGTGCAGGAGAGATAGCGACAGAGCCGGGTACGGAGAGAGAGACTGCGCGAGAGCCAGTCCAGCGGCTGAACTGTCCTCCGTTAACGGGGTGTACCCAGCGCCGGTAGAGCCGTGCGGGCGGGAGGAAAAGACAGAGCCGAGTAAGGGGAGCTGTGCGAGAGCCAGCCCAGCGGCTGAACCTGTCCGCTGTGGGGAAAGCGTACCCCTTCCACCAGGAAGAAACGCGGGAAGCCGCCATTAGGCGGAGGAGACGACAGAAGCGGGAAACCGCCATTGAAGTGGGCGGGGAGAGAAAGGAAGAGCGGGAAACCGCCATTTTCGCGGGAAAAACACCATCTTAACTGACATACCGCCATTGAAGTGGGCGGGGAGAGAAGGAAAGAGCGGGAAACCGCCGATTTCGCGGGAAAACCGCCATCTTAGAAATAAACAAATAAATAAGAATACTTAAAGAAATACTGGTGCTGCTCCCAAGGGAAGAAAGATGCCTAAGCGAGGGAATATTAACGACTTTAATTCTGAAATAGAAGACTGGGCCATGTACGTGGAACGCATAGAGATCTATTGCGAAGCCAACAAAATAGAGGAAAACGACAAGGCGATAACATTGCTAAACTCGATGGGGGCAAAAACATACGGGCTCTTGAAGCATCTAATAGCACCAGATAAACCAGCGGATCAGACCTTCGAAGAGATTGTGGCTGTGCTGAAGGACCACTTGAACCCCACACCGTTGATGCTGGCTGAACGATTCAAATTCTATGCAAGAACGCAGAGGAAAGACGAAAGCAATGCGGAATACTTGGTCGAACTGCGTAGGCTAGCGAAATACTGCCAGTTCGGAGGGAATCTGACAGAAGCACTGCGGGACAAGTTCGTATGCGGATTGTCCAAAGAAGGGACGCAGAAGCGACTACTGGAAGAGAACGACCTCACACTGGACAGGGCTGTCCTTATAGCTGCATCGCACGAAGCCGCAGCGAAAGGAACGGCGGAAATGCAACTAAAGGCGGCGGCACTCGGGGTGGACCAAATTACTTCAAGCACAACAAAATGCTACCGTTGTGGGAAGACAACGCATGACCAGAATCAATGCTGGTTTAAGAACCAAGAGTGTAGGAAATGTGGCAAACTGGGTCACATCGCGAAGGTATGCCGGTCAGGGAAGAAGACCAACAATCAAAGGAAGCCACCACAAGAAAAGTACAACAAGGTACACAAGGTGGCTGAGAAGAGTTCAGACGAACAGAATTCAGACTCAGACCCAAACAACCAGGAGCTGGGTAGTCTGAGAATCCACAATGTGGGTAAAGAAACGGATCTACAAACCATCTGGGTCATACTAAAAATAGCTGGAGTCCAAGTAAGGATGGAGCTGGACACTGGATCAGCTCTATCAGTCATCAACCGAAGGGACTACCACTGGCTATTCTCTCACATACCTTTAAGAAATACCAAGTTCGTATTACAGACATACACGGGGCATAACGTATACCCCATGGGGAAAATAAGAGTCAAGGTGAGAGATAGGGGTAAAGAACACCCAAGAATGAACTTGTATGTATTACCTGAAGGAGGACCACCACTTCTAGGACGGGAGTGGATTAAGAAAATAGATATGGAATGGCACTACCTAAAAGCCATAATGAGGGAGGACTCGGTGCAAGCTATCAGCTCAGATTCTGAAATGGATGACGATAAGACCAATTCAAATATGGAAGACAAGGCTAAAAGGGACTTGCCGACGATGGGGAAGGAAACGAAGACATGCAGAAGGACTTATGTTACCAAGAAGAATAAAGCTGCAGAGCAGAACTCCAGGTTGACAGAGAATTCTGAGCCTGTTCAAGCAAAGGATTCATCCACGACGGAAGAACACCGAGTTCGGACTCAAACTTATGTCAAAGTACGACAACAATTAGAACAGTTGAGTGACCGTCTCGTACAAGAGATGAAAAATATGGAAAAGTTCTGGGACACCGAATGGGAGAACCTGGAAAGACAACAGAGACAGCTAGCTCAAGCAGAGAGCGACCATAGAGCCATCGTGGCCAAATACCAATCACATTCCCCTGATGCTGTTCAGGAGCTAGAATATTTACAGAACGAACCAAAGGAAGAGGAATCTTCAGGAAGCCAGGATTTTATCCCAGTTCATCTCTACGACTCGTTGCAAGCAGAGTGTAACAAGTTGAAAGAACAGTATGAACAGGCCCAGACTACAATCCTGGAAGGGGTTAACTCGGCAACCTCCGAAAAGCTAGTTTTAGTGAAAGCATCTGAACAGCTAAAGGTTGAACATGAGCGAGAATTACAAAGGCTGCAGGAAATGTTTGATGAGCTCCAGGCCAAGACAGACTCATCGGTAGAGATTCCATCCATCGATGAAAGATTAGAGGTGGAAGACATAGCAGAACATGAAATTCAAGATGTCCAAGAACTCATTAAATTATTGAAGGCAACCCAGGACAAATATGAGGCGGCAATGGCCGAGGTTCAACAACTTGAAGAACATATTCAACTAGGAATCCGGGCAGTGGAAGGAAAGGCAACTGGAAGGATCACAGAGACTGTAGGAATGGCCCCTGAACAGGAGTTAGAGAACATCAAGGCGCAACTTCTTCGAGCGCTTAAAACCAAAGTACCGGAGGAAAGGAAGGTGAAAACATTGGAGGGAAAGGTGGATGAAATGGAGAAGACTCTAATCCACAGTGTCCCCGTAGAAGAGTTAACGGCCAGCCAACTCTTACACACGCTGAGGGACAAGACTCCAAAATGGGAACACGAGTTTCAGGGTTCAAAGGGAAAGAATTCGGAGCTTCCAAAAGTCACGGAGATAGCTGAGGTGGCAACACAGCTTTTACAAGGATGCCAAAAGTACGCTGAATTGCGTCAAGGGGAACAGAAGGGGGTGGAAACAGATACTCCAGTAGAAGGATTAAATAGCCTGACAACGAAATCCCCGATGGAAGGGAAGGTATTGAACTCACAAATGAGGCCAGTAGTGAAGGAATGGCAGACATCCCCGGAAGAGCGGAATGAATATGAATGTTTGAAGAAGTCTTTTCAAGAAAGATGGTTAGGGAAGGAACCACCGTCGGCTAACGTCCAGATGGATAAGAAGGAAGTAGAAGGGCCTCTCACTGGCCTAACTCAGGACGACCCCGAATATTACCATGACCTGTTGAGTGACACTGAATATTACGAGGATCTGGTCTGCTCAGTTTGTGATGAAAACTCCCAAAGTGCTGAAATCCGGATGAAGCACTTAAGGTCTAAGGAACATAGAGAGTTGGTGGCGCTACAGCTGGCAGCCGAGAAAGGAGCTCCGAGAGTGTCAAAAAGGCAGAAAAGAAAAAGAAGAAGCAGAAGATAATAACTGTCTAAAATATTGGCACTTCTACCATCTCAGGCGGGACACTACGAAAGGAACTAAATTAGTTGAAAAACTGGAAAATATCAAGACAGCCAGTTGGTTGTAAAAGTCCGCACTGCTGGTTCAACAGGACGAAAGTTCAAGCTGTTACGTCAAGAAAAAGGCTATGGAGGAGTCACGCTAGCCATGTGAACCGGCTACACCAAAGAGATGTTGTTTGGAACGAGTCAAGATCAGAGACTGAATCTATGAACTGTTTCCGCAGAGACTGAACCTGTGAACTGTTCCCACCAAGATTATATCTGTAAATTGTTTTATATGACATTGACTCCACCGAGATTATATCTGTAATTTGTTTTATAGGAAGTTGAAGATATGTATGTTTAACGGGGACTCTGTAAGTAATAAGCTAAAAAGGGAGGATTGTAGTGTATGTACCCGTCTACCTTTGAGGGAACTATTGAATGTAACCGTTCACCTTTAAGAGAACTACTTTAGGTGTGGCACTATTTGTTTGGCTTCTGTATACTGTAATACCGATAGTGACCACACCAGTATATAAGTGTTGTGGCAGGATTGCTGGGGCAGATTCGCCCTGACCTTCGAATAGTAAAGACCTGTTTGTTTGTTACTCCTGAAGTCTGTGTCGTTATTAACCGTACAACCCACAGACTTTACAACTGATCCTTGCGGTACCCCACTAGTCACTGCCTGCCACTCGGAAAACGACCCGTTTATTCCAAGTCTCTGCCTTCTGTCCGCCAACCAGTTCTCTATCCAAGTCAATACCTTGCCCCCAATCCCATGTGCCTTAATTTTGCACGCTAATCTCTCATGTGGGACCTTATCGAAAGCCTTCTGAAAGTCCAAATACACCACATCCACTGGTTCTCCCTTATCTATTTTACCAGTTACATCCTCAAAGAATTCCAGTAGATTAGTCAAGCATGATTTACCTTTTGTAAATCCATGTTGACTTTGTCCGATCCTGTCACTGCTTACCAAGTGCTCTGCTATTACATCTTTTATAATAGATTCTAGCATTTTCCCCACTACCGATGTCAGGCTTACCGGTCTATAATTCCCCACTTTTTCTCTACCACCTTTTTTGAATAGTGGGGTAACATTAGCTACCCTCCAATCCATGGGTACTGTTCCAGAGCCTATCGAGTTCTGGAAGATGACCAGCAATGCATCTACTATTTCTAGGGCCACTTCCTTAAGTACCCTGGGATGTAGATTATCAGGCCCTGGGGATTTATCGGCCTTCAGTCCCATCAATTTTCCTAACACCATTTCCCTACAAATACTGATTTCTTTCAGTTCCACCCTTTCATCAGGCCCTATGTTCCCCGGCATCTCTGGGAGGTTATTTGTGTCCTCCTTTGTGAAGACAGAACCAAAGTATGAATTTAGTTGGTCTGCCATTTCTTTGTTTCCCATTATAAATTCCCCTGATTTTGACTGCAAGGGAGCTACGCTTGACTTCACCAATCTTTTTCTCTTCACATATCTATAAAAGCTTTTACAGTCAGTTTTTATGTTCCGCGCCAGCTTACTCTCATATTCTATTTTCCTTTTCTTAATTAATCCCTTTGTCCTCCTTTGTTGAATCCTAAACGGCTCCCAATCCTCAGGATTATTGCTTTTTCTGGCCAATTTATATGTTGTCTCCTTGGATCTTATGCTATCCCTAATTTCCCTTGTTAGCCACGGTTGAGTCACCTTTTTTGTTTTATTTTTATGCCAGGCCTGTAAGTGGAGTGGCAAAGGCGAAAATGACAGATTGGGTGTCAAGTGAGCATCGCACACTCACTGACGTCACAATCTGCCTAATCTAAATATCTGCAGGCATCGGCAGTGCTGCTGACCTGTCCAAAATGGTGACCACCACAGGACCCGCCAGAAGCGGGCGGAAGCGAGGCGGCTGCCGTTTTCCCTTCAAAACGGGCCTTAACGGCCAGCACTAAACCCCCGAATTTCTAGGCCATTGTTTAAAATAAAAACATCCAGATTTTCTTTTGGATGCAAATATTTTTTAAAAACATGTATTGGGTAAAGAAAACTGAGCTACTCAGGATGGTATTCTCCTTTACTGTGGTTGTGAAGCTGGGGCTAATATTGTGTTCCATTTTTATATTATACACAGACTCAATGAGCTACAGTCCCTTTTCCTTCAGAAGAACAAGCTGACCTACCTGTCCAAAGTCTTGTGCAGGATGACTAACCTAAAGATGTTAGTTGTCAGTGGCGATGACATAAAGAGGTTACCAACTTCTCTGACAACTGATCCCAATCTAAAGTAAGTGCTGCAATATAAGTTTTCTTTATTTCACTTTTGTAAATCTTCAAATACTCTCTCTCCCTCTTCCTTTTTTACCCTCTCTCTCCCTTTAGACCCCCATTTTTGTTTACTGTCACCACCTGGCCCTTCAACTGCAAGAGCTGATCGGCCTGGTGCTTCCATGATATTCTGAATGCTACTGTACGACTGATTGACCTATCTGCTTCTGTGAGGGGTGGGAGGTGGGGCCAGCTCCAATAGATCACTCCTACCCCCTAAACTGGGCCATTCCACTGTTGTGCTATTTTCCATTTAGTAGAAAGATTCTGACAAAGCTTACCCAGTGTCAATCAAAGCTGAGATTTAAATTCTTGGCTGACTATCATTAGTTATGAGGTTACTCCCACACGTTAGTCATTAACAGAATATCTACTGGTGCACATGAATAAACAACACTTACTGAATGAACAACACTGACTGAATGAACAATACGTACTGAATGTACAGCACTTATGGAGGGCATCCTGGGAAGATGTGAGATACTAGAACAGGTGTGGGGTGGGGCCAGGGGCTCAAATGTCAGTAACAGGCAACCACAAATCTACAACACTTTGGACTTACAGAGCAAAACATCCCAAATAATTCTACAAAAAGAGGAAAGGGGAATGGACAACAACCAGGAATAGGAGAATAGTTTGAGCAAAGGAGTAGTCAAGTAGATTTTGAGAAGGCTGCTTAAGGTAAGGAGAGCTGTAGTTAGGCAGAAGGAGGACAGAAGGTGGCATAGTGGTTAGCACTGTTGCCTCACAGCGCCAGGGACCCGGGTTCGAATCCGGCCTCGGGCGACTGTCTGTGTGGAGTTTGCACATTCTCCCCGTGTTTGCGTGGGTTTCCTCCGGGTGCTCCGGTTTCCTCCCACAGTCCAAAGATGTGCGGGTTAGGTTGATTGGCTATGATAAATTGACCCTTAGTGTTAGGGGGATTAAATACGTGGGGTTACGGGGATAGGGTGGGATATGTGTCGGTGCAGGCTCGATGGGCCGAAATGGCCTCTATCTGCACTGTGGGGTTCCTGTGATTTCCTGTGATTTGGGAAGAGAGGGGCACAGAGGTCACAGCTAAAGGCTCTGCCACTGATAGTGGAGCCGAGCTTGCAGGGACACACAGTAAGCTAGAGCCAAAAGAGTGGAAGATGTTGGGGCGTTGAACTTGAGGAGGTTTTACTTTAAGGGCTTCCGTAGTGATTTGAGACTGAAGGTACGTTAGTTAACACTGGCACAGCACAAATTGACAAACTGCTGTTTTAAGAATTAGCTTGAATGTTTTAGCAACCTTATTTTCAGCTGGTCAGTCAAATAGATTTATTGCTTTCTTTCTGTTTGCTTTGTTTTGTTTGGCCTTGTGTATTCCATAAAAAGCAGCACTGCACTTTGCTAAAATGATTTATCAAAGTTGCCTTCGCTCTGTTGGCTTTGTTACTGATCACAGGGGAATGTCCCATAATACAGCGTATATCACACGAGAGTTTATTCCAGCAAACAATGAGCTTAACCCTTTACTGACTGCATTAAGTAGCATTCCTGCAACAAAAATGAACTGAAAAATACCTATGGAAGAAAAAAAGCTATGAAAAATTATTGTAGCTGACATGATCAAAAATTGCAAATCTAGCAGAGAATCAGAAATACTCTTTTTTTTCTTCCTACATTTAGGTTTTCAAATTTCAGGGCTGGTGCGTGTTCCAACAGTACACATGAGTAATTAAGAGTAATACAGTTGGATTTAGTTGTGCATTATATTGTAAGGTGCACAGTGTTGCTTCCTCAGGATGACAGTTTCCAGCCCTAAAAATCTTGTGGCACCATTGTTCTACCAAAAGTGTAGTGGGGCAGAATGTACACCTGGTACTTTCACTTGCCAATGATCGCGTCCCAAATCATAGGGATGGGATTATTGAAATAATTTGCACAGGGACCAGTGTCTCTTGCAGCACAACAGGGGCGCCCACCTCGCTGACGTAGCTGAAACTCAGATCGGCATTCTGCTGCTCTGAAAGGGGGAGCCCAAGGCCTGAATCATGCTGAAGAAAAATGCCAGGAATTTTTTTATTATTCTAAATTGGGGCAATGTATGGCCCCTGCACTTTTGCAGCTTCAGGCCCCAATTTAGGCCTGCAACAGGACCTACGCCTGCTCCCAGGAGACTTAGGTCCTGTTGGGTCTATCAGGGGCACATCTGGTGGGATTTCCCTGGGTAGGCAGAATAAAAATGTATTACTTCTATATGTCATTCTGATCATCCCCATATTCATCGTAATAGACTTGCAGAATTGACGTGTAATTGAAGAATTCATTTCAATACAGGTAAATGTGAGGTGGTGCATTTTGGTAGGAAGAATAAGGAGGCTACATACTCCTTGGAAAAGCAGGGCTACAAATTCATTATAGCCCAGGAATGGGTGGTATCATCATTATAAAAGTTGGAGAATTAGTGCCAGGCACTAATGCTTTAGACTGCATGCAAAATTTGTGCTTACTGCTCAAAGAAATGATTGGAGTCCTAATTCACGTCTTAAATCCCAAGCTTATTGGCGTTATACTCAAAGGGTGGACCAATATCAGGTGCAGTCTAATCGCAAGTCATGATTGCCAGAGGCTTTTTTCAGTACTTAAAGGGGAGATTCATTGATGCTGCAGAACCTCATTCACAGCATTGTTGGCTGTGCAGTTGCCTCAGCAAGCAACAGCAGGTCAAGGAGAAGGAGCCGGAGGACTGAAGCAGTTGTACTCATGGCAGATCCACGCCCCAGGGAGACAGCCCGCAGATTCTGTGATCAAGCATTGGAGACATTGGTGTTTGCTGTGGATAGAAGGAGGGTGGTGCTCTACCCGCCAAGTGGCAGGAGGCCCTCGCCGCAAGTCTTCTGCACCATGTGGAGGGAGGTAGCGCAGCACATCTCGGGCAGCACTGTGGTCCCCAGGACCCACACACAGTGCAGGAAGAAATTTACCGACCTCACTCAGGTGGTCAGAATGAGTGAATGCTTCAACAAATGCTACATACCACCATCTGAATCACAGTCTTCACACACTGCCCAAAGCACCACACCCCTAGAACTCACCCACGAACAATCTCTACCTACCAACACTCACACCCACATCTCACACCTTGCATACAATGACAGCTATTCAACTATGGCAGGCACATCACCCAAACACATTGGGGTCGATTTTCAGTGTGCCGCGAGGCGGGCTTTTAGGCGTGCGGGGGGGGGCAAAAATCCTGAATTCGGGGGTCCCAACACTATCCTGCCCAAAACCCGCCTCCACGTAAGTTTCAAAGGAGGCGGGTACCCGCCCCGCACTGGGACCCGCCGACCCGAGGCGGGAAGGGATTCGTGCCAATTAACTGCCTGTTAACAGGTAGTTAACAGGCAGTTTTTAGCCTAATCCCTATTTTAAAGCTTGAAGTGTAGGATTCCCAACAGCTCCAAACCACGCCAAGTTAGAGCAGGTGGGCCGTCGGGTTGAAGGACTTGGAGGGGTCGAGATGTCGGTGTTCAGGTGAGTGATGGGGGTGCATGAGTGCAAAGGTAAGTGTGTTTGGTGTGTCTAAAGTGTGTAAAGAAGTTTAAACGACCTGTACTTACCTTTACAGCCTTCCTTCCTCTAGGCTTCGGGAGTCCATCATTCAGCCGCCACTGAAAGCAGAATGGCCGCAAGCTGTCAAAAGTGACAGCCTTCAGCTTTCAGTGCCGGCGAGATTTCTAACTGAGCCTGCGTAGAAGGACTCAGGTTAGAAGTAAGACTGTCAGTGTTTGACAGCTTCAAACAGCTGTGAAACACTGATATTTCATCTGTCAGCACGTCTTGACAGATGAAATTTCAGTCTGTGACATCACCTGTTGCCGGGTGGCCCTTAATTGGCCTGCTGAGCCCGCTGGGCGGGCTCAACAGGGTCAATCAAGGGAAAATCGCATGGATTGGCCGCATCTCGATGGAGGCGGGACTAAAACCCAAAAGTTGTAGACCCGCCTCCTTCCCGACTGCTGAATGAAAATCCAGCCCATTGCTCCACACTCACTCACACACTTTCCTTTCTCTTGCAGGCCAAGATGGCTCACAACAGGAGGGAGCAGGAACGCACAGGCGGGGGACAAGCTGACACCCAATCACTGTCTGTGCTGGAAAATAGAGTGCTGCAGATTATCGGGCGCCACTTCCCCCTCACCCCACAAGCCTTTTGCACTTTCCAGTTAATTGTGCGGTATGCATGCATTTCAACCCCTCCCCTCCCCTCACCTTAACCCGACTCTTGCGCCTTTATGCTTTCAGATAATGAGTAAGCACCTCAGCAGCCTGTCCCTGAGGGCACCGTAGAGAGCGAGACAGGAGAAGAGGAGGAGGAAGAACACACTGAGTCACTGCATGTCTCACTCACAGGCACCAGCTCAGATACTGGCATTACATGTTCTTTAGAGGCTAGTATAGTAGCGGGATCCGCACAGGGTGAGGCACCGGGGACGAGTGAGCTGCAGCAAGGCCAGGGGGAAAGTGTAGCTAGGGGGCCAACTCCCCAGACAGCGAGTTCTGCTGCACAGGACTCAGATGAGGACCTCGATGGGGAGGCGTTTAGAAGAAGGGTGATGGGCATGCACACTGAGACGATAGGTGCAATGCCACGTCTAACAGTGCACAAGGCTCTGCGCACACCATGGAGCCCATCATTTCCAGTCTGCAAAGGATGGTTGACTCCCAGAGAGACCGTGGCAACCCAGACCTGATGCCGCATGTGATGGGCAATCTGGCAGCTTCCATTGCAGCACAGGTGGAAACGACGCAACGTCTTAGTGCTGTAATACAGTCTATGCTTGGTGGCATCCAATCTCAGATTGGCTTGATGCCACGCAAGCTCTGACTGCTGCTATCATGGCTGAGTCTACCACCATCGACCGGGGCTTTCATGGTGTCGCAGCAGGCCAGCAATCTGTGCTCCAACAGATTGCTAGGGATACTGAGGTGCTGCCCCGGGGGAGTGGCAGTGGGTCAGTGGAGCAGGAACTTTCAGGATGACAGCATTCCTGCTCCCACCACTGCCACTCTGCCATTGTCCTTGTTGCTGCCTGTCATCCAGTCAGCCCAGACTGCTGCCGCCCATGCTGAGGTGGTGCACTCTACAGCCAGGCCTTCCAGGCCCAGAGCTGGTCGAGGGCGTCCTACAAGGCCATCTGAAGTCTCCCGCACAGACACTCAGCAGCCTTCCACCAGCCCTGCTGCAGCCACTCAGCCAACACTTCGTAGGAGCACTAAAGTAGGCAAAGGCACAGTAACGAGTGGCACTAAGGGATTGCACAAGGGTGAATAGTTAATATTTTGTTGTAAATATGTGTTCACTGATTTTTGATACATTTATTAATTCAGTTTGGATTCTTTTGTGGTGTGTCTCATTTCAGCCTTACGCTGTGATAAGGCCTGTGACAGGGATGGAATGATGGGGATGTGGTGAGCAATAGGGATCTGGGGTTTCATTCATTCGAACTGCAGTCTGATGAAGAGGTCACTGACCACCCTTCCAGAAGGTCAATTATGTGGCTGCCTCCTCCCTCGCTCCTGTTCCTCCTCCTCCTCATCTTCCTCTTCCTCCTCTTCCTCTCCCTCTAGCTCCTCCTGAGGTGGTCCCGCAATCCCTGGTGGCAAGGGTTGGGCCCTCATGATAGCCAAGGTGTGAAGCATGCAGCAGACCACCACAAAATGGGACACCCTGTCAGTCAAGTACTGGAGGGCTCCTCTCGGACGGTAAAGGCAGCTGAATCATTGCTTCAGCAGGCTGATGGTCTGCTCGATGATGTTCCTGGTGGCAGCATGGCTCTCATTATATGAGTGCTGGGCTGGAGTGTTGGGGTTGTGGAGGGGAGTCATGAGCCAGGTGGAGAGCAGATAGCCCTTGTCTTCGATCAGCCAGCTGCGAGCTTGACGTGGTGGCTGGAAGAATGCTGGCACACTGGTCTGGCGCAGGATGAAGGCATTGTGGCTGCTGCCAGGATAGTGGGCATTGACATTGAGGATTAGCTGTCTGTGGTCACACACCAACTGCACATTGAGTGGTAGCCGTTGTGGTTACGGAAGATCTCAGGATTGTTATGCGATGCCCGCAAAGCCATGTGGGTACAGCCAATAGTGCCCTGCACCATGGGGAAGCCCACTATCCTGGCAAAGCCACATGCATGCTTGTCCTGCTTCTCTCTGGTGATGGGGAAGGAAATGCAGTCCCTTCTCCTACAGTAGAGAGCCTCTGTGACCTCTCGGATGCAGCGATGGATGGCAAACTGCGAGATGTTAGTTATGTCTCCTGTTGCAGACTGGAAGGATCTGCTGGCGAAGAAATTGAGGGTGACGGTGACCTTGATTGCCACTGAGAGAGCTGTGGTTGCCCTGATCTGAGGCTGGATGTCTGGTTACAGGAGGTAGCAGAGTTCTGTAACCACCTCCTTGGTGAAGCGGAGCCTTCTAATACACTGCTCCTTGCTTAATTGGAGGTAGGAGAATTGCTCTCGAAATACCCTCGGAGGGTAAGGCCTCCTGTTGAGAGCACTGATGGCCTGCCTCCTCCTCCCTCTGGGCACATGTTCCAGTCTTTCTCGCTGCCTCCTCTCCCTCCACCATAGATCCCAGAGGGCAAGGTCGACTGCCAGTACAGCCCCCATTAATGTAACCAAGTGTAGCAGTTTGATTTTTTTAAAGAATAAATGTAGCTACCTTTTAGTTGCCACAACACTCCTGATACTAAATAACCTTGAACTTACGGAATTAGACTGTTGGACTATGTGAAACTGACCAGAAAGCACTGAAACTCCACTAACCTACAGCTGCGACTCATTACTGATGATCCTTTTAAATAACGTCCCTGGAGCTGGCTTCCTGGTGCTTCACGCCAGCTCTCCCTGTCGTTGTTTACTCCAGGCGCTAAGGTAGGTGGCGACAATCAATTTCGCAGATCGGGCGGTCAGTGAGCGTTGCACACTCACTGATGTCACGATCCACCTGGCATTGATGTTCCCGGTGATAACTGTTAGCGGCAGCGCTGCGAGGGGTGGGAATTGGCATGCAGTGTTGGATTTGCCTCGCCCCGGCGATAATGCTCTAGTGCCCCATTAGCGCCATCTGCTGGTGCTAACGGGAGGTGCTAAGGTACCGAAATATTCCCCCAAAGAGTCTAAAGTGGAGTAGACAAACAAAGGGATCCAAGGGTACAGATGCACAAATCAGCAAAAGTAACGACGCAGGTTAATTAGGCCAAAAAGAAAGCAAACAAAGCACTTAGGATAATTTCTAGAGGGATGGAATTGAGAAGCAGAGAAATTATGTTAAATTTGTATAGAACCTTGGTTAGACCACATTTACAGTACTGTGATAAAAACAGAAAATGCTGGAAATACTCAGCAGGTCAGACAGGATCTGTGGAGAGAGAAACAGAGTTAACGTTTCAGGTCAATGACCTTTCATCAGAACTGGAGTACTGTACACAGTTTTGGTCTCCATATTATAAAAAAGATATCGAGACACTGGAGAAGGTGCAAAAAAGATTTACTAGAATGATATCAGAACTGAGAGGCTATAACTATTAAGAATGATTGAACAGGCTGGGGCTCTTCTCTAGAAAAGAGAAGGCTGAGGGGTGACCTGATAGAGGTCTTTAAAATCATGCAAGGATTTGTTAGGGTAGACGCAGAGAAGTTGTTTTCACTTGTAGGGAGACCAAAACTACGGCAGTAAATATAAGATAGTCACAAATAAATCGAATAGGGAATTCAAGAAAAATGTCTTTACCCAAAGAGTGGTTAGAATGTGGAACTCACTACCACAGGCTGTAGTTGAGGCAAATAACATAGATGCATTTAAGGGGAAGCTAGATAAACACGAGGAAGAAATAGAAAGTTATGCTAATAGTGTTAGATGAAGAGGGGTGGGAGGAGGCTTGTGTGGATCATAAACACTGGCATGGACCAGTTGGGCCGAATGGCCTGTTTCTGTGTTGTACATTCTATGTAATTCTACGTACAACATTATTACCACTATCTACTGGTGTCATGCTTTCCCTGTAACTCTGCAAATCTAGCACAACACTATTTAGTTCTGTTTTTAAATACCTTTCCCCCATTGATTTGAAGAGTTGTATAGGAGGCACGGTACCAGAAGTGGAGGTGAGCAGTTGGAGGGTTTAGGAAGGTTATTCTGGTGTTGGCAATTTCTTTTGGCTACTATTAATTTTGCTTTTGGCTCTGCTATTGTTTACAGGTAGGCTCATTTGATAGCACTTCTGCCTCTAGAGTCACTTGGTTGTGGGCTCAAGACCAACTCCAGGATTTGTGTATATAATCTAGGTTGAAGAGAGTTAATCTAGTGTTGAGAGAGTGCTGCATTGTTGAACATATGAACATACGAATTAGGAGCAGGCGTAGGCCACTCGGCCCTTCGAGCCTGCTCCGCCATTCAATAAGATCATGGCTGATCCGATTACGCCACATTCCCACCTACCCCGATAACTTTTCACCCCCTTGCTTACCAAGAATCTATCTACCTCTGCCTTAAAAATATTCAAAGACTCTGCTTCCACCGCCCTCTGAGGAAGAGAGGTCCAAAGATTCACGACCCTCTGTGAGAAAAAAATTCTCCTCATCTTTGTCTTAAATGGGCGACCCCTTATTGTAAAACAGTGACCCCTAGTTCTAGATTCTCCCACAAGAGGAAACATCCTCTCCACATCCACCCTGTCCAGACCCCTCAGGATCTTATATGTTTCAATCAAGTCACCTCTTATTCTTCTAAACTCCAGCGGATATAAGCCTAGCCTGTCCAACCTTTCCTCATAAGCCAACCCGCCCATTCCAGGTATTAGTCTAGTAAACCTTCTCTGAACTGCTTCCAATGCATTTACATCCTTCCTTAAATAAGACCAATACTGTACACACTACTCCAGATGTGGTCTCACCAATGCCCTGTATAACTGAAGCATAGCCTCCCTACTTTTGTATTCAATTCCCCTCGCAATAAACGATAACATTCTATTAGCTTTCCTAATTACTTGTTGTACCTGCATACTAACCTTTTGCGATTCATGCACTAGGACACCCAAATCCCTCTGCATCTCAGAGCTCTGCAATCTCTCACCATTTAGATAATATGCTTCTTTTTTATTCTTCCTGCCAAAATGGACAACTTCACATTTTCCCACATTATACTCCATTTGCCAGATCTTTGCCCACTCACTTAACTGATCTATATCCCTTTGTAGCCTCCTTATGTCCTCTTCACAATTTACTTTCCTACCCATCTTTGTGTCATCAGCAAATTTAGCAACCATACCTTCGGTCCCTTCATCCAAGTCATTCATATAAATTGTAAAAAGTTGAGGCCCCAGCACTGATCCCTGTGGCACACCACTCGTTACATCTTGCCAATCAGAAAATTACCCATTTATGCCTACTCTCTGTTTCCTGTTAGCTAGCCAATCTTCTATCCATGCCAATATGTTACCCCCTACACCATGAGCTTTTATTTTCCGCAATAACCTTTGATGTGGCACCTTATCAAATGCCTTCTGGAAATCTAAGTACAGTACATCCACCGGTTCCCCTTTATCCACAGCACATGTTACTTCCTCAAAGAACTCCAATAAATTGGTTAAACATGATTTCCCTTGCACAAAACCATGTTGACTCTGCCTGATTACTTTGAACTTTTCTAAATGCCCTGCTATAACGTCTTTAATAATAGTTTCTAACATCTTCCCTATGACAGATGTTAAGCTAACTGGCCTGTAGTTTCCTGCTTTCTGTCTCCCTCCCTGTTTGAATAAAGGAGTTACATTCGCTATTTTCCAATCTAATGGAACCTTCCCCAAATCTAGGGAATTTTGGAAAATTAAAACCAACGCATCAACTATCTCACTAGCCACTTCTTTTAAGACCCTAGGATGAAGTCCATCAGGACCTGGGGACTTGTCAGCCTGCAGCTCCAACAATTTGCTCAGTACCACTTCCCTGGTGGTTATAATTTTCTTGAGTTCCTCCCTCCCTTCCATTTTGGGAAGGGAGGGAGGAACTCAAGAATTGAGAAATACTAAGGGAAAGAAAACATTAGTGGGAGTGGTATATAGACCTCCAAACAGTAAGGCGGAGGTTGGGGATGGCATTAAAAGGGAAATTAAAGAAGCGTGCAACAAGGGCACAGCAGTCATCATGGGTGACTTTAATCTACATATAGATTGGGCTAACCAAATTAGTAACAATACTGTGGAGGAGGAATTCCTAGAGTGTTTACGGGATGGTTTCCTGGACCAATATGTCGAGGAACCAACCAGAGATCAGGCCATCTTAGACTGGGTATTACATAACGAGAAAGGATTAATTAGCAATCTTGTTGTACGAGGCCCCTTGGGTCAGAGCGATCATAATATGATCGAATTATTCATTAAGATGGAGAATGAAGTAGTTGACTCAGAAACTAGGGTCCTCAATTTAAATAAAGGAAACTACGATGGTCTGAGGAGCGAGTTGGGTAGGATTGATTGGGGAATGGCACTCAAAGGGTTGACGGTGGATAGGCAATGGCAAACATTCAAAGACCGAATGGACGAACTACAGGAGTTGTTCCTCCCAGTTTGGCATAAAAATAAAACAAAAAAGGTGACTCAACCGTGTCTAACAAGGGAAATTAGGGATAGCATAAGATCCAAGGAGAGGACATCCAAATTGGCCAGAAAAAGCAATAATCCTGAGGATTGGGAGCAGTTTAGGATTCAACAAAGGAGGAGAAAGGGATTAATTAATAAAGGGAAAATAGAATATGAGAGTAAGCTTGCAGGGAACATAAAAACTGACTGTAAAAGCTTTTATAGATATGTAAAGAGGAAAAGATTGGTGAAGTCAAGCGTAGGTCCCTTGCAGTCAGAATCGGGGGAATTTATAATGGGGAGCAAAGAAATGGCAGACCAACTAAATACATATTTTGGTTTTGTCTTCACAAAGGAGGACATAAATAACCTCCCAGAAATACCGCGGAACATAGGGTCTGATGAAAGGGTGGAACTGAAAGATATTAGTATTTGTAGGGAAATGGTGTTAGGAAAATTGATGGGACTGAAGGCCGATAAATCCCCAGGGCCTGATAATCTACATCCCAGGGTACTTAAGGAAGTGGCCCAAGAAATAGTAGATGCATTGCTGGTCATCTTCCAGAACTCAATAGACTCTGGATCAGTACCCATGGATTGGAGGGTAGCTAATGTTACCCCACTGTTCAAAAAAGGTGGCAGAGAAAAAGCGGGGAATTATAGACCGGTAAGCCTGACATCGGTAGTGGGGAAAATGCTAGAGTCCATTATAAAACATGTAATAGCAGAGCACTTGGAAAGCAGTGACGGGATCGGACAAAGTCAACATGGATTTACAAAAGGTAAATCATGCTTGACTAATCTACTGGAATATTTTGAGGATGTAACTGGTAAAATAGATAAGGGAGAACCAGTGGCTGTGGTGTATTTGGACTTTCAGAAGGCTTTCGATAAGGTCCCGCATAAGAGGTTAGCGTGCAAAATTAAGGCACATGGGATTGGGGGCAAGGTATTGACTTGGATAGAGAACTGGTTGGCGGACAGAAAGCAAAGAGTTGGAATAAACGGGTCGTTTTCCGATTGGCAGGCAGTGACTAGTGGGGTACCGCAAGGATCGGTCCTAGGACCCCAGCTGTTCACAATATATATTAATGATCTGGACGAGGGAATTGGATGTAATATCTCCAAATTTGCAGACGACACAAAGCTGGGTGGGAGGGTATGCTGTGAGGAGGATGTCATGAAACTCCAGTACGATTTGGACAGGTTGGATGATTGGGCAGAAACATGGCAAATGCACTATAATGTGGATCAATGTGAGGTTATCCACTTTGGTGGCAAAAACAGGAAGGCAGATTATTATTTGAATGGCAATAGAGTGGGAGAAGGGGAAGTGCAAAGAGACCTAGGTGTTCTTGTGAACCAGTCGCTGAAGGTAAGCATGCAGGTGCAGCAGGCGGTTAAGAAGGCAAATGGTATGTTGGCCTTCGTAGCAAGAAGGTTCGAGTACAAGAACAAGGATGTCTTGCTGCAGTTGTACAGGGCCTTGGTGAGACCGCACCTTGAGTATTGTGTGCAGTTTTGGTCACCTTACCTGAGGAAGGACGCTCTTGCCATGGAGGGAGTGCAGCGAAGATTCACCAGGCTGATACCTGGGATGGCAGGAATGACGTACGAGGAGAGATTGTGTCAATTGGGCTTATACTCACTGGAGTTTAGAAGATTGAGAGGGGATCTCATCGAAACCTATAAAATTCTGTCAGGTCTGGACAGACTAGATGCAGAAAGGATGTTTCTGATGGCCGGGGAGTCCAGAACCAGGGGTCATAGTCTAAGGATAAAGGGTAAGCCATTTAGGACTGAAATGAGGAGGAATTTCTTCACCCAGAGAGTGGTGAACCTGTGGAATTCTCTGCCACAGAGGGCGGTGGAGGCCAGTTCATTAAATATATTCAGAAAGAGTTGGATATATTTCTTAAGGCTAAAGGGATCAAGGGATATGGGGAGAAGGCAGGGACAGGGTACTGAATTTGGATGATCAGCCATGATCTCATTGAATGGCGGAGCAGGCTCGAAGGGCCGAATGGCCTACTCCTTCTCCTATCTTCTATGTTTCTATGTTTCTATGTTTCCTGATTTACAGCTATTTCTGGGATGTTACTTGTATTCTCTATAATGAAGACCGATGCAAAATACCTGTTCAATTCAACTGCCATCTCCTTATTTTCCATTATTAATTCCCCAGACTCACTTTTTATAGGACCAACACTCACTTTGTTAACTCTTTTCTTTTTTAAATATCTATAGAAACTCTTACTATCAGTTTTTATATTTCTAGCTAGCTTTCTCTCGTACTCTAATTTTTCTCTCCTTATTAATCTTTTATTTATTCTTTGCTGTTTTTTATATTCTGTCCAATCTTCTGACTTGCCACCCATCTTTGTGCAATTATATGCTTTTTCTTTAAGTTTAATACTATCTTTAACTTTTTTAGTTAACCACGGATGGTGGGTCCTCCCCTCGGAATTTTTCTTTCTTTTCGGAATGTATATATTCTGTGTATTTTGAAGTATCCCCTTAAATGTCTGCCACTGCAACGCTATTGACCTATCCCTTAACCTAATTTGCCAGTTCACTTTAGCTAGCTCTGCTTTCATGCCCTCATAATTGCCTGTATTTAAGTTTAAAATACTAGTCTTGGACCCACTCTTCTCTCTCTCAAACTGAATGTAAAATTCAATCATATTATGATCGCTGCTACCTAGGGGCGCCTTCACTATGAGGTCATTAATTAATCCTATCTCATTGCACAATACCAAGTCTAGTATAGCCTGCTCTCTGGTTGGCTCCAGAACGTGCTGTTGTAAGAAACTATCCTGCAAACATTTCATGAACTCCTCATCTATGCTACCTTTGCTCATCTGATTTTTCCAACCTATATGCTGATTAAAATCCCCCATGATTATTGGCGTACCCTTCTGATACGCTTATCAATTACTCCATAAAAGGCGATGAATTAGGAAAGTAATGAAGAGGTTTTTATTAACTAAAGAACAGAGCATGCCTCTCGTGGCCAACTGGTTCCAAGAAGGAAGTGGGTTGCCGAAACACCCACCTTTATACCTGGTCATGTGGGCGGAGCCAGCTGAGGCATGCATTGGTACACAGCGCCAACCAGAGGTAACAATATGCAATAACGATAACAGTAGGATACAATAACAGTGGTTTACCACATTCACCCCTTGTTTAAAATTTAGTCCGACGGGGTGAAGTGTACTACAAGTTCGTGTAGGTAAGTCTATCAGGAGGCCTTGTATGACGTCCTGATCGTCGTGGTGGCGGCGGCGGTGGTGCAGTATCCAACGTCGAATCTGGTGTCTGGGTGGTCAACGAAGGGTCCTGGGGCTCCGGCATGCCGTCTACAGGGGTTGGGTTGGGAGAAGTGGTGGGGGATAACAGTGGTAATTCAGGGGCACCCGAGGGTGCGAAGTCTTGTATGGAGACCGTGTCCTCCCGCCCGTCTGGGTACGCCACGTAGGCATACTGGGGGTTGGCGTGTAGGAGGTTCACCCTCTCGACCAGGGGGTCCGTTTTATGGGTCCTCACGTGCCTCCGCAGTAGGATGGGCCCAGGAGAAGTCAGCCATGTCAGTAGCGAGGTTCCCGATGTGGACTTCCTGGGGAAAACGAACATTTGCTCATGAGGGGTGGCATTAGTGGCAGTACAAAGCAGTGACCGGATGGAGTGGAGCGCCGCAGGGAGGACCTCCTGCCAGCGAGAGGTCGGAAGGCCCTTAGATTTTAAGGCTAAGAGGACGGCCTTCCAAACCGTCGCGTTCTCTCTTTCCACCTGGCCGTTCCCCCGGGGGTTATAGCTGGTGGTCCTGCTCGTAGCAATACCTCTCGCGAGCAGGTACTGACGAAGTTCGTCGCTCATGAAAGATGAGCCCCTGTCGCTATGTATATAGCTAGGGAACCCGAACAGGGCGAAGAGGTCATTCAGACATTTGATGACCGTGGTACTGGTCATGTCTGGGCAAGGGATGGTGAACGGGAAACAGGAGTACTCATCAATTATGTTGAGGAAGTACACGTTGCGGTCAGAGGAGGGGAGGGGCCCTTTAAAATCGACGCTCAGGCGCTCGAAGGGGCGAGTGGCCTTGATCAGGCTTGCTCTGTCTGGCCTATAAAAATGCGGTTTGCACTCGGCACAGATTTGGCAGTTCCTGGTCATGGTCCTGACCTCCTCGATGGAGTAGGGCAGGTTACGGGATTTGATGAAATGGAAGAACCTGGTGACCCCCGGGTGGCAGAGGTCATTGTGGAGGGACTGCAGTCTATTAACCTGCGCGTTGGCGCATGTACCACGTGATAGGGCATCTGGGGGCTCATTGAGTTTCCCGGGCCGGTACAAGATATCGTAATTGTAGGTGGAGAGTTCAATTCTCCACCTCAAGATCTTGTCGTTCTTGATTTTGCCCCTCTGCTTATTATTGAACATAAAAGCAACTGAACGCTGGTCAGTGAGAAGGGTAAACCATTTTCTGGCCAGGTAATGCCTCCAGTGACGCACCGCTTCCACAATAGCCTGGGCCTCCTTTTTGACAGAGGAGTGTCGAATCTCGGGGCCCTGGAGGGTCCTTGAGAAAAAGGCCACGGGTCTCCCCGCCTGGTTAAGGGTCGCAGCTAGGGCGAAGTCGGATGCATCGCTCTCCACTTGGAAGGGGATGCACTCATCCACTGCGTGCATTGTGGCCTTCGCAATATCGCTCTTGATAAGAGTGAAGGCTGCACACGCCTCTGGTGTCAGGGGGAAGGAGGTGGATTTGATGAGGGGTCTGGCTTTGTCCGCATAGTGGGGCACCCACTGAGCATAGTAAGAGAAAAACCCCAGGCATCTCTTCAGTGCTCTTTGGCAGTGGGGGAGGGGGAGCTCCATAAGGGGGCGCATTCTGTCGGGGTCGGGCCCGAGGACTCCGTTCTCCACTACGCAGCCGAGAATGGCAAGGCGTTTGGTGCGAAACATACATTTCTCCTTATTGTACGTTAGGTTCAGCCGCTGGGCTGTACGGAGGAATTTTTCTAGATTAGCGTCATGGTCCTGCTGGTCGTGGCCGCAGATGGTGACGTTATCCAGGTAGGGAAAGGTGGCCTGCAGCGCGTTCTGGTCAACCATCCGGTCCATCTCCCTTTGGAAGACCGAAACCCCGTTGGTGACGCCGAAGGGAACCCTAAGGAAGTGGTAGAGGCGGCCGTTCGCCTCGAAGGCAGTATACTGGCGGTCCTCATGGCGGATGGGGAGTTGGTGGTATGCTGACTTAAGGTCAATGGTGGAGAATACTCTGTATTGCGCAATCTGATTGACCATATCAGATATGTGAGGAAGGGGGTATGCGTCCAGCTGAGTGTACCGGTTTATGGTTTGGCTGTAGTCAATGACCAGGCGGCGTTTATCGGTGGTTTTAACGACTACAACCTGGGCTCGCCAGGGGCTGGTGCTCCCTTCGATAATGCCCTCCTTCAGGAGCCGCTCCACCTCAGAGCTAATAAAAGCTCTGTCCCCGGCGCTGTACCGCCTGCTCTTGGTAGCGATGGGTTTACAGTCGCGGGTGAGGTTAGCGAACAAGGGAGGGGGGGGGACTTTGAGTGTGGAAAGGCTGCAAGTGGTGTGCGGCGGGCGATTTAAAAGGTGTTGGTTGCAGACTGTGAGTGGGGGGAGGGGTCCACCGTATGCTAATGTGACACTTTTAAGGTGGCACTGAAAATCCAACCCTAGCAGCACGGCAGCGCAAAGACGGGGCAGGACAAGAAGTTTAAAATTTTTATATTCTGTGCCCCTAACCGAAAGGGTCACCACACAGTAGCCGCCGACGTCCATTGAATGGGACTTAGACGCCATAGAAATCCGATGGCGCGTTGGCAGGACCGTGAGGGAGTGGCTACGTACCGTGTCGGGGTGAATAAAACTCTCTGTGCTCCCGCTGTCAAATAGGCAAGTGGTGGCGCGGCCGTTTACCGTGATGTCCATCATGGACCTGGACAGATGATGAGGCATGGCTTGCTCCAGCGTAACGGAGGCCAGTGTATGGCTTAGTGAGTCGATATGGTCGTCCGACGAGACGGTGGTCGAGTCCGGAGACAAAATGGCGGTTGAGTGCGGCGGACAAAATGGCGGCGGCCATGATTCAGGTCCCCATGCGGCCGGAGGTGCACAAAATGGCGGATAAGATGGCTGCCCCCACGGTTCGCACGCGGCGCTGCTGGCGTTCGCGGGTTTCCCCCTGCAGGCATTGGCGTAATGGCCTTTCTTCCCGCAGCCCGAGCAGGTAGCGGCCTTAGCCGGGCAGCGCGCTCTAGGGTGTTTTAACTGGCCACAGAAATAGCATTTTTGGGCCTGGTTACGGGGCATCGCTGCAGTTGGTACCGGGGGCGGCGGTCCCGGTTGATTTCAGGACATCGCTGCAGCAGTTGGTACCGGGGGCGGCGGTCCCATGTCCCAAGGTCGCGATGGCCATGGCGCGGCGCCGTTACGTGAGTATGCTTCGAGGTTTCGGTGGGCCGCATCTAACAAGAGCGCAAGGGTTACGGCCGTCTTCAGGTCGAGCTACTTGCTTTCGAGCAGTCTCTGCCGGGAGTAGTCGGACTGGAGGCCCCTAACGAAGGCATCACAGGTAAGTCCCTCCGCGTGCCCCGCAGCCGTTACCTCCTTACAGTCGCAGTCCCTGCAGAGTGCCTGTAACGCCCGTAAAAATGCCTCTACTGATTCCCCCGGTTGCTGCCTGCGGGATCCCAAGAGGTGTCTGGCGTAAATCGTGTTCACTGGGCGCGTGTATTGCCCTTTTAGTAGTTCGAGGGCCACCGTGTACGTAGTAGCATCCCGGATGAGTGTATATACTTGAGGGCTCATCTGGGCGGTCAAAACTTTTAGTTTGTTCTCCTCCGATGTCACGGCGGAGGCTTCTAGGAAGGATGCAAAGCAGCTCAGCCAGTGTTCAAAATTGGTCGATGAACCCGCTGCTTGAGGGTCGAGGTCCAGGCATGCTGGTCTGAGGGCTCGCAGCAACGCCTGCTGTTGTTGCTGTTCAGGTGTCGACATTTTACTTTTAGTTAATAAAATTGATACGCTTATCAATTACTCCATAAAAGGCGATGAATTAGGAAAGTAATGAAGAGGTTTTTATTAACTAAAGAACAGAGCATGCCTCTCGTGGCCAACTGGTTCCAAGAAGGAAGTGGGTTGCCGAAACACCCACCTTTATACCTGGTCATGTGGGCGGAGCCAGCTGAGGCATGCATTGGTACACAGCGCCAACCAGAGGTAACAATATGCAATAACGATAACAGTAGGATACAATAACAGTGGTTTACCACACCTTCTGACAAGCTCCCATTATTTCTTCCTCTATACTCCATCCTACCATGTGGTTACTGTTAGGGGGCCTGTACACCACTCCCACAAGTGACTTCTTGCCTTTATTATTTCTCATCTCTACCTAAACCACTTCTACATCCTGGTTTCCTGAACTTAGGTCATCCCTCTCTATTGTGCTAATACCATCATTAATTAACAGAGCCACCCCTCCACCTTTTCCCACCTCCCTGTCCTTCCTAAATGTCATGTATCCTTCAATATTCAGGTCCTAATCTATGTCATCCTGCAGCCATGTTTCTGTAATGGCTATCAGATTGTATTTATTTATTTCTATTTGCGCTATCAGTTCATCTGTTTTGTTTCAAATGCTACGTGCATTCAGATGCAGAGCCTTTAGTTTTGTCCTTTTATTATTTTTGTAACCTCTAGCCTTATCTGTTGATTTACTCTTAGATTTGTACTCTCTATCCCATATTAATAGCTTTCTCTATTGCCTTGTCTCTAATCTTTGAATTACCACATCTTCCCCAATTTGATCCCTTGCCCCCAATATTTAGTTTAAAGTCCTCTCTACCGCCCTAGTTATATGACTCGCCAGAACACTAGTCCCAGCACGGTTCAGGTGAAGACCATCCCAACGATACAGATCCCACTTTTCCCCAGTACTGGTGCCAGTGCCCCAGGAATTGAAACCCATTCCTCCCACACTAGTCTTTGAGCCACGTATTCATCTCTCTAATTTTATTTACCTTATGCCAATTTGCTCATGGCTCAGGTAATAATGCAGACATTATTACCCTTGAGGTTCTGCTTTTTAATTTAGCCCCTAGCTGCTCATACTCTCTCAGCAGAACCTCTTTCCTAGTTGGTACCTACATGGACCACAACTACTGGCTCCCCCCCCTCCCATTGCAAGTTCCTCTCCAGCCCAGAGCAGATGTCCTGAACCCTGGCACCGGGCAGGCAACACAGCCATCTGGACTCTCACTCTTGGCTGCAGAGAACTGTATCTATCCCCCTGACTATGCTGTCCCCTATTACCACTACATTCCTATTAACTCCCCCCCGCTTGAATGGCTTCCTGTACCTCGGTGCTATGGTCAGTTTGCTCAGCCACCACTTTCATCCATACAGGCCGCAAGAACCTCAAACCTGTTGGACAATTGCAAAGGCTGAGGCTCCTCCACCTCCTGGGTCCCCATACCTGCCTCATTCGCAGCCACATCCTCCTGTCCCTGACCACTGGCCAAATCAGAAGACCCTATCCTAAGGGGTGTGACTGCCTCCTGGAATAAAGTGTCCAGGTAACTTTCCCCCTCCCTGATGCATCTCAGAGTCCGCAGCTCGGCCTCCAGCTCATCAACTCTGAGCCGAAGCTCCTCAAGCCGCAGACACTTACCGCAGATGTGTTCGCCCTGGATCACACTGGCGTCCAGGAGCTCCCACATACTGCAGTCGCAACACATCACCTGCCCTGCCATCTTTATTGAGTCTTAATTAATTAATTTTTATTAATGAATAATTAACAAACCCTACTACACCTAATAAGATTTATTACTGCTAGTAAACTAGTACTAATGAAACCTTACAATTACTAATACATTTCCTGGGCTTTAAAAGATAAGGGAAGTGAGCAAAATACTCACCAACCAATCACTTACCCTTTTCCCTGTGATGTCACCTTTTATTTTTCTCCAGATGTGGTGGGGGGGGTGGGCGGGGGTCACAGAGCCGAACTCCCGCTGGTTCTCTGTCCCCTCTTGTGCAGCTTTTTAGCTCCTGCTCTCCTGGAAGCTGACAAAGATAGAAAAAGAAAGGAACACCACCCTCCCCTCACACCCTCACTCCCCTCACTCATCAAACTCGCAGCTTAACACTCTGTTCCGATCTGCACTCCAAAGGTCACATCATTCAGCTGAAATGTTGAACTGAGGCCCCATCTATCTGTTCTCTTGGTAAAAGTGGCGCTTAAAAATCCCATGGCACTAGTTGAACGAGAGCTGGCAGTCAGACAGTGAGGTCATGTGCTTTTTTTCAAAACTCTGCAGTATAGAAATGGTTCTTCCTTTTTTCATCCTCCAGAAAAAAGTGCTTAATGTTTTACTATTTTTTATTCATTCACGGGATATGCCCATCCCTAATTGCCCTTGAGAAGGTGGCAGTGAGCCACCTTCTTGAACCGCTACAGTTTGTGTGGTGATGTTACTCCCACAGTGCTGTTAGGTAGGGAGCAATGTTCCCTGTAAACTGTGCTTTGTTCTGCGAGGCCTGTTTCTTTTAATGTGCGATCCCTCTAAATTTCTGCGCATGCACAGTCTTTACAATGTAAAGGCGGAGAGCGGCCTTGCAGGACCTTTTAGATTATTACATGGCCGCATGCGCGCCTTAGCAGGAACATTGGTAAGGAAGTCCAAAACTTTGACCCAACGACAATGAAGGACCGGCAATATATTTCCACATCAGGATGGTGTGTGACTTGGAGGGGCACTTTGAGGTGGTGGTGTTCCCATGCACCTGCTGCCCTGGTCCTTCTAGGTGGTAGAGATCGTGGGTTTGGGAGGTGCTGTCGAAGAAACCTTGGCGAGTTGCTGCACAGCATCTTGCAAATGGTACACACTGTAGCCACGGTACGCCGGTGGTGGAGGGAGTGAACGTTTAAGGTGGTGGATGGGGTGCCAATCAAGCGGGCTGCTTTGTCCTGGGTGGTATAGAGCTTCTTGAGTTTTGTTGGAGCTGCACTCATTCAGGCAAGTGGAGAGTATTCCATCACACTCCTGACTTGTGCCTTGTAGATGGTGGAAAGACTTTGGGGAGTCAGGAGGTGAGTCACTTGCCACAGAATACCCAGCCTCTGACCTGCTCTTGTAGCCACAGTATTTATGTGACTGGTCCAGTTAAGTTTCTGTTCAACGGTAACCCCCTCAGGATGTTGATGGTGGGGGATTCAATGATGGTAATGCCGTTGAATGTCAAGGGGAGGTGGTTAGATTTTCTCTTGTTGGAGGTGGTCATTGCCTGGCACTTGTGTGGTGCGAATGTTACTTGCTACTTATCAGCCCAAGTCTGAATGTTGTCCAGGACTTGCTGTATGCGGGCACAGACTGTTTCATTATCTGAGGAGTTGCAAATGGAGCTGTGCATGCATCAGCAAACATCCCCACTTCTGACCTTATGATGGAGGGAAGGTCATTGATGAAGCAGCTGAAGTTGATTGAGCCTCGGACACTGCCCTGAGGAACTCCTGCAGCGATGTCCTGGGGCTGAGATGATTGGCCTGAATAAGAGGCCATTGTTAAATAAGATGAATAGATTAAACTTCTTCCCTTTCCTATTAACAGATATATTGATCTGCGGGAAAATCCACTTGACATTATAGAAGATGAGATGCTCAGTGAAATCTTTGAAGATGGTGAAGATCAAGAAGAATTTGAAAAACACTTGATGCAAATGTACTTTCAGGATCTGAAAGAAAGAGGTAACTGCTGGATTATCTTTACAATCTATTCTCTGCCTACAAATAACAGTAATGGGAAGTAATGGTGTAAAGATGAAGTTTTGCTGGCGAAGCTTTGTTCATTTGCATGCAAATTGGAGATTTTTTTTATTGAGAAACTAGGTAAAGAGCCATATCGCAGGTTTGGTTTTTAACTAGAAAGTTAAAAAGACTAGGAAAGAGGAGTAAAATCAAGAAGGAGTAGTTAGGCATCAGCAAGCTTTTGTTTGAAAGTCTCCAAATTGTAGGAGGGAAAGACCAAGGGAGGAACTAAGTCCCATTATTTTAACTTCCTGGAAATCGAGTTAGATTAGGAGATGGTCTGCAAAGGGATATAGATAGACTAAGTGAGTGGGCAGTAAGGTGGCAGATGGAATATAATGTAGGGAAATGTAAGGTTATTCACTTTAGTAGGAAGAATATTATTACTGTATTTCTATTAGTAGTTTATCATTGTTATGCCATATTTATTCTAATGTTGGGAGGACTCATAAAAATCAACATTTCATTGTGCAGTACACACGTCTGCTGCATATATGACAAATAAAAAAATTGAATTGAACTGAGAATAGAAATACAGAATATTTTTTAAATGGTGAGAAACTTTCAAATGTTGGTGTTGTAAGGGTTGGGGGCTTCTTTAAACTGGTCAGGTCCTGCTGTTCTGCCCTGCAAGGGCTGTGTGCAAAATTCCCCGCCCAAAGAGTCCAATACACAAGAGAAAGCTGTGATTGGCTAACTCAAAGTGGTTAGACTGGGTTAATGTGTCTTCCGGAGCTCCCTGGGCTGAAACAAAAGAGAGATACAACAGCCCTATTATCCAGAATGCTAAGTGATTTAGACCCATTCAATTGTTAAACGTTTCCCATTCAAGGTACAAAAGTCTCTTCTGCAGTTTAGATGTATCCACTCGATATACAAACAAATGCTAATAGCATTCGATTGCTTTGTAAACAAAGCATTGTCCTTTGTCTTCGGCCATGTGGTGACAGCCATTTTTATCCCTGGAAATTTAAAAGTACAATGCCCAGGGATTCTTTAATCAAAAAAATTGATCTTCAGAACTGTAAATTATTACGAATTCTTACAATCCGCCCTTGGATACTTCCAGCTTGCTTGTAGTATCCTCTTGAAGAAATGAGCAATGATTTCTGACCCCTCACAAACAACCATCCCCTGTATTTACCTAATAGCTATCTGCCACTGATCCCCGTCCCGTCTATTCCCCTTAAATTCAAGAAAAAAAACCACCATGGTACGGTAGGCATCTTACAGATACTTCAGTTTTCAACAAGGGGTCTCATACCCCTACACGCTTGTAAAATTATACAGTGTAAGCTAAATTTACAATCACCTTTTTACATCATAAGTTATTACAAAATGTTACAATCTTAGTTACACAATGTAATCAAAATGATCCCAAGCATGGAGAGGGTCCTACGCCTCTGCTCAACTTGGAGTTGTCACAAACTGTTCCCAAGCACGGAGAGGATCCTACGCCTCTGCTCAACTTGGGGCTGCAACACAAAATACAAAAAATCATTAAACAACATACTTAAATGAACCCCGATCATCATGTGCCGATGATGGGTCGTGAAATTCGAGTGGGCATTGCTCCTCCCACTCGGGCAGTAAAAGTACCTTCCACCCCCCTTTGATCGTCTTAAACTTTAAAACAGGCAGAATGGATTTACCGACCAGCCTGCTCCGCCAGCCCCGAACCATTCCCTTGTCCCTTTGTGGAGGCGGGGTACCCCTCACGTTTAAAATTACCTTGGCACAGACCGAGACCAGGGAGTATGGGATCTCATGACTCCCAGTCCCTCCCCCTCCCGTCTTCCCTCGACTGGCTGCAGAAAATGATGGGTGCCTGTGTGGCGGCTCTCCCTGGCCCCACACTGATCCGGCCACCCACTCATCCTTCCCAGCCACACTTATCCTCTTTGCCCGTGGGCCCCCGGGTGAGTTCCTCCCTCCCCCGACCGCACCCATGCGACTCTTGGGTCTCTCCCTCCTCTATACGATCTTTCCCGGGCCATCACCACCCACCCCCGAGGAACGCGTCCCTATGACCAGGCGCCCGCGCTTCCCCATCATGACTCCTCAACAGCGAGGTCTCCCGCAAGTGAACTTCGGTCAGGATAGTGCTGGGTTGGGGGCCGTGCCCCACCCAGCTGGGGCCATCTCCTCCCCGTAGGAGGAGTAGGCAAATTCCTCTGGACTCTGTCCGGTTTTTCCCGAAGATCGCTGCGGGGTCTCCTGGATTTGTCCAGTGGCGAGGTGATCCCCAACATTTCGTATCTTCATTCGATGTCCAGCTCAGGCTGGGCGAACATGGCTGCTTCATTTTCCCATCTCCTGCAAAAACTTAAAAGGGACATGCAGCCAGGTCTCACTGACCTGCTGCCTTAGGTGGAGACATTGTCGGGTCCCTCGACCTCGGACCAAAAATACAAACATTTGGCACACATGTAAACTTAAACTCTTTGCACTTTAACTTAAAACTAGTTAAATCAACAAAACTTAAAATACACCTTAAAAGCACGCTATATACACACACATAGCTATAATACAGATGCCGCCCATCTCCGGACGGCCAGACTAATCTCTGGCACTGTCACAGATTGCTGCTGGCTGCAGTGAAGCTGGACTGCCTCCTGTCTCTGGTCCCCCGCAGCTTATGGCTGTTGAGTGGGGACCCCTGTTCTCTGGCTTCTCCCTGGCTCGGGAGCCCGCCCTACTCCATTGTAAAGTGGGTGACCATGCTTTCTTAGGCTGGGGCACCCACTGAGACCTTCTGAGGGGTGTCTCTATGGAGGAAACTTTGGCTGGCGGACCCTGAGCTTGGGTCACAGCCCCAGCTGGCTGGGCACCTTCTCCCCCATGTCCAAATAGCCCGCACTGTATAATGTACCTGGCAGCCTGCCGGTGCAAATCTCTCTCTGGGTTTGTCTGCTCTTCCCTGCCCACTCCTGTGCTGGGGGCAGGTATACTCTCACCACCCGCTGCTGGTGGCTGGAAATTTTCCTCCCCATGTTTAAAACCTGGTGTCAGCTCCCTCCCTAAGTCTCCTGCAAGAGGGATTGCTATCCCTGCCCCCGCAGGGTCCCACATCATGGGGGGGAGGCACGCTAGAAGCGGGCTGGGAAGCTGGTCCCTTTAAACAGGCCACAGTGCCTGTCTTTACAGGCGGTGAACTTGAACTTGCCTTGTACAATTTTTCTGCTAAAATTCGCAGGGCTACCCACATACTGAAAATGAGAGAAACTACAGCTGATGCTTTCTCCAGATCCAGACCACTTATTAAATCAAAAACTGCCTCCACTCCTACCTGGCTCGCCATTGTAAGGGTTGGGGGCTTCTTTAAACTGGTTTAAAGTAATTTTCCTGGTCTTGCAGCCTTTGCCTGCACTCTGACCAATTCCAATAAAACCAATTTTAAAACAGCGGTTCCGAATCGCTACCCCTCCTTTAGTTCTGAGTGGAGGAACTTATAATTAATGATATTAAAACGGAACAACTGGTTTGGATGAGAGAAAAAAATCAAGTTTTATTACCTAAATAAACTACAATCCAAAGAATAAACTATACCACACGAACACAGTAATTACAGTAAAACTATATAACAGGGGGTTGCAGATGGCGAAAACGAGGGATACAATGGCTACAATGTTATTTAAACAATCTTAGCAATACCCTTAAATCACCACCCCTTAACTCCTGCTAGGTTGCCTTGTTGAGGAGTCAGAACACTCTGCTCACCTGTGGTCCAGCGAAGTAAGAGGCCAGATAGCTTCTCAGCAGCTATCTTTATACCTGGTCAGGTCCTGCTGTTCTGCCCTGCAAGGGCTGTGTGCAAAATTCCCCGCCCAAAGAGTCCAATACACAAGAGAAAGCTGTGATTGGCTAACTCAAAGTGGTTAGACTGGGTTAATGTGTCTTCCGGAGCTCCCTGGGCTGAAACAAAAGAGAATGCAACAGCCCTATTGTCCAGAATGCTAAGTGATTTAGACCCATTCAATTGTTAAACGTTTCCCATTCAAGGTACAAAAGTCTCTTCTGCAGTTTAGATGTATCCACTCGATATACAAACAAATGCTAATAGCATTCGATTGCTTTGTAAACAAAGCATTGTCCTTTGTCTTTGGCCATGTGGCGACAGCCATTTTTATCCCTGGAAATTTAAAAGCACAATGCCCAGGGATTCTTTAATCAAAAAAATTGATCTTCAGAACTGTAAATTATTGCGAATTCTTAGTGTTCAGAGAGATTTGGGTGTCCTCGTGCAAGAAACACAGAAAGCTGGCATGTTGGCCTTTATTGCAAGGGGGTTGGAGTATAAGAGTAAGGAAGGGGGTGGTTTTGCCAATGGGGCGCTTTTGGAGGCGGGTCTCCCACTTGTCGGGTTTCAGTCCTGCCTCCAACAGCTTATGGCCAACTCACGCTATTTTCCCTTGATTGACCTTGTTAAGCCCACCCAGTGGGCTTAGCAGGCCAATTAAGGGAAAGCCGATTGCAGAGAACGTCAACGTATGACGTTTTTGACAGATGAATTGTCATCATTTGATAGCTCTGTGAAGCTGTGAAACAGTGACATTCTCTGTAGTTTGATGAGGTCTTGAATTCAAGACCTCATCAAACATCTTTCTTTTGCAGAAATAAGATGGTTGTTGCAGTGGAGAATGCAACGGCCATCTGTCATCTCCAATGCGGACGGGCGAGACTCTCCGCATACACACCGACTGAAGCCTGCAGGAAGAAACAAAGGTAAGTACACTTTTAATAACACTTTGCACTTACCTCAGATACTCATCTCTCCACACTTGCACCCATCACTTACCTTCACAGCACACTTTTGCACCCCCCCGACCCCCGCAGACCCACTACTCGTCTCGCTGATCTGGCGGATTTCGGAGTCTTCGGGAAGCCCGCACTGTGAGGGCAAAAAGGGGATAATCCTATTTTCTGCCTGTTAACTACCTGTTAACAGGCAGTTAATAGGCTTTAATCCCTTTCCACCTCCAAGGAGACGGGACCCGACGCGGGACAGCTACCCGCCTCCTGGGAAGATGGCATGGGGGCGGGTTGGCCACCCGCCCACAAATTCTGCCATTTTCCCGGCAGTCCCACCTCCATACCTGCCTCTCCAGGGCTGGCAAGATCGCGCCCGAAGTCTTGCTACAATTGTACAGCGCCTTGGTGAGACCACACCTGGAGTACTGTGCACAGTTTTGGTCTCCTTACCTAAGGAAGGATATACTTGCCTTGGAGGCGGTGCAACGAAGGTTCACTAGATTGATTCCTGGGATGAGAGGGCTGACCTATGATGAGAGATTGTGTAGAATGGGCCTATATGCTCTAACGTTTAGAAGAATAAGAGGTGATCTCATTGAAACATAAAAGATTCTGAGGGGGCTTGATAGGGTAGATGCTGAGAGGTTGTTTCCCCTGGCTGGAGTGTCAAGTACTAGCAGGCATAGTCTCAGGATAAGGGGTAGGCCATTTAAGACTGAGATGAGGAAGAATTTCTTCACTCAGAGGGTTGTGAATCTTTGTAATTCTCTGCCCCAGAGGGCTGTGAATGCTGAGTGTGAAGGTTGAGATAGATAGATTTTTGGGCTCTAGGGGAATCAAGCGATATGGTGATCAGGCGGGAAAGTGGAGTTGAGGTCGATGATCAGCCATGATCTTAGTGAATGATGGAGCAGGCTCGGGGGGCCATATGGCCTACTCCTGCTCTTATTTCTTATGTTCTTATGGTGCAATGAGTCTCAATTTCAGCACAGTGAGTTAATAGAGGATAAGCAGAAATTGGAGGAGATACTTAACAAATACTTTACATCAGCATTTATAAAAGAAAAAGATATTGGGGAGGGGTATATTCTGAATTGGTTAAAAGTAAGATGACAGATATTAGAACAAATAAGAGAAAATTATTGGATAATTTAGTTAAGTTAAAGCAGGACAAAGTGCTGGGATCTGAAGGGATACTGTGGTGTATGTGCCTTTAAGAGCCCAGGTGTGCTGTAATGCCGGTAATTGCCACTTGGGCTATATAAGCCTGTGCATTGTGTATATCCGTTAGAACCCCCCCCCCCCAGACTTTGCTTAGTAAATACCTATGAACCAACTCCTGTCTTCAGTGTCTTTATCAACACACGGACACTACAGTGGCGACGAAGTGGAAACGGACTTACCTGCAATTCGGCAGCACCTCAAGGACATCGATTCCTCGGGCGTCCAGAAGATTCAAGGAAGTGAGAGAAGCTGTGGTTTCACCAGCTGGCCAAGCTGGTGGCAGGTACTGCGCTAATCCTTCCTGGGCGTCAGGCTGGGGCTCCAGCGGCGGGCTCTACAGCTGAGACAGGCAGCGAAATCGGAGGCAAGCAATAACGGACTGGGAGGGAGCACTCGGGAGACGGCCGGCGCGGCAAGCAGGTCAGCGTTCAGACCTCTGGCGGGAACAAGTCTCCAACAGTAAATTTTTAAAAAAAGAGAACGGAAACCGCAGTAAACAGCGTTGTTATCGGCAGCAGCGGCGGGGAAGCGCGGGAAGCACCATATCTTTGCTACAGAAAAGAAAAAAAAGCGCGGCAAGCGCCATATCTTTTCTGAAATGCCTAAATCTGGTCATATTGATGCTTTTGATAGCGAAATAGAGGATTGGACCACATACGTGGAAAGAATAGAGGTATATTGCACTGCAAATGGAATAGAAGATGAAAAAAAAGCTTCAGTACTTCTGAACTTAATGGGCGCAAAGACATACGAGCTGTTACGAAATTTAATCACTCCAGCCAAATCAAAGGACAAGAATTTTAAAGAAATTGTTGATACCCTGCAGGAGCACTTAAACCCAACACCGCTGCTGATAGCGGAACGATTCAAGTTCTTCAAGAGAAATCAACACAAGAATGAAAGTAACGCTGATTACCTAACTGAATTAAGAAAGCTATCAAAGTACTGCCAATTCAGGGCAGGACTATCAGATTATCTTTGAGACAAATTCGTTTGCGGTCTTGTAAGTGAAGGAACACAAAAAAGACTGCTTTCTGAAAAAGATTTAACATTGGACAAAGCTTTCAGTATGGCTGTATCATACGAAGCAGCAGCAAAAGGAGCTGCAGAGATACAACAAAAGACACAGGACTTCGGCACCCATGAAATGACACAGGGTTTCGAACGATGTTATCGCTGCGGCAGACCCACCCATAACCAGAGGGACTGCTGGTTCAAGGACAAAGCATGCAGGCAATGCGGGAAGATTGGACACATTGCACGGGTATGCCGATCTGGACAAAATAAATCCACTGACAGAAAAAAAAAATCAATAAAGAAAAGTACAGGAAGGTACAAATGATGACGGACAGTAGCTCCGAAGACCAGAAGAGCGATAGCGACTTCGAAAACAAGAGACTAAGCTGTCTCAAATTACATAATGTACTTGGCAAAGATGATTACCAAACCATTTGGGTTACCCTCACAATAGCAGGGTCCCCAGTTAAAATGGAGCTAGATACAGGATCAGCTCTAACCGTAATAAATCGACGGGATTACGAGAGGCTATTTTCGCATATACCTCTAAAAGACACATCCATTATCTTAAAAACATATACGGGGCAGAAAGTATACCCCAAAGGAAAAATAAGGGTGCCTGTTGTATACAACGGCAAAGAAATACAAAAGTTGTATTTATACATTCTACAAGATGGTGGTCCACCGTTGTTGGGACGTGAATGGATCAGGAAGATACGTTTAGACTGGCACTCCATTCAGGCACTGACGGTGACCAGTAAGGAAAAAAACAATGATGACATCATACCTGAAAGATTAAAAGACATCTTGGCCAACGCCAAAGAAGTGTTTCAAGAGAAACTAGGAATCTTGAAAGGCATCACCGCCTCAATAAAAGTGGAAGATGCAGCAATTCCCAAATTTTTTAAGGCAAGACCGGTGCCATACGCAATACGTCCAGCAGTCGAGGCAGAGCTGGAGAATTTGGAAAAATCAGGCGTATTATCTAAAATAGATTGGAGCGAATGGGCAACACCCATCGTTCCAGTAATGAAAAAAGCATTGAATAAAGATAAATCTGAAGAACAGAGAAAAATTCGCATCTGTGGTGACTTCAAGGTGACTGTAAACCCAGTCCTTCACACAGTACAGTATCCTCTTCCGAGGATAGAAGATATTTTCGCCTCACTATCCGGAGGGAAACGTTTCACCAAAATTGACTTGGCACAGGCATATCTACAGATGGAGGTTGAGGAGGCCTCTAAAAAGTATCTCACGATAAACACACACAAAGGCCTGTACCAGTACAATCGACTGGTTTTTGGAGTAGCATCAGCTCCAGCTATCTGGCAAAGAGCTATGGAGCAAGTCCTGCAAGGGATTCCGGGGACTCAATGCTACCTAGACGACATCCTTATAACAGGAGAAAACGACAACGAGCACCTTGCCAATTTGGAGCAGGTGCTCACTAGGCTGAAAGAACGAGCGAATCGCCCCAAGTGCGAATTTTTCCAAAATCAGATATCATATTGTGGCCACATAATTAATAATGAAGGGTTGCATAAGTCACCTGAAAAAATTGAAGCAGTTATAAAAGCCCCAGCACCTGAAAATGTTTCACAATTAAGGTCGTTCCTGGGATTAATAAATTACTATCATAAATTTTTACCGAACTTATCAACTCTTCTACACCCTCTTAATGAACTTCTACAAACAGGAGTGATTTGGAAATGGAACGAAGACTGTAAACGTGCCTTCCATAAATGCAAAGACTTAATCACATCCGAAGAAGTTTTGGCTCATTACAACCCATCACTGCCAATCAGACTGGCGTGCGATGCATCCCCTTACGGCATAGGAGCAGTATTATCCCATAAATTCCCTGATGGCTCAGAACGGCCGATAGCTTTTGCGTCACGCTCATTAAACACAGCTGAACGTAACTATGCCCAAATCAACAGGGAAGCACTCAGCCTGGTATGGGGAGTGAAGAAATTCAACCATTACCTACACGGACAAAAATTTACCTTGTTGACTGACCATCAACCCCTCATCTCCATATTCAACCCTAAAAAAGGTGTTCCCATTATGACAGCGCAAAGGCTACAGAGGTGGTCCCTTTTTCTAGGGGCACACCAATACAACATAGAATACAAAGGGTCAAAACAGCATGGGAATGCTGACGGTTTATCGCGCCTACCGTTGCCAACGGTAGAAGAGGCACCTACAGTAGACCCAGTAGAGATGTTCCACTCTACCATAGTGGAATGTCTACCAGTGACAAATTCTGCCATTGAAAGGGAGACGAGAAATGACCCGACTCTCTCACGGGTCTACGATTTAACAGTGAAGGGATGGCCAGCACATGGCGAACCACTGTTGCCAGCATTCTCGCAAAGAAGAGAACAGCTGTCAGGGTGCCGAGGAACCTTGATGTGTGGATCCAGAGTGGTGATTCCACCCAAACTCCAGGATAAAGTGCTAAAGGAGCTTCACGAGGGGCATCTGGGTGGAGTGAAAATGAAGAACCTAGCTAGGGCGTTTGTATGGTGGCCAGGTATCGATGGAGACATCGAAGAAATGACCAAGAGCTGCCTAGGATGCCAGAAGGTCCAAAATGCTCCACCACAAGCCCCTCTACATCCATGGGAGTGGCCCTCATCTCCCTGGCAAAGGGTGCACATCGACTTTGCTGGTCCATTTATGGACTCAATGTTCTTAATCGCGGTTGATGCACACTCCAAGTGGCCGGAGGTAATAAAGATGTCCTCCACCACCACGGAAAAAACCATCACAGTATTAAGGACCATATTTGCCAGGGATGGGCTGCCAGAACAGCTATGTTCTGATAATGGACCGCAATTTGTGTCCGAAGAATTCAGAAAGTTCTTAAAAAACAATGGGGTTAAGCACTACACGTCCGCCCCATACCATCCCGCCACCAATGGATTGGCTGAAAGGTTTGTCCAGACCTTCAAGAAGGCCATAAAGGCCATGGGTAATGAAGACATAAAACTTCAGCACAAGGTGGATAACTTCTTATTCGCATACAGGAATGCAACACATATGGTTACCAACCAAACTCCCGCCATGATGTTCTTCAATAGAAACCTAAGATGCCGGCTGGATTTGGTCAAGCCCAACATCAGAAGGGACGTGGAGAACCGGCAGTTTCAAGGCATGAATGAAAGGCCAACTAGGGCCTTCCAGATAGGTCAACAGGTTTTGGCCCATGACTACCGTACCGAGAAATGGCAGCCTGGAACTATCTGCACACGACTAGGACCACTGATGTATACCGTGGACATCGGAGAAAGCATAATAAGGCGCCATGCTGACCAAATCATCAAGTCATCCGAAAAGGGACAACCTACACCACAACTCTATACATCTAACGATGAAGTAGAGATACCCATATCTACCTCCGATCCGGTGATACTGGAACCCGATGAACCCGACACTGGCATTCAGGCCGAATCAGCCTTGCCAGAAGAACCTACTACACCACCAGAAACTACTACACCCCCGAGGCGTTATCCGGACCGAGTCAGGAAGCCTCCTGAGAGACTAACTTATAATTAATTAACTACAGCAATGTATATTATTTTGCTTATAACATGTAATTAATAATTACTTAAAATATGATGTACTGGTTAGCTAAAAGGGGAGGAATTGTGGTGTATGTGCCTTTAAGAGCCCAGGTGTGCTGTAATGCCGGTAATTGCCACTCGGGCTATATAAGCCTGTATATTGTGTATATCTGTTAGAACCCCCCCCCCCAGACTTTGCTTAGTAAATACCTATGAACCAACTCCTGTCTTCAGTGTCTTTATCAACACACGGACACTACAGATACCATCACCAATGATCCTAAGGGAAGTGGAGGAAGAACTAACAAAAATTATACTTCACAGCTCTATTGCAATTGACAAGTGGATATTAGCCAATGTAATATCCATTTTCAAAAAGAGAAACAGAGTTTACCTGGGTAACTACAGGCCAATTAGTGTAACATCTGTGGCAGGGAAAATTTTGGAATCTTTAATTAAAGATGATATTACTGAAGATCTAAATGAAGAGAAAATAATTAAAAACAACCAACATGGATTTCAGAAAGGAGGACTGTGCTTGACAGAGTTCTTTGAGGAAGTGACAAACATCGTGGATGAGGGAAATGTAGTGGACGTAGTGTACATGGACTTTCAGAAAGCCTTTGACAAGGTACCACATAGGAGACTATTGGAGAAAATTAAGGAGTATGGAATTAGGGGAGTGCAGCAAATTAGATTAAAAACTGGTTAGAAGGGAGGAATCAAAGATTAGAGGGAGAATTCTAATTCTATTTTAACAGCCAAGGCTCATTTAAATGCAGCAAGTAAGCTGCCCATCTGAAATTGGAGTCCAGAGGCAGCTCACTGGGTTCTGACTGGGGAATATCAGAAAGCCCGGAGGCCGCCCAGCTGGCCCTCAGGGTAGTGGTGGTAGGGGGGTGGGGTTGGGAGTATACCAAGAGCAGTAGCGGCACATATTTTCTTTGTAGGGGCTGGAGGAACTCAACAAAGATAAGTTTTGTACTTACCTTTTGAGACCTCTGCTACTACTCCAACTGCTTATGTTAAGCTAAGTATTAATGGCAGACTATCCGCTTATTAGTCCATTAAAATGGCCTTGGCCGCCCAGAAAAACAGCAGTGTGATAAAGACTGTGGGGCGGAAACAGTGTACCACTTTCACTTTAACTTCAATCCTGCCCGGATACCTTAATTCAATTTAATAAAAAATTACTCTGTGCAATTTGTGACCCATCCTGGGAATGCAAATCAGGCGGGTTCTATAAAGAGCAAGCGATCCACTCCATCAGTTTACTGCCCAGGCAAAAAAGTTAAAAATTACCCCAACCCTTCTACACCAGCATTATTGCTTGATAGTATAAAACAATCTTTGTTTTGCTTTGCTGCAGAATCAGTTCCTACCTATACTACAAGGGTATCTCTGAGCCTACAGCTCTGACAACATGCACCACCAAAATTCATCAAAATGTGAACAGGATCTCAAGAGAACAGAAGATGTGTGATGCTTTGTGAAGAACCTATCCACTCCATTACGAAAATGACATATAGTCAGCTAACCATGGAATATTAGAACACACTTGAGTCAGATTTAGAGATATAGTGGACAGTTAGAACATGACTTTGCTGTAGGTGCGTTGCCTTTATTTGTGGCATGGTTCAGTGACATGAAAATGCTCAGAGAGTTACATGACTAAATGTTAAAGGTGAGGAATAACAACATCATCTGGATGTCTCTAACATGGATGTATTATAGTTATTTTAGTTATAATGAAAAGATTGTGAAGAAATATGCGTACTTTCTGTGCCTTTCTTGGCCTGATTTTTAATTCAGAATGTTGCAGCAGAATCAAGTCACAGTTAGAAAGGTATTTTAGGCTGCTACCTAAAGCCATATATTCATACCTGATATTTTCTTCATTTCATTTATTGTAAAATTAGAGCATTTAGATCTGCACTGGGCAAGTACTCACACCTTTATTCCCCTTTATACATTAATTAATGTTAAAAATACAACAGTATAATTTAGGACCCTCTCAAAAGTTCCTAAAACGATTTCAATATTTCCATAATTTCTCTTCTCTCTTGTAGTCTCCAAAGACAAACATAAATGACTTTATTCATTCTGTCTGTGTGGAGTTTGCACATTCTCCCCGTGTTTGCGTGGGTTTTCTCCGGGTGCTCCGGTTTCCTCCCACAGTCCAAAGATGTGCGGGTTAGGTTGATTGGCTATGATAAATTGACCCTTAGTGTTAGGGGGATTAAATACGTGGGGTTACAGGGATAGGGTGGGATATGTGTTGGTGTAGGGGTTACGGGGATCGGGTGGGATATGTGTCGGTGCAGGCTCGATGGGCCGAAATGGCCTCTATCTGCACTGTGGGGTTTCTGTGTATATGTGTACTGGACATATTTCACGGCAGCCCCACAGTAAGCTCAGTATTGTAAGAATAATCTGACAGTTTTTTTCTCTCCTAATGGATAATAATTGGACGCTCAAGATCGCGTGGCTCCCAGCAAAATGAGTCTGGCATAAAACAATACACTAACCGGTCTTGTCCCAGCTGACAGTAGCATTGCTGAACAAAGGAGAGGATTAGGATGGCAGGTCACTGTGAATGCCAAACAGTCCCCTTCTCTGTGTTCTGTTGGAACTTCTCTGTGAATGCTGTTTATGAGAGCAGGAAAAGTAGAAACCTGGTGGCAGTGCCTTTTTACTACCACTGATAAGTGGAAACCCCTTTATTGCTGATGGCATCTATATTTCTGTTTACCACCAGTGCCAAAAATATGTCCATAATGTTCTTGTATTCAATAATGTCATAATAAATTAAAATTTGTAGCAGATGCTTTGTTATGAGAACAATTAGAAATTGCCATCTTATTCTTCAGTTTTAATAATGTTGTAAAGTAAATTATCATGAACCTTGCTGAATACCATAACACACAGGTAAGCTAAACTAAATCAATTTTTTATATCACTATTAAACACTCTCCATAGAAATTTATTATTCCAGACTAAATGGATTGTTTTAATAAAATAAATGGAGCTCTTCTTTGGAAAAGGTTTAATTTGTGCACTATGTGAAGTGAAATTGTAAAGACGGCTCAATGTAAATATACCACATGTGGTACTGGGCCATATAGAATAGGGAGTTCCCATGTTCAATTTTTGGCCTATGTTGAGGTTGCTATGCTCAGCCAGGGTAGTAATGGTGGTGTTATAATTGGCTTCAATGTCCCAATGAGGAGAGGAACGTTGGCGAGATTCCCAATTGTGATTGCTATCTAGTAACCTCTTGTTGGAAGTGCATGTGTGAGAATATCAGATGTGGACAGGATTAAGGTTGGCTGTGATAGCCCAACAACACTCACCATCCAGGCTCACAGATAAAGAATAGCCACTTGGATGAGCAACCAGAGGGCTGCTGCCACCTATGGAACTACAGGAAACTCTTTTTTATCCGGCACTGACGGGACCAGCGTGGTACCGGTTGATCAAAAAGTCCTGAGTACAGAGAGGTATACTTAACAAGGTACGAGAGCCCCGTACACGGCCACAGGTGCAGGAGTCCCAGTTACACGGCCACAGATCCAGGAACCCCGGTTACATGCCCACTAATATATAGTAAGACTTACCTGAACCTACTCTTGAATTTTGCCGGTTAAGAGAGATTTCCGGATATTTAGGTGCCGGTTAAAAGTGAGTTTCCTGTATATCCCATTGCCTTCAGAAGAGGTAGCATCAGAGGAGAAAATAGGAGAAGGAAACACTGAATTGCCAAAGATATCAAATGAAGAAAAATACTAAATATGCTTGAATATCCTTTAGCATCTTGCAAAGTTTTGTTATATTACAATTAACATGTAGCAACTTAATTTTGTAATTATAAGCATTCTGTGTCAGCTGTGGCTCAGTTGGTAACACACTCGCCTCTGAGTCAGAAGGTTGTGGGTTCAAGTCCCACTCCA
The DNA here is from genome assembly GCF_052327205.1 of Somniosus microcephalus. Classification (NCBI taxonomy): domain Eukaryota; kingdom Metazoa; phylum Chordata; class Chondrichthyes; order Squaliformes; family Somniosidae; genus Somniosus; species Somniosus microcephalus. Next base: position 115,683,202 of record NC_140987.1, on the reverse strand, counting down.
GGGACTTGAGCACATAAAGGTAGGCTGACACTCCAGTGCAGTGCTGAGGGAGTGCTGCACGGTCGGAGGTGCCGTCTTTCGGATGAGACATTAAACCGAGGCCCTGTCTGCTCTCTCAGGTGGATGTAAAAGATCCCATGGCACTATTTCGAAGAAGAGCAGGGGAGTTATCCCCGGTGTCCTGGCCAATATTTATCCCTCAATCAGCATAACAAAAAAACCCAGATTATCTGGTCGTTATCACATTGCTGTTTGTGGGAGCTTGCTGTGCGCAAAATGGCTGCCGCATTTCCTACATTACAACAGTGACTACATTTCAAAAAAGTGGCTGTAAAGCGTTTTGGGGCGTCCGGTGGTCATGAAAAGTGCTATATAAATGCAAGGCTTTCTTTATTCTAAAATTTATTTTTGCAGTTTTTTCACAGTAAAATATATATTATGATTGTTTATGATAAATTTTGTATTAGAATGTATGAAAATTACTTGGAAACATACTGATTCTGCTTAACATTAATAACTGATGGTAAAAACTGCCATGATGACTGTATCGGTGCCATTTCCTACTCTCGCCCTGAACTGGAAAATTTCATTCACTTTGCTTCCATTTTCCACCCTTCCCTCACCTTCACATGGTCAATCTCTGACTCTTCCCTTCCCTTCCTTGACTTCTCTCTTTCCATTTCTGGGGATAGGCTATCAACAAACATCCACTATAAGCCTATTGACTCCCACAGCTACCTGGACTACACTTCCTCCTACCCCGCTTCCTCAAAGGACTCTATTCCATTCTCCCAGTTTCTCCATCTCCATTGCATCTGTTCTGACGATGCCACCTTCCGTACTAGTGCTTCCGATATATCTTCCTTTTTCCTCAACCGAGGATTCCCCTCTACCGTGGTTGACATGGCCCTTGACCATGTCCCTCCGCAACACTCTGGTCCACTCCTCAATCATTCCCAACACCTCCTCCCCTTCCCACAGCACCTTCCTGTGCAAGTGCAGGAGATGCAACACCTGCCCTTTTACCTCCTCCCTTCCCACTGTCCAGGGCCCCAAACACTCCTTCCAGGTGAAATAGCGATTTACTTGTATGTAAACAGTAAGCGGGTAGTAAGAGGCGGGGTGGGGCCTATTAGAGACAAAGAAGGTGATATATGCTTAGAGGTGCAGGACAAGGCTAGAATACTCAATGTGTACTTTGTGTCAGTGTTTACTAAGGAGTTGGATGCTGACAAAATATCGGTAGAAGTGGAAAAGGTAGAAGCAATGGAAGGGATGAAAATTGATAGGATGTACTAGAAAGGCTGGGTATGCTTAGAGTGGACAAGTTGCCTGGTCCAGATGGTTTGCATCCCAGGTTGCTAAGGGAATTGGGGGAGGAGATAACGGAAGGCTTCCCAAAATTTTCCAATCTTACCTAGATGCGGGGGAGGTGCCTGAGGATTGGAAATTGGCAAATGTGACACCATTGTTCAAGAAAGGGTGTAAGGACAATCCTAGTAACTACAGTTTAACATCAGTGGTGGGTAAAATTTTAGAAACAATAATCAAGGAAAAAATTAACAGGCACTTGGAGAGGTTTAAGCTAATTAAGGAGAACAAACACGGATTTGTAAAAGGCAGATCGTGTTTGACTAATCTAATTGAATTTTTTGATGAAGTAACAGAGGATTGATGAAGGGAATGCAATGGATGTTGTCTACATGGATTTTCAGAAGGCATTTGACAAAGTACCACACAGAAGGCTGGTTAACACAATTGAGGCTCATGGAATAGGTGGGTCAGTGGTAGCTTGGATAAGGAATTGGCTTAAGGACAGAAAACAGCGAGTTGTAAATGGCTGTTTATCAGACTGGAGGATAGTAGACAGTGGTGTTCCCCAAGGGTCAGTGCTGGGGCCACTGCTTTTTTGATATATATATAAATGACCTGGATACTGGAATACAGAGTAGAATTTCTAAATTTGCCGATGACACCAAACTTGGGGGTATGGTAAACAGTGAGGATGATACCAATCTACTGCAACAGGACATAGAAAGACTAGCAGATTGGGCAGACAAGTGGCAGATGGAATTTAATACAGAGAAGTGTGAGATGATGCATTTTGGCAGAAGGAACAGGGAGAGGCAATATACACTTAATGGCACAGTTTTAAAGAGTATGCAGGGACAGAGGGACCTGGGAGTTAATGTGCATAGGTCCCTGAAGGTGGCAGGACATATTGAGAGAGTGGTTAGCAAAGCATATGGGATCTTGGACTTCATAAATAGAGGTATTGAGTACAAAAGGAGAGAAGTTATGCTGAACCTTTATAAAGCACTGGTTAGGCCACAACTGGAGTATTGCGACCAGTTCTGGTCACCACACTTAGGAAGGATGTGAAGGCCCTTGAGAGGGTGCAGAGAAGATTTACCAGAATGGTTCCAGGGATCGGGGATCTTAGCTTCAAGGACAGGTTGAAGAAGCTAGATTTATTTTCATTAGTGCAAAGGAGGTTGAGGGGTGATTTGATAAAGGTGTACAAGATTATGATGGGTTTGGATAGGCTAGACGGGGAAAGGCTGTTCCCATTAGTTGATGGCACAAGGACTAGGGGACACAGATTTAAGGTTTTGGGCAAGAGATACAGGGGGGATGTGAGGACAAACCTTTTTATGCAGCGAGTGGTGAGGACCTGGAATTCGCTGCCGACGGAAGTGGTAGAAGCGAAGACACTCAATGTTTTCAAGGGGAGACTGGATAGGCACTTGAGGGAAATAAACTTGCAGGGCTACAGGGATAGAGCGGGGGAATGGGACTGACTGGATTGCTCTACAGAGAGCCGGCACGGACTCAATGGGCCGAATGGCCTCCTTCTGTGCCGTTATGACTCTATGACTTGTACTTTTTGCAATTTAGTATGCTGTACTCGCTGCTCATGATGCGGTGTCCTCTACATTAGGGAGACCAAACGCAGATTTGGTGATCACTTTGCGGAACACCTCCATTCAGTCTGCAAGCGTGACCCCGAGCTTCCGGTCACTTGTCACTTAATTCTCCGCTCCCCTCCCACTCTGACCTCGGCCTCTTACATTGTTCCAACGAAGCTCGATGAACAGCACCTCATCTTTCTATTAGGCACTTTACAGCCTTCTGGACTCAACATAAAGTTCAACAATTTCAGACCGTAACCTCTGCCCCTATTTTTTTCAGATGGTAGCTGTAGATGATTCTGCTATACCCATTTACACCTCTTCTAGACCCATCTTTAGTTTCTTTATTTGTCCCATTGCCATCTCCTTTTGCTTTGTACAATCATACCTTTTGTCATTTAATCTCTCCTGCCTTCCACCCTATCACAGATCTTCCCTATTGTTCTTCTTCCCCTCCCCCCTTTCCCGACCCCTGCACTTACTTAAAATCTGTTACATCTCTTAACTTTTTCCAGTTCTGACGAAAGTTCATGGACTTGAAACGTTAACTCTGTTTCTCTCGCCACAGATACTGCCTGACCTGCTGAGTACTTCCAGCATTTTCTGTTTTTATTTCAGATTTCCGGCATCCGCAGTATTTTGCCTTTGTATTTTGCCTATAAACTGCAATGTGCTTATTGCAAAATATCCTGCTTTATTCTTATGTAGTTAGAATTCAATTAAATGTGTACAAAAAAAATGCCTAAGCTTTCCCAGGGTGTTTTATGTGTTAGTTTGTCAATCACTTGGTGATAAATGTTTTGTTTGTGACACATCAAAACTGTATTGCAATCAATGAATAAATTCATTTTACCATTAGACAAATACGATCTCCATGATTGCAAAAGAAAATTGCACTGACAATGTGCCACAAAAGGGAGGAGGCACAGGTTGATTTATTAACCTACCCAAGTGTGAATTTTAAAAAAAAATTTAAGGCAGCAAAACTACTGTACTGTACAATACTCCACTTTTCCATGGAGATATTCAGTGTAGCTATTAAAAAATATTGTTCATGGCCTTCAATTTGCTAGCCATTTTTGGTATGTTTAGGGTTTAAAAGCAGCATACTGGCAATTTTGTGGCTAGATTCTGGGGTGGGACCATTTCCACTGGGTTTTCACCCCCTAATGGCTGCGCTATAGTTTGCAAGGTGATCTGGTGCCTGCCATATGTACACCCGCCAATGCTGCTGGTAGCTCATTAGCATACCTTATAATGAGAAAATATAATGGCCCAGAAATTCGGGTCCCAACGCGTGAGTACGCACGGGGTACTCACACGTGGACCTAATGGAAGTGCCGGTTTCTTGCATGCACTGCGCATGCGCGGGAAACCGGCACTTCCGTTCCTCTGAACGAAGGGGTTCAGAGGTCGAACGTGTGCGTGCGGGAGTCTGCGCGTGCGCTTTGAACTTATGTTTTTTTTACAGGTTTTTCCGTGAGGGTAAGTCTTTAGATTTTAGAAATGTAAAAACCAGGCGTAAGGCCTGCATTTTAAAAGGTAAGTGGTCAATTAATTAAAATTAAAACATTTTTTCCACAGGTTTATTATTTTTAAATACTTTAAAGCAAGGTAAGTTTATTTTTAGCCCCGTTTTTTTATAAAATAATTTTTTTCAAAAATTTAAATTATTGTTTAAAATAGTTATTTAATGTAATTTATAGTTTATTTAAAAAGTGTGATTTAAAAAAAAAAAAATATTTGGAAGTTTACTGTTATTTTGGGGCCCGTATATCATAAGTTTAGACAGGTCTTCCTGTCAATCTTATGAATGGGCTTTTCCCTCCTCTGATTGGCTGCCCATGGCTCACGTGATCCCAGGGGACGCATCGCACTAACTACGCCCCTGGGACATGCAAGCACAGCGCGCCGGGAGTTGGAGCAGGCCCCGGAGCGGAATTCCACGGGAGCCCAGAGCTCAACTGCCGGCGCGCAAGGTAAGTGCAGGTCGGGGGCGTGCACCCGCGGGAAGCCCCCGACTCGAATTTCTGGGCCAATGTTAAGGTTCCCAAATCCCATGGCTTGCGTTCCCATTGCACCAAGGATAATTTAGAATTAAATAATGGAGGAATACCTGTTGCCGATATCAACTGAGACTGATGTAAGTGCTTCACTTTGAAGTCTGCTACCTAAAGAAACTTTCAAGAGCGATTGCTGGAGATGACATAGAAGAGGCGAAATTGGGTGCCTTTGCAACCGGGCGCGACGCTGACATCGACTCCCGCCATATCCGGCAGGAGTTCTGCAGCGACGCTACAGCGTTGCGCCCCGATCTCCTTCACCCAGAGATCATGACGTCATCGCTATGCGCATCGCCCCGGTAGCACCCTGAACCCGAAATTGACTCCCGCCCCCTGCAGCAAACACCGACTGCTGCAGGAGGCGAGCATCAGGCGGCCGGCCGCTTTGGGGGCGATTATTAAAGGCAGGGTGGCTGAGGTAAATAAAAAAAAAACTTACCTTGTGTGGTAAACCACTTTTATCGTTCACTATCGTTACACTATAGTTATCACTGTTATATCGTTACTCTATGGTTATCACTGTTCACACTGTTGTATCACTATACGAGGTCGCCTCTTGTCACGCTGATATACCTGGGCTGACCACTGCTGACTCCGCCCATGACTCCACCTACCTGCCCAGGTATAAAGGTAGTCGACTGGCTGGCATTCCTCCTTGTTGTATCCGATCACCCACGAGGGTGGGCTCTGTTATTTAGCCAATAAAAACCTATTGTTACTTTCCTAACTCGTCGCTTTTCATTGGATGAATTGATAGGTATATCAATTTTATTGGCTAAATTTTAAAATGTCACTCCCTGAGCAGCAAAGCGAGCAGCAAAGCGAGCAGTCAAACGACCAGCCAGACGCCGAGCTACAACAGCCACAGCAGCCAGCTTGGCTGCGAGCCCTCAGACCACCGTACCTGGATCTAAACCCACAGGCAGCAAACTCAGCCCTCGACTTCGAACACTGGCTGAGCTGTTTCGAGTCCTACCTGGGAGAATCCGGCGTGCCTCAGAGATCCAAGCTAAGAGTTCTGACCGCCCAACTGAGCCCCAAAGTATTCGCACTCATCCGGGACCTTAAAACATACGAGGACGCCATCAACCGGCTGAAAAGACAATACCTGAGTCCGGTAAATTCCATGTATGCCAGACACCTCCTAAGATCCCGCCCGCAACAGCCAGGAGAGACCGTGGATGAATTTTTACAGGTGCTGCAAGCACTCGGCAGAGACTGTAACTTTAAAGCGGTAACGGCGGCAGAAAATACTGAAGACAATGTCCGCGATGCCTTCGTGAAAGGCCTGCGGTCCGACTACTCACGGCAAAGACTACTGGAAGCAAAGGACCTCGACCTGGACAAAGCTGCAGCCCTCGCTCGCTCCCTAGAAGTGGCCCATCGGGACCTCGAGGCATACTCAAGGTACTGTAACCTGCGACCCTGGGACTCGGGACCGACCCCAATACCCCCCGCAGCACCCCCCCCGGGACCTACCTCAGCGTCGGCGTCCCGGAGCCGATCGGGGCCGCCACCCCCGGTACCGGCTGCGACCTCTGACCCCCGCGATCGGGCCGCTGGCTGCTTCTTCTGCGGCCAGGCGAAACACCCGAGGGCGCGCTGCCCAGCCAGGAACTCTACCTGCTCAAACTGCATGAAGAAAGGCCACTTCGCCAAGGCCTGCAGAGGTGGATCATCAGAGGCCAGCAGTGCCTCATGCGAGCTGTGGGGGCGGCCATCTTCCATCAAGGCCACAGAGGCCAGCATCCCCACACGTGAGTCATGGGGGCGGCCATCTTTGATCCAGGCAACCGACACCAGCAGTGCCTCATGTGAGTTATGGGGGCAGCCATCTTCTCCGCCATTTTGTCCAACCTCGTGGGAGACGCCATTTTACCCACCACGCCCGACCGCCACCGTGCCTCTAGATCCGACTACCGCCTCAACCGCAGACTACAACAACTCGCTCAGCTATACACTAGCCTCCGTCACACTGGACCAGGCCCGCCCGCATCACCTGTCCAAGTCGATGATGGACATCAAAGTAAACGGCCACGCCACGACCTGCCTGTTCGACAGCGGAAGCACGGAGAGCTTCATCCACCCAGACATGGTGAGCCACTACTCCCTCCCTGTCCTGCCAACACGCAACCGGATCTCGATGGCATCGAGGTCACACGCCACAGACATCAGCGGCTACTGTGTTGTGACCCTGTCGGTTAAGGGTACGGAATATAAAAATTTTTAACTCCTCGTCCTGCCCCAGCTATGCGCTGCCGTCCTACTAGGCCTAGACTTCCAATCCCACCTCCAAAGCGTCACGCTAGCATACGGCGGACCCCTCCCCCCACTCACAGTCGACAACCAGCAGATTTTAAACCGCCCACCGCGTAACACCTACGGCCTAGCCACCCTCAAGGTCCCGCCACCTTCCCTGTTCGCTAACCTCACCCCCGACTGCAAACCCGTCGCTACCAAGAGCAGGCGGTACAGCGCCGGGGACAGAGCTTTCATTAGCTCTGAGGTGCAGCGTCTCCTGAAGGAGGGCATCATCGAGGGGAGCACCAGCCCCTGGCGTGCCCAGGTCGTGGTCGTTAAGACCGGCAATAAAAACCGCCTGGTCATCGACTACAGCCAGACCATAAACAGGTACACCCAGCTGGACGCATACCCCCTTCCCCGCATATCTGATATGGTCAATCAGATTGCGCAGTACCGGGTATTCTCCACCATCGACCTTAAGTCGGCCTATCACCAACTCCCTATCCGCCCTGAGGACCGCCGGTATACAGCCTTCGAGGCGAACGGCCGCCTCTACCACTTCCTTAGGGTTCCCTTCGGCGTCACCAATGGGGTTTCGGTCTTCCAAAGGGAGATGGACCGGATGGTTGACCAGAACGGGCTGCACGCCACGTTCCCCTATCTAGATAACGTCACCATCTGCGGCCGCGACCGGCAGGACCACGATGTTAACCTGGAGAGATTCCTCCGTACGGCCCAACGGCTGAACCTCACCTACAATAAGGATAAATGTGTGTTTAACACCTCGCGCCTTGCCATCCTCGGCTGTGTAGTAGAGAACGGAGTCATCAGCCCCGACCCCGAAAGAATGCGCCCCCTCATGGAGCTACCCCTCCCCCACTGTCCAAAGGCACTGAAGAGAACCCTGGGGCTCTTCGCCTACTATGCCCAATGGGTGCCCAATTATGCGGACAAAGCCAGACCCCTCATGAAGTCCACATCCTTCCCCCTTACGGAGGAAGCGTGCGCAGCCTTCTCCCTCATTAAGGGAGACATTGCCAAGGCCACAATGCACGCAGTGGATGAGTCCATCCCCTTCCAAGTCGAGAGCGATGCATCCGACTTCGCCCTAGCCGCCACCCTTAACCAGGAGGGGAGACCGGTGGCCTTCTTCTCAAGGACCCTACAGGGCCCTGAGATCCGACACTCGTCGGTCGAGAAGGAGGCCCAGGCGATTGTGGAGGCGGTACGACGCTGGAGGCACTACCTGGCAGGCAAACGATTTACCCTCCTCACCGACCAACGTTCGGTCGCTTTTATGTTTAATAACAAGCTGAGGGGCAAAATCAAGAATGACAAGATCTTGAGGTGGAGAATCGAGCTCTCCACCTATGATTATGATATCTTGTACCGGCCAGGTAAGCTGAACGAACCCCCCGATGCTCTGTCACGAATTACATGCGCCAGCGCGCAAAGTGATAGACTTCAGACCCTCCACAACGACCTCTGCCACCCCAGGGTCACCAGACTTTACCACTTCATTAAGGCCCACAACCTGCCCTACTCCATCGAGGAGGTCAGGACCACGACCAGGAACTGCCAGACCTGTGCCGAGTGCAAACCGCACTTCTTTAGGCCGGACAGAGCAAGCCTGATCAAGGCCACCCGCCCCTTCGAGCGCCTGAGCATCGACTTTAAGGGGCCCCTCCCGTCCTCTGACCGTAATGTGTACTTCCTCAACATTGTTGATGAGTACTCCCGTTTCCCCTTTGCCTTCCCCTGCCCAGACATGACAAGTACCACGGTCATTAAATGCCTGAACGACCTCTTCGCCTTGTTCGGGTTCCCAAACTATATACATAGTGACCGGGGCTCCTCCTTCATGAGCGAGGAACTCCGTCAGTTCCTACTAGCGAGAGGTATTGCTGCAAGCAGGACCACCAGCTACAACCCCCGAGGGAACGGCCAGGTGGAAAGAGAGAACGCGACGGTATGGAAGGCCGTCCTCTTAGCCTTAAAGTCTAAGGGCCTCACAACCTCCCGCTGGCAGGAAGTCCTCCCGGCAGTGCTGCATTCCACCCAGTCACTACTTTGCACTGCCATCAACGCCACCCCCCATGAACGAATGTTTGTTTTCCCCAGGAAGTCGACTACGGGAACCATGCTACCAACCTGGCTGACCTCTCCGGGGCCCGTCTTGCTGCGAAAGCACGTGAGGGCCCATAAAACGGACCCCCTGGTCGAGAGGGTGGACCTCCTGCACGCCAACCCCCAGTACGCCTATGTGGCATACCCAGACGGGTGGGAGGACACAGTCTCCTTACGAGACCTCGCACCCTCGGGCACTCCGGAGACACCACCTTCACCCCCCCCCACCACCCCCCCAATTCCAGCCAAGGTAGACGGCATGCCGGAACCCCACGAGCCTTCGCCGACCACGCAGACACCAGCATTAACACCGGATAATGCAACACCGCCGCTGCGACGATCAGAAAGGCTTACGAGGCCTCCGGACAGACTGACATACCAGAACTGGTAGTACACTTCACCCCGCCGGACTCAAATCTAAACAAGGGGTGAATGTGGTAAACCACTTTTATCGTTCACTATCGTTACACTATAGTTATCACTGTTATATCGTTACTCTATGGTTATCACTGTTCACACTGTTGTATCACTATACGAGGTCACCTCTTGTCACGCTGATATACCTGGGCTGACCACTGCTGACTCTGCCCATGACTCCACCTACCTGCCCAGGTATAAAGGTAGTCGACTGGCTGGCATTCCTCCTTGTTGTATCCGATCACCCACGAGGGTGGGCTCTGTTATTTAGCCAATAAAAACCTATAGTTACTTTCCTAACTCGTCGCTTTTCATTGGATGAATTGATAGGTATATCACCTTGTTGCAGTTTTTTTCGCGGGTTCCTGCCCGCGATCGATCAGCCTGGCCCTCTGCTTGAGTGCCGAGCTGATCACGCGGGACCACGGCTCCCTTGGGGGTCCAGGTATCGAACCTTGGTTAGAACACACTTGGAGTACTGTGTACAATTCTGGTCGCCATATTATATAAAGGATATAGAGGCACTGGAGAGGGTGCAAAAAAGATTCACAAGGATGATACCAGAAATGCAAGCGTATACCTATCCGGAAAGGAAGAACAGGTTGGGTCTCAAAAAGAGACGGCTGAGGGGTGACCTAATAGAGGTCTTTAAAATTATGAAAGGTTTTGATAAAGTAGATACAGAGAGAGTGTTTTCACTTGTGGGGAAGAGCAAAACTGGAGGCCATCAATATAAGATAGTCACCAAGAAATCAAATAGGGAATTTAGAAGAAACTTCTTTATCCAGAGTGGTTGAAGTGAATAGTATAGATGCATTTAAGGGGAGGCTGGATAAGCATATGAGGGAGAAGGGAATAGAGGGTTATGCTGATAGAGTTAGATGAGGAAAGACAGGAGGAGGCTTGAGTGGAGCATAAACGCCGACATGGACTCGTTGGGCCGAATGCCTGTTTCTGTGTTGTATATCCTATGTAATCCTATGTAATTCACCTGGCCCTTAAGGGGAAGATTTCCTCCATTTGTTATTTCTAGCAAATTGTAAACACATGTATGTAATCATTTAAAATTTCACTACAAGTAGTGAACTGAGGAAATCATCCCTTTGATTCCATTATTTTTACATAAAATTGTTAAATATGGGAAAATGTTTCAATAGTTTTTCATCAATTTTCAAATTGAGTGACAGAACCATAAAGAGAAACCAAGCTATGTACAACACATAGTACAGAAATCAAGCTGATTACTGAGCAGCATGTTATTCAAGTCTTCAGTATCATTTATTGATAGTCCCATATTCTTTCATTTGGAAGCGTACATCAGTGACCATATTGAAGCGTTCCAATCAGTTTGATGAGGCATTTCAATATTCTGAATCCTACTTATGATATGGGGCGGATGTGTAATGCTTAACACCATTGTTCTTTAAGAACCTCCGGAACTCTTCAGACACAAACTGTGGTCCATTGTCGGAGCAAATCTGTTCAGGCAGCCCATTTCTGGCGAATATGGTTCGTAAGACTGATAGTTTTTTCTGTGGTGGTTGAGGACACTTTTATTACCTCTGGCCACTTTGAATGTGCATCCACCGCAATTAGAAACATCGAGTCCATAAATGGACCAGCAAAATCAATGTGCACCCTTTGCCATGGAGATGAGCGCCACTCCCATGGATGTAGAGGGGCTTGTGGTGGGGCGTTTTGGACCTTCTGGCATCCTGTGCAGCTCTTGGTCCTCTCTTCAATTTCTCTATCGATTCCCGGCCACCACACAAACGCTCTGGCTAAGTTCTTCATTTTTACCCCTCCCAGATGACCCTCATGAAGCTCATTGAGCACTCTATCCTTCAATTTGGGTGGAATTACTACTCTGGATCCACACATCAAGGTTCCTCTGCACACTGACAGCTGTTCTCTTCTCGGCGAGCATGCTGGCAACAGTGGTTCGCCATGTGCTGGCCATCCCTTCACCGTTAAATCATAGACCCAGGAGAGTGTCGGGTCATTTTGTGTTTCCTTTTCTATGTTTGCATTCGTCACAGGTAGACATTCGACTATGGTCCAGTGGAATATCTCCACTGGATCCACTGCAGGTGCTTCTTCCACCATCGGCAACGGTAGGCGTGACAATCCATCAGCATTCCCATGCTGTTTAGTTCCTTTGTACTCGATGTCATATTGGTGTGCCCCTAGGAAAAGGGACCACCTCTGTAGCCGTTGTGCTGTCATTATCGGGACGCCCTTCTGAGGGTTGAAAATGGAGACAAGAGGTTGATGATCAGTTAGTAGAGTAAATTTCTGACCGTGCAGGTAGTGATTGAACTTCTTCACCCCCCACACCAGGCTGAGGGCCTTTCTGTCAATCTGGGCGTAGTTACGCTCGGCTGAAGTTAACGAGCGTGAAGCAAAAGCTATCGGCCTCTCTGAACCATCAAGGAATTTATGTGACAGTACCGCTCCAATGCCGTAGGGAGACGCATCACACGCCAGTCTTATCGGTAGTGATGGGTTGTAGTGAGCCAATACTTCTCTTGAAGTGATTAGGTCTTTACTCTTCTGAAAGGCCTGCTTACATTCATCGCTCCATTTCCATGCTACTCCAGTTTGTAGTAGGGCGTTCAGTGGGTGCAGAATTGTGGACAAATTCGGCAAAAACCTATGGTAGTAATTCACCAATCCGAGGAATGACCTCAGTTGCGACACATTTTCAGGCGCTGGAGCTTTAACTACCGCTTCAATTTTGTCAGGGGACTTATGTAACCCCTCTTCATCAATCACGTGGCCACAATACGAAATCTGTTTCTTAAAAAACTCGCACTTGGGGCGATTGGCTCGTAGCCCATGTTCTCTTAGTCTAGTGAGCACCTGCTCTAGGTTGGCAAGGTGTTCACTGTCATCTTCACCTGTCACTAGGATGTTGTCCAAGTAACACTGAGTCCCTGGAATCCCTTGCAGGACTTGTTCCATCGCTCTTTGCCATATCGCCGGAGCTGATGCTACTCCGAATACCAGTCGATTATACTGGTAAAGACCTTTGTGAGTGTTTATCGTGAGATACTTCCTAGAGGATTCTTCAACCTCCATCTGCAAATATGCTTGTGCTAGGTCAATTTTTGTAAAACGCTTCCCTCCAGATAGTGAGGCGAAAATATCTTCTATCCTCGGGAAAGGATATTGTACTGTGTGAAGGATTGGGTTCACCATCACCTTGAAGTCCCCACAGATGCGAACCTTCCTTGGCTCCTCAGACTTATTGTTTAACGTTTTCTTCATGACAGGAACGATGGGTGTCACCCACTCGCTCCAGTCTACCTTGGGTAACACGCCTGCATTCTCCAGATTCTCCAGCTCTGCCTCGACGACTGGGCGAATTGCATATGGTACCGGTCTTGCTTTGAAAAACTTGGGAATTGCATTCTCTTCTATTTTTATCGAGGTGGTTACGCCTTTAAGAGTTCCCAGTTCTTGTTGAAATACCTCTTTGGTGTTAGCTAAGATTTTTGACAATCGGCCAGGTGTGACGTCGTCATCCTTTTTACCAGCCACCGTCAGTGCCTGAATGGAGTGCCAGTCTAAACTTATCTTTCTGATCCATTCGGGTCCCAATAACGGTGGTCCACCATCTTGCAGTATGTACAGATACAATTTCTGTATTTCCTTGCCGTTGTATTCGACAGGCACCCTTATTTTCCCTCTGGGGTATACTTTTTGCCCCATATACGTCTTCAAGACAATGGATGTCTCTTTCAAGGGTATGTGTGAGAATAGCCGCTCGTAGTCTCGTCAATTCATGACGGTCAGGGCTGATCCTGTATCCAATTCCATTTTGACTTGGGACCCTGCTATCGTGAGGGTGACCCAAATGGTTCGGTGATCCTCCTTTGCGATTACGTTGTGAAGTTGGAGACAGCTTAGTCTCTTGTTCCCAGATTCACTATCACTCATCTGGTCTTCGGAACTACAGGTAGACTACCCTTTATCCGGACTTCCGAAAACCGAAACCCTCTAAAAACCAAAGGTTTTTTCGTTCAGCGTAAGTCGTGCGTACGACTTACGCTGAACGAAAAAACCTTCGGTTTTTAGAGGGTTCCGGTTGCGGAAGTTCGGATAAAGGGTAAGTCGTGCGCACGACCCCCCGCCGACCCCCCCGCCAGCCCCGACAACCGCCGACCCCGCCAGCCCCGACAACCGCCGACCCCCCCGCGGACCCTGCCAGCCCCGGCAACCGCCGACCCCGCCAGCCCCGACAACCACCGACCCCCCCGCGGACCCCGCCAGCCCCGACAACCGCCGACCCCGCCAGCCGCCGACCCCCCCGCGGACCCCGCCAGCCCCGACAACCGCCGACCCCGCCAGCCCCGACAACCGCCGACCCCCCCGCGGACCCCGCCAGCCCCGACAACCGCCGACCCCGCCAGCCACCGACCCCCCCGCGGACCCCGCCGGCCCCGACAACCGCCGACCCCACCAGCCTCGACAACCGCCGACCCCCCCGCGGACCCCGCCAGCCCCGACAACCGCCGACCCCCCCCGCGTACCCCGCCGGCCCCGAGCCCCGCCGACCCCGACTGACTTACGCTGAGCGTCAGCGTAAGTCGTGCGCACGACCCCCCGCTGACCCCCCCCGCGGACCCCCGCCGACCCACCTTCCGAAATCCGAAATTCTCCTTTATCCGAAACTCGGCTGGTCCCGAGGTTTTCGGATAAAGGATAGTCTACCTGTACTGTCCGTCATCTTTTGTACTTTCCTGTACTGTTCCTTAGTAGCCTTTTTGTTGTCGTTAGTCTTCTTCCCAGACCTGCAAACTTGTGTAATGTGTCCCATCTTTCTGCATTGCCTGCATATTTTGTCCTTGGACCAGCAGTCCTTCTGGTCATGGGTTGTTCTGCCGCAGCGATAACATTTTTCAAATCCCCGTGTCATTTTGTGGGTGCCGTATTCCTGTGGCTTTTGCTGTATTTCCGCAGCTCCCCTTGCTGCTGCTTCGTACGATACTGCCACGCTGAAAGCCTTATCTAGCATCAGCTCTTTCTCTGAGAGTAACCTCTTCTGGGTTCCTTCACTCAGGAGTCCACAGACAAATTTGTCCTGTAGAGTATCTGTCAGTCCTGCTCCGAACTGGCAGTGCTTTGATAGCTTGCGTAGTTCCATAAGGTAATCAGCATTGCTCTCATCTTTATGCTGATTTCTCCTGTGGAATTTAAATCTTTCTGCTATCAGCAGCGGTGTAGGATTTAGGTGTTCCTGTAGGATATCAACAATTTCGTTAAAACTCTTCACCATCAGTTTGGCTGGAGTAATCAGGTTCCGCAATAGGCCGTACGTTCTTGCGTCCATTAATTTTAGTAGTACCGATGCCTTTTTCTCATCGGCTACTTCGTTTGCCTCGCAATATACTTCGACTCTTTCCACATACGTGGTCCAGTCTTTTATTGCATTATCGAAGGCAGTGATATTGCCAGTCTTCGGCATCTTGGAAATCTAAGATGGCACCTCCCGCGCTTTGCCTTCTTCCCCGATTTAACAAAATGGCGCCTCCTGCGCCTTCCGTCTTCTCCGCTGTTGCTGGCGTTTTATGCCTTGATGGCGATGCCCTATGGTCTTCGCGCACTTCCCCCCCCGCGCTGCTGCTAACGCCGCTCTCCGCGGTTCCCATGGCAAACTGCAGCTCCTCGTGGCTTTCTGCGCTTCTAATTTCTTTTATTTTCCCGTCGTCGGAGCAACCCTACGGGGCACTTTCCTCCCTCTTCTCAGGTCTGTACGCTGCCCGGCTTCATAGCACCGGCTGCGCCCTGTGTGCTCCACCCTCTCTCCTCTTCCCGACAACGCTGCTCGGCCCCGTTGAAAAGCCACCCGATCGAGCTCTAGCCTGCCGCAGCCCAGGAAGGATCAGTGTACTACCTGCCACCAGCCTGATTAGCTGGAACACCATCGACAGGATAACCAAGCCCCGCTCTCGACAGCCTCTCCTGCAAATCTTCAACTCCGATGAATCAGAGGCGGTTGCCCACGGTCGACGCCCGTTTCTTCTGTTTGTTTTTTTTTTCTTTCTTCCTTCTGGCCTCGACCTCTGACAACTTCGCTTCAGGGATGGATCCCCATGAGGTGGTGCAGAACTGTAGGTAAGTTCGGATCTGCTCGTCGCCAGTATTATGTCCGTGTGTAATTGAGACACGGACTGCAGGAGTTGGTTACAACAGGTCTTTACTGAGTGGAGACAAACTGGAACTAACTATGCAAAGTTACTACACCGGCTTATATACAGGGGTGGTCACTACTGGTACTGCAGTATACAGGGGCTGCAGAATATAGTTCCTTCTGCAAAGTACATACACTACAGCTGTGGTAAAAGTAAGAAACAATGGGAAAAAAACGACAATAAGAGAAGTGCAGTGAGGCAATTTGATATAATTTACTGCCAGAATGTACTTGCATTTGTCCAAATGAGGGCCAGAATGTAACCAAACTGAGATTAAGGTGGTTAAACAAGAGCACATAAAGCAGTCAGAGATTGGACATTGGGTCTGATTACACTCTGAAATTCTGGTGCATTCCATAAAATGTAATTAGGTTACATTCATAGCTGCTCAGGTAGAAAACAATGACTACCCTTACTAGTCCTATCACCATCTCGTCTCATCTTGAATACCTCTTAATGTCTCTTCACTTCTCTTTTGTTCTTTCATCCCCATTTCCCAGCCCCCAAACTGGCCTTTTAATCTGTTTCATTTCCTGTGTTTTCTCTCAGTCCTGACGAAGGGTTTCGACCTGAAACGTTGACTCTATTTCTCTCTCCACGGATGTTGCCTGGCCTGCTGAGTTTTTCCAGCATTTTCTGTTGTTATTTCGGATTTCCAGCATCCGCAGTATTTTGCTATCGTACTACCCTAACCCCCGCCACATCATCTAAACTTCACGTGCCATTGTTAATAGTGTAAAGCTGGCACAGAGTTGAGTTTGTGTATTGGATTGTACTGAAAACACAACTTCTTGTCTGCATAACAGAAACAAACTCAATCTCAAAATGGAAGTGGGAACTTAGTAATATATGGAATATAAAGTGAATTATTCAAGCATCCTCAAGCATAACACCACAGGTACTTTCCAGTTTATCTCTCTCTCTCTTTCTTCAAGTGTCTGACACCATTGGGATCATTATTACATTGAATCACAAGAGACTCATACACACTTAACAGGTAGAATTGTGTTTGTCATATCACTTTTTAAACTCATGCCATTTAGTGTTTCTGAGCATGTATGTTAGTATACAACCTCTACGTTTATACCTTTATGCTTAATTTCTTTTTATTTAATTCTTCTAACTATTGACATTTTAACACACTGCTACAATAATTCCTTCAAGTTTTCTGATATGAGAGGTTGAGCTTTTAACTTATTCCCCCCAACTTCTTTACATTTTCTTAGGCCATGCTCTGTTGCTCAACTGAGAGACCAAGCAAATGGCCTTTCCTCAGGTCTCTGCTGTGCTGCTCTAAACAGAATTCTGTAACCGTGACACAGGTTGACTCACTATCCTGTTTTCTCTCCCTTCCTCAGCAGAAGCATCTCCTTTCCATATCTCACCTTTGTTTGTTGCCTTCCAGATAGCCTGAGGTTGAGAACTCACTGCATGGGAAAATTTCAAGGGAAAACAAGTGCACCTCCATCACTCTGTAGCATAGTGTGCAAATGAACAAAGTCACTGTGGTACCAAACCAAGGATAGATTGAGCTTTTGACTGCAACTATTATGCACTGAGCTACTAAACAATGTTCAATACAAATTGGAGGACTTTTGTTTTAACAAGGCAGTTTCCAAGTAAATTGTGTCAGGTAAATCATTTACAGATGAAACTTGTAAAATAAAAGCTGGATGTACTAACTTGGCTACATTTTCTGAAGAATGGGATGAAGTCCAACTTACTGTGGCTTAACAGTTGCTTTTAGATACAATAATAGATGTGGTATTTTGTTTGTACAAATCACAGCCTTTAGCTGCACTCATTACCAATGTTGTGCGAAATGCTACAGAAGACAAATATTATCTCACCACACCTGCTGCTGTGCCAGCAAATTACAAGCTTTATCAAACACAACCTGGATAAAGTTACACAGGCACTCCCACACATTTCCTGATACAAAGGTAACCTACTCTATTACTCCAGAGCTTTAATTTTATAGAAACACTGCAAGTGCAGTGCAATTTTTTTTTAAATCATCAGTTTGTAGGCTCACTCGTGTGACCACAAAAACGATATCACGGTATAAGAGGCTAAATCAACTCATTTGGTTGCACACATCTCTCAGTCAGAGTGATGTGGATTCAAACCTACTCCAGGACGTCTCACATCACTTAGGTTGACACTGCAGCACTAAGAGAGTGCTGTTCTTTGAAAGAGGTGTTAAACCATACTGCCACTGCCTTTTCTGGTGGATTTGTAAGTTCCCATTACACTACTTCAAAAAGAACAGGGAATTTCCCTGGTGTTCTGCAATATTCCTCCCGCAGCCGTTGCCACCATAAACAGTTTCACTAGTTACTCATATCATTGCTGTTTGTGGGATCTTGATGTATGTATGATGGCTGCTGCATTTGCCTACATAACAAAAATTGCTGAAATTCAAATTAGTTCATTGTTTTTGCAGTGCATTGAGCTATTTCTGAGATGGGATAAGATACCATATAAAAGCAAGTTTTTCTTTATCCATAATTGTTTTTGAAAACAAATGTTTTCTCTTGGCTCGACGTCTGTGCATTCGATAAATTATTAATTTAACATTTTCAGAAAATGTAAAGTACACACACCATACTTAAAGTATGTTTAAAGAGCTGAATTAGGGCACACATCTGGAATATTTTGTCCTGTACATGTCTGATGTAAATGAAAGAAAAGGATTTGCACCTTTCATGACCTTAGGACATCTCAAAGTGCTTCACAACCAATTAAGTAGTTTTGAAGTGTAGTCACTGTTGTAGAGAAACAAGGCAGCCAATTTGCACACAGCAAGGTCGCACAAAGAGCAATGAGATAATTAACCAGATAATCTGTTTTAGTGATGTTGGTTGAAGGATATATAGTGACCAATGTTCTTGCTAATGTTGCTGCCACAATGTTCCTGTTATATGGCATGCTGTCATCTGCAGGGTCCCGCGCAGGCTGCTCACTGGCTTTTACATAGTAGATACCGCACATGCGCAAAAATTTGAATGGGCCACACAGGAGGGGAGGCAGGCCACGCAGGAGGCAGTGCAGCTTACGAGGGATGTTGATAGTGACCAGGACACCAGTAGAATTCAGCTGCTTTTCTTTAAATAGTGTCACGGGATCCTCTTTTATGTCCACATGAGAGGACAGACATTATGGGGGTGATTTTCATTCAGAAGTCGGGAAGGAGGCGGGACTACAACTTTCGGGGTTGTAGTCCCGCCTCCATCGAGATGCGGCCAATCCATGCGATTTTAACTTGATTGACCTTGTTGAGCCCGCCCAGCAGGCTCAGCAGGCCAATTAAGGGCCACCAGGCAACAGGTGATGTCACAGACTGAAATTTCATCTGTCAAGACGTTTTGACAGATGAAATATCAGCGTTTCACAGCTGTTTGAAGCTGTCAAACACTGACAGTCTTACTTCTAACCTGAGTCCTTCTACATAGACTCAGAAATCTCACCGGCACAGAAAGCTGCAGGCTGTCACTTTTGACAGTTCGCTGCAATTCTGCTTTCTGTGCCGGTTAGATGATGGACTCCCGAAACCTAGAGGAAAGAAGGCTGAAAAGGTAAGTACAGGTAATTTAAACTTCTTTAGACACACCAAACACACTTACCTTTGCATTCATGCCCACATCACTCATCTGAACACCAGCATCTCAACCCCTCCAAGTCCTTCAACCCAACGGCCTGACTCCTCTAACTTGGCGTGATTTGGAGCCGTCGGGAATCCCACACTTCAAGCTTTAAAATAGGGATTAGGCTAAAAACTGCCTGTTAACTACCTGTTAAAAGGCAGTTAATTGGCACTAATCCCTTCCCGCCTCGGGTAGGCGGGTCCCAGTGCGGGCCGGGTACCCGCCTCCTTTGAAACTTACATGGAGGTGGGTTGGGGGCGGGATGGTGTCGGGACCCCCAAATTCGGGACTTTAACCCTCCGCACGCCTCCAATCCCGACTCCACAGGTCAATGAAAAACGACCCTTAACATCTCATTCGAAAAAAGACAGCTCTGAAGTGTCAGCCTGGTTTACATACTCAAGCCCTGGTATAAGGCTTGAACCCACAACCTTCTGACTCAGAAGCAAGAGTGCTACCACAGAGCCAAGGCTACCACATTTTTGCATGAATTATCCAACAGCTAACCACACAAAATTAGTCCTTGTAACATTGCTAAATCATGAGGTATATTCAAGAAAATCATTCCTTTAAAAAAAGACTAACCAATTGATTCTGTTAACTAGCAACATTTGGATTACTGATGTAAGAGTTAGCCAGAGAGGAAAATAGGTTACCAGAGCAGGGATATGATTAGCATCTGTGACAGGTCTGAAGGCTCATTTTGCTTTGGATAATAATCATTTCTACATATTATCTACATAAGCAGCTCCTCCATGGCATTACTCCTGGAGAGTTGGAGGATATTGCTGTTTTAAAACAAAAGGGGTGATATGCCCTGTAATGGACAATATATTATCAGGGCCACTGATTTATTGTGACAAATTGTTTTATTATTACATGTATTCTGTGACATATAGCAATGTTTTGGGAAATTAATGATGATTTTTCCACAAAAACCAAAATGAATGACTTTGATTATTATTATATGTATTTAATGGTTTATCTCTTACCATTTCTAAAGCCCAGGATACTCAAATGAGAAGGTGTTTGTAGTCCTAGGTAAGTAGGATGTGTGTAGTACTAATGGGAAGGCGAGGGCTTATAGGCTTCGATTTTAACTGCCCTTGCCCAGCAAGAATGGTGTGTGGGAGGTGTTAAGATTAGGCCGAGTCGATTTACCAGCCTGAGGCCACTCCGTTCCCGCCCGGCACCATTTCATCTTCATTGACTTTCAAGTTGGTCGAGGCTTCCACATCAGGTGGTGGGGGTGGGGGGGGCGGGGTGTGGTTGGTGGGGGCGGCTACTTTAAATTCAAACGTTACGGCCTGATGATGTCATCGGTGCCACAATGTGATATTAACATCTAGTCAGGGGAAGTCTGGACTGTGTGGGTCTTGACAACCGATCCACTGCAGGGGATACTGACTGGCCAGAAGACGTAAGTTTAACAAAATGATTTTTGTCAACACAAAAGGCCAGGCTGACACTCCAGTGCAGTACTGAGAGTGCGGCACTGTTGGAGTTGCTGTTTCTCGGATGAGACGTTAAACCGAGGCCCCATCTGCTCTCAGGTGTGAAAGATCTCACGACACTATTTCATAGAAGAGCAGGGGAGTTATCCCCGGTGTCCTGGCCAATATTTATCCTTCAATCAACATCACTTAAAAACAGATTATCTGGTCATTTATGTAAATGAGGCCCAGCCATTAAGATTAGCCAGGTCTCCACATCCCCAAGCTCCCTGCTTTGGGGCTCATGCACACCGTACCCAACTTCCCACAGCCCCCACCCCTGTTAGAATCAGTGCCATGGTGTTTGGCAGCAGTGAGGGTGGGGTCTTGTGTTTATATAGAAACATAGAAGATAGGAGCAGGAGTAGGCCATTCAGCCCCTCGAGCCTGTTCCGCCATTTAATGAGATCATGGCTGATCATCCAATTTCAGTACCCTGTCCCTGTTTTCTCTCCATATCCCTTGATCCCTTTAGCCTTAAGAAATATATCTAACTCCTTCTTGAATATATTTAATGAATTGGCCTCAACTGCCTTCTGTGGTAGAGAATTCCACAGGTTCACCAATCTCTGGGTAAAGAAATTCCTCCTCATCTCAGTAGAAATTCCTCCTCATCTATATTCTGGGAGTGAGTGATGCTGGGTTTGGAAGTACTTAGGAGTGGTATTGGAGCTTGGCAATATTGTGGTGAGGAGGGTGAGTGTTCAGGACAGTTGGAGCAGAAAGTGGTAGGAGAGCATGGGCATATATGGGCACTTGGTGCAGAAAGTGGGAAGAATGAGCAGAAAATGGTGAGAAGGCATGAGTGTTTAGAATAGAACTTGGAAAAAGTGTTAAGAGAGAGCACACACGGGGAAGGTTTGGCTGCTTGAGGTGGGGCATGGTAGAAAGGGAGTGACGAGGGGAAATGGATATCCTGGGCAGGAGTAACAAAAGGTGGTAGGGGAGCATAAGAAGGCATGGGTACTCATGGCAGAACACAGTAGAGGAGAGTGAAGAAAGGCAAGAATTAGGAAGCATGAATGCTCGGGGCAGCAAAAGGGAGGAGGCAAAGCACCGACAAGCGGGTGGCGGGTGTGAGCAGAATGAGAAAAGGGAAGAAGAATGTAAGCTTTCAATTCTGTTTCCTTTCTCAGTTTTGGGGAAGCCCTTGTTAAATTGTATTCAATTTAAATAACGGGGCTTCCCAAAGTCATGGGGAAGCATTAGAGAATTTACCCGAGATTCAAAAGCATATTCCGGCACCAAGACAGGGAACTGCTTTTGATGTGCAAGAAGAGGCTTCATAGAACGGCTTCATGACGACTTTGCGGAAACCCTTTTAATTAAACTGGAAATGCTTTTATTTAATATTTAACAGGGGCTTCCCCAAGTTTGTGCTACATACAAAAATGTTAATATATTATATAGATATTGTTGGAATCTGTAGCTTGCCAGTATTGCAACAATTTTAAAAAGTCTCCTATGACATTCTGGGATAGTTATCTGTGTTTCTTTGTATGGGGCCTACTGTCTGGTATGTAAGCGTGCACTTCAAGGGGATTTATCTGACCTCTGTTTATGTGGATTGCTTAACAAATGTTGGGAGACAAAAAGTCGACCCAGGTGATAAAAATCATGAATATTGATCACTAGGCTATCAATCACTTAAGTCATCCTCGGTTCCGAGGGACTGCCTAAGAAGGATCAATCACTTATACTTCCATCTTTGGCCTTTGCAATTGTCTCATCGGAGGATCCTACGAGCAAGACTCTTGCTGTTTGGCTGTGTCCTGAAGGCATGTGAGTTGTTTGTCTGGTACTCAAGGCGCCGTCTGTTACCTGGAGGGTCTTTGAAGTGTTTCAGATGGGTAAGCTTTGATTAATTGTGAATATTTGATCACCTTTCTTTATATTATCCTCGACAGCCAGTGATCTTCCTGTGCCTGGGCCATTATGCACAGGGAGCTCACAGGAAGTAATGGTAAAACAAAAAGGAAAATCTACAAATGCTGGAAATCTAAAATAAAATCAGAAATCACTGGAAATACACCGGAAGTCACATCAGTAAAGAGAACAGGCAGCTTATGATGTTTTGGGTGCGTACCCTTCATTTGAGTTATGGTAATGAGTTGTGTGTGGCCAGCTCTGTATGCAAAATGCATTTGGTTCGTGAGAAACCAACTGGTCCCACTGGCATTGGACAATATACCCTTCTATCTCTTTCTTTGTCATTTTCCTTCGAATTTTGTCCCCTCTGTTCCTGAAAGTACTGACCTATGCTGAAGTTAGCTCCTCTCTGATACCTTACCTAAGTGGCCATGATGCCCCTATAAGCCTCGACACCAAAGCCCAGATATTCCTTGGGTTCTGATCCTGGCAGAGCTCTCCAGCACTGAGACCACTGGAGTGTGCAGGATCATTTGGAGGGCAGCGTTACCTTGAGCACGTCTCCGGCAATCATCTACCTGGGAGGTTGGGATTCTCCAGAACACCTTGACACCGTCCACATTCTCCTCGGCCCTCCTGAGCAAAGGGGCTGATCTGGTTATCATTGTTTAAAAAAAAATTTAAGTCTTCTAGGCTCCAGGCTCCTTGCCTGGCCTGGACCTCACAGATGGGGCCCACATATGCCTCTTTGGAGGCCGGTAAGCCTCAATATAAACACCATCACTGAAATGCCAGGTCACCTTCCAGCCTCAGGAGTGGAAACTCCTAGATTAAGCAGTCTACGCCACTTTGTCGTCATATGCTTTGTAAGGGGCAGATGGAGGTTCCACCCCTTACAAGGTAGCTCCAGGAGAGGCTGACTTTTAACATGAGTGAGTGGGTTTGGGAGTAGGTGAGTAGTTAAAAGTGCTGAAATTGACAGCCTGCTTCCACCTTTGACTCGAGCGGGTTGGGCTGTGATTGAGAGACCCCCTCAGGAGAGACGGGTTACCTATTTAATCCCAATTAAGAGCGAGTTAAGAGGCTATTAAGAGCCTTTTTTACCTGTGGTTTGAGCTTTTACTGGGTGTCCACGGGATTTCCGGGCTTGCTGAACTTCGCCAGTAAAAGTAAGGCAACAGTACAGCAGCAATTGAGGGAGTTGAACAAATGACATTAAAAACTCCCATAAATAATCAGACCTCACACCTGCTTCCTTGCCTAAGGGAAAGGCTTTTGCTGACACCACTTGTTCTGACAGTTTGCTCTCAGGAGTTTGCAGGTGATTTCTACAACTTTGGAGGTCACTCTCACTGCATTGTTGGTCATTCTCACTACATTGGAGGTCACTCTCACTGCATTGTTAGTCACTCTCACTGCATTGTTGGTCACTCTCACTACATTGGAGGTCACCCTCACTACATTGGAGGATTGAGCATCTGATCTCCACTTTACATCTGTCATATATCAGGTCAGCATGGGTGCTGCTTATGCTGTTTCACCTTGGACTTCAGATGCGAATCAAGATGAGCACCAGCAGCAAAAACACCAGCAGCACTAGCAGGAGCAGCAGCCTTCTCCTCACCGACCTGCCACTCCACAGGAGAGAAGGGATGAGCACAGAGGTGCAGCTTGCAGGAAGCGATATCCGCAACACAGGGTATATAGGCAGAGGATCAGCTTCCTGGACATGACTGAATACCAGTGACGTAACAAAACTCACTACGCACTTGGTTTGAGCATAAAGCAAGGCTTTAATCAACTTGTTTCAGAACATGGAAGTCTAGTTGTACTTCACTAGTTCCTTGTCTTAAAAAATGTCCCTGAAAGCTGGGGCCGACGCCCGAGTATTTATACTCCTTGGACGGCGCCACCAGCTGGCCGTCCAGCATTATTTCACGAGTAGTTTCTTGATGAATGATGAGATTTATAACAACCAGTAACTCAGGAGTCTCAGGATATCACGTCAGGTCATGGCAGATATTTGTAGCCTGCTGGAAGACCTGCTGGACACACGTTACCAGTGGCTGTCAAAGTGACCACAGTAGCTATACCGTTGGACATAATATTAATCAAGAAATAGTAGGAGCTTGTAACAAAGGTAATGCAATACTCGTGGGGGACTTTAATCTTCATATAGACTGGACAAATCAAATTGGCAAAGCTAGTCCAGAGGACGAGTTCATGGAATGCATTCGGGAC
The DNA here is from genome assembly GCF_052327205.1 of Somniosus microcephalus. Taxonomy (NCBI): domain Eukaryota; kingdom Metazoa; phylum Chordata; class Chondrichthyes; order Squaliformes; family Somniosidae; genus Somniosus; species Somniosus microcephalus. The sequence goes on along the minus strand of NC_140987.1, from coordinate 115,657,992 downwards.
AGTTTCCTAGAACAATAGATGTGGTGTATTTGGACTTTCAAAAGGCTTTCGATAAGGTCCCGCATAAGAGATTAGCGTGTAAAGTTAAGGCACATGGGATTGGGGGCAAGGTATTGACTTGGATAGAGAACTGGTTGACGGACAGAAAGCAGAGAGTAGGAATTAACGGGTCTTTTTCCGAGTGGCAGGCAGTGACTAGTGGGGTACTGCAGGGATCGGTCCTTGGACCCCAGCTATTCACAATATACATTAATGATCTAGATAAGGGAACTAGATGTAATATCTCCAAGTTTGCAGATGACACAAAGCTGGGTGGGCGTGTGTGCTGCGAGGAGGATACCGAGAAACTCCAGGATGATTTGGACAGGTTGGGTGATTGGGCAGAAGCGTGGCAGATGCAATATAATGTGGATAAATGCGAGGTTATCCACTTTGGTGTCAAAAACAGAAAGGCAGACTATTATCTGAATGGCAATAGATTGGGAGAAGGGGAAGTGCAATGAAACCTGGGTATCCTTGTGCACCAGTCGCTGAAGGTAAGCATGCAGGTGCAGCAGGTGGTGAAGAAGGCAAATGGTATGTTGGCCTTCATAGCAAAAGGGTTTGAGTACAGGAGCAAGGATGTCCTGCTGCAGTTGTACAGGGCCTTGGTGAGACCACACCTTGAGTACTGTGTGCAGTTTTGGTCGCCTTATCTGAGGAAGGATGTTCTTGCCATGGAAGGAGTTCAGCGAAGATTCACAAGGCTGATCCCTGGGATGGCAGGAATGACGTATGAGGAGAGATTGGGTCGATTGGGCTTATACTCGCTGGAGTTTAGAAGAATGAGAGGGGATCTCATCGAAACTTATAAAATTCTGACAGGTCTGGACAAACTAGATGCAGGTAGAATATTCCCGATGGTCGGAGAGTCCAAAACCAGGGGTCATAGTCTAAGGATAAGGGGTAAGCCATTTAGGACAGAGATGAGGAAGAATTTCTTCACCCAGAGAGTGGTGAACCTGTGGAATTCTCTACCACAGAAGGTGGTTCAGGCCAAGTCTTTAAATATATTCAAGAAAGAGTTGGATATATTTCTTAAGGCTAAAGGGATCAAGGGATATGGGGAGAAGGCAGGGACAGGGTACTGAATTTGTATGATCAGCCATGATCTCATTGAATGGCGGAGCAGGCTCGAAGGGCCGAATGGCCTACTCCTGCTCCTATCTTCTATGTTTCTATGTTTCTATGTCATGGAACCTACCAGGGAACAGGCTATTTTAGATCTTGTATTGTGTAATAAGAGAGGGTTAATTAGCAATCTCATAGTAAAGGATCCTCTGGGACAGAGTGATCATAATATGATAGAATTTCACGTTAATTTTGAGAGTGACTTGCCTACGTCCAAAACTAGTCTTAAACTTAAATAAAGGCAATTACATAGGTACGAGGGGCGAGTTGGCTAAGGTAGATTGTAAAAATAGATTAAAAGGTATGGTGGTAGATAAGCAGTGGCTAGCATTTAAAGAAATATTTCATAATTCTCAACAAAAATACATTCCATTGAGAAACAAAAACTCCACGGGAAAAGTGATCCAACCGTGGCTAACTAAAGAAGTTAAGGATAGCATTAGATTGAAAGAAGAGGCTTATAATGTTGCGAAGAATAGTAGTAAGCCTGAGGATTGGGAGAGTTTCAGAAACCAGCAAAGGACAGCAAAAAATTGATAAAAAGGGAAAAAATAGAATATGAGAGAAAACTAGCAAGAAATATAAAAGCAGATTATAAGAGCTTCTACAAGTATGTAAAAAGGAAGAGAGTAGCAAATGTAAACGTTGGTCCCTTAGAGGCTGAGACAGGAGAAATTATTATGGGGAATAAGGAAATGGCAAAAACGTTAAACAAATAGAAACATAGAAACATATAGAAACATAGAAACATAGAAGATAGGAGCAGGAGTAGGCCATTCGGCCCCTCAAGCCTGCTCCGCCATTCAATGAGATCATGGCTGATCATCCAAATTCAGTACCCAGTTCCTGCCTTCTCTCCATATCCCTTGATCCCTTTAGCCTTAAGAAATATATCCAACTCCTTCTTGAATATATTTAATGAAATGGCCTCTACTGCCTTCTTTGGAAGAGAATTCCACAGGTTCACCACTCTCTGGATGAAGAAATTCCTCCTCATCTCTGCCCTAAATGGCTTACCCCTTATCCTTAGACTGTGACCCCTGGTTCTGGACTCCCCGATCATCAGGAACATCCTTCCAGCATCTAGTCTGTCTAGTCCTGTTAGAATTTTATAAGTTTCGATGAGATCCCCTCTCATTCTTCTAAACTCCAGCGAGTACAAGCCCAATCGACCCAATCTCTCCTCATACGTCATTCCTGCCATCCCAGGTATCAGCCTGGTGAATCTTCGCTGCATTCCTTCCATGGCAAGAACATCCTTCCTCAGATAAGGCGACCAAAACTGCACACAATACTCAAGATGTGGCCTCACCAAGGCCCTGTACAACTGCAGCAAGACATCCTTGTTCCTGTACTCAAACCCTCTCGCTACGAAGGCCAACATACCATTTGCCTTCTTAACCGCCTGCTGCACCTGCATGCTTACTTTCAGCGACTGGTGCACTAGGACGCCCAGGTCTCGTTGCACTTCCCCTTCTTCCAATCTATTGCCATTCAGATAATAATCTGCCTTCCTTTTTTGACACCAAAGTGGATAACCTCGCATTTATCCACGTTATATTGCATCTGCCATGCTTCTGCCCAATCACCCAACCTGTCCCAATCATACTGGAGTTTCTCGGCATCCTCCTCACAGCACACACGCCCACCCAGCTTTGTGTCATCTGCAAACTTGGAGATATTACATCTAGTTCCCTTGTCCAGATCATTAACATATATTGTGAATAGCTGGTGTCCAAGGACCGATCCCTGCGGTACCCCTTCCTGCCTGCCACTCGGAAAAAGACCCGTTTATTCCAACTCTTTGCTTTCTGTCTGCCAACCAGTTCTCTATCCAAGTCAATACCTTGCCCCCAATCCCATGTGCCCTAACTTTACACGCTAATCTCTTATGCGGGACCTTATCGAAAGCCTTTTGAAAATCCAAATACACCACATCCACTGGTTCTCCCTTATCTATTCTACCAGTTACATCCTCAAAAAATTCCAGTAGATTAGTCAAGCACGATTTACCTTTTGTAAATCCATGTTGACTTTGTCCGATCCGGTCACTTTTTTCCAAGTGCTCTGCTATTACATCCTTTGTAATGGACTCTAGCATTTTCCCCACTACTGATTCCCCGTTTTCTCTCTACCACCCTTTTTGAACAGTGGGGTAACATTAGCTACCCGCCAATCCATGGGTACTGTTCCAGAGTCTATCAAATTTTGGAAGATGACCAGCAATGCATCTACTATTTCTGGGGCCACTTCCTTAAGTACCCTAGGATGTAGATTGTATCTGTCTTCATTGTAGAAGACACAAAAAGCATACCAAAAATGGTGGGGAACCAAGGGTCGAATGAGGGTGAGGAGCTTAACAAAATTAATATAAGTAGAGAAAAAGTACTAGAGAAACTAATGGGACCAAAAGTCGACAAATCCCCTGAACCTGACGGCCTACATCCTAGGGTTCTAAAAGAGGTGGCAGAAGAGATAGTGGATGCATTGCTTTTGATCTTCCAAAATTCCCTAGATTCTAGAACGGTCCCAATGGTTGAAAGGTCGCAAATGTAACACTGGTATTCAAGAAAGGAGGGAGAAAGAAAAAAAGACTTGCATTTATATAGCATTGTTTCACAACCACCAGAAGTCTCAAAGTGCTTTACAGCCAATGAAGTATTTTTGGAGTGTAGTCACTGTAGTAATGCGGGAAACGCGGCAGCAAATTTGCGCACAGCAAGCTCCCACAAACAGCAATGTGATAATGACCAGATAATCTGTTTTTATTATGTGGATTGAGGGATCAATTTTGGCCAGGACACCGGGGATAACTCCCCTGCTCTTCTTCTAAATAGTGCCTTGGGATCTTTTATGACCACCTGAGAGAGCAGACAGGGCCTCAGTTTAATGTCTCATCCAAAAGACAGCACCTCTGACAGTCAGCCTAGCTTTATGTGCACAAGTCTGTGGAGTGGGACTTGAACCAACAACCACCATGACTCAGAGGCGAGTGTGCTACCCACTGAGCCATAGCTGACACTGAAAGAAAACAGGGAACTACAGGCCGGTTAGCCTGACATCAATCGTCGGGAAAATGCTAGAATCCATTGTTAAGGATGTGGTATCAGGGCAATTAGAAAATCATAACATGATTAGGCAGAGTCAACATGGTTTTATGAAAGAGAAATCGTGTTTGACAAATTTATTAGAGTTTTTTGAGGTAGTAAGTAGCAGGGTAGATAAAGGGGAACCAGTAGATGTAGTATATTTGGATTGCCAAAAGGCATTCGATAAGGTGCCACGTAAAAGGTTATTACACAAGATTAGGGCTCATGGGGTTGGGGGTAATATAGTAGCATTGATTAACGGACAGAAAACAGAGTAGGGATAAACAGATCTTTTTCAGGTGGACAGGCTGTAATTAGTGGGGTCCCACAAGGATCAGTGTTGGGGCCTCAGCTACTTACAATCTATATTAATGACCTAGATGAAGGGACTGAGTGTAATGTATCCAAGTTTGCTGATGATACAAAGCTAGGTGGGACAGTAAGTTGTGAGGAGAACACAAAGGGCTCAATTTTGCCAGGCCCTAGGAGGCAGGATTGGAGGCGTGTGAGGTGTTAAAATCGCAAAAAATGGCGGGCGGGCCAGATCCCGCCTCCGAGCAATTTTCCCACATGCTTGTTTTCTGACCCCGTTTCCATCCCGCCTCCAAGAGGCGGGATAGGCCCTTAACAACCACTTAATTGCCTCTATAATCGCATTTTGAGAGGACTTTCTGATTTTACCACTATTCCCACGTCCTGCACATCTCCTCTGGAACAAGCCAGTGAAACCTGGTGGCCTCACAAGTGGACTGCTTACTAATAGCTGCAGCTCCACCATTAAAAAGGAATTTTCAGCAATCATCATTTGCAGGTGGCAGAACTTTGTTGTCTCAGGTCTGGGGGAACTTTTAGCAGGCATACCCATTGTTGTGGAAGATTGGAGCCTGACACCCATCTCCAGTGTGACCTCCTGGGAAACCCCTCTCGCCACCTTAACTGAGCACTTCCTAAACTGAGGCATATACCAGAAGCATAGGAACCATTTATTTCCTTTCCTCCTGGACATCAGATTCGGACGAAGACCAGCCGTGGCAGCAGCAGAACTATGAACAACAGCAGCATCAACAGCAGCAGCAACAACAGGAACGCTAAGCTGCTGCTCACCCAACTGAAGCTGCACAGGCCAGAAGGCGCCAGCGCGTGACCACATTGCTGCCCAGGATGCAAGGGATGCACTCATGTTGGCCAGATTTGCTTAGCCTGCACAATCAAACACTTTTGCATCGCACCTTCTTATCAGACCATCGACAATGGCCAAGAACCTGTGGATTCCTATCACTCTGACCACCATACTGACAATTGCAAGTCACCCTAAGCCCTCAATGTGGAAGTCCTATTAGCGAAATGACACACGCCACAACTTCAACAGTTTGCCATCAGAATTTTTTATGACAACAAGCAACTGATGGCATTTCAAAAATAAACACATTGCACCCAAGTGACTACCCTTGTGACTACTTGTGCATTATCTTCCTCTTATGTGTGCTCTTACGTGGTGCTTCCCCTGTGGCTTCAGCAGATGTAGAGGCCCCCTTGCTCACTTTCTTGTTGCTCCTGTCTCGACGCCTTTGGCGGGCGTCCTCTGGGGTTGCGAACCTGTGAGGGCTCGGCAACAGTCTGCTGCTCCTGCGGTTGTGCAGGGGATGAGATGCCGATCTCAGTTGGGTGAGGACTCTGGTGGGGCTCTGACCGAGGGCTTTGCAGTGGCATGCTTGTGTGAGCGCTTGGAGAGGAGCCCCCACTTCCTTGTTGTCTGCCACCAACATCACTCTCATGGGTCAGCCCCCCTTCAGAGCGAGCAAGTGGCTTGACAGCACCTTGCTGCACTTCAGGGGGGCCATGAGAACCTGTTTCTGCACTGGAAGTCCTACTCCAGAGGACTTGCATGAAAGTCTGGTTACTATGCTCAATAGCTGACCATCACTCCTCAAGAGACGTTAGTCTATTCTGAACAATGTCCATGTTTTCAAGACCCTGGCGACTAAGCTCCTCCATGGCCATAGCCAACCTCTCCTCTACGGTAGCCAGCCTTACCACGGAGTTAGCCATCCTTTCCACGGAGGTTGCCATCCTTTCTGCGGTGATGCATTCATGCGCCAATGCCTCCACAAAGGCTCTGCTCATGTTCGCGATGGACTCCTCCATTCACTCCACACTCGCAGCAACCCTGGAGACAAAACCTGCCAGAGACTCCTGCACCTGTTCCTGGAGTTCCAGCACCGCTCTCCTTCTGGATGGACCCAGAGGCACAGGGTCGACATGCAGCTGAGCCGAGCTGGCCGAGTCCTGCGCCCTCCGACAAAGACTCTCCACTGCTGTCCCTGTCTCCATCGTCTGCTGATGCTCACTTGTGCCAACACTATTCTATAACGCGAAGGTCCCACCGAGATGTGAGTGTCTGCGCTGGTGCTGGGTGTGCTGAATTCTGCTGACGCTGCGCCCTCAGAGGTTGCAGCTTCCTCTGAAGAGTCTGGAAGCTCAGGTTCTTCCTCCTGGACAGTGGGGACGGGGGCTTTCGATGGTCTTGTGGGGCAGTAAAGGAAAGAGTTAGAGATGTGAGGTCAAGGTTACATGCACATTGAAAAGTGCAGATGATCATAAGTCAATCTGTTAGAGCATCAGAATCATTATCAGTGACTCATGCAATGTCAATGAGAGAGATGGAAAACTATTCTGTCACCAGCTTGTGCAGGGGATGAGATGCCCATCTCAGTTGGGTGAGGACTCTGGTGGGGCTCTGACCGAGGGCTTTGCAGTGGCATGCTCGTGTGAGCGCTTGGAGAGGAGCCCCCACTTCCTTGTTGTCTGCCACCAACATCCCTCTCATGGGTCAGCACCCCGTCTGTCCGTCCCCCACTTGGGAATCGTCCTTGATCCCGGCAATTCCCAGGGCCGCCTCCTCCCAGGCAGTGAACTGGGCTACTGAGAGTGGCCCTCCTCCGGTCATGGCTCTTTCCCTCTTATTGTGGGCTCTCTTTTCCTGCAATGGGGGACACAAGTGGAGTTTGAGTGAGAACGAAGGAGTGAGTGTAGAGAATGCATAGCGTAGATGCATAGAAAGAGACAAAGGGCCCACCCTGTGTGTTGTAAGTTGTCGTTGTTGCATCACAGTGTTGAATAGTTAAGTGAATGTGACCATAGAGAGAGAGGCAATGGGTAAGGGTGCAGGGTTGTAAGTTTCAAGTGGGATGTGGAGGAAGAGGTTGGCAAAGCAGAGTGCTGGTGAGGAGAGGCGATGGGGATCAGATTGAGGGTGATGGGAAAGTCATACTCACTTTTCCTGTGTGGAGAAGATCATGAAACCTCTTCCTGCATTGCAGCCAGGTTCTGCGGCTCATTGATATGGAGTTGACCTCCTCGGCCACTTCCAGCCACACAGCTTTAGTCTGCCGGGGTGGCTTTTTTCTCCCTGAGAAAGGGAAGAGCACCTCCTTAATAGATCTTGCTCCCTGCACCAGAGCTTGGAGGGAGGGCTCATCAAAGCGAGGCGCACACTTTTGTCCTTCATACAATGTCCAAAGCTTTTCCAGTCTCCAGAAGAAGCAAGGCTGCTTGCAGGCCTTAATCCAGCAGCACTGATGACGTCATCGGAGGCGACTGTCTTTATGAAAAGACTAATTGTGCCAGGGTTTCCCACACGCTGGAAATCAATTGCCTAATTAAGGGAAAATCGCAATTTTTCAGCACTTCACTTCAGAGTCGGGGTCCTGACACGAATCCCACCTGACACTCCCCAGTCTGCCCACACTGGCAAAATCGAGCCCAAAGAGTCTGCAAAGGGATATAGATAAAGTGAGCGGGCAGTAAGGTGGCAGATGGAGTATAATGTAGGGAAATCACAGAATCACAGAATCACAGAAACCTCATAGTGCAGATAGAGGCCATTTCGGCCCATCGAGCCTGCACCGACACATATCCCACCCGATCCCCGTAACCCCTACACCAACACATATCCCACCCTATCCCCGTAACCCCACGTATTTAATCCCCCTAACACTAAGGGTCAATTTTTATCATAGCCAATCAACCTAACCTGCACATCTTTGGACTGTGGGAGGAAACCGGAGCACCCGGAGGAAACCCACGCAAACACGGGGAGAATGTGCAAACTCCACACAGACAGTCATCCGAGGCCGGGTTCGAACCCGGGTCCCTGGCGCTGTGAGGCAACAGTGCTAACCACTATGCCACCGAAATGTGAGGTTATTCGCTTTGGTAGGAAGAATAGAAAAACAGAATATTTTTTAAATGGTGAAAAACTTTCAAATGTTGGCGCTCAGAGAGATTTGGGTGTCCTCGTGCAAGAAACACAGAAAGCTAGCATAAAAAGAAAATACTGTAGATGCTGGAAATCTGAAATAAAAACAGAAAATGCTGGAGATACTCATGCTGGAGCTAGCATGCAGGTACAGCAAGCAAAAAGGAAGTCAAATGGCAAGTTGGCCTTTATTGCAAGGGGGTTGTAGTATAAGAGTAAGGAAGTCTTGCTACAATTGTACAGCGCCTTGGTGAGACCACACCTGGAGTACTGTGCACAGTTTTGGTCTCCTTATCTAAGGAAGGATATACTTACCTTGGAGGCAGTGCAACGAAGGTTCACTAGATTGATTCCTGGGATGAGAGGGCTGTCCTATGATGAGAGATTGAGTAGATTGGGCCTATACTCTCTGGAGTTTAGAAGAATGAGAGGTGATCTCATTGAAACATACAAGATTCTGAAGGGGATTGACAGGGTAGATGCTGAGAGGTTGTTTCCCTTGGCTGGAGTGTCTAGACCTAGCAGGCATAGTCTCAGGATAAGGGGTAGGCCATTTAAGATGGAGATGATGAGGAATTGCTTCACTCAGAGAATTGTGAATCTTTGGAATTCTCTGCCCCAGAGGGCTGTGAATGCTGAGTCTTTGAGTATATTCAAGGCTGAGATAGATAGATTTTTGAACTCGTGGGGAATCAAGAGATATGGAGATCGGGCGGGAAAGTGGAGTTGAGGTCGATGATCAGCCATGATCTTATTGAATGGTGGAGCAGGCTCGAGGGGCCGTATGGTCTACTCCTGCTCCTATTTCTTATGTTCTTATGATTCATTCATCCTGCACCAGCCCACACTCCCTCAACTGGAAGCTTGGAGACAAGGGGTATCCACTGAAGACGTGGCTGATGACACCCTTGAGGAGGGCAAGCAATGAGGCCGAAGAGCATTACAATCAAAGCCAAATGAAGACGAGGTGTGTAATAGAGCAAGCAATATGGATGCTGAAGGTGTGCTTCAGATGCCTGGACAGATCTGGACGAGTCCTTCAATATGCACCAGCCAGGGTCTCCAGAATGAGCTCTGCACAGCTTAGCACAGCAGTGAAGATTGGAGTTGCTGGAGGGGCAAGGCGCAGAGAACAGAGCCTCATCGGAGGAGGAGCAGCGAGGCGAGGCCTGACCACAGCGGACCTGGGAGTGGAACAGCGAGTGCGGCGAATTCAAAAGGAGCAGCGAGGCGAGGCCCGACCACAGCGGACCTGGGAGTGGAACAGCGAGCGCGGCAAATTTAAAAGGAGCAGCGAGGCGAGGCCCGACCACAGCGGACCTGGGAGTGGAACAGCGAGCACGGCGAATTTAAAAGGAGCAGCGAGGCGAGGCCCGACCACAGCGGTCCTGGGAGTGGAACAGCGAGCGTGGCAAATTTAAAAGGAGCAGTGAGGCGAGGCCCACCAATTCAGCAGCGGGGGAGAGAGGTAAAAAGTAATCAAAGTGTGACGTTACCAGGAAGCAGGTAAGTGATTGGTTGGTATTTCTTTTTTAAATTTTAACTCTGTGGGTTGTAGGTACTAAGGTCTCTCTGGTGTAGCAGGGACTGTTGGTAAACCATTTAACTGTAGTGTAATTAGTGGGATTGATTGATTTAATTTAAATTCAATTAATTAAAGGGTAAATCATGGCAGGACAGCCCGGCCACGTGGTATGCTCCTCCTGCGATATGTGGGAATCCCTGAAAACTACATGTGCAGGAAGTGCATCCAGCTGCAGCTACCGACAGACCGCATTGCAGCACTGGAGCTGCGACTGGATGCATACTGGAGCGTTTGCGATGCTCAGGACATCGTGAATAGCATGTTTACAGAGTTGGACACACCGCAGGTAGAGGTTGGACAGGAAGAAAGGGAATGGGTGACCAACAGGCGGAGTACTAGGTGCAGGCAGGTAGTGCAGGGGTCCCCTGTGGACATCCCCCTCTCAAACAGATACACCACTTTGAGTGCTGTTGGGGGGGATGGCTTATCAGAGGAAAGCAGCAGCAGCCAACTTCCTGGCACCAGGGGTGGCTCTGCTGCATAGCACAGGAGGAAAAAGAGAGGGAGAGCTATAGTAATAGGGGATTCTATGGTAAGGGGAATAGATAGGTGTTTCTGCGGCCACAAACGAGACACCAGGATGGTGTGTTGCCTCCCTGGTGCAAGGGTCAAGGATGTCTCAGAGCGGCTGCAGAACATCTTGAAAGGGGAGGGTGAACAGCCAGTTGTCGTGGTGCATATAGGCACCAACGACATAGGTAAAAAGCGGGATGAGGTCCTAAAAGTGGAATATAGGGAGTTAGGAGGTAAATTAAAAAATAGGACCTCAAAGGTAGTAATCTCAGGATTACTACCAGTGCCACGTGCTAGTCAGAGTAGAAATAGAAGGATATTTCAGATGAATACGTGGCTAGAGGAATGGTGCAAGGGGGAGAGATTCAAGTTCCTGGGACATTGGAACCGGTTTTGGGGGAGGTGGGACCAGTTCAAACTGGACGGTCTGCACCTGGGCAGGGCTGGAACCGATGTCCTAGGGGGAGTGTTTGCTAGTGCTCTGGGGGAGGGTTTAAACTAAAATGGCAGGGGGTTGGGAACCTGAGCAGGGGGACGGAGGAAAGGGAAACAAGGATAAAAGCAAAAGATATGACGGACAAAAACAAAAGTGGCAGTCAGAGAAATCAACAGTTTAAATCAAACGTGGCAACAGTAAATAATAATTCTAATAGGTCTAAGAGCGTTTAAAAAACAAGCCTGAAGGCTTTGTGTCTTAATGCGAGGAGCATTCGTAATAAGGTGGATGAATTGGCTGCGCAAATAGAGGTAAACGAATATGATTTGGTTGGGATTACGGAAACGTGGCTCAAGGATGGCCAAGGCTGGAAACTCAACATCCAGGGGTATTCGATATTCAGGAAAGATCGGCAAAAAGGAAAGGGAGGTGGGGTAGCATTACTGGTTAAAGAAGGGATTAACACAATTGTAAAGAAGGATATTAGCTCTGATGATGTGGAATCTGTATGGGTAGAATTGAGAAATACTAAGGGGAAGAAAACGTTAGTGGGAGTGGTATATAGACCTCCAAACAGTAATACGGAGGTTGGGGATGGCATTAAAAGGGAAATTAAAGAAGCGTGCAATAAGGGCACAGCAGTCATCATGGGTGACTTTAATCTACATATAGACTGGGCTAACCAAATTAGTAACAATACTGTGGAGGAGGAATTCCTGGAGTGTTTACGGGATGGTTTCCTGGACCAATATGTCGAGGAACCAACCAGAGATCAGGCCATCTTAGACTGGGTATTATGTAACGAGAAAGGATTAATTAGCAATCTTGTTGTACGAGGCCCCTTGGGTCGGAGCGATCATAATATGATCGAATTCTTCATTAAGATGGAGAATGAAGTAGTTGACTCAGAGACTAGAGTCCTCAATTTAAATAAAGGAAACTACGATGGTCTGAGGCGCGAGTTGGGTTGGATTGATTGGGGAATGTCACTCAAAGGGTTGATGGTGGATAGGCAATGGCAAACATTCAAAGACCGAATGGATGAACTACAGAATTTGTTCATCCCAGTTTGGCATAAAAATAAAACAAAAAAGGTGACTCAACCGTGGCTAACAAGGGAAATTAGGGATAGCATAAGAGCCAAGGAGAGGACATATAAATTAGCCAGAAAAAGCAATAATCCTGAGGATTGGGAGCAGTTTAGGATTCAACAAAGGAGGACAAAGGGATTAATTAAGAAAGGGAAAATAGATTATGAGAGTAAGCTTGCAGGGAACATAAAAACTGTAAAAGCTTTTATAGATATGTGAAGAGAAAAAGATTGGTGAAGTCAAGCGTAGGTCCCTTGCAGTCAGAATCAGGGGAATTTATAATGGGGAACAAAGAAATGGCAGACCAACTAAATACATATTTTGGTTCTGTCTTCACAAAGGAGGACACAAATAACCTCCCAGAGATGCCGGGGAACATAGGGTCTGATGAAAGGGTGGAACTGAAAGAAATCAGTATTTGTAGGGAAATGGTGTTCAGAAAATTGATGGGACTGAAGGCCGATAAATCCCCAGGGCCTGATAATCTACATCCTAGGGTACTTAAGGAAGTGGCCCTAGAAATAGTAGATGCATTGCTGGTCATCTTCCAGAACTCGATAGACTCTGGAACAGTACCCATGGATTGGAGGGTAGCTAAGTGAGTGGGCAAACATTTGGTAGATTAAGTATAATGTGGGAAAGTGCGAGGTTATCCACTTTGGCAGGAAAAAAAAGCAAATTATTATTTAAATGGAGAGAGATTATAAAATGCTACAGTTCAGATGGACCTGGGGGTCCTTGTGCATGAAACACAAAAAGTTAGCATGCAGGTACAGCAAGTAATCAAAAAGGCAAATGGAATGTTGGCCTTTATTGCAAGGGAGTTGGAGTATAAAAGCAGGGAAGTCCTGCTACAACTGTACAGGGTATTGGTGAGACCACACCTTGAGTACTGCGTACAGTTTTGGTCTCCTTATTTAAGGAAGGATATGTAGTGTATGTACCTTTAAGGGGAGAACTACTTTTTACAGCTCCTGTATACTGTAGTACCGGCAGTGACCACACCTGTATATAAACCCTGAGTAGGGATCTGTACGTTTAGTTTTAGAGTAACTCTCATCCAGTAAACACCTGCTGATTGTTCCCTGCAGTCTCGTGTATAGTTATTGAAGGACACACAACATCAAAATACACGGATCTAACATTGGCGACGAGACGATTCAAACCAAACTGCAACTCTGCATCACCTCCCAGGGATTCGCTCCTGGAGAAAAGAAAAAAAAAAGGCCGAGTCTAGAAGCACGGGCGTCGACCATCCAGCGGAGACTTGAGCATCGCAGGGGAGGCTGTTGAGAGCTGGGCTTGGTTCTCCAGTCACGGTGGTCCAGCGAAACGGGCTGGCAACAGGTACAGCGCAGACCCTTCCCGGACAGCCACGGCTAGAGCCGACCGACAGCACAGAAAAGGCCGAGCAGCGTCGATGGGAGAAGAGAGAGGGTAGAGCGCACAGGGCACAGCCGGTGTTCAGGACCGAACGGCGTCGACGGGAGAAGAGAGAGAGGCGCGAAGGAAAGCGCGCAGAGCGCAGCCGGTGTTCAAGGGATGAGCAGCGTCAGAGGGGAAGAAAGGGAAACGCACAGAGCGCAGCCGGTGTTCAAGGGCCGAGCAGCCGCAGCGGAGAAGAAGGCAGAGCGCGGGAAACGCCATTTTGAGCCACAGCGGAGAAGAAGGGAGAGCGCGGGAAAACGCCATTTTGAGCCGCAGCGGAGAAGAAGGGAGAGCGCGGGATAACGCCATTTTGAGCCGCAGCGGAGAAGAAGGGAGAGCACGGGAAAACGCCATTTTGAGCCAGTCTAACCACACCCAGGGATGCCGAAGAGTGGCAGTATCACAGCGTTCGACAATGAAGTCGAAGATTGGACGACATATGTTGAACGCATAGAAGTGTACGGCAAGGCGAATGAAGTGCCAGGTGAGAGGAAAGTGCTGGTATTGTTGAATTCAATAGGTGCAAAAATGTATGGCTTACTGCGAAACCTAGTAACCCAAGAGAAGCCAGTGGAAAAGGATTTTGGAAACATAGTGTCAATCCTACAGGACCACTTAAACCCCACACCACTGCTGATAGCAGAAAGATTTAAGTTTCACAAAAGGAACCAGCATAAAGATGAAAGTAATGCTGAGTATTTAACGGAACTGTGCAAGCTATCGAAACACTGCCAGTTTGGAACGGGACTAGCAGATACTTTAAGGGACAAGTTTGTGTGTGGGCTTCAAAGTGAAGGAACCCAGAAACGGCTTCTATCAGAAAAGGATCTTACGCTGGACAAGTCTTTCAGCATGGCAGTATCACATGAAGCAGCCGCACGGGGCGCTGCAGAGATACAACAGAGACCGCAAGAATACGGCACAAATGAAATGTCATACGGAACAGTGAAGTGCTATCGCTGCGGCAGAACAACACATGACCATAATGATTGCTGGTTCAAGGACAAAGTGTGCAGACAGTGTGGAAAAGTAGGACACATAGCAAGAGTCTGCAGGTCGGGAAAGAAAACCAGCCGCAAGAAATCTCCACAGGAGAAGTACAAGAAGGTACATAAGGTGACGGAGAGTAGTTAAGATGAACAGAAAAGTGATACAGACTCCGGAAGCAAGGAGCTGGGTTGTCTGAAACTACATAAGGTGATCAAATCGGAGGATCACCAAACTATCTGGGTCACGCTCAAGATAGCTGGAGTCCAAGTGAAAATGGAATTGGACACAGGATCAGCCCTAACAGTCATAAACCGAAGGGACTACAAGCGGCTATTCTCACATATACCCTTGAGAGATACAGAGATTGTCTTGAAGACGTACACGGGGCAAAAAGTCTACCCCAAACGAAAAATAAGGGTGAATGTTATATATAACGGCAAGGAAACACCAAAAATGGACCTATATGTATTGCCAGATGGAGGACCACCACTACTAGGACGTGAATGGATCCGGAAGATACAGCTAGATTGGCATTCCATACAAGCACTGACTGTAGATGCCAAAAAGGATGATGACGCCACACCTGGACGACTGTCAAAAATGCTAACTGACGCACAAGAAGTGTTCCAGGAGGGACTTGGAACACTAAAAAGCATAACAGCGACGATCAAAATAGAGGAAAATGCAAGCCCAAAGTTTTTTAAGGCCAGACCGGTGCCTTATGCGATCCGCCCAGCCGTCGAAGCAGAGCTGGAAGGTTTGGAACGTTCAGGAGTACTGTCCAAAGTGGACTGGAGTGAGTGGGCTACACCCATCATTCCTGTAATGAAGAGGTCGTTGAGTAATACGCCTGGGGAACCAAAGACGGTTCGCATCTGTGGGGACTTTAAGGTGACAGTGAACCCAGTCCTTCACACGGTACAATATCCGCTTCCGCGGATTGAAGATATTTTCACCTTGCTATCTGGAGGGAAACGCTTCACTAAGATTGATCTGGCCCAGGCGTACCTGCAAATGGAGGTAGAAGAAGCCTCGAAACAGTACCTCACGATCAACACTCATAAAGGTCTCTACCAATACAACCGGCTGGTGTTCGGGGTAGCATCAGCTCCGGCTATTTGGCAAAGGGCAATGGATCAGGTCCTGCAAGGGATTCCAGGGACCCAGTGTTATTTGGACGACATCCTGGTCACGGGCGAAAATGACAGTGATCACCTTGCCAACCTGGAGCAGGTGCTCACTAGATTGAAGGAATATGGGCTCGAGCAAATCGCCACAAATACGAGTTTTTCCAGAAGCAGATCTCGTATTGTGGCCATGTTATTGATGAAGAGGGGTTACATAAGTCCCCTGAAAAGATTGAGGCAGTAGTCAAGGCTCCAGCACCGGAAAATGTGTCACAACTGAGGTCGTTCCTCGGGCTGGTCAACTACTACCATAAGTTCTTGCCGAATTTGTCTACAGTACTACACCCACTGAACACCCTACTGCAAACGGGGGTACCATGGAAGTGGAATGACGAATGTAAACGAGCTTTCCAGAAGTGCAAAGAATTGATCACATCAAAAGAGGTGTTGGCTCATTTCAACCCAGCACTACCAATTCGGTTGGCGTGTGATGCATCACCCTATGGCATTGGAGCGGTGCTGTCGCACAAGTTCCCGGACGGCTCGGAGAGGCCAGTAGCCTTTGCGTCTCGGTCACTAACCTCAGCCGAGCGTAACTACGCCCAGATTGACAGGGAGGCCCTCAGCCTAGTGTGGGGAGTGAAAAAGTTCAACCACTATCTGCACGGGCAGAAGTTCACCTTGCTGACTGACCACCAACCACTTGTCTCCATCTTTAATCCAAAGAAGGGCGTTCCGGTGATGACTGCGCAACAGCTACAAAGATGGTCCCTTTTTCTAGGGGCGAACCAATATGAAATCGAGTATAAGGGCACGAAACAG
Organism: Somniosus microcephalus; assembly: GCF_052327205.1. Lineage (NCBI taxonomy): Eukaryota > Metazoa > Chordata > Chondrichthyes > Squaliformes > Somniosidae > Somniosus > Somniosus microcephalus. Next base: position 115,641,483 of record NC_140987.1, on the reverse strand, counting down.
CATGGAAACGCTGATGGGCTATCACGCCTGCCAGTGCCTACTGTGGAGGAAGCACCAGCAGTGGATCCTGTCGAAATATTTTATTCGACTATAATTGAACGCTTGCCAGTAACTAACGCAGATATAGAGGAGACCCGAAATGACCCGACACTGTCTCGGGTATATGACTTGACGGTGAAGGGATGGCCAACACATGGTGACTCACTGTTGCCAGCATTCTCATCCAGAAGAGAACAGCTGTCAGTATGCCAGGGGACCTTGATGTATGGATCCCGAGTGGTAATTCCACCCAAGTTAAGGGAGAGAGTGCTAAATGAGCTTCACGAAGGCCATCTGGGAGGGGTGAAAATGAAAAGCCTTGCTAGGGCTTATGTGTGGTGGCTGGGGATCGATCAGCAAATTGAGTACCTGACAAAGAGCTGTTCAGGATGCCAGAAGGTGCAAAATGCACCACCACATGCCCCTCTACACCTATGGGAGTGGCCCTTATCTCCATGGCAACGGGTGCATATTGATTTTGCTGGTCCATTCATGGACTCAATGTTTTTAATAGCCGTGGATGCGCACTCAAAATGGCCTGAGGTGATCAAAATGTCGTCCACCACCACGGAGAAAACTATTGCAATCCTACGGACCATATTTGCCAGGAATGGCTTGCCAGAGCAGATTTGCTCTGATAACAGACCACAGTTTGTGTCCGAAGAGTTTCGAAGATTCATGAAAAGGAATGGGGTAAGGCATTACACATCCGCCCCGTATCATCCAGCCACAAATGGATTGGCTGAGAGGTTCATACAAACCTTTAAGAAAGCAGTAAGGGCCATGTGCGATAACGACAATCCACTGCAGCATAAGGTGGACAATTTCCTGTTAGCCTACAGAAATGTGACACATGCAGTCACCAACCAGACCCCGGCCATGATGTTCTTTAACCGAAGGTTGAGATCTCGTCTGGATTTGCTCAGACCAAATGTACGAAGAGATGTTGAGAATAAGCAATTCCAGCACATCAATGAGAAGCCGACAAGGAGCTTCAATGTAGGGCAACCAGTCTTGGCTTGCGACTACCGAACAGAGAAATGGCAACCAGGAACGATATGCACACGGCAGGGGCCACTAATGTACACAGTGGATGTTGGGGAGAACATTGTGAGACGCCATGTCGACCAGATCCTAGTCACAGGAACGAGTCAACCCCATGCCTCGCGCACCTGATGATGAACCCGACATACAGGCAGCATCTACCCCACAAACAGTAGCATCGGAAGCTGATGAACCAACTGACGACAGGGGGCCTCCGCACCAAGAGCAAGACACTCAGGAAAGGTGCTATCCAGAAAGGATCAGGAAGCCGCCCCAAAGACTGAATTTATAAATGGACTATTTTCAGTTAATGTGCATGTTAAAAGTGTTAATTGTTAAATGAATGTTATGGTACTGTTAATCTAAAAGGGGAGGAATTGTAGTGTATGTACCTTTAAGGGGAGAACTACTTTTTACAGCTCCTGTGTACTGTAGTACCGGCAGTGACCACACCTGTATATAAACCCTGAGTAGGGATCTGTACGTTTAGTTTTAGAGTAACTCTCATCCAGTAAACACCTGTTGATTGTTCCCTGCAGTCTCGTGTATAGTTATTGAAGGACACACAACATCAAAATACACGGATCTAACAGGATATACTTGCATTGGAGGCAGTTCAGAGATGACTCACTAGGTTAATTCCAGAAATGAGGGGTGTAATAATAATAAATAACTTCCGGATGAAGTTATGTGCACATCACTTCCTGTGAACTGTGAACTCTGTGCATACATCACTTCCTGTGCATACGTCACTTCCTGTGTTTGGACTAGTATAAATACTGAACTGCTCAGTATGGTAAAAGGGCTTCTTCTAGAGGCATGGTAAAGACCGCTCTTGTATATAGTATAATTATAAGTTGCTTAAAGCTTACTTTAAAGTTCCTTGATGTGTGAGACTCCTTTTTTACATCAAGGGGGTTGACTTATGAAGAAAGGTTGAGCAGGTTGGGCCTATACTCATTGGAATTTAGAAGAATGAGAGGTGATCTTATTGAAACATATTAAGATACTGAGGGGGCTCGACAAGGTAGATGCAGAGAGGATATTTCCCCTCAAGGGGAAATCTAGAACTCGGGGGCATAGTTTCAGAATAAAGGGTTGCCCTTTTAGAACTGAGAGGAGGAGGAATTTCTTCTCTCAGAGGGTTGTAAATCTGTGGAATTCTCTGCCTCCGAGAGCCATGGAGGCTGGGTTATTAAATACATTTAAGGTGGAGATAGACAGATTTTTGCAAGATAAGGGAGTGAAGGGTTATGGGGAGCGGGCAGGGAAATGGCTTTGAGCCCAAGATCAGCCATTATCTTATTGAATGGTGGAGCAGGCTTGAGGGGCCAAGTGGCCTATTCCTGCTTCTATTTCTTATGTTCTTATGTTACGTTCTCTTCCTACCACTTCTACATTGTGCAACCCTGTGGCTTCAGCAGAGGCAGGCTGCCCACTTCTCTGCTCTGATTGCTTAGATGCTTTTGGTTGATGTCCTCTGGATTTTGGAGCTCATGAGCCCTGCCAAAGACTGTTCCTCTTGCACCTCTGCAGGGGCAGACTTGGCAATCGGAATACGCGGCAGCATGTGGGGCTCTGATTGAGAGGGGTGGGTTGCAACGGTGCAGAGTGGAAGTGCTTTGAGCAGAGTCCCCGCTTCCATGTCCCCTCTCACCATCGTCCCCTCTCACCATCATCCCTCTCATGGTCCATCCGCACTTCCCTGCTAGCAAGGAGCTGGAGAGCACTTTTGCCGCACATCAATGGGGCGATGAACAGCCAAGTCTAGGTTTCTATCCATCCTAGTTAAGGTGGCATTCAGAGTGCACAAGCTGTTGGTCAGAGCAAGCATGCACTTGTTTGAATGTCGCATTTGATGCTCCATGCAGGTGGCCACTCTTTCCATGGACGAACACATCATAGCTATGGCCTGCGACATCATGCAGTCATGCTGGAGATGGACTCCTCCATTCTCCCTGCAAGCGAGCACATCGTGGCTGGAAATCCTGCCAGAGTCTCCCGCATTTTCTGTTGCTCCTCCAGAATCAAGCGCTTTGTCAACGGCCCCAAAGGTTCAGCAGCTTCGTCCAGCTGAGCAGAGTTTGGAGCATCCTCTGACAAGGACTCTCCACTGCTGTCCCTGTCTGTACCATCTGCTCGTGCTCACATGTGATGTGTGAGATACCAGGTGACAACATACTTTCTGACTTACTAGCCCCACCAACATGTGCGTATCTGCGCTGGTGTTTGGTGTGCATGGGTCCTGTGACATTGCACCCTCAGAGTCCGCGACCTCCTCCGAGGAGTTGTTTTCCTCCACTGGCTGGACTGTGTGGAGGATACTTGATGGGCCTGTGGGAGAGCAAAGACATGAATTAGAACTGTTATGATAAGTGTTTTAAGTGAACATTATGCACATGATCATATTTCACTGGCTGCTGACATCAAGTCAACATGAGTGACTGTTGTATGCTATGTAACTGTGTGATATTTAATTCTGTCACCAGGTAGCTGGGAGTTCCCCGTCTCTCCATCTCCCACCATCAGCAATTGGGCAACTATGCTGATCTCCAGTGCCTCCTCCTCTGCTGCAGTCAGTGGTGTCATGACTGGAGGGCCACCCCCGGTTCTCTACCTCTCCCAGCTGTTCTGTGCTCTCTTCTCCTGCAAGGAGGGAAACAAGGGACCTTTGAGTGAGAGTCATGGAATGAGTGGAAGGGATGGATGGGCAACATCTGTAAAGGGTGATTGAGGGAGAGGCATAACATTGCATTAAGATGAGGGTGAGTGTCATGGTGGATGGTCAGATGGGGATGTGAGTACTTGCATAGACAGGCAGGGATGGGTGCACCTGCAAGGTATGTTGGTGTGAGGAGTGATATGCAGGGGTAGGCTTGGGAAGGCAGAGTGAAGGGGTTGAGGTGATGTGCACATCAGGATGCAGTTGAATATGGCATTGTACTCACCTTTCCTGACCTCATGGGGTAATTAAAGCACTTTCTGCACTGGATCCACGACCTGGCTACCACACTGTTGTTGCTTACTTCTGCCGAGATCTCTAGTCATGCCTTCTTGGTCTCGGCAGCTGGCCTCTTCCTCCCATCAGCAGGGAATAGGACTTCCCGGTGGACCCTGACTCCTTGGAGCAGGATTTCCAGGGAGGCATAACTGAATCTCCCAAGATTCAGTCATGCCTCCCTGGAACTACTTTCTCCTGGAACTCCTTTCGAAAAAAAAAAGTACTTTATTGGCTATAAAGTGCTTTGGGATGTCCGCTGGTCGTGAAAGGCGCTATATAAATGCAAGTCTTTCTTTTTTTCTTTAATATAAATTTATTGACCAACAAGAAATCCCCTATCAACACAATCCACTCTCTTCCCCACCAACCTGTCAGATAGAAAACAGAGAGTTGGAATAAACGGCTCATTTTCTGAATGGCAGGCAGTAACAAGTGGGGTACCACAGGGATCTGTCCTGGGCCCCCAGCTGTTCACAATTTACATTAATGACCTGGATCAGGGAGTCGGATGCAGCATTTCCAAATTTGCAGACGACACTAAACTAGGAGGTGGGGTGGGCTCAGAGGAAGAGACCAGGAAGCTCCAGAGCGATTTGGACAGACTGGGAGATTGGGCGGATAAATGGCAGATGCACTATAATGTGGACAAGTGCGAAGTTATCCACCTTGGGTGCAGGAACGGGAGGGCAAATTATTATTTAAATGGCAATAGATTGGGAGAGGGGGAAGTACAGAGAGACCTGGGTGTTCTTGTACACCAGTCACTGAAGGCGAGCATGCAGGTGCAACAGGCGGTCAAGAAGGCAAACGGTATGCTGGCCTTCATAGCAAAAGGGTTAGAATACAGGAACAGGGATACCTTGCTGCAGCTGTACAGGGCACTGGTGAGACCACACCTCGAGTACTGTGTACAGTTTTGGTCGCCTCATCTGAGGAAGGATGTTCTTGCCATGGAGGGGGTGCAGCGGCGATTCACCAGGCTGATACCAGGAATGGCGGGAATGACCTATGAGGAGAGACTATGTAGTTTAGGGATGTACACACTGGAGTTTAGAAGATTGAGAGGGGACCTCATAGAAGTGTATAAAATTCTGACAGGTCTAGACAGACTGGATGCAGAAGGAATGTTTCCCTTGGCGGGTGAAAACAGAACTAGAGGACATAATTTAAGGATAAGGGCTAAACCATTTAGGACAGAGATGAGGGGGAATTTCTTCACTCAGAGAGTGGTGAACCTGTGGAACTCATTGCCACAGAGGGCAGTGTACGCCAGCTCATTAAATATATTTAAGAGGGAATTAGATATATTTCTACGGGCAAAAGGGGTTAAGGGTTACGGAGAGAAGGCGGGGACGGGATACTGAATTAAAGGATCAGCCATGATCTCATTAAATGGCGGAGCAGGCACGAAGGGCCGAATGGCCTACTCCTGCTCCTATCTTCTATGTATCTATGTAACCTGCAACTGTCATCCGTGCATTGCTCCTATAAATACCTGAGCTGAATTGGAGCCATGCGTGACGTCATCACGCCCACTCCTGTTAATTAGTTGGGAAACCCGAAGTCTGATTCAATTGCAGTGGCCTTGCTAAAAACTTCAACTTTCAGGTTCCCGACGCGATCCAGGGCTCTCCGGCTGCCAGCACATCGCAAAGGTAAAAATTTCGGCCCTGGTGTCTCTGCTATTTTCTTTGGAATTCTGCTGGTCTTCATCAGCGCCCAGCGACAGCGGCAAGGAGTGTTGCCTGGCTATTTGACTGGAGGGGGCATCACGGTCAAATTAAATCATGTCCTTGCCTAAAGTTCCTGCGCATGCATGCTCCAAAACTTCCAGCCAGGATCATTGAATTGTAAAAGCAAGACATTTCGGATAGGGACCCCTCACCAAAACGTCTTGTCTGTTCCCTCCACAGATGCTGCCTGATCTGCTGAACTGTAAGAATCTCTTTGTGAGATCTTTGATTCCAAATGATTCAACATTCACCTGTATTGGTGGCAGTGGTTAAAAGTTTATTCAGCACAAGCAAAAATCAATACAATTACTGTATCTTAAGCAGTAGTTTACAAGGTATAATTAAGAGTTATACTACCCCGTTTATAGAAACATAGAAGATAGGAGCAGGAGTAGGCCATTCGGCCCCTCGAGCCTGCTCCGCCATTTAATGAGATCATTGCTGATCATCCAAATTCAGTACCCTGTCCCTGCCTTCTCTCCATATCCCTTGATCCCTTTAGCCTTAAGAAATATATCCAACGCCTTCTTGAATATATTTAATGAATTGGTCTCTACTGCCTTCTGTGGTAGAGAATTCCACAGGTCCACCACTCTCTGGGTGAAGAAATTCCTCCTCATCTCTGTCCTAAATGGCTTACCCCTTATCCTTAGACTGTGACCACTGGTTCTGGACTCCCCGACCATCGGGAACATCCTTCCTGCATCTAGTTTGTCTAGTCCTGTTAGAATTTTATAAGCTTCAATGAGATCCCCTCTCATTCTTCTAAACTCCAGCGAGTACAAGCCCAATCGACCCAATCTCTCCTCATACATCATTCCGGCCATCCCAGGTATCAGCCTGGTGAATCTTGCCATTCAGATAATAATCTGCCTTCCTGTTTTTGACACCAAAGTGGATAACCTCGCATTTATCCACGTTATATTGCATCTGCCATGCTTCTGCCCAATCATCCAACCTGTCCAAATCATACTGGAGTTTCTCAGCATCCTCCTCACAGCACACACGCCCACCCAGCTTTGTGTCGTCTGCAAACTTGGAGATATTACATCTAGTTCCCTCGTCCAGATCATTAATATATATTGTGAATAGCTGGGGTCCAAGGACTGATCCCTGCGGTACCCCACTAGTCACTGCCTGCCACTCGGAAAAAGGGCCGTTTATTCCAACTCTTTGCTTTCTGTCTGCCAACCAGTTCTCTATCCAAGTCAATACCTTGCCCCCAATCCCATGTGTCTTAATTTTACATGCTAATCTCTTATGTGGGACCTTATCGAAAGCCTTTTGAAAATCCAAATACACCACATCCACTGGTTCTCCCTTATCTATTTTGCCAGTTACATCCTCAAAAAATTCCAGTAGATTAGTCAAGCACGATTTACCTTTTGTAAATCCATGTTGACTTTGTCCGATTTGGTCACTTTTCTCCAAGTGCTCTGCTATTACATCCTTTATAATTGACTCTAGCATTTTCCCCACTACCGGTGTCAGGCTTACCGGTCTGTAATTCCCCGTTTTCTCTCTACCACCCTTTTTGAACAGTGGGGTAACATTAGCTACCCGCCAATCCATGGGTACTGTTCCAGAGTCTATCGAATTTTGGAAGATGACCAGCAATGCATCTACTATTTTTAGGGTCACTTCCTTAAGTACCCAAGGATGTAGATTATCAGGCCCTGGGGATTTATCGGCCCTCAATCCCATCAATTTCCCTAACACCATTTCCCTACAATACTGATTTCTATCAGTTCCTCCCTTTCATTAGACCCTATGTTCCCCGACATCTTTGGGAGGTTATTTGTGTCCTCCTTTGTGAAGACAGAACCAATATATGTATTTAATTGATCTGCCATTTCTTTGTTCCCCATTATAAATTCCCCTGATTCTGACTGCAAGGGACCTACGCTTGACTTCACCAATCTTTTTCTCTTCACATATCTATAAAAGCTTTTACAGTCAGCTTTTGGATCTTAGATCTTTTAGAATTATTATTTACTGTGGTCATTTTTGATTTAAACCCTTGATTTCGCTGCCTGCCACTTTTGTTTTTCTCCTTCCTGTCTTTTGCTTTCATCCTTGTTCCCTTAGTCGCCGTAAGACTTGTCTGCACCCCTCTGGCCATGTCCCAGGCCCCTTTTCACCTCTGAGTTTCTCCGAGAATAACTTGTATCCTCCTGTCTTCTTCTACACTTAACTCCTGCTGGTGGCCCTTTCTTATACCATTTCTTTCAATTCAAGTCTATGGAGCTTCCCTCGGATCTATCACTCCACTTCCCTTTCTCCCCGATAGGCCCTCTGTCTTCTCCTCTGATCTCACACCGTTCCCCATCTTCTGTTACATTCCACTGAAAAACACCTATTTCAAGAGATGTTATTGTGGCACAACAGCCCCTTCTTATCTGTCTAGTGAACCTCCCTTATCAGTCTAGTTCCTATGGTTGCATAGATTCCAGCCTCAGCTGCGTCTTGTTTCCCTCAAGTTATTAAACTCTTCTCTTTTCAAGGTCTGTGACTTCATGCCTTTTCACTGTGTTTTGTTCAGCTATAGTCTACTGTGATAAAAATGTCAAGCTGATCAGTGTTTTTCCCATCAGTCTTATCGCTAAGCTGGTTACTTTGACTTGTAAGCTAATTGTGTGTGTATAAGTGTTAATAAACAAATTAGTTACTGCATGCATATATATGTGGATGAAGAAAATAAGTGTTAATAGACAAATTAATAAATAAATTGACTATAATCTTAGAGAACTTTTCCAGCATTTTCAGTTTTTGTTTCACATTTCTAGCCTTGGCAGGTTATTTTGCTTTTAGTTTACTGGATAGTATCAGGATTTGGCTTAAAAACATAAAATGCTGGAAACACTCAACAGGTCAGGCAGCATTGGTGATCTGGCTGCCTACCTCTCTTCTATGGCTTTGTCTGTGTCCAGGTGGCCCTGGACGAGGACGCGGTATCCAACAGTACGCTCGAGGCCATCCGCGACCGGTGGGCACCAGTTTTCTATTAGTTGTGCCCCTTTAAAACGGGGCACTTTTGTTTGATGACACTGGTGCCTTTTTGTAAATAAAACGCAAAGGTGGTGTCTCTTTATCGTTTTATTTAAGAAAAGTCACTGTTGCCTCACAGCGCCAGGGACCCGGGTTCGAATCCGGCCTTGGGCGACTGTCTGTGTGGAGTTTGCACATTCTCCCCGTGTTTGCGTGGGTTTACTCCGGGTGCTCCGGTTTCCTCCCACAGTCCAAAGATATGCAGGTTAGGTTGATTGGCTATGATAAATTGACCCTTAGTGTTAGGGGGATTAAATACGTGGAGTTACGGGGATAGGGTGGGATATGTGTTGGTGTAGGGGTTACGGGGATTGGGTGGGATATGTGTCGGTGCAGGCTCGATGGGCCGAAATGGCCTCTATCTGCACTGTGGGGTTTCTGTGATTCTGTGATTCTGTGAAAAGGTATGGTTAACATTTCAGGTCGACGACCTGTCATCAGAACAGGATTAGGATCCCTGGTTTGACTTTTCCTTCTCCCTAATTCAGGCACACTGAAGTCAACAGCAGTGAAAGAATGCAGCGCGGAGTTCAGCGTGTCCGATTTTCTGATGATTAAGCCAAGGAATTTACCCCGCTGACTTTTCATCATCATAGGCAATTGCTTATTAAAAGTCAACCATGTGTCCCCTTTTTAAAGGGGCACAACTAATAAAAACTGTAACTTAAAAAAGTTTAAAGGAACCTTAACAAATCAAATTAAAATTTTGTTCTGGGGGGGTGATGATACACTCCAGTCCCTGCAACATGGTTTTAAATAGGTTCACGGACTCCCAGGCCGCCTGCCTTTCCTGCGGCCTGGAGGAGTCCATTTCTCATGTCTATACAGAATGTGAGAGGTTGCACCCCTCTTTCATTATTTGAAGGGGCTGCTCCTTGATTTTTGGCTGCACTTCAGTTCCATGCTCCTGATCTTTGGTCACCCGGTGCGAAGGAGAGAGGGCAGATTGGAGGACCTCCTCATAGGACTGCTCCTGGGCCTGGCCAAAAAAGCCATTAATTGGTCCAGAGGGCGGTTGAGGGGGTTGTCCAGCCCGATTGCCTGCCTCTCTTCCGCGGCCACGTTCGCGCCCGGGTGGCCCTGGAGATGGAGCACGTGGTGTCCGCCGGCACGCCTGAGGCCTTCCACAACCGGTGGGCGCCGCGGGGACTGGAGTGCATCATCACCCCAGCCAACCAAATTTTAATTTAATTTGGTAAGGTTTATTTAAAGTTTTATTAATTTACAGACCAATTGTTTAACCACCCAATCCAAAACAGTACACTCCAGTCCCTCGGTGCCAATCCACCCCGCTGACTTCTTCATGCGGCAATTGCCAATTAAAAGTCAACCATGTGCCCCCTTTTTAAAGGGGCACAAACAATAAAGACTGTAACTTAAAACAAATAAAAAGGAACCATAACAAATCAAATTAAAATTCCATTTCCAGTGGAGATGATGCACTGCAGTCCCTCGGCGCCAATTCACCCCGCTGAGACCAACGTGCTAGGAGTTCAATTGGTTTGGGGAGACAGCAGGGTCCGGAGGGGGCAGCAACGAGCTCTGGTTGCGACGAGTTGGAACCGCGTCTCCTCTTGTCCTCGGGGTGACTCTTTGGCGGAGCTGTGAAAGTGGCGGGAAAGCGGCCGGGAACGGTAACCCTTAGCAACGGAAGGACTGAGCGAACAAGGGAGAGAGCCGGTGCCGCGGGCCCAGCCTCCTTCAACTCGGGGAGTAAGAGCGGGGCTTGGAGAACGAGCCGCCGATCATGTAACGGCGCGGCCGCCGCCCGACACAGACCTGACCCGACCCTCTGGTGACTGAGCCGCCGCTTTCCCCGTTCGCCCGCCTCTTCCTGTTGTCAGCCCTCTCTCGCCCTTCCTCTCATGTGGAGACCATGAGATGAAAACGGTGTCAGGATCCCAACCGCACGATGGCCGAGGAGCTGTTCTGTAAAAGCGTCGCCGTCCTTATCAAGTGCAAAGAATGTGAAGACAGGTGAGAAGAGGGAGGGTGGCGGAGACTTGTACCCACATCTGTCAGAGGTTCAAGGGGCTGTCTTGTGCCCTTCTAACGGCTGCTGCGCTTAATTTTAAAACCACGTGGAGGTTTAAAATTATTATTTGCCATTGGACATGATTTTAAGCTGCTCTTTTCCTGCGATCCGGATGCGATGAGTGCAGGGTTTGAGCAGCAGGCGCACGGATCCTGCACGGCAGCAGCAGCGACGAAATGGCAGCCCGCTCATTCCTGTGCTTGTGTGCATGATGGGGGAAGAGAGACAAGTCCCATGAAACTTGGCAAGTGTTTGGTGCTTGCTGCACGCTACAAAACAAGATTGTACGATTCCGTCCCTTAAAATAAAACGCAAGTTTTGTTTTTCCTTATTGGTCAGTTTTAAGGTGGGTTCTGTTGACACTGTAACAAGGAGAAAATCTAGATTTACATGTTTATATAAACTCAGCCGCTGACCCTGATTAGTAGTTCCGTTAATGTGAAAAAAGCTGAGGTTTAAATAAGTAGGAAGATCCTGTTGTAATTTTTAGAAGTCATGCAATCGTTGTATAAAAATGAGACGAGAAATTTGCAGTTTTGTTGGGACTGCAATCCAACTCTAGGAGAGCTCAAAGGACGGAAACAACTTTATTCACTTTCTAGTTTTGTATGGCAGATTACATGGTATGATCAGTTGTACAAATGGTTTGAGTTTGATGTATTTGTGCCTATTTATATAGTTTTGGTCATTATACATGCTCCGGATTAATGGTCTACATTTTATTGCGAGCTGTGCCTTAGAGTCATACAGCACAGAAAGAGGCCCTTTGGCCCATCGTGTCCGTGCCATCCATCAAGCCCTGTCTATTCTAATATGCCTTATGTAGTGAATTTATTTACAGACTTTTTTGTAATTTAAAGTAGAAAAGTTTTGACAACTGTGCAGTCTCTTCCATCTTTTTTTATTCATTCGTGGGATGTGGGCGTCGCTGCCAAAGCCAGCATTTATTGCCCATCCCTAATTGCTCTCGAGAAGGTGGTGGTGAGTTGCCTTGAACCACCGCAATCTGTGTGTGAAGATACTCCCACAGTGCTGTTCAGTTGGGAGTTCCAGGATTTTGACCCACTGATGATGAAGGAATGGTGATATATTTCCAAGTCAGGATGGTGTGTGTGACTCGGAGGTGATGGTGTTCCCATGCGCCTGCTACCTTTGTCCTTCTAGGTGGTAAAGGTCGTGAGTTTGGGAGGTGCTGTCGAAGACGCCTTGGCGAGTTGCTGCAGTGCATCTTGTAAATGGTACACACTGCAGCCACGGTACGTCGATGGTGGAGGGAGTGAATGTTTAAGGTGGTGGATGGGGTGCCAATCAAGCAAGCTGCTTTGTCCTGGATGGTGTCAAGCTTCTTGAGTGTTGGTGGCACTGAACCCATCCAGGCAAGTGGAGTATTCCATTGCACTCTTTATTTGTACCTTGTAGATGGTGGAAAGGCTTTGGGGAGTCAGGAGGTGAGTCACTTGTCACAGCATACCTGCTCTTGTAGCCACGGTATTTATGTGGCTAGTCAAGTTGAATTTCTGGTCAATGGTGCTAGAGGTGCGGCTAGTTCTGGGGCACAGGTCTTCAGCACAACAGCTGGCATGTTGCTACTGTATCCAATGGGCTCAGCCGTTTCTTGATATCACGTGGAGTGAATCGAATTAGCTGAACACTGGTTTTTGTGATGGTGGGTATCTCGGGAGGAGGCCGATATGGATCATCCATTTGGTACTTCTGGCTGAGGATGGTTGCAAAGGCTTCAGTCTTTTGCGTTCGCTTGCTGGGCTGCGCCATCATTGAGGATTGGGATGTTCGTGGAGCTTCCTCCTCCTGTTAGTTGTTTAATTGTCCACCACCATTCATGACTGGATGTGGCAGGGCTGCAGAGCTTTGATCTGATCCGTTGGTTGTGGAATCGCTTAGCTCTCTCTCTATGGCATGCAGCATTTTGCTGTCTAGCCTTGATTTAACTTTAATTTAGGTGGACTTAATGAGCTGATTGTAGTGCTGTCAAGAATGGATGGTTCATGGGTCCCTGCTTCCTGTTGTAAGATTGGACTTTTTGATCTGCTAAACTCTACTTGGATTGAATACAAAAATATGGCACTATGGAATACTGGAGAGCAAACAAACTTGTCATGCAGTTAGTGTACAGAGGGCGACTTTAGCAATTTGGAACAATACTGCCTTTGAGTAAAGCACCCATTGTGGAAGAATGTTGAAGGAGAACTGGAAAGGAATATAGGGCACAGATTTTTCTGCTTGAGTTTTGTGATGTACTCGTACATCTTGGATTTTACTTTTATGATTTTTGCTCCAAATGAGTGATCACATGGTTAGCTTGGCAATCTTTATAATTTCATTTATGTTTATAGAATCATAAAAAGGTACCGCACAGAAAGAGGCCATCAGCTCATCGAGTTTGCGCCGGTTCTTTCAAAGAGAAATCCAGTTAGTCCCACTCCCTGGCTGTTTCCTCGTATCCCTGCAGTTTTTTTTCTCCTTTTTTAAGTATTTATGCAATTCCCTTACTTTATATAGCAAGTATTAAAGTAATAAATATTTCTTCCTTTCTGCCCCCCCCCCCCCCTGCATGTACTTCTGATTCTTTCTATCTATCTCACCCTCTCTCTCTGCAACACTTTCCCTCAACCAAAATCATCAGAGATTAACTGGTCATTTATTTAATTTACAAGTTGGCTGCTGTGTTGCCAAAATAGCAATAACTGTATTTGAAAAGGAATTCATTGAATGTGAAGCTCTTTGTGATGTCCTGTCCAATAACATGCTATGCAAATACAAGTTCTTTCTTAATTAATCTGATTTGCATCCGTGGCTAACAGAATTGTTATTTATGAAACAATCTCATTATTTGTATTATTTAACCTGTTTATTATTCAGAACAAATTACATATCATTACACAGAATTTACAGCACCGAAACAGGCCATTCGGCCCAACTGGTCTATGCTGGTGTTTATGCTCCACATGAGTGTCCTCCTGCCCCTCTTCATCTAACCCTATCAACATATTCTTCTATTCCTTTCTCCCTCATGTATTTATCTAGCTACCCCTTTTCAAAGTCGTTGTGTTCAGTTTTAAAGGGGGGGGGGGGGTGGGGATGCTATTTGGCGGTTCCTTCTCAAAACTTCATTATTATTTCTGCCATTTTGCTTTATTGTATTAAATGAAGATGAATTAGATTATTTGTATGTGTTAATTCATTTGAGCCTTGATATCCTTGGTCAGGAGGGTGGAACAGTCAGCATCTTCTTCAGAGATTGTCAGTCTGCTTGAATGGTGTGCAAATTGTAAAGCTGTATGATGCTGCAGAATTTATGATGCAAAAACAGTCAAAATTAACTTTTGAATTGGGTATGTAGAAACAAAATGTAATTTATTCACCTGCACTCATTGGTTCTCGTGTTATTTTGCAAAAGTAAATTTATTGTAGTAATAATTAGTATGTTTCCTACAAGGAGCATTTCAGTTGTGCCCATTCACACTCCCCTCCCTGTTTGTCGTTTTCCTACTTTTCCTCCTTCCATGCTGCATAATTTTGTTTCTCCCAGTTTTCTTGACATCCCCTTCTCAAAAGTGTTGATTCCTTGCTGAGGTACTGCTTTATGGGTGTTGAATGCCCCGAGTATGTCTGCAAATCAGCATTCTTAATGTGCAAGCCTTGACCGCCTCTTTAGGCTATCTGACTGCAGGAGTATCACAATTGAACTGAATCCTCTGCTCGTCTGATAGAAACACTCTCTTCTAGCAAGGGTCACTGGATAATGATCAGAAGCTGGAAAGCTAGAGGTCAGTTTTAATGTCCTCTACACCATCGTGAATTTGGGATCTTCCTGGCCTTTATGGCTCCGATAAATCTACTGAGTTGTTAAGGGAGGTCATGTAATATTTTTGTGGCCAGTATGGGGAGCTAGGGGTGGGGTGAATCTTTCCTTGGCAGCAGTTCTGCTGTTTCTTCAGTCAGCTGACAATGAAATGAGAGAAGCCTACATGATGTTGCTAGAAACAATAATGAAGATGGGTTGGTGCAGTGCATCAATATACAAGCATCTTAGAAAGTGTGTGGGTATGTGTTTGCATTACTATATATGTTGAGTACTGATGTTGGCTGTTCTGTTGGAAGGAGTGCTGAGCAAAGTTTATGCACTTCCTCACAGGGCGTGAAACACAGAAGATTTGTCATTCTGGTTTCTACTTCATACCTACTAGTGGCCAGTTATGATGTGATATTGGCAGATAATTGGAAACAAATTGCCCAATTCCTGTCTTTGACATGGAATAGTAAAAGATACTGCAAACCAGTAGATTGGGGGGAGGGGGGGGGGTGCAGTGCACAAACATTTTTTTATATGCTTGTATGTTTCAGTAACAATAGTTGTAGTTATCTTGCTTAATTTCACAAACATGAACATTTATATTTTCAGGGGCTTTAGGTTTTAGCTAATGGTTTAATCCCATCACTTAATTTGCCCTCAATGTCTTTCTGAAAATTTTAAATGGACATTTGTGGTTTATATGTATGAAGTATTTAGTGTCTATTTTGAAAGTTGGTAAAAATGCACTTGCTGGGAGACAACTTGGTATTATTTTAGAAAACAATATGGGAAATGCACTAGGGGTGGGAACACAAACTAAAAATTCTGGGATATCCTAAAGTTAGTTACAGCCATTTTAATTTAAAAAATTTTAACCGTTACATTTTCAGATTGCAAGATAGATATGGATGAGGAAGCCTATAATCCTCATCCAGGCAAAAGCCTACATACAGTTCCCC
Organism: Somniosus microcephalus; assembly: GCF_052327205.1. NCBI lineage: Eukaryota > Metazoa > Chordata > Chondrichthyes > Squaliformes > Somniosidae > Somniosus > Somniosus microcephalus. Next base: position 115,625,810 of record NC_140987.1, on the reverse strand, counting down.
ATCATGAAATCCAGCGTGTATTTTTTCTAAAACAATTACAGGGTTTTTAATCTGCACTTGCCTATCCAGAAGTCCATAGATGTTGCCTGCTCATCTGAAGTGGTGTATAACTTAGGAAGGGTGTAAATAAATCCTAGCTATTGAGGTGTGTTGCATGTTAGGTTAAGGTAATTGTAGCTAGTTTGAAAATGACATGGTAAGAATCTTTTGCTGTTTAATTTTCGTGTTTTAGTAATCCTAAATCAATGTTCATGGTATGTACCATGTACAGAATATGCGTCACAGCAAGCAGCGCTTGAAGTTAGCAAGATTGACTACCATGACCAACCCAAGCATTCTACAATTCATAACCATGTTGTCTTCTATTTATTAATAGGGTTACCACTCTACCCACCTTTTTTCATTTTCTGATAATTTCCCCCCTCTTCTTTCCAAAGATTAAGAAAGCTTAATTTATCTATTAATGTATATTCACAATATATATGAATGATCTAGACGAGGGAACTAGATGTAATATCTCCAAGTTTGCAGACGACACAAAGCTGGGTGGGCGTGTGTGCTGTGGGGAGGATGCCGAGATACTCCAGAATGATTTGGACAGGTTGGGTGATTGGGCAGATGCATGGCAGATGCAGTATAATGTGGATAAATGCGAGGTTATCCACTTTGGTGGCAAAAACAGGAAGGAAGATTATTATCTGAACGGCATTAGATTGGGAGAGGAGGAAGTGCAACGAGACCTGGGTGTCCTTGTGCACCAGTCGCTGAAGGTAAGCATGCAGGTGCAGCAGGCGGTTAAGAAGGCAAATGGTATGTTGGCCTTTGTAGCGAGAGGGTTCGAGTACAGGAACAAGGATGTCTTGCTGCAGTTGTACAGGGCCTTGGTGAGACCGCACCTTGAGTATTATGTGCCGTTTTGGTTGCCTTACCTGAGGAAGGATGTTCTTGCCATGGAGGGAGTGCAGCGAAGATTCATCAGACTGATACCTGGGATGGCAGGAATGACGTATGAGGAGCGATTGGGCTTATACTTGCTGGAGTTTAGAAGAATGAGAGGGGATCTCATTGAAACTTATAAAATTCTAACCGGACTAAACAGACTAGATGCAGGAAGGATGTTCCTGATGGCGGGGGAGTCCAGAACCAGGGGTCACAGTCTAAGGATAAGGGGTAAGCCATTTAGGACAGAGAGGAGGAGGAATTTCTTCACCCAGAGAGTGGTGAACCTGTGGAATTCTCTACCACAGAAGGCAGTTGAGGCCAGTTCATTAAATATATTCAAGAAGAAGTTAGATATATTTCTTAAGGCTAAAGGGATATGGGGAGAAGACAGGGAACTGAGTTTGGATGATCAGCCATGATCTCACTGAATGGCGGAACAGGCTCGAGGGGCCGAATGGCCTACTCCTGCTCCTATCTTCTATGTTTCTAATGTGGCTAATTGAAGCTATTTAAAGGGTTTTAAGGCCATGCCTAGTAGGAACCGGGTTGAGACTGCCCAAACTTGCCTCCAATAAGATCCTTAGAACTAGGAGACAGAGAGAACTTAAATCCAAACAAAAAGCAAAATAACTGCAGATGTTGTAACTCAAACAAAAACAGAAAATGCTGGGAACGGTCAGCAGGTCCATCAGTATTTGTGGAAAGAACATGCAAGTTAACATTTCAGGTATCGTAGACCTTTCATCAGAACAGAGGACACTTCAATCCTGTTGATCTAGGTTGGAATTAAACTCTGGCCTTCGGTAAAAGAGTATAATCTGTGTATAATCTATTGTGCTATCCAATCTCTTTCCCCCGCCCCCCCCATCCTCGCCCTGCATTCCAATAATTCTCCTTACTTTTGTTAACTCAGCGAATTCCCCCCCCCCCCCCCCCCCCCCCCCCCCCCAGTTTTTCAAAGTTGCCTTGGGATGTTTTCCTACATTAAACGTGCAATATAAATGCAAGTTGTTGGTATATTATTTTTGCTAAACAATTAAGCATGCCATGATACCATGTCTATTTCAGAATACAGTCGAAGCATTATGCTTAATCATCTATCATGTACAATTGCCACCTAAAGGAGGATAGACTTGCCTTCGAGGAGGTGCAACTAAAGTTCACTAGATTGATCCCTGGGATGAGAGGATTGTCCTATGAGGAGAGATTGAGTAGAATTGGGCCTATACTCTCTCGAGTTCAGAAGAATGAGGTGATCTCATTGAAACATAAGATTCTGCGAAGGTTTGACCGGGTAGATGCTGAGAGGTTATTTCTCTTGGCTGGAGAGTCTAGAACTAGGGGGCATAGTCTCAGGATAATGGGTTGGCCATTTACGACTGAGATGAGGAGAAATGTCTTCACTGAGAGGGTTAGGAATCTTTGGAATTCTCTGCCTTCGAGAGCCTGGATGCTCAGTTGTTGCGTATATTCGAGGATGAGATCAATAGGTTTTTGCACTCCAAGGGATATGGGGATTGGGCGGGAAAGTGGAGTTGAGGTTGAAGATCAGCCATGATCTTATTGAATGGCGGACCAGGCTCTCTCTCTCCTATTTCTTATGTTCTTATGGGAGGAGAAGAAATTATACATCAGCAAGTTAAATGTCACTGATACTATTCTCAGTTTGTGTTTTTATTTTTCTAATACAAAGCATGTCCAATTCTCAGTTGGTAACAGTCTTGTATGTAGGTTTGAAGCTGGTGAGTTTAAGTTTACCTTAATTTTTAACAGTAATTTGAACAGAATATAATTTCACATAGGATATACAGCACAGAAGCAGTCCCTGCTGGTGCATACTGCTAATGGGATGCAGTGAAATAAATTAATTTTCAAAAGAATGTAAAATGACTTTACAGTAGATGCTTGTTTATTTTCCCCTTCCTTTTCCCCTCCCCCTCCTTTGCATAATCCTTGATGGTGAATGCCATTGTGCTTTTTGAATATGGCAGCAGAACTAAATCCCTCATTATCCACATATGTGCACTTTTAATAGAGATCACTTGATAGCAATCTGGAATGGAAACTGTAGCCAATTTCACTTTCTATAATCTGCGGTGTTGAGAATTGTAGCTGCCTTGGCTGAGATCAGTGAACAGCAAAGTCTGGGGGTCAAACTCGCTGAGCCATTGGGAGCTCTAATAGATTCTATCAAAAATTATTTTTGCTACTGGTAATGTGTTCTGATATTTTGATCTCAACGTCAACAAATTGTTGACTACGACAGAAGCAATTTTTGTCAATGTAAATAGGGAACGGTAGTGTAAGTGGTAATGTCACTGGGCTAGTAATCCAGAGGCCTGGACTAATAATCCAGAGACGTGAGTTCAAATCCCACCTCGGCAGCTGGGGAATTTAAATTCAGTTAATTAAAAAGCTAGTATCAGTAATGGTAACCATGAAACTATCGGATTGTCGTAAAAACCCATCTGATTCACTAATGCCCTTTTTTAGGGAAGGAAATCTGCCATCCTTACCTGGTCTGGCCTATATGTGACTCCAGACCCACAGCAATATGGTTGACTCTTAACTGTCACTCAGTTGTAACTAACCGCTACGAAACATAATGAGAATGAAACCGGCTACGGCACACCCAGCCCAGTCGACCCTGCAAAGTCCTCCTTGCCAACACCTGGGGATTTGTGCCAAAATTCGGAGAGCTGTCCCACAGACTAGTCAAGTAACAGCCTGACATAGTCATACTCACAGAATCCTACCTTTCACCAATGTCCTAAACTCCTCCATCACCATCCTTTGGTATGTCCTGTCCCACCGGCAGGGCAGACCCACCAGGGATGGCGGCACAGAGGTATACAGTCGGGAAGGAGTGGCCCTGGGAGTCCTCAACATTGACTCCGGACCCCATGAAGTCTCATGGCTTCAGGTCAAGCATGGGCAAGGAAACCTGCTGATTACCACCTCAGCTGATGAATCAGTACTCCTCCATGCTGAACACCACTTGGAAGAAGCACTGAGAGTAGCAAGGGCGCAGAATGTACTCTGGGTGGGGACTTCAATGTCCATCACCAAGAGTGGCTCGGTAGCACCACTACTGACCGAGCTGGCTGAGTCCTGAAGGACATAACTGCCAGTCTGGGCCTGCGACAGGTGGTGAGAGAACACAAGGGAAAAACCTACTTGATCTCGTCCTCACCAATCTACCTGTCGCAGATGCATCTGTCCATGACAGCATTGGTAGCAGTGACCACCGCACAGTCATTGTGGAGATGAAGTCCCGTCTTCACACCGAGGACACCCTCCATCGTGTGGTGTGGCACTACCACCGTGCTAAATGGGATAGATTCAGAACAGATTTAGCAGCTCAAAACTGGGCATCCATGAGACGCTGTGGGCCATCAGCAGCAGCAGAATTATATTCTACCACAATTTGTAACCTCATGGCCCGGCATATCCCTCACTCTGCCATTACCACCAAGCCAGGGGACCAACCCTGGTTCAATAAGGAGTGTTGAAGAGCAAGCCAGGAGCACCACCAGGCGTACCTAAAAATGAGGTGCCAACCTGGGGAAGCTGGAACACAGGACTACATTCATGCTGAAAAGCGGAAGCAGCATGCTATAGCTGGGGCTAAGCGATCCCACAATCAATGGATCAGATCAAAGCTCTGCAGTCCTGCCACATCCAGTTGTGAATGGTGGTGGACCATTAAACAACTAGTGGGAGGAGGAGGCTCATGAATATCCCCATCCTCAATGATGGTGGAGCCCAGCACGTGAGTGCAAAAGACAAGGCTGAAGCTTTTGCAACCATTTTCAGCCAGAATTGCCAAGTGGATGATCCCTATCAGCCTGCTCCTGAGGTCCCCACTATCACAGAAGCCAGTGTTGAGCCAGTTCAATTCACTCTACGTGATATCAAGAAATGGCTGAGCGCACTGGATACAGCTAAGGCTATGGGCTCCGACAACATCCCGGCTAGTGTGTTGAAGACTTGTGCTTCAGAACTAGCTGCGCCTCTAGCCAAGCTGTTCCAGTACGCTACAACACTGGCATCTATCTGACAACGTGGAAAACTGCCTAAGTAAGTCCTGTCCACAAAAAGCAGGACAAATCTAACCCAGCCAATTACCGCCCCATCGGTCTACTCTCAATCATCAGCAAAGTGATGGAAGGTGTCATCGACAGTGCTATCAAGCGGCATTTACTCACCAATAACCTGCTTACTGATGCCCAGTTTGGGTTCCGCCAAGACCACCCGGCTCCTGACCTCATTCCAGCCTTGGTCCAAACATGGACAAAGGAGCTGAATTCCAGAGGTGAGGTGAGAGTGACCACCCTTGACATCAAGGCAGCATTTAACAGTGTGGCATCAAGGCGCCCTAGTAAAACTGAAGTCACTGCGAATCGGGGGGGAAACTGCTCTACTGGCTGGAGTCATACCTAGCACAAAGGAAGATGGTTGCGGTGATTGAAGATCAATCATCATAGCCCCAGGACATCGCTGCAGGAGTTCCTCAGGGCAGTGTCCTAGGCCCAACCATTCAGCTGCTTCATCAATGACCATCCCTCCAACATAAGGTCAGAAATGGGGATGTTCGCTGATGACAGCGCCATTCACAACTGTTCAGATAATGAAGCAGTTCATGCCCGCATGCAACAAGACCTGGACGACGTTCAGGCTTGGGCTGATAAGTGGCAGGTAACATTTGTGCCACAAGTGCCAGGCAATGACTATCTCCAACAAGCGAGAGTCTTAACCACCTCTCCTTGACATTCAATGGCATTACCATCGCTGAATCCCCCCACCTTCAATATTATGGGGGGTCACCATTGACCAGAAACTTAACTGGACCAGCCACACACATACTGTGGCAACAAGAGCAGGTCAGAGGCTAGGTATTCTGCGACGAGTGTCTTACCTCCTGACTCCCCAAAGCCTTTCCACCATCTACAAGGCACAAGTAAGGAGTGATGGAATACTCTTCACTTGCCTGGATGAGTGCAGCTCCAACAACACTCAAGAAGCTCGACACCATCCAGGACAAAGCAGCCCGTTTGATTGGCACCCCATCCACCACCTTAATCATTCACTCCCTCCACCACCGGTGCACTGTGGCTGCAGTGTGTACCATCTACACGATGCACTGCAGCAACTTGCCAAGGCTTCTTCGGCAGCACCTCCCAAACCCGCAACCTCTTCTACCTAGAAGGACAAGGGCAGCAGGCGCATGGGATCACCACCACCTCCCAAGTTCCCCTCCAAGTCACACACTTAGAAATATATCGCCGTTCCTTCATCATCGCTGGGTCAAAATCCTGGATCTCCCTACCTAACACCACTGTGGGAGTACCTTCACCACACGGACTGCAGTGATTCAAGAAGGCAGCTCACCACCACCTTCTCAATGGCAACTAGGGATGGGCAATAAATGCTGGCCTTGCCAGCGACGCCCAGATCCCATAAGCGAATAATAAAAAAAGCTATAATGTTCCAATAATGCAGATGGGGCATTATTCATGTCTCTTGCAGTTTCACGTTCCATATTTTTATACATCACTAGTAGATCTTTGGTGAGTCAGAGGGTTCACTGTTACATAACAAAGTTTTTTTTGCTGTGTTGGATAATATCCGGGCCATTGATTTACAGTGACTGAATAAGTCAAATTCCAGTTTTAGTAAAATATATTCTGGGATTTTTACTGGTGCTTTAGGAATTGAATTTCATAACTTTATCCATTATTCTGTGAAAGCTATAAGTGAAGGGATATATTTCCTTTACCTCTGTATATTTAATTTTTAGCCCTTATTAATTTGAAAGCTGAGAATACACAGCAAGATGGTGTATGTACACCATTTGGAGATATATATTGGGGAGAGGGAATGAGGTTTAGCTGCACTTGAGGGCAGTCTTGTGCTTTAGTAGCACAGGGAGATTGTCCTGGGCTTTGGTGGAAATAGTAAATGGCCCTGGGCTTTGGCAGAATTGAGGTGGGGGTCCTGGAGTTTGACAGTACTGTCCTGGGGCTACTGGAGTTTGGGGTACTTTTGATCTGGCTTCACTGTGGAGGGGGAGCCTGGGGTTTCTCACAACTGGAGGTTGAATTTCTGTGTAATGGGGTACTTCCTTGATCAGTATGTTTCTAGCCCAACGAGGATGGAAGCAGTGTTGGATCTAGTTCTGGGGAATGAAGTTGGGTAAATGGAGTGTGTTGCAGTGGGAGAACATCTGGGTAATAGTGATTTTATAATCTAATTAGGTTTAAAGCACTTATGGAAAGGCACAAAGAAAAATCAATGGTGAAAATGCTCAACTGGAAGAGAGACAATTTCAGTGATTTGAGAAGGGATCTAGCACAGGTGGACTAGAAACAAAGATTGGCCAGGAAAACAGTAAATGAGCAATGGTAGGCCTTCAAGGCAAAGGTACTTAGGGTACAAACTAAGCCTATTCCCATAAGGAGCTCCATCTTTATGGGGCACCCAAAGCTAGAGCTCCCTGCATGACAAAGGAAATAGAGGTTAAAATAAAACAGAAAAAGGTGGTTTATGACTAATGTAAGGTATAGAATGCAGTCAAAAACCAGGCAGAATACAGAGTGCAGGTGGAAATTGAAAAAGGATACAAGAACAGAAAAGAGTGTATGAGAAGATCAGGAGGCAACAGAAAAGGGAACCCAAAAATATTTTATAAACTTACAAAAAGTAAAAGGATGGACAAAGGAATGGTGGGGCTGATTAGGGACAATAAAAGGAAATCTTGAGGCAGAGGGCATGCCTGAAGTAATGAATGAGTACTTTGCATCTGTCTTCACAAAAGAAGAGGATGATAATCTTGCATTAGAGGAGGGGGGGAATAGAATTATTGGATAGGATAAAAATGGAAAGGTGGTGTTAATAGGTTGACATAACTCAAAGTTAACAAGTCGCCGGGTCCAGATGGGATGCAGCCTAGGTTGCTGAAAGAAACTAGGGAGCAGAAGCTCTGACCACAATCTTTCAGTCCTCATTGGATATGGGACTGGTGCCAGAGGACTGTAGGATTGCAAATGTTACACCCCTGTTCAAAAAAGGGAAGAGGAATAAACCTTGTAAATTCAGGCCGATCATTCTAACATCAGTGGTGGGAAAATGATGAGAGACCGTTGTCGAGGATAAAATGAATTCCCCGCTCCACTCCACTCCCACTTTGACCCCTCTGTCCTCAGCCTCTTGCACTGTAAGCTCGAGGAACAGCACCTCATCTTTTTATTAGGCACGTTACAGACTTCTGGGCTCAACATCGAGTTAAACAATTTCAGATCATAACCTCTGCCCCTAGTTTTTCAGATGGCAGCTGTTGATGATTCTGCTATACACATTTACACCTCTTCTAGACCCATCTTTTGTTTCTTTACTTGCCCCATTACGATCTCCTTTTGCTTTGTACAATCATACCTTTTGTCATTTAATCACTCCTGCCTTCCACCCTATCACAGACCTTCCCTTTTGTTCTTTCCTCCCCTTCCCCCCCCCTTTCCTCATTGACCTGAAACATTAACTCTGTTTCTCTCCACAGTTGCTGCCTGACCTGCTGAGTATTTTCAGCATTTTCTATTTTTATTTCAGATTTCCAGCATCTGCAGTATTTTGCTTTTGTAAAATTAATTCTCACTTGGAGAAGCAGGGGTTAATAAGGGACAGCCAGCATGGATGTGTTGAAAGCAAATTGTGACTGACTAACCTGATTGAGTTCTTTGATGAAGTAATAGAGAGGGTTGATTAAGGTAGTGCAGTAGATGTTGTGTGTGTGTATATATGGACTTTCAGAAGGCATTGATAAAGTACATCATAACTGACTTCAGAAAAATAGAAGCACATGGTATTAAAGGGACGGTAGTAACTTGGATGTGTAATTGGCTAAGGGATAGGAGGCAGGGAGTAGTGGTGAACAAATGTTTTTTCTGACTGGCGAGAAGTATGCAGCGGGGTCCCCCAGGGGTCAGCATTAGGACCATTGCTTTTCTCTTGTATATAAATGACCTGGACTTGGGCATAGGAGTACAATTTTGAAGTTTTGTAAGATTTAGATCACAGGTCACACACAGATTACCCAAAGGGTCTTGGGAGTTGTACGGCATTTTATTAAAGAGCTACAGTTTAAAGCATAATCAGATGTTACTACATTCGATTGAAATAGATACAGTAGACATACAACCTGTGACAGATGAGGGCGATCTACGGTCCTGGAACAGAACGAAACACCCCGATGGACGGTTGTTGGAAGTGTTAGGCAGTCAGCCACGTCAGAGGCTAAACTTGACTAAGGTGTTAGGCCGTAGCCACCTCGGGGAAGCCTTCGCCCCTAACTGCCTGATTTCCTCTCTCGGTCATCTATATTTATAGTTATTTCGGTGGGCTGGTGATTACCCGATGCCTTGTCCAATTACAAAGGAGAGGCTACCTATGACAGCCCCTCCCAGCCTCATGAGGTCATTTTCCTCCTTATCTCTGTTCTAAATGTCTTGTTGCCCTCTTGTAGACAGCTTATTTATCCTACAATAAAAACAGAAAATGCTGGCAATACAGGAAACTCTTTTTTATCCGGCACCAACGGGACTGGCGTGGTGCCTGTTGATCAAAAAGTCCGGACTACAGAGAGGTATACTTACCATGGTACGAGAGCCCCGTACATGGCCACAGGTGCAGGAACCCCGGTTACACGGCACTTGTGCAGGAGTCCCGGTTACACGGCCACAGATCCAGGGACCCCGGTTACACGGCCACTAATATATAGTAAAACTTACCTGAACCTACTCCTGAATTTTGCTGGTTAAGAGAGATTTCTGGATATTTAGGTGCCAGTTAGAAGAGTTTCCTGTACTCAGCAGGTCAGGCAGCATCTGTGGAGAGAGAAACAGTTAACGTTTCAGGTCGATGACCCTTCGTCAGAACTGGGAAAAAGCTGGAGATAGAACAGGTTTTTAAGCAAGTGTTGGGAAAGGGAGGAGGGGAGGAAAGAACAAAAGGGAAGGTTTGTGATGGGATGGATGGCGGGAGAGATTAAGAGACAAAAGGGATGATGGTGCAAGGCAAAAGGAGATGGTAATGGGGCAAGTTAAGAAACAAAAGATGACTCTCTAGATAAACTGTAAATGGCACTGGCAGAATGAAAGACAGCTGCCATGTGAGAGAGAAAAAATGTTTATCCTACAGCTCCTTGCTGCATCTTGTATCAGGCCTAGCTATGCCCACTCGAAGGCCTGTTTTTCTGTTCTGACCTTGTAATTCAACTCTCTACAGCTATTTTTCTGACATGACTGGAATCTTTGTGTCATCAACTTAGGCAAACTGCTGATCCAGGGAACCCCGTAACAGACTATTATTTCTTTCAGTCCACGATTTCTTACAGTTTGCGGATGATGCACTTGGAAATGTAGCATAGTGATCAGGATGGTAGCAAACTTCAGGAGGACATAGACAGACTGGTGAAATGGGCCGACACACGGAAGATGCAGTTTAATGTGGATACGTGTGAAGTGATGCACTTCAGGCGAAACAACATGGAGAGGCAGGTTAAACTAAGTGGTGCAAGAGCAGAGGGCGGTGCATATTCACAAATCATTGAAGGTGGCAGGGCAAGTTGATAAGGCAGTTAAGAAAGCGTATGGGATACTTGGCTTTGTAAATAGGGGATTGAATACAAAAGGAAGTCATGCTAAACCTTTACAAATCACTGGTTAGGCCTCAACTGGAGTATTGCATGCAACTCTGAAGGATGTCAAGGCCTTGGAGAGGGTAGAGAGGAGGTTTAGCAGGGATGAGGGACTTCAGTTATTTGGAGAAGCTAGGATTGTTTTCCTTAGAGCAGAGCAGGTTAAGGGGAGACCTAACACAGGTATTCAAAATTATAAGGGGTTTTGATAGAGCAAGTAGGAAGAAACGGTTTCCTCTGGCAAGTGAATCAATAACCAGAGATCATAGATTTAAAATAATTGGCAAAGGAGAAATTAGATGTATTTCACAGAGGGTTGTTATGATCTGGAGCACACTACCTGAAATGTTGGTGGAATCCGATTCCATAGGAACTTTCAAAAGGCAATTGGACATGTATTTGAAGAGAACTAATTTGCAGGGTTATGTGGAAAAAGCTGGGGTGTAGAACTAAATTGGATAGCTCTTTCAAAGAGCCGGCATAGGTGCGATGGGCCGAATGGCCACCTTCTGTTCTGTAAGTTTCCATGAATGTGAGGTTTGCCTTGCTGATGATTCCTTGTGCCTGTCTGCAGTAGGGGGCGGGTGAGTGGAAGAGACGAGAGAGGCAGTGTCTGTCTGTCTCTGGAAAGACTGACACACACACAAAAATTGTGATTTTCATAGAACACAAATGAAAAGCTGCAACAGTAATCAATTGTCTGTCTTTTTTCATACGCGCACATTAAAAAAAAATGCAACCTCACTTTTCAAAAAAACTCGATACAAATTTTACCTGAATAAAGATTGACATTTGTTCTGTAGCTTTTCTTCAAATAATTTTGTGTGGAAACTGTTCGTAGCTAAAGAAAAAATATTCCTCAGACCAGCTAACTGCAACTGTACAAGGTATTGGTGAGACCGCACCTGGAATACTGCATACAGTTTTGGTGTCCATACTTAAGAAAAGACATACTTGCTCTCGAGTCAGTACAAAGAAGGTTCACTTGGTTAATCCCGGGGATGAGGGGATGGACATATAAGGAGAGGTTGAGTAGATTGGGACTCTACTCATTGGAGTTCAGAAGAATGAGAGGCGATCTTATTGAAACATATAAGATTGTGAAGGGGTTGGATCGGGTGGATGCGGGGAAGATGTTCCCGATGGGTGAAACTAGAACTAGGGGGCATAGTCTTAGAATAAGGGGCTGCTCTTTCAAGACTGAGATGAGGAGGAACTACTTCACTCAGAGGGTGGTAGGTCCATGGAATATGCTGCCCCAAAAAGCTGTAGAAGCTACATCATTACATAAATTTAAAACAGAAATAGACAGTTTCCTAGAAGTAAAGGGAATTGAGGGTTATGGGGAGTGGGCAGGAATTTGGACATGAGTCTAGGTTCGGATCGGTCATGGCCCTGTGGGTAGCGGAGCGGGCCCAGGGGCCGTGTAGCCTGATCCTGCTCCTATTTTGTGTGTCTAATCCTGTTAGATTCAGGAGATAGTTCTGTGATAGTAGATTGGCGGTTAGGATCAGATCAGCCATGATCTTATTGAATGGCGGAGCAGGCTCGAGGGGCCGATTGGCCTACTCCTGCTCCTATTTCTTATGTTCTTATGTAACTGATGCAAAGCACTAGGACCTGATGGCATTTCTGGAGAGATTTACAGGATTGGATGTGCAGTTTTTACTGAGCACCTGCACAAGCTGTTCTCCATAATCTGGGGGGAGTAGGTCCCACAGGACCCAAAGGATACAATCATCATCAAGATACAGAAGAACAAAACCGTGAAGTCAGACTGCAGAACTATCTGGGCATCTTACTTCAATATATACCTGGCTGGATTCTGATCAGGATTCATCTCGATCGCTTGCTCCTGAATATAGTGGATGAGCGGCTTCCGGAATTGCAGTGCAGCTTCAGGTCTAGCTGAGGGACCATGGACATGATCTTCATTGCTCACCAAATTGAGAAGGACAGGGAGCACGTCAAGACCAATAAATGGCATTTGTTGACTTGACCAAAGCTTTTGACTTCATCAGTCAGCCTGGACTTTTGAGACTTTGGTTGTCTGGAAAAGTTCTTGTCGGTTCAGAAACCGCACCATGATGGTGTATTGACGGTATTCTGTCTGAACCGTTTCCTGTTTTAAATGGTGTGATGCAAGGACGTGTATTGATTCCTGCTTTATTTGCATTCTTTTATGCAGCTCTGTTGAATGATGCAGTGAGGGAACTTTAGGTAGGAGTTGGACTACGAATCTGCACAACCAGGAAATTGTTCGCTCTACCAAGACTGCGAGCATTGACTAAAGTCTCCAAACAAATTATACAAGAACTTTTGTATGCTGATGACTGCACCCTTGTGGCACTTTTCAAAGAGGATCTTCAGCTGATAATGGATAGATTTTTAGCTTCCACTAGTAGCTACAGGCTTAGGTAGTCTGTAGAAGACTAAAGTGGTGTATAACCAGCTTCTCAGAAGCTATATGTTAGATCTTTGGTCACTTTTATGCCGAAAACTGAATTGAACACCGTCAAGGAGTTCACCTATCTTGGAAGTGTATCTGATGATGCAAGGAAGTGATGGCTCGCATACAGAGAACAAGCTTCGTCTTTGATAAACTGTCCAAGCTTATTTGGACATATGTTGCCACTAAACTGAAGGTTTGTATGACCGTAGTCCATACCAATTTCCTATATGGATGTGAAACATGGAAATTAAAAAAATATATATATATTTGTTTGCGATGTGGGTGTCACTGGCAAGGCCAGCATTTATTGCCCATCCCTAATTGCCCTCGAGGGTGGTGGTGAGCCGCCTTCTCGAATCTCTGCAGTCCGTGTGGTGAAGGTACTCCCACCGTGCTGTTAGGGAGGGAGTTCCAGGATTTTGACCCAGCGACGATGAAGGATCGGCGATATACTTCGAAGTCAGGATGGTTTGTGACTTGGAGGGGAACTTGGAGGTGGTGTTACCATGCGCCTGCTGCCCTTGTCCTTCTAGGTGGAAGAGGTCGCGGGTTTGGGAGGTGCTGCCGAAGAAGCTGTGGCGAGTTGATGCAGTGCATCTTGTATATGGTACATACTGCAGCCACGGTACGCCGGTGGGGGAGGGAGTGAATGTTTAAGGTGGTGGATGGGGTGCCAATCAAGCAGGCTGCTTTGTCCTGGATGGTGTCGAGCTTTTTGAGTGTTGTTGGAGCTGCACTCATCCAAGCAAGTGTAGAGTATTCCATCATACTCCTTACTTGTGCCTTGTAGATGGTGGAAAGACTTTGGGGTGTCGGGAGGTGAGACACTCGCCGCAGAATACCTAGCCTCTGACCTATAGAAGGCGCACTCAACACTTGGAAATGTTTCACCAAAGACGCCTTTGCACCTTACTTCGTGTTAGGTGGCAGGACAAGATCACTAACAACAAAGGATTGGAGTGCGCTGACAGCATCGGGATTGAGGCGATGATAATCAATGCTCAGTTTCGTTGGGCTGAGCACGCAGTTACTGAAGCAGGTGCTTTGTGGGGAACTGGTGGATGGCAGAAGAAAGCAGGGTTGACAACAAAGATGCTACAAAGACACACTGAAGATTCACCTGAAGCGGTGCAACATGATCATTGACTCTTGGAAATCCTGATCAGCAGATGGCTATGCCATGCTGAAGTGAAAGCAGGAGTGAAGGACTTTGAGTTGCACTGCTGTTCCAGTGTGCAGCTGTTCCAGTGTGCAACTGTTCCAGTGTGGAGGCAAGAGGCGAGAGACTGAAGGATCAGCAACATCCGAGGGATCAACATTGAGACATTACCCAACCAAAGGAGGCCTGGTTTCTGGTGATCCTGATTTGCAGTCTATAGTGGCATAAGTATATAGCGCACAAGATACAAACAGGCAATCTAGGTTGACAACAAAGTGCTGAAAACACTCAGCAGGTCAGGCAGCACCGAAGAGAGGAGAAACAGTCAACGTTTCGGGTTGAACACTTCGTGAGAACTGGAAAAGGTGAGGAAGGAGAAACTTTTAAGCGGGGGTGGGGAGGAAAGAACAAAGGGAAGGTCTATGATGGGATGGGAGGTAGGAGAGATTGAGTGACAAAAGGGATGATAGTGTAATGCAAAAGGTAATGGGACAAGTTAAGAAACAAAAGATGGCTCTAGACGATGTGTGGATGATGATGATGGCAGCAAGATTAACAGCTACCATAGAGGAAACGAGAGGGGGAAAAAAAGGAAAGAACTACAGGGGCCAATTTATAGTCTGAAATTGTTACCTCGGTTAAGTCCAGGAGGCTGTAAAGTGCCGAATAGAAAGATGAGGTGCTGTTCCTCGTGCTTATGTTGAGCTTCGTTGGAACAATGTAAGAGGCCGAGGATGGAGAGATCAGAGTGGGAGTGGAGCGGTGAATTAAAATGACAGGTGACCGGAAGCTCGGGGTCACGCTTGTGGACTGAACAGAGGTGTTCCGCAAAGCAGTCACCCAATCTGCATTTGGTCTCCCCAATGTAGAGAAGACCGCATCGTGAGCAGCGAATACAGTATACTAAATTGTAAGATGTACAAGTAAATTGCTGTTTCTCCTGGAAGGAGTGTTTGGTGCCCTGGACGGTGGGAAGGGAGGAGGTAAAAGGGCAGGTGTTGCATCTCCTGCATTTGTGTGGGAAGGTGTCAGGGGAAGGGGTGTTGGGGGTGATAGAGGAGCGGACCAGGGTGTCGTGGAGGGAGTGGTCCCTTCGGAATGCTGAAGGGGTGGGGGGGAGGGATCATGCTGGTGGTGACGGAAATGGCGCAGGATGATCCGTTGAATGTGGAGGCTGGTGGGGTGAAAGGTGAGGACAAGGGAAACCCTATCGTGGTTCTGGGAGGGAGGGGAAGGGGTGAGAGCAGAAGTCTGGGAAATGGAACGGACACGGTCATGGGCCATGTCAACCACGGTAGAGGGGAACCCTCGGTTGAGGAAAAAGGAAGACATACCGGAAGCACTAGTATGGAAGGTGGCATCGTCAGAACAAATGTGGCGGAGACTGAGAAACTGGGAGAATGGAATGGAGTCCTTGCAGGAAGCTGGGTGGGAGGAGGTGTAGTCCAGGTAGCTGTGGGAGTCAGTGGGCTTATAGTGGATGTTGGTAGATAGTACGGACATTGTCCAACAATATTTCGGGAGAGGACAAGTGGAAAAGTTTTAAAGGCAAAATAATGAGGATGCAGAATAATTATATACTTACGATCTGACACTAAATTGATTTTAAGAAATTAATTAAAAGTGAAATGAGAAGGAAGAATTAACTCCTAATCTACAGAGAGCAAGGTAAAGGAATTCACTGGATAAATATAGGAACATGTAGAAATATGTTAAAAGGGCACTCAGTCAAAAAGGAACCTGACAAAATGTGTTGCTCCAGACATAAAACATAACAGAAATTCTTTCAGAAACAGAAAGGGGGCAGTCAGAAGAGGTGGGAAGACTATAAGATGCAAACCAAGGGTAAGAACAAAATAGTTAATATGCCAAAAATTACTTCCTCTTTGCAATCACTTCCCATCCAGCACACCTAATCATATAATTTATTTTTAACAATGTTTTGTCTTCATTTTTTTCTCTCCTGATTTTTCCCGCTTTACTCTGTCCCTTCATCCTTCTCTCTCCTTGCCTTTTGTTTCTTCCTCTTTGTTGCACTTATGTTTTTGCATTTTATCTTGACCGTCTGTCCTGCTTTTCTTTATTCTTCCATCCTGTCTTCTATGTTTTTTGGATCTATTTTTCCCCATTCCCAGTGCCTTGTGGTTGCTGGTTTCACTCTTCTTGGTGTCTTCCCACTTTCTTAATGCACCTGATTTGAATTTTGCTGACTTTTGAGGCTCTTCCTGAGACTCACTGCTGGAGTAGTGTGCAAAGCTTTAAAAAAAAAAAATTGATAACATTAAAATAAACTTCTCAGAATCCGAAGCTCGAGTTGGAAGAGGAGCCTGGCGAACTCTGAACAGGTGTGCGGGAGAATCGAGGAGAGGCTGGAGATAACAAGACTGGGATGTGGGAACTGTTGGTGGGTAGGGTTAGACTAGGAGCAACTAATCGGAGCTCCATTATGTTGTCACATGGCACCAATGGGCACTCGCACTGCTTAAACTGGGCAAACATTCATTTACTAGGCTCTCATTGTGTTGGATGTGTCAATAAAGGAGACTGTCGGGAAGATTGTTCTGCTCATAGAACCTCTTCATAGTTCAGAGAAATAGCCTCCTCAGGGAATTGTGACATTCCTGTGTGTCAGACAGAGGTCCTCGACCAAGTTTCACCCCCTAAAGAAAAAAAAAATACGCCTAGGCCCTTGTTGACAACACATACACTCTCAAAATAATTTGAGCAGTTAAGGACAGTTGCAGGAATCAACTCATTACTCTTCTCAGTTTATACTAACCTGTTGACCTTTTATTACAGGAGGGAAAATGTTCGACTGATGGTAGGATGGCAATCCTCTACTAATCCAGTTCACAAAAAGGTACAGTAAATGACCTTTTGTAGTCAAATCCCTTGATGATATATTTTTTTCACTACCTTTTGTTTTAATCTTCCAATTGTGCATGCCAACAATAACTTGCCTTTATATAGTACCTGTAACATAGAAAATGCCCCAAGGCACTTCATAGCGCTGTAATCAAACAAAAATGGACACCAAGACAAAGAAGGGTATATTTGGAGTGGCGATCAAAGAGGTGGGTTTTGAGGCGGAAAGGGAGGGGTGGAAGTGGAGTGGTTTAGGAAGGGAATTTTGGAGCTTGTGGCCCAGGCGGCTGAGAGCATGATTACTTTGTGATATTCCCCTATGGGGTGAACAGAGAGGGAATGTGGGAAAGGGGGAATGCAGAAGAAAATGTAGCCAGAGGAGCAGAGTAATGGTGGTGGGGGGCGCGGGTTGTAGTGCTTGGGGGGGGGGTGAGGCCATGGATGGATTTAAAGAAGAGTATGAGAATTTTAAATTGCGGTGTTGAAGGAGCAGGAGCTAGTGTAGGTCTGTGAGGACAGGATGATGGTGTAGAAGGATGTGCATGCATACTTTTTATACTTTATATTGGCTCTGACAGCATCACGACTAGTGCTGAAGGCCTACACAACAGAACTAGCCATCCTCTAGCCAAGCTGTTTCGATGCAGCTATGACACTGGCATCTACCTGAGAATGTATCTGGGCAATTTTCCACACTATCTGCAAAAAATACCAATTCTAACCTGGTGAACTATTCACCCTACCTGCCTCCTCACAATCATCAATAAAGTGAAAGGCCTCATCAATAATGAATTTAAGTGGCTCCTACTCACCGATAACCTGTTTAAAGATGTCTCTTTGTCATAAGGTCAGGATTGGGGCTGTTCGCTAATGATTTCATAGTGTTCATCTTAATTCATAACTCCAACAATAATAAATTACCCAAGCCAACCTACAGCAAAAAGAAAGACTTGCATTTTTATAGCTCCTTTCACTACCACCGGACATCTCAAAGCGCTTTACAGCCAATGAAGTACTTTTGAAGTGGAGTCACTGTTGTAATGTGGGAAAGCAGGACATGGACAACATCCAGAGGTTGAAAAATAAGAGTTAACATTTATGCCATTTAGTGCCAGGCACTGACCATCTCACAACAAGAAACAAAAATAGCCTAGATACCTCCTGCTGGCCTTTCAAAGATACCACCATATGAGTCCCCAGCATCAAGATCTTGGCCACAGAGACTGGTTACTCTGCAACAAATGGTTCACCTCCTGATCCCTCAAAATTCAATCATCTACAAGACACAAGTCAGGACAGTGATGTAACACACAGCACTTTCCTGGATGGGTGCAGCCACAACACCAAAGAAGCAAAACACCATCCAGGACAGAGCACTTCCCCTGGCACTGGACTTGATATCCACACCCTCCACCACTGGTACAGTGTGGTTGCAGTACATACCATCTACTGGATGCATTGCAGCGTCTCATCAAGCTTCCTCTAACAATGCCTCTTGCCCCCACAAGCTCTACCACCGATAAGGACAGAAGTGGTTAATATATCACAGGGACACCACCCCCGCCATAACAAGCCATTCTGATTTTAATATATGTTATCCCTTTGTCGTCGGTGTCAAAATCCTGAAGTTGCCTACGTAACACCGTCGTAGGAGCATCACAAGCACTGCAGCGATTCAAAAAGGTGACCGACCATCACCTTCTCAAGGTAACTAGCGATGGCAATAAATGCTGTGTTCCCTGTATTTACCGCATCCCGAGGAAAACATTTATAACATTTGAGGAACTTGTAATAAAAATTCATAAAACTGGGTTTATTTATAATACTGTAATGTGTTCAGATGGCCACCTTAAGTATAAATAAAGCTTGGCTGGTTTATGTAGTCTTTTGATGTCTGAGATTGATTGTCTCTTTGCTAAAGCCCATTACATGAGCACTTGGATTAAGCACTTGGTGACAAGTGATCCTTGTAACCAGCAATGTACTTGGATGTCTAGAACATTAGAGTGGTGGGTATGTTACAAGATATCTTGCATAGTCCTTCCACCATAATAAAAGCTAATTTGTCATATAGCTGATGAGAAAACTGAGATTTGGCACTGATTGAGGGAATCACCAGGAGGTTGAGAACAAATGCTTGTATTTTCAAGGTTTGGTACCTACCATGATTGGTTGAAGGCAAACAGCAGCTGCACATACAAACACCTGGCTGACCAAAAAAAAATTGACCTTTTTGGGAAGGCTGGAAAATGATGCATCTAGTCTCTGCGTTGAGCACTTCTGGGTCAAGCATTGTACAGGATGCATGCAGAGTAAAGATGTCTTCACTGTGTTGAAATACTGAGGTGTAATTGATGTCTAAGAATTAAGATTAACAAAACCATTGATTCCGTATTATCGTTTCACAAATGGGAAGAGAAAAGTTAGTTGTGTTAGTAAACAAAAACACATGGCCCAGTCCATCCTGTCTGTTACCATCTCATATTGTGGGTTTTCTACCACTTGCCTTTACTTGGGCTTTCTGGTTAGCTATATTGAAGGAGGAGGAAAATCCACAGGTGTTGTGCATATTAAGGTAGTTTTGTTACTTTGAAATGAAGAGAAATGTGCATAACGATAAATGCTGCAAAAAAAATCACACTAAGGCAATGGAGGGGGCAATTGAAGGTGAGTTTCGTGAGATCTCCCAGCATCTGTAGGTGTCAGTAATGCAGTAGTTACTGCCAATGTCATGTATTATTGCATCAACAAAGTACCTCAACCTGTGACATTGGCCTTGACTGCACAGTGTTCAGCGCCATTCACAACTCCTCAGATAATGAAGCAGTCCATGCCCGCATGCAACAAGACCTGGACGACGTTCAGGCTTGGGCTAAGTGGCAGGTAACATTCGCAGCACACAAGTGCCAGGCAATGACTATCTCCAACAAGCGAGTGTCTAACCACCTCCCCTTGACATTCAATGCCGAATCCCCCACAATCAACATCCTGGGGGGTCACCATTGACCAGAAACTTAACTGGACCAGACAGTTAAATACTGTGGCAACAAGAGCAGGTCAGAGGTTAGGTATTCTGCAGCAAGTGCCTCATCTCCTGACTCCCCAAAGCTTTTCCACCATCTACAAGACAGAAGTAAGGAGTGTGATGAAATACTCTCAACTTGCTTGGATGAGTGCAGCTCCAACAACACTCAAGAAGCTTGACACCATCGAATGTTTATGGGATGGTTTCCTGGACCAATATGTCGAGGAACCAACCAGAGATCAGGCCATCTTAGACTGGGTATTATGTAACGAGAGAGGATTAATTAGCAATCTTGTTGTACGAGGCCCCTTGGGTCGGAGCGATCATAATATGATCGAATTCTTCATTAAGATGGAGAATGAAGTACAGGAAACTTTGGTTTATCCGGAGGTTATATGTCCGGAGTACTCAATCTAATGGCAAAAATCAGGAGCCGTTTTCCATAAGTTTTTTTTAGTTCTCGTTGCTTTTTTTTTCCCCAGTCAGGCACTGCAAGGTTTGTAGCTATAGCAACAGCGTCAGCTCGAGACGCTTGCAGCTGCAGCCGACTGTTTTGAAGCAACAAGGTTTGTTGATTCACAGAGCTTTTCAGTTCCGTATCTCTCAACATTAACGCTGGTATGTCCGGCACTTTTGATGGTACGGCACCAGCTCGGTCCCGTCAGTGCTGGATATCAGAGAGTTTCCTGTAGTCGACTCAGAGACTAGGGTCCTAAATTTAAATAAAGGAAACTACGATGGTCTGAGGCACGAGTTCGGTAGGATTGATTGAGGAATGTCACTCAAAGGGTTGACGGTGGTTAGGCAATGGCAAACATTCAAAGACCGAATGGATGAACTACAGAATTTGTTCATCCCAGTTTGGCATAAAAACAAAACAAAAAAGGTGACTCAATCGTGGCTAACAAGGGAAATTAGGGATAACATAAGATCCAAGGAGAGGACATATAAATTGGCCAGAAAAAGCAGTAAACTTGAGGATTGGGAGCAGTTTAGGATTCAACAAAGGACAAAGGGATTAATTAAGAAAGAGAAAATGGAATATGAGAGTAAGCTTGCAGGGAACATAAAAACTGACTGTAAAAGCTTTTATAAATGTGAAGAGAAAAAGATTGGTGAAGTCAAGCGTAGGTCCCTTGCAGTCAGAATCGGGAATTTATAATGGGGAACAAAGAAATGGCAGACCAATTAAATACATATTTTGGTTCTGTCTTCACAAAGGAGGACACAAATAACCTCTCAGAGATGTCGGGGAACATAGGGTCTGATGAAAGAGAGGAACTGAAAGAAATCCATATTTGTAGGGAAATGGTGTTGGGGAAATTGATGGGATTGAAGGCCGATAAATCCCCAGGGCCTGATAATCTACATCCTAGGGTACTTAAGGAAGTGGCCCTAGAAATAGTAGATGCATTGCTGATCATCTTCCAACATTTGATGGAACCTGGAACAGTACCCATGGATTGGAGGGTAGCTAATGTTACCCCACTATTCAAAAAAGGTGGTAGAGAGAAAACGGGGAATTACAGACCGGTAAGCCTGACATTGGTAGTGGGGAAAATGCTAGAGTCCATTATAAAAGATGTAATAGCAGAGCACTTGGAAAACAGTGACAGGATCGGACAAAGTCAACATGGATTTACGAAAGGTAAATTGTGCTTGACTAATCTACTGGAATTTTTTGAGGATGTAACTGGCAAAATAGATACGGGAGAACCAGTAGATGTGGTGTATTTGGACTTTCAGAAGGCTTTCGATGAGGTCCCGCATAAGAGATTAGCGTGTAAAGTTAAGGCACATGGGATTGGGGGCAAGGTATTGACTTGGATAGAGAACTGGTTGGCAGACAGAAAGCAAAGAGTTGGAATAAACAGGTCTTTTTCCGAGTGGCAGGCAGTGACTAGTGGGGTACCGCAGGGACCCCAGCTATTCACAATATATATTAATGATCTAGACAAGGGAACTAGATGTAATATCACCAAGTTTGCAGACAACAGAAAGCTGGGTGGGTGTGGTAAACCACTGTTTGTATTCCACTGTGTACATGCCTGTACATGTCTCGGCTGACTCCTCCCACGAGTCCAGGTATAAAGGTGACTGCTCCACAGTCTCTCTGTATTCTGGACCGGTCGACCACTTGAGGCACACCTTCATTCTCTTGTTAATAAAAGCCTGTTAATTACTCGCTTAATCTCAGTCTTTTGAGTTATTGATAGTGCATCAATTTTATTAACAAGATTTTTATAATGGAGAAGATCCTCACACCAGCATGCCTGGACTTAGATC
Organism: Somniosus microcephalus; assembly: GCF_052327205.1. Lineage (NCBI taxonomy): Eukaryota > Metazoa > Chordata > Chondrichthyes > Squaliformes > Somniosidae > Somniosus > Somniosus microcephalus. Next base: position 115,603,390 of record NC_140987.1, on the reverse strand, counting down.
ATCGGGAGGCAGACTCATCCACCAAGTTTACTCACTGGCTTAGGTGTTTTGAAAAATTTCTGATCGCCTCCGCTGAAACGGTCAAATCGGACGAGGACAAACTGGACGTCCTGACCTCAAGTGAACCACAGAGTGTACTCGGTCATCCAGGACGCGACCTCGTATGCGGATGCTATCAAGCTCCTCAAGGACCAGTACACGCGCCCAGTGAACGAGGTGTACGCTAGGCACCTCCTGGGGAGTCATAAACAACAACCTGGGAATTGACCGAGGAATACCTTCAGGCACTGTCTGTGCTTGGCCGGGCCTGTGGTTGTAAGGATGTAAAGGCCGCCGTGTACACAGAGGAACTTATCCGGGACGCTTTTGTAGCGGGCCACAGGTCCAATTACACCCGACAGCGACTGTTGGAGCAGTGACCTCGATCTCAACAAGGCCTCTGAACTCGCACTATCATTGGACGCAGCCTACCGGGGCATGGACGCCTACTCCCCTGCACCGTGGACGCCGCGGGGAACGACAGCCTGGGACACGGTAGGACCGTATCATAGCACCGTGCCACCCCAGCCACATCCCAGCAACGACCCAACTACTGCAGCAGTGTCCCAAGGCCAGACAGCAGTGCCCCAAGGCCAGAAATGCTACTTCTGTGGCCAGGCCAAACACCCCAGAGCGCGCTGCCCGGCGAAAAATGCGATCTGCTCGGGCTGCGGGAAGAAAGGACACTACACCAGCGTCTGCAGGGCCAAAGCCACCCCGAACCCCAGCAGCGCCGCGTGTGGGCCGTGCGGGCCGCCATCCTGGGCCTCCCCAGCCATGTGCGAACCACCGGAACAGCAGCCATTTTGGACGCCTCCAGCCACATGGGGATCATGGACGCCGCCATCTTGGACGACAGCCGGGACGCAGCAGGCCCCCAACACCGCCTCATCTGCTACCCGCAGCGACGCACCAACCCCTACGCTGGCCTCCGTTATGCTGGACCAAGCGAGACCGCACCAGCTGGCCCGGTCCACAATGGACATTAAGGTAAATGGTCACGAAACAATCTGCCTTTTTGACTCTGGGAGCACAGAGAGCTTCATCCACCCCGACACAGTGCGGCGTTGCTCTCTCCCAGTCCTGCCTGCGCACCAGTGGATTTCTATGGCCTCTGAGTCCCAGTCGGCGGACATTGGCGGCTACTGCGTGGTGACACTCGTAGTAGACGGGACTGTGTATGATAATTTTAAACTTCTGGTCCTGCCCCACCTCTGCGCTGCCGTTCTACTGGGGTTAGATTTTCAGTGCCACCTTAAAAGTGTTACGATGGCGTACGGTGGACCCCTCCCCCCACTCACAGTCCGCAGCCAGCAGCTTCCAAATTGCCCGCCGCGCACCAGGTGCAACCTCTCCACACTGAGTCACCCCCCCCCCCCCCCCCCCCCCTACTGTTTGCTAACCTCACCCCCGACTGTAAGCCCATCGCCACAAAGAGCAGGCGATACAGTGCCGGGGACAGGGTTTTCATTAAAACCGAAGTGGAGCGGCTCCTGAAGGAGGGGATTATTGAGGGCAGCACCAGCCCCTGGCGAGCCCAGGTTGTGGTCGTTAAGACCGGCGAGAAGCAGCGCCTGGTCATCGACTACAGCCAGACAATAAATCGCTACACGCTGCTGGACGCTTACCCACTCCCCCGTATAGCTGATATGGTCAACCAGATCGCGCAGTACCGCGTCTTCTCGACCATTGACCTGAAATCAGCGTACCACCAGCTCCCTATCTGCCCTGAGGACCGCCAGTATACTGCCTTTGAGGCAAACGGCCGCCTCTATCACTTCCTTAGGGTTCCCTTTGGCGTCACCAACGGGGTCTCCGTCTTCCAAAGGGAGATGGACCGGATGGTTGATCAAGATGCGTTGCAGGCCACCTTCCCATATCTGGACAATGTGACCATCTGCGGCCATGACTTGCAGGACCGGGAAGCTCAATGAACCCCCGGATGCTCTATCGCGTGGCACCTGCGCCAGCGCGCAGATCGATAGACTGCGGGCCCTCCACAATGACCTCTGCCACCCGGGGGTCACCAGGTTATTCCACTTTCATCAAGGCCCGCAACCTGCCTTACTCCATTGAGGAGGTCAGGACCATGACCAGGAACTGCCAAGTTTGCGCTGAGTGCAAACCGCACTTTTATAGACCAGACAGGGCTCACCTGATAAAAGCCACTCGCCCCTTCGAGCGCCTGAGCGTTGATTTTAAAGGGCCTCTCCCCTCCTCCGACCGCAATGTGTACTTCCTCGACATTATTGATGAGTACTCCCGTTTCCCGCTCGCCATCCCCTGCCCGGACATGACCAGTGCCACGGTCATTAAATGTCTGAACGACCTCTTCACCCTGTTCGGTTTCCCCAGCTATATCCATAGCGACCGGGGCTCATCGTTTATGAGCGACGACCTCCGCCAGTACCTGCTCGCTAGGGGTATTGCCACAAGCAGGACCACCAGTTACAACCCCCGGGGGAACGGACAGGTGGAAAGAGAGAATGCGACAGTTTGGAAGGCCGCCCTACTAGCCTTAAAGTCTAGGGGCCTTCCGACCTCCTGCTGGCAGGATGTGCTCCCCGATGCGCTCCACTCTATTCAGTCACTGCTCTGCACTGCCACTAACGCCACCCCTCATGAGAAAATGTTTGTCTTCCCAAGGAAGTCCACATCGGGGACATCGCTACCCGCCATGGCTGACGTCCCCAGGGCCGGTCCTACTGAGAAGACACGTGAGGACCCATGAAACGGACCCCCCGCTCGACACCTACGAGGACTACACACCAGTGCCCCAGCCTACGCGGGACTCGACGCCGGAAGCTTCACTACCCCTGCCGTCGCCACGTCGATCACAGCGGCAGACAAGACCTCCGGAGAGACTCCAATACACTAACTTTTAATACACTTCGCCCCGCCGGACTCATTTTTAAACAAGGGGTGAATGTGGTAAACCACTGTTTGTATTCCACTGTGTACATGCCTGTACATGTCTCGGCTGACTCCTCCCACGAGTCCAGGTATAAAGGTGACTGCTCCACAGTCCCTCTGTATTCTGGACCGGTCGACCACTCGAGGCACACCTTCATTCTCTTGTTAATAAAAGCCTGTTAATTACTCGCTTAATCTCAGTCTTTTATTGATAGCGCATCAGTGGGCGTGTGTGCTGTGAGGAGGATGCCGAGAAACTCCAGGATGATTTGGACAGGTTGGGTGATTGGGCAAAAGCATAGCCGATGCAATATAACGTGGATAAATGTGAGGTTATCCACTTTGGTGGCAAAAACAGGAAGGCAGATTATTATCTGAATGGCAATAGCTTGGGAGAAGGCGAAGTGCAACGAGACCTGGGTGTCCTTGTGCACCAGTCGCTGAAGGTAAGCATGCAGGTGCAGCAGGCGGTTAAGTAGGCAAATGGTATGTTGGCCTTCAGCGAGAGGGTTTGAGTACAGGAACAAGGATGTCTTGCTGCAGTTATACAGGGCCTTGGTGAGACCACATCTTGAGTATTGTGTGCAGTTTTGGTCGTCTTATCTGAGGAAGGATGTTCTTGCCATGGAAGGAGTTCAGCGAAGATTCACCAGGCTGATACCTGGGATGGCAGGAATGACATATGAGGAGAGATTGGGTCGATTGGGCTTGTACTCGCTGGAGTTTAGAAGAATGAGAGGGGATCTCATTGAAACTTTTAAAATTCTGACAGGACTGGACAGACTAGATGCAGGAAGGATGTTCCCGATGGTCGGGGAGTCCAGAACCGGGGGTCATAGTCTAAGGATAAGGGGTAGGCCATTTAGGACAGAAATGAGGAGGAATTTCTTCACCCAGAGAGTGGTGAACCTGTGGAATTCTCTACCACAGAAGGCAGTAGAGGCCAATACATTAAATATATTCAAGAAGGAGTTGGATATATTTCTTAAGGCTAAAGGGATCAAGGGGTATGGGGAGAAAGCAGGGACCGGGTACTGAATTTGGATGATCAGCCATGATCGCATTGAATGGCGGAGCAGGCTCGAGGGGCCGAATGGCCTACTCCTCCTATCTTCTATGTTTCTATCCAGGACAAAGCAGCTTACTTGATTGGCACCCCATCCACCACCTTAAACATTCACTCAGTCCACCACCAGCATACTGTGGCTGCAGTGTGTACTATCTACAAGATGCACTGCAGCAACTCGCCAAGGCTTCTTCCACCTAGAAGGACAAGGGCAACAGGCGCATGGGAACACCACCACCTCCAAGTCACACACCATCCTGACTTGGAAATATATCGCGATCCTTCATCATCGCTGGGTCAAAATCCTGGAACTCCCTACCTAACAGCGCTGTGGGAGAATCTTCACCACACTGACTGCAACGGTTCAAGAAGGCGGCTCACTGCCACCTTCTCTAGGGCAATTAGGGATGGGCAAAACCAAATAAATAAATAAATAAATGCTGGCTTTGCCAGCGACATCCACATCCCATAAACAAATAATGTAATCCTTGTGGCTTCTTTGAGGCTTCCTTGAGTGAAACTTGATGATTGTAAATTATTGCTAATTTTCCTGCAATTGGATTTGCTTCAAGAATATATAAATATTTCTGTAATTTTTACGTTCACCATTTGAAGATTGCAGACTCTTATTTGCATATAATTGAAAGTTACAAAGAAAATCTGGCAGTGTAATGGTGTAGCATGTCAAAAAGATAACATTACACCTTAGGATGGTATGCTACAGGTTCAAGGGTGTTTATTTTTTTTGTCTGCCTCTGCCACTGTTGAATTTTAAAGCACCGAGTATTAACACTTGAGAGCTATTTCAATTGTTTTTCCAAAACAATTTCTATGCTTTGTCTTAGGATTTAACCGTCCGTTTGACTGATGACGCAGATCCATTCTTCTTGTATAATCTTACGATTGGTGAAGAAGATTTTCAAAGGTAGGTAATAAATTCTATAACTATTATTTGATGGAACACGTATAAAGTTACTGGTTGTCTTTGCGTTTATGGGTCTCATGGTTTGTGATAGTGTAGTTAGAAACATAACAAGACTGTATTGTTTGACTTCAGTAGTATTGTTACCTGTGTTACTTTCAACTATTTTTCCCCCCTATTCTGAAATAGCAATTGAACAAATAGCAAAACCTGCTGTATCTTAATAACTGAGGGTAGTTTTAATATTCATGTAAGTCCTAATTAGTTGATGATTATTGGTTATGAAAACAAAAATCACAAATAAATGAATGATACCAGATGCTCAGAAAATGCCAGTCACAAGCGCATATATAACAGTTTTACCAGCTAAAGTGGAGAGACCAACTGAAGGTAAAAGAGAAAGAAACTTGAGAATACCAGGGCTTCCCCCTAAATGACCAGGCAAAATGCAGGGAGTTGGCATCACCTCAAGGAAGAGGGTAAAACTATTTCCATAGTTTGTCTCCTATACTCCCAAGTATCTTCCAGGATGTTCCTTAAATTCTTTATAAACAATAGCTTGCCATACACCATGCTACTACTACAGTTCAGATTCTTGGGCCAAGCTTATTTTGGTATAAGTTTTGTCAGTTATGGAGCAAAACATAATTTTAAAATATTTCAAATTTCAAAAGAAATGCTGTGTGATTGGTTCAGTTTGCATGCTTAGTGACTGTTTGTTTTTTAATTTGAGCAATCAGATACACTCTTACTCACAATCTTTTTATTCATACCAGCTTCTGTTAATTGCTGTTTCAGTTGAGAGTTATTTTGTATTAACATTTATTGTATTGTTAACATTTAAAGGGCTTTGTCTGGGGCATCAAATGTTAAATTGCAATCGGAATTCTCTTCTGACTCTATAGCTAATCAAATTATGGATGCTTTTGAAAGCAGCGGTTATGTTATTTTATAGATTTCAGATCAACATCTCCAACTGGTGGAACGTTAATGTGTGTAAGGCTGGCACTGAGATAATGGCCCGGATTTTGCGGTCAGCGGTGAAGCAATGGCACTCGCTGTTCACTACACTCCAGCTGCCCAGAGTTTTCACGGACTTTCGAGCGTAGACTTGCTGTCATCAGGCGTCTGATCCAGTGCAGCGCCCGCTACAGGGGATTTGTGGCATCTGAGTAGAGAAAGCAACGGCGAGGCTCTTCAACCAATCAGATTGAAGAATCTTCACTGAGACACACAGACTCTAAAACCAGGAATTCTAAATTAGATTAAAGTCATGTACAGAAAGCAAAATAAAGATTAAGAAAGAAAGATGGCATTGAGAAAGATGAGAGACAGACAGAAAAGGTTTAAAAAAAAAACTTAATTGTTAGCCTCATCGTTATTCCCAATGGAAAATTTGGGCCATTAGGTGCATAATGGTCGCAATTCTAGTACCTTCAATTCTCTTGGGAGTTACATGGCTGAGTCACTGGTGAGAAGGGCCTTCATGGCACTTAAGTCCATATTTTGCTTCTTCAGAAACTATGGGAATAAGGATTCTGAGTATTCTGAAATGTTTGTTAAACTCAACAGTTAAAATGGATAATGCTGGGGAAAGTTAAGTAATATGTGTATTGACAATTTTTACTGCTGATTTAGCTTGCTTGTGTATGCGTTTTCTTGAACTGAATTTAAAAATTTAGCTTGAAATCTATTTTTTTTTCCACAGAAAGATTAAGATTAGACCATGGGAAATCTTTACTGTATCCTGTATAAACTGGTGGCAAGAGTAGATTGTTATCCCTGAGGCAAGCACAACTTTTAGTGGGTCTGGAAGCTCCCATTTGTGGTGAGCATGAGTAACCAGTGTAAATGGCAAGCCCAAATTTGTATACAAGTTTTTTTTTAACCTATTAAAATTCAGTACAACTTCCTCATCCCTTTGAAGACCTGTCATATTAGTTCTTCACACGACACCGAATTGTCAGTAGATATAAACATTAGTAAATAGTTTCATGGGAAATAATAAGGATCAATATATGTTCCAGTCCTGGAGACAAGTTTCAGTACATTTTATAGTTTTATTTCAATAATTCTTTCTACTTGCTAGGATAGATTTGAGGGCAGAAGCTGCTATATATTGTAAATACTCTTTCTTCCCCTAACCTCCATTCTTTCTTGACAAGATTGAGGGATGTTGAGAATCCTAGGAAAGATTAGTTTAGGCATTCTCTACACAATCCAGTGATGTGGGTTCACAATCCAATTATTGTTAAACTTGTATAGAACCTTGGTTGGACCACACTTGGAGTACTGTGTTCAGTTCTGGTCTCCATATTACAAAAAGCATATAGAGGCACTGGAGAAGGTGCAAAAAAATATTTACAAGGATGATACCAGAACTGAGACCTTATAACAATCAGGAAAGACTGAACATAATGGAACTCTCTTCTCTAGAAAATAGAAGGCTGAGAGATGACCTCATAGAGGTCTTTAAAATACTGAAAAGGTTTGATGGGGTAGATGTAGAGAAGATGTTTCTACTTGTGAGGAAGTCCAAAACTAGGGGCCATAAATATAAGATAGCTGCTAATAAATCCAAAAAAAAATTCAGGAGAAACCTCTTTACTCAGAGTGGTGAGAATGTGGAACTTGCTACCACATGGAGTAGTTGAGGCAAATAGCATAGACGCATATAAGGGGAAGCTAGGTAAGTACAGGAGGGAGAAAGGAATAGGATGTCATGCTGATGGTGAGATGAAGTAAGCTGGGAGGAGGCTCGTGTGGAACATAAACACCTGCTCCTGTTGGGCCGAATGGCCCGTTTTTATGCTGTGAATACTATACTTTGTAACATAAATATAACTCTTTCATTTTACAGTTTAAAGAATCAACAAGGACTGCTAGTAGAATTTTCTGCTTTTCCTCAGCGATTCATAGAGCTTTTGGACCAATGTATCCGGGAACAAAGCAAAGAGGTGCCAAGGTGGGTTTGTATCTAGATGCCATTAAATTGAGCAGAAGTATGAATTTCTATTGATTTCACTCCTAGGATTAGTTGTCTCCACTCTTAGGTGTACAGTTTTGTAAACCAGCTAAACTTTTACAGCCTTGAATTGTAAAAATCAAGTGAGTTTTCTATTGTACTAAATAACTAACGTTTCTGAAATGTGACCCATAATCATGAACAGAATTTACAGATCTGTTGGAGTTGAGTCGTTCATCCTGTTGTTTCCAGCCTAGGGTACACCACTGTAGTTTGGGTTTCTGTTACTGATCAGATTGTTGGCTCTTGATTCAAATTTAGTATCAGTTCTAGCAAATTGGAGACGGAGGGGGGGGGCGAAATACCAAGTTTCATCAGTTCTGTGCCATTCACTTTTTTCCGGCTATGTACCAAGAGGGTAACCTGAAGACTTGAATTATAGAGCTGTACCTTATATTTGGGCTCCCAGCAGTCAAGTGTTCCATCTTGCTTGGCATTCTTTCCAGTCCTCAGTCCCAATTAGGAGCATCCAAAACTAGAATATCCAGGGACATTTGGGCACTGAATTGTCCAGACTGAAATGGTTCTTGATTGAGATTAAATACCAAAAAGGCAGCCTTGCAGCATGGAAACCTTTAGAACTGTTTGGAGATTTTAGTTGTGAAAGAGCTCTATGCAGCAAGGTCTCCAGCTGTGTGGATGAAGGGTGCGTAGCACTAGAAGATTACAGGAGCAGAAATGAGGGACAAAATACGTCCATTAACAATCCAGCAAATAGCATATGTGAAGTGCATTGTAAAATAAAATCCTACTTTGTCTATTTCTTTCCTTTTAGGGGTCTTTCTTGTAGAGTTTCCTGGTCATTTAACACATATTCTGTATATTAGTTGTATCTACTATTCTCTGCAGATGTTTCATTCAGTTAACTTGCACAAAATACTAAAGACATTTCTATTTGTCGATACTGTCGAAATCTCGACTCCGAGTAAGACTCTAAAACACAAGCAGTACCGTCAGATTGTTAGTTTATTTTACTTGCACAAGGGGAGAGTTGCCTTGTCAAAGGCTAGGCTAACAACTCCAAAGAACATCAGCGAATGCAGCATATTTATACACTCAATCAAGCAAGCGTTCCATATATCACGTGTAATGGTATTGTATCAGTTTGCACAAAGTAAGAGTTTGCACAAGGACAATCAAAAGGTCAGCAGGACAGAAATATCTCCAGACAAGGTTAGTTAATCATATATCCTGTCAGGAGGTTCTGTCTGAATCTTGTTACCAAAATGATCAGCTTACTCATGTCTGAATCTTGTTACCAAAATGATCAGCTTACTCGATAGTTTTGCTTCTTTGTCTAGCGACAATCATTAATAGTTTATCTATTCTATAGCCTTATGCCTCCCTTGTGCTAGTGAGTCAATACAGCTGTTATCACATCCTCAATGTGGGTGGGTATTTTGAAAGATCTCTTGGTCCTAGACATGTTGTGACACACTTGTTTTTCTGCTTTAACTACAACCTAAGCAAGTTTGTTCTTTTAACCCCTTGATAGCTTATTTTTACTTGGCCATTTTATTCTACCCAGCATGCTAAGTATAATGTCAATTTCCACAATACCCCCATGTCTTTGGCCCTCCAGTGTTTTGCGCAGTTCAGTTGCCCACCCTTCACCTTCTCCTTAAAAAGGTGGTGGACAAAACTGGGATTGGCAGCTTCGAGGGTGTTCAACAGGAGCAAAACACCAGACAGATTGGGAAACAATTTATTTTCTGTATGCTTAAATAATCTAGTGTCAACCGTGGCTCAGTGGTAGCACTCTTCCCTCTGAGTTAGAAGGTCATAGGTTCACTCCAAAGACTAGGCTGACACTTCACTGCAGTACTGAGGGAATGCTGCACTGTCGGAGGTGCATTCTTTCGGATGAGACATTAAACCGAGGCCCCGTCTGCTCTCAGGTGGACATAAAAGGTCCCATGGCATGAGTCAAAGAAGACCAGAGAAGTTCTGTGATCCTAGCCAATATTTATGCCTCAACCAACATCACTTAAACCGATTATCTGGTCATTTATCTGATCGCTGTTTGTGGGGCCTCGCTGTACACAAATTGTTTGCTACTTTCCCCTGCGTTACAACAGTGACTACACTTTATAAATACCTAACTTTAAAAGTAATTCACTGTGAAGTGCCATGGGACATCCCGAGGTTGTAAAAGGCACTATATAAATTAAAGTTATTTCTTTATTTCTAATTGTCTTCTAAAAATTCCTGATTTTAAAATTCTTCCCATTGTTGATTTTCCATAGGTTTATGCTTCAGTTGGTAACCCAGTCTCCAGCATTGGATCGCAAGTCTGCAAGCTTAGATATAATAGAAACCAATCCATTCAAGCACCTCACCCATCTCTCCTTAAAGCTGCTTCCAGGAAATGATAGCGACGTCAAGAAATATTTAGCAATTTGCCTTCAAAATGTGAAGGTTAGTTTTTATTGTCCATTTCTTATGAGAGTAATAGTCATACTCTTCTGGTTAATTGCTGCAATAATGGAATGCCCCTCTAAGCTCTGCTGTTGTAATAATCTGCTGATGTGAATTTATTAAAAGTGGTTTCTGACCACTATAGATAATTTTCTCTAATGTAGTGCTATATTATTTGTAACAAACAATACAAATGCTTTCTATTTATGCCAAAAATTCTATTTTCATTACCTTTTTTAAATTTATATTTTTTGTTGCAAATTTAGCATTTCATTCCAAGCATAGAGCTAGCTTAAGCAAACTTAGTAAAAATTCTGACAGCTCAGTTTTTTTAAGTTACATACAGATGACAAAGCAAAGAACAAGAAAGTACATTACAGTATAGTGTAACTTGGCATCAAATTGCCTTAAAACTAGAAGAATCGAGCTGATCAGTACCTCCAATCACAGCCGACTTCCACGTTACTCGGATAGCACTGCCTTCCGTATGATCTTGGAAGCTAAGCAGAGTTAGGCTTTGTTAGTGCTTGGATGGGTGAGTGGGAATACCAGGTGCAATAGGTTTTGCCGACTTAACATAGAAACATAGAAGATAGGAGCAGGAGTAGGCCATTCGGCCCCTCGAGCCTGCTCCGCCATTCAATGCGATCATGGCTGATCATCCAAATTCAGTTCCTGGTCCCTGCTTTCTCCCCATACCCCTTGACCCCTTTAGCCTTAAGAAATATATCCAACTCCTTCTTGAATATATTTGATGAATTGGCCTCTACTGCCTTCTGTGGTAGAGAATTCCACAGGTTCACCACTGGGTGAAGAAATTCCTCCTCATTTCTGTCCTAAATGGCTTACCCCTTATTTTTAGACTTCCACAGTGCTCTGATACAGCCAAATCCAGTTTGATCTCTGAAGCTAAGCAGAGTTAGGCTTGGTTATTACTTGGATGAGAGACTGCCTGGGAATACCAGGTGCTCTAGGATTTTTAAATTTTCAACTGCAATTTATCTGGCGCTGCTGCTGTCATGAATGTCAAGACTCATGCAGGAGCCGTTTTAATTAACCTGGCATCATTATTGTCCTTTTTGTTATGAATAAAGTATCTATGTACCTGAGCTATCAGATTACAGAGTATGTTGCAAAGAACCTTGGGTCCAGTTAGTCCTCCATTATTGTGGATCTCTGGCCACTGATCCAGTACAAAATGATTCATCTTTTATTGAAGAGATCAAAGTATAATTATTTTCAGAACCATACCATTTCATAGTAAACTCAGCCATTCTGAATGATCTCTGACTAAAGTAGTAAAATCATAAAGCGGAAGGGAGAAGAACCCAACTGGGGAGAAAATATGATAAAAGATGTGTGCAAGGTTGCTTCGTTCACATGTCAATACTAATTTTAATGATGTATTGCTCAATATGACAAAATGACATCCTTTTTAAAATGTTTTTTAAATGGTATTTAAATAAAGCATCAAGCTATGACTAATACTGACCATTAGCACAGCAAATTGTAATTGAGAAACCCTTTTTAATAGACAAAATACAGCTAATTTAAACCATTTCTTTCCTTTTTCAGATAGAAAATAGTTCACTACACGAAAGGTTGCATAGAACAGAAGAGGACTTAACAAAAAGATTAAGCATTACTCAACAGGTTTGTAAATAAAAAATCTTGATTGAGGCAGCATAATGGCAGCATGAACTAAAGCACCAGCGTGCATTGCTATGCATCAGAAGTGAAGGTTAGTTAGCCTGCTCCGGACCTGAGCTGCCCAGCAGTTTTCACCTTGAGGAAACATCAGTCAGGATGCCTTTACCAATGTGATGCTTCAGCACTTCCTCTTGGTCAACTAAGGGAAATGATGGAATTAGACTGGGCGTACTCAATTAATTGCAGATGCACATGTGGAGCTTTGCCTTCCCCATTTTCACAGAGATGCGAGCAGGCAGTGAAAGCACAGAGTAAACTGATCAACTCCTCTGTGACTGAGGGTGCCCCCTTGACTTTCAAACTGTTGACCATCCCATTCTTCACCATTGCTTCTTGTGGTCCACCTCCATGACCTCACTCTCGTGGTTTCCTTCCTCTTTCCCAATACGTATCTTCAAGTGGTTTCTTCTTTGTCCATGTGGTCACCTCTGCTGTGCCACAGGGTTCCACCTTTGGTTCCCTCCTAGTTGTCACGCAACCCCTCAGTGACAATATATGCAAGTAAGTGATTGGCTTCCACATGTACGCCATTAGCACCCAACTCTACTTCTCTGGTGCTAATATTGATTGGTACTGTATTATCTGACTGCCTGTCAGACATCAAGTCCTGGATGAGTTATAACTTCCAGTAGTTGTTCATTGACAAAATTATGTGATTTAATTCTCACCAGCACCTGTGTGTCTCTGGTTCCGATTCCATCAACCTCCTTGGATATTCACGTAGAAGGAATTGGTGTTGTAAAACCTCTCTACATTCTGTTTGATCCTGAGCTGAATTTTCGATCCCACAACCAGTCCATTACCAAAGCTGCCTTCTTACACCTCAATATATTGATAACTTTCACCACCGTTTCAGTTGCCTTACCCCCCACCCTCTGGAATTCACTCACTCAATATCTTGCCATAGCAGCTTGCTCACTGTTTTCAAAACCCTCCTCTTCAACTATGTATTTGTCCTCACTTGACCTTCTTTCCCTGCTCCCTAGATCTTGGTGTGTCCGTACACTATCGACTACCCTGTAAAGCACTCGGACATCTTTTGCCATGCAATAAGTGTTACAAAAGTGTAAGTTGTTGTCCTCTGGAATTCTGATCTTGCTATCTCTTTCCCGGTCTTCAAAAAACTCATTAAAAAGTTCCCGTTATCAGCCTTTTCCCAACCTCACAATTTCAGCCCCCCCCCCCCCAAATTTTTTTTTATTTCCCTTCTTGCTCAATGCCCACTTAAACATTCTTTTATGCAAAGAGCTCTAAGAGGGGGCGAAAAGAAGGCCATCATGGGAGAGGGGAAAGGCCGATCAGTGCTTGGCGAGGGGGGAGGGAAAGAAGCCATGATCAGCAGAGGGGAGGCCAAAGGCTTCTTTGAGGGACCAGAGTGGGGGAGCACTCCTGCTGACCCACGAGGTGTGCTGTAAAAGGTACTTGCCTCTTGAGCTGGCAGCTACCGCCTTCCTTTACTGCCAGGTTTCCCGACCCCTGGGAAGCGCGCGCAGCAACTGTAAAAATTTAAATCTGGCTCCCAATTGCACTGTTGGAGCCTGATTTAAATATCCTTGGCCATGAAAATGGCAGCACGTATGTATGCGGCAGGTTGGGGACGTGATCCCCATTAAAAAAAATTTAAACCCCCGCGACCCCCTCCTGCCCTTCGTGGGAGGTTAATATCGAGGGCATTGTGTTTGTGCTTCACTATTGTACACTATTTGTATGATGAGGTTTTTTGGTAAGTTTTTTTGTGCCTTTCCAATGCTTTTTAAAAAATAAATCTCTTCCAACATTGTAAGGAAATCTAGATCAGTAACTTAAATTCTACCCCATCTAAAGAGAGCTTTTCTGCTTCATCACTCTTGGCACACATTGGGACTGAATATTGAGAAATTGTTCAGCCCCATTCCGTAATTTCCCATCCACCAAAATTAGTAGACCAAGATCATGCAGTGGGATGTGCAGTTTACCAATATGCATTCTTGGCATGTACTGGAGCACCGAAAAATAGACTTGCATTTATATAGCACCTTTCACGACCTCAGGACATCCCATAGCGCTTTACAACCAATGAAGTACTTTTGAAGTGCGGCAGTCAATTTGCACACAGCATGCTCCCACAAACCGCAATGTGATAATAACCAGATAGTTTTTTTTTAAGTGATGTTGATTGAGGGATAAATATTGGCTAGGACTCCGGGGAGCACTCACTCCCCTGCTCTTCTTCGAAGTAGTGCCGTGGGATCTTTTATGTCGACCTGAGAGGGCAGACGGGACCTTAGTTTAATGTTTTCCATATTACAACAGTGACTCCACTTCAAAAAAGTACTTAATTGGCTGTAAAGCGCTTTGAGACATCCGGTGGTCGTGAAAGGTGCTATATAAATGCAAGTCTGTCTGTCTTTCTTACCCAAAGGACCGCAGCTCTGACAGTGCAGCACTCCCTCAGTACTGCACTGAAGTGTCAGCCTAGATTTCTGTGCTTAAGTCTCTGGAGTGGGACTTGAACCCACAACCTTGTGACTCCGGCGAGCGTGCTACCCACTGAGCCATGGCTGACACTTTAAATTGAACCATGAGGAAATCTTGATCTAAAGGAAATGAATCCAGCTTTTATTTTATGGACTGAGTGAAATAGATTGTTAAAGTATATATTAAGAATGTATGGATACTATATTATTTGATGTACACACAGTAAATTTCTACCTAATTTTCTGTTATCCAATTTTTATTTATAGCTGCAAAATAAGTCAAGCTTAAAAAGAGCATTTTAGTACTCTAAATTAGGGTTCTCTGTTTTGAAGAATCCGTATTTAATGTTGGATTTTCATGTTTAGACCTTGGCAGAAAAGAGTAAAGAACTGGACAGATTACGTAACGAATGGGCAACACATACAAGCTTCCTAGCAAACAAGCACAGCCAGGAAGTTACCACAGAGCGCGAGAAGGCCTTGCAGGTGAGAAAATGCACAAATTCAGTATGGGAGAGTAAAGTTGAAAGTTAACTGTAAAACTTGTTTTAATATGTGAACAACACATTAAAAGTTTAGGTAAAGAAAGAATTCGCATTTATATAGAACCTTATCACATCCCCAGAATGTTCCAGAGTAGTTTACAGTCAATGGATCACTTTTTGAAGTACAGTCACTGTTAATGGATTTCAAAACGGAAAGTGTTGCTTGACCAACCTAATTGAATTTTTTGAAGAGGTAACAGAGAGTAGACTAGGGTAATTCAGTAGATGTAATTTATCTAGATTTTTAAAAGGCCTTCGATAAGGTACCACATAATAGATTAATGAATAAGGTCAGGGAATGCAGAGTCAGAGGACAAGTAGCAGATTGGACAGCTAGCTGGCTTCAAGACAGAAAGCAGAGAGTAGGGGGGTAAAGGGTAGCTATTCACAGTGGCAGAAGGTGGGAAGTGGTGTTCCACAAGGATCAGTGCTGGGACCAATATTGTTCGCAATTTATATTAACGATTTAAATTTTGGAATCAAAAACACAATTTTTAAATTAGTAGATACCTAGTACAAAGGAAGTTGGCTGTGGTTGTTGGAGGTCATTCATCTCAATCACATGACATCACTGCAGGAGTTCCTCAGGGCAGTGTCCTAGGCCCAACCATCTTCAGCTGTTTCATCAATGACCTTCCCTCCATCATAAGGTCAGAAGTGGGGATGTTCGCTGATGATTGCACACTGTTCAGCACCATTCGAGACTCGTCAGATACTGACGCAGTCCGTGTCCATATGCAGCAAGACCTGGACAACAGTCAGACTTGGGCTGACAAGTGGCAAGTAACATTCGCACCACACAAGTGCCAGGCAATGACCATCTCCAACAAGTGAGACTAACCATCTCCCCATGACATTCAATGGCATTACCATCGCTGAATCCCCCACTGTCAACATCCTGGGGGTTACCATTGATCAGAAACTGAACTGGACCAGCCATATAAATACTGTGGCTACAAGAGCAGGCCAGAGGCTGGGAATTCTGCGGCGAGTGTCTCACCTCCTGACTTCCCCAAAGCCTTTCCACCATCTACAAGGCACAAGTCAGGAGTGTGATGGAATACTCTCCACTTGCCTGGATGAGTGCAGCTCCAACAACACTCAAGAAGCTTGACACCATTCAGGATAAAGCAGCCCGCTTGATTGGCACTCCATCCACCACCTTCAACATTCACTCCCTCCACCACCGGCGCACTGTGGCTGCAGTGTGTACCATCTACAAGATGCACTGCAGCAACTCGCCAAAGCTCCTTCAACAGCACCTTCCAAACCCGCGACCTTTACCACTTAGAAGGACAAGGGCAGCAGACGCATGGGAACATCACCACCTACAAGTTCCCCTCCAAGCCACACACCATCCTGACTTGGACCTGTATCGCCGTTCCTTCACTGTCGCTGGGCCAAAATCCTGGAACTCCTTTCCTAACAGCATTGTGGGTGTACCTACACCATATGGACTGCAGCGGTTCAAGAAGGCGGCTCACCACCATCTTCTCAAGGACAATTAGGGATGGGCACTAAATGCAGGCCTAGCCAGCGACGCCCACATCCCATCAATGAATAATGGGATGACACCAAATTTGTGGGGGGTGGTAGTCAATACTGAGGAGGACTGCAACAAATTACAAGACATTAATAAACTTTCAGAATGGGCATACAGGAAACTTTGGTTTATCTGGAGGTTGTATGTCCGGAAACCTCGATCTAACGGCAGAAATCAGCAGCCGTTTTGGTTAGGTTTTTTTTCTTCTAGCATTTTTTTTTTTTTTTTTTTTTTTTTTTTAACAGTCAGGCTCTGGAAAGTGCCTCTGTAGCTTAGCAACAGCTTCAGAGACGCTTCCAAGGTACGGGCCGAGTGTTTACAAGCTGTTGCTAAGCAACAGTGTTTGTTGTCAGATAGAGATGAAAACCTCCGTATCCTTCAACATTAGCGCTGGTCTATCCGGAAGTTTTGATAGATCGGCAGCAGCTCGGTCCCGTCGGTGCCGGATATCGCGAAGTTTCCTGTAATTGGCAAATGACATTCAGCATAGATAAATGTGATGTTTTACATTTTGGTAAGAAAGATAGCGACGTCACATTACTTGGAAAATAAGAATCTAAATGGGGTAGAAGAGCAAAGGGATCTTGAAGCACGAATCACAAAGTACAAAGTATCGACACAGGTTAACAAGGCCATAAAGGCAAACCAAGCGCTAGGGTTTATCTCTAGAGGGCTAGAATTGAAAAGTAGTGAAGTTATGCACTTGTATCGAACCTTGGTTAGACTACACTTGCAGTACTGCATACAATTCTGGTTGCCATATTATAAAAAGGATACAGCGGGTGCAGAGAAGATTTACATGGATGATACCAGAAACGTGGTGAGAAAACCAACGCGAGAGAAAAACCTACTTGACCTCGTCCTTGCCAATCTACCTGTCGCAGATGCATCTGTCCATGACAGCATTGGTATCAGTAACCACCACACAGTCATTGTGGAGACAAAGTCCCGTTTTCACACTGGGGGCACCCTCCATCGTGTTTGGTACTACCACCGTGCTAAATGGTGTAGATTCAGAACAGATCTAGCAGCTCAAAACTGGGCATCCATGAGGCACTGTGGACCATCAGCAGCAGAAGAATTGCACTCCACATCAATCTCATGGCTTGGCACTCTACGATTACCATCAAGCCAGGGGACCAACCCTGGTTCAATAAGGAGTGTTAGAAGAGCATGCCAGGAGCAGCACCAGGCGGTGCCAACCTGGGGAAACTGCAACACAGGCCTACATGCATGCTATAGACAGAGCTAAACGATCCCACAATCAACAGATCAGATCAAAGCTCTGCACTCCGGCCACATCCAATCGTGAATGGTGGTGGATCATGGAGGCTCCATGAATATTCCCATCCTCAATGATGGTGGAGCCCAGCCCGTGAGTGCAAAAGACAAAGCTGAAGTATTTGCAACCATCTTCAGCCAGAAGTGCCGAGTGGATGATCCATATCGGCCTCCTCCTGAGGTCCCCACCATCACAGAAGCCAGTCTTCAGCCAATTCGATTCATTCCACGTGATATCAAGAAACGGCTGAGCACACTGGATACAGCAAAGGCTATGGGCCCTGAAAACATCCCGGCTGTCATGCTGAAGACTTGTGCACCAGAACTAACTGTGCTTCTAGCCAAGCTGTTCCAGTACAGCTATAACACTGGCATCTATCCGACAATGCAGAAAACTGCCCGGGTATGTCCTGTTCATAAAAAGCAGGACAAATCCAATCTGGCCAATTGTCACCCCATCAATCTACTCTCAATCATCAGCAAAGTGATGGAAGGTGTCGTCAACGGTGCTATCAAGCAGCACTTAGTCACCAATAACTTGCTCACTGATGCCCAGTTTGGGCTCTGCCAGGACCACTCTGCTCCAGACCTCATTCCAGCCTTGGTTCAAACATGGACAGAAGAGCTGAATTCCAGAGGGGAGGTGAGAGTGACTGCCCTTGACATCAAGGCAGCATTTGACTGTGGCATCAAGGCGCCCTAGTAAAACTGAAGTCAATGGGAATCGGTGGGGGGGGGGGGGGGGAAACCTCCACTGGCTGGAGTCATACCTAGCTCAAAGCAAGATGGTTGTGGCGATTGAAGGTCAATCATCACAACCCCAGGGCATTGCTGTAGGAGTTCCTCAGGGCAGTGTCCTAGGCCCAACCATCTTCAGCTGCTTCATCAATGACCTTCCCTCCATCATAAGGCCAGAAGTGGGGATGTTTGCTGATGACCGCACAGTGTTCAGTGCCAATTGCAACTCCTCAGTTAATGAAGCAGTCCATGGCCGCATGCAGCAAGATCTAAATGACATTCAGACTTGGGCTGACAAGTGGCAGGTAACATTCGCGCTACACAGGTGCCAGGCATTGACTATCTCCAACAAGCGAGCATCTAACCACCATCGCTGAATCCCCCACCATCAGCATCCTGAGGGTCACCATTGACCAGAAACTTAACTGGACCAGCCACATAAATACCGTTGCAACAGGAGCAGGGCAGAGGCAGGGTATTCTGCGGCGAGTGTCTCACCACCTGACTCCCCAAAGCCTTTTAACCACCTACAAGGCACAATTCAGGAGTGTGCTGTAATACTCTCCACTTGCCTGGATGAGTGCAGCTCCAACAACCCTCGAAGCTTGACACCATCGCAGACAAAGCAGCCTGCTTGATTGGCACCCCATCCACCACCTTAAACATTCACTCCCTCCACCACCGGCGTACCGTGGCTGCAGTGTCTACCATCTTCAAGATGCACTGCAGCAACTCACCAAGGCTTCTTCGGCAGCACCTCCCAAACCCGCGACCTCTTCCACCTAGAAGGACAAGGGCAGCAGGCGCATGGGAACACCACCACCTGCAAATTCTCCTCCAAGGCACACGTCATCCTGACTTGGAAGTATATCGCCGACCCTTCATCGTCGCTGGGTCAAAATCCTGGAACTCCCTCCCTAAAAGCACTGTGGGAGTACCTTCACCACATGGACTGCAGCGGTTCAAGGAGGCGGCTCACCACCACCTTCTCAAGGGCAACTAGGGATGGGCTTTGCCAGCGACGCTCACATCCCAGGAATGAATTTTTTTTAAATGTGAGGGTATACCTATCGGGAAAGGATGTAGAGGCTGGGTCTCTTTTTCCCCTTGAAAAGAGAAGGCTGAGCAGTGACCTAATAGAGGTCTTTAAAATCATGAACAGTTTTGATAGAGTAGATACAGAGAGTGTGTTTCCACTTGTGGGGGAGAGCAAAACTGGAGGCCATCAATACAAGATAGACACCAGGAAATCAAATAGGGAATTCAGACAAAAGTTCTTTACCCAGAGAGTGGTGAGAATGTGGAACTCGCTACCACAGGGAGTGGTTGAAGCGAATAGTATAGATGCATTTAAGGGGCGGTTAGTTAAGCATATGAGGGAGAAAGGAATAGAGGGTTATGCTGATAGAGTTAAATGAGGAAAGACTGGAGGAGACTCGCAGAGCATAAACACCGGCATGGACTGGTTGGGCCGAATGGCCTGTTTCTGTGTTGTATATCCTATGTAATGTAGACAAACAGAGCAGTAACTGTGCACGCAGCAAATAAAAGAATGACCAGTCAGTTTGCTTTTGCTAGTGTTAGTCGAGGGAGGAATGTTGGCCAGGATACCCACTCTTCTTCGAATAGTGCCAAGAGATTTTTTGCGCCCACCTGAGCAGGTAAACAAAGCATTGGCTTCATATTTCATCTGAAGAACAGCACCTCTTGTAAGTGCAACATTCCTTTAGTACTGCACTAGAATGTCATCCTAGATTATGTGCTCAAGTCTGTAGTGAGGGTTGAAATCACAACCTTCCGACGCGAAGAAGTGCCACCAGCTGAGCCAAGCTGACTCATGGATACAAATGGAGCATATTGTAGAAATGCTAAAGCAAAGATTCTGCTTGGAGCATTCTGGGGGTCTGCAATCATACAATCCTGAACAGGTATCCAAAATGATAGTAAAATGCTATATATGCTGCACAGTTATGTGAACAGAAGAGGAGTCACCGTGCTACAGGGAAGAGGAAGGTCCGAAAAGCTCTGAAGAGAACATTGATAATGATCCAGAGGCTGAAGAGTTCCCATCAGTACTAGAAATATAGGAAGGAAGACAAATCCAGTAACTAATAGTAAACCAATTTCAAATAAAAGTCAGCATTGCTAAATACATGTTCCCAATGAACTTGTCCACCAAAGGCCATACACAGTAATATCTCAGTCAGAATGCACGCATATTCATTCATCTGCTACAGAAAAATACCCCAGTACAGATGAACTCTACGAAGTTAAAATCCAATTTCAATCTCTTATTACGCTAACATTGCTTGCTGTGTTGATGTTTTTCACCTGTGGCAGTGTATGGTGATTGTCATAGTCACAGAGTTATACAGCACAGAAAGAGGCCCTTCGGCCCATCGTGTCTGTGCCGGCCATCAAGCCCTATCTATTCTAATCCCTATTCTGCTGCCTAATTTAGTGCTCCTTTTAGGTGCTATCCCAGTGGTGGGTGGGTGGGGGGGGGAGGTGACATTTGGCTGTGTGCTAGATGTTACTGAGTGTTTCCTGGGACAGAAGTGGCTCTCTACCTTTTCCTGCAGTGTGATAAATGTAACTTTTGTGTCTCATCCTCCTGTTCTTCTGCTGTGATGGCTGGTTATCCTCTCTTCGGCTCTGCATGGGTCATTTGAGTGGGACAGCTAAATGTGGAACCACTCGATGAGATACAGTTCCCTCATCTGTGCCTACTCATGCCATGCCCCTGCTGCTGGGCACTCCTCAACATGCCCTGTGGCCTGCTTGGGCTCAGACTGCAGGATGTTGAAGCTTGATGTTGGGGTACTGTTTAGTGGTTTATCCAGCATGGTGAATAAAGGCAGGAAAGACTCTGACATTGGAGCATCAGTTAATACATTTCCATAGCTGCACATAGGGTTTCGGTTAAGGGGAGGCAACCCTAAAGATATCCCTAAATATGACCCTAGAGGTGCCACAAGTTCCAAGGTGGACATCAGTTCTGTAAAACGTTCAAACATCACAGCACAAATATGGGTAGTAGCTTCATCCACTTTGCAGAGTGCTTTGCCCACTTTCAAGTGACTATGAATTGACCGTGCTTAGAAAGCAACGTTCTTTCATATGCAGGTCATAGATGGCACAGGCCCAGGAACTCTGAGCTGAGGGTGGCCTGGAACTAGCCCTCTGGCTCTTCCTGCTTCTCTACTGCTGCCTGCACATGCTCATCCTCACTCGTGCAGTGATTTTTTACTTAATTCTCTGTTTTAAGTCTGATTGCAATGCCCTGGTGAATCCTGTGCTGAGGCTTGCAGGTGGAAAGAGTACCATTGTGTGCTGTGAGGTGATAGAGTCCAGCTTCTTGCAGCTTGTAATTACTCAGGATACCTAATACATCGTACAATTATATCAATAGCACAGCTCTTTGAAATAAATGTAACTTTCCGAGACAGACCGTGCTACGATGTTGTGCTGCTGCTAAGTTTGACTGACCGATTACCCGAGTGTGTGAAAGTTTAGGGGGGAAGAAGAAAAGGCAGCATAATGAGTACTTGCTTAGAGATGTGGGATGCCGTCTTCCATGAACCACTCCAAAGGGCTGCACCTATTTGTGCCAACAATTTGAAGGGGCATTTCTTTCAAGTTGGTTCAGAGCTTCAGGCTGTGAACTGCCACCAGTTGCTTGCCTCTGCTTCTGTTATGAGCTATTTCTTGTAGTGCCTTAAGTTTGAAGATACCTGATTGCTATGCAAACTGATGCCCTTCCTCGCCGCCCTTGCAGAACTTGTGTCAGTAAGCATACAGAATGCATATAGCTGTTCCAGTAACATTATTGAGCATATATTTTGTGATCATTGGAAGGTTTCCTTGGAAGTTGGAAGGTGTGCAATAATGAATATGGGTGGCCTTGTGATTATGCAAGAAAGCCTAAAAGACACTCAAATCATCACGCATTCCAAAGTGCAGCTGCATTTGGAAAAATCTCCGCCTGGACCGGAGGGCTCCTGGGAGGCGCAGAGTTCCGTTGCTGTGCCTCTTCAAACAGCTGGTGTGCAGGGCACGTGTATTTCAGGGGCGCAGGTAGTTTGCAGCGTCCCTGGGATCACCTGGGCCATGGAGAGCCAATCGGAGCAGGGAATCTCCATTCATAGGTTTGATAGGAAGACCTGTCAAATCTATGAATGGAGATCACCCTCAAAACAAGTAAAACTTCAAATAATTTTTTTTTAAAAATCACATTTTTAAAATGACTATAAATTACATAAATTAACTATTTTAAACAATTTAAATTTTTGAAAAAAATAAAGTTTTTAACGGGGCTAAAAATAAACTTACTTTTTAAAGTATTTTTAAATGATAAATCAGTGGAAAATAATTTTTTTTTTTTTTTTACTTCAACTTTTAGCCTGGTAAAAGCAGGCCTGTGCCTGCTTTTACAGGCACAAGAATTGTAAGTGTTTTTTGCGGGCGGAGGAGCTCCAAAAAACTGAACTCTCCACCTGCAGAAGCCCTGCTCCAGTGCAGGAGTCCGATCTGTCAAGAGCTTTCTTGACAGATCGGAAATGCCGGTTTCCAGTGCATGCGCAGTGCATGCCTGAAACCGGCATTTCCGATGTCCCTACGGGTGAGTACAAACGTGTACTCACCCGTAGGGACCGGAATTTCTGCCATTGTGTTTTGCAACCATGCCGTAGCATTACACTTGAAGCAGCTACTTTTAGGGTACACTTTTCAGCAAACTTTCTCAATGTGTTGAACTTCTTTCGCATCTGTGCCAATGACCTTGCATACAATATGGTGTCCCGTTCTTCTCCGACAGTCCAGATAGCAGAATTCAGAGGAGGTGTGGTAATCCTTCCTTGCTGCATTTCCCTCAGCATTATTACTTGGTTGATCTTGGTAAAGGGTGCAGTCCTCCATCCTCTCTGGCAGTACCTCAGCTTTTGCTTGCTACTAACTTGCCCTCCTGGAATCATCGTTGTCTTTTCAAAGCGCAGAAGCAACTCTAGATCTGTGAATACCCTGCCAATGTGGCCGGAACACTCCCAGTACTTGGCTCATTAAGAAATTAAGTGGGTAGGATGCAGGTTAAATTGTGCCAAGTCTGTGGAAGGACTGAAAAGAGGCGGAATGTATTGAGTGGGCTGTCTCGGGTTGGTGTTGCTCCTCCCTCTTGTAAGCCATCGGGGGAACTTTTCCCTTTATCTGCTCTTTCCCCATCATCCCCAATTCCATCCTAATTATGTATAATTGCAAGTTGTTGCTGTTGTTGACATGGAATGTTGTTTGAGTTCTGAGTTTTTTTGACCTATTGTAAAAGTAGTAATTTGAGTAACAGTAATTCTGATTTCAAGCGGTGTCCTTTTTTTGTCAGGGAGAGTAACAATGGACGGCTAAAATGCATAGTATTTTTTAGGACAGTTCTTAGTTTAAAAAAAAACCCAATTACATTCAAAGACGGTAATATATTACCAGAATTTTGGGATTGTACTTGTGTTTTTGTCTTTCCTTTCTGAACTATACAAAAGTTATTTTTTTCCCCTATAGCACAAAATTATATAGATAATTTCACACAAATTTAAATCATTCAAAATAGCTTAGATGCTATGAGGACTGTCGATTTCTATGGCAGGATAAGCTAGATGGTCCAAAGAGCCTCCCTGTATTTGTCTTTGTGATTCATAAGTATGTAACTGAACCGACCAGGGGGCAAGCAACCTTGGATCTGGTCCTGTGATCTGGTCCTAGTAAAGGATCCCCTTGGAATGAGTGACCATAACATGGTTGAATTCCATATTCAATTAGAGGGTGAGAAGGTTGGATCTCAAACAAGCGTGCTAAGCTTGAATAAAGGAGACTATGAAGGTATGAGAGCGGAATTGAGTAGAGTGGATTGGGAAAATAGATTAAAGGGTAAGGCGATACATGACCAGTGGTGTACATTTAAGGAGTTATTTTACAACTTCCAAAAAAAATATATTCCACTGAGAAGAAAAGGGTGTAAAAGAAAAGACAGCCATCCGTGGCTAAGTAAAGAAATTAAGGATAGTATTCGACTAAAAACAAGGGCATATAAGGTAGCCAAATCTAGTGGGAGGATAGAGGATTGGGAAAACTTTAAAAGACAGCAAAAAATAACAAAAAGATTGATTAAGAAAGGGAAGATAGATTATGAAAGTAAATTAGCAAAAAATATAAAAACAGATAGTAAGAGTTTTTATAGTTATATAAAAAGAAAAAGGGTGGCTAAAGTAAATGTTGGTCCCTTAGAGGATGAGACTGGGAAATTAATGGTGGGAAATATGGAGATGGCAAAAACACTGAATGAATATTTTACATCAGTCTTTACAGTAGAGGACACTAAGAATATCCCAACACTGGACAAACAGGGGGCTAAAGGGGGGGGGGGGGAGGAGCTAAACACGATCAAAATCACTAAGGAAGTGGTACTCGGTAAATAATGGGACTCAAGGCAGATAAATCACCTGGACCTGATGGCTTACATCCTAGGGTCTTGAGGGAAGTGGCGGTAGGGATTGTGGATGCATTGGTAATAATTTTCCAAAACTCCCTGGACTCGGCAAAGGTCCCGGCAGACTGGAAAACTGCGAATGTAACACCCTTATTTAAAAAGGGCAGTAGACAGAAGGCTGGAAACTATAGACCGGTTAGCCTAACATCTGTGGTAGGTAAAATTTTGGAGTCCATTATTAAGGAGACAGTAACGGGACATTTGGATAATCATAATTTAATAGGACAAAGTCAGCATGGTTTTATGAAGGGGAAGTCATGTTTGACAAATTTGCTGGAGTTCTTTGAGGAAGTAACGTATAGGGTGGATAAAGGGGAACCAGTGGACGTAGTGTATTTAGACTTCCAAAAGGCATTTGACAAGGTGCCACACAAGATTATTGCTTAAGATAAAAAATCACGGGATTGGGGGTAATATTCTGGCATGGATAGAGGATTGGCTATCTAACAGAAGGCAGAGAGTTGGGATAAATGGTTCATTCTCAGACTGGCAATCAGTAACTAGTGGTGTTCCGCAGGGGTCAGTGCTGGGTCCCCAACTCTTTACAATCTATATTAACGATTTGGAGGAGGGGACTGAGTGTAACATATCAAAGTTTGCAGATGATACTAAGATGAGAGGGAAAGTAGTGAGTGAGGAGGACATAAAAAACCTGCAAGGGGACATCGACAGGCTAAGTAAGTGGGCAGAGATTTGGCAGATGGAATACAATACTGGAAAGTGTGAGGTTATGCACTTTGGCAGGAAAAATCGTAGAGCAAGTTATCTTAATGGCAAGAAACTGGAAAGTACTGAAGTACAAAGGGATCTGGGGGTCCTGGTGCACGAAACTGAAAAGGTTAGTATGCAGGTGCAGCAAGTGATTAAGAAGGCCAATGGAATGTTGGCTTTCATTGCTAGGGGGATAGAATATAAAAATAGGGAGGTATTGCTTCAGTTGTACAAGGTATTGGTGAGACCGCACCTGGAATACTGCGTACAGTTTTGGTGTCCATACTTAAGAAAGGACATACTTGCTCTCGAGTCAGTACAAAGAAGGTTCACTCGGTTAATCCCGGGGATGAGGGGATGGTCATATGAGGAGAGGTTGAGTAGATTGGGACTCTACTCATTGGAGTTCAGAAGAATGAGAGGCGATCTTATTGAAACATATAAGATTGTGAAGGGGTTGGATCGGGTGGATGCGGGGAAGATGTTCCCGATGATGGGTGAAACTAGAACTAGGGGGCATAGTCTTAGAATAAGGGGCTGCTCTTTCAAAACTGAGATGAGGAGGAACTACTTCACTCAGAGGGTGGTAGGTCCATGGAATATGCTGCCCCAAAAAGCTGTAGAAGCTACATCATTACATAAATTTAAAACAGAAATAGACAGTTTCCTAGAAGTAAAGGGAATTAAGGGTTACGGGGAGCGGGCAGGAATTTGGACATGAGTCTAGGTTCGGATCGGTCATGGCCCTGTGGGTAGCGGAGCGGGCCCAGGGGCCATGTAGCCTGATCCTGCTCCTATTTCGTGTGTCTAATTCTGTTCGATTCAGGAGGTGGTTCTGTGATAGTGGATTGGCGGTTAGGATCAGATCAGCCATGATCTTATTGAATGGCGGAGCCGGCTCGAGGGGCCGATTGGCCTACTCCTGCTCCTATTTCTTATGTTCTTATGAACTGTGTCTTGTGTTGTTCTCTCCACACTCCAGCCCTCACTGATGCTGACTTTTTTTACCCCTCTTCCTAGGCTCAAACACAGTACCACCACCAATGGGAGCAGCAGAAGAAGGAGACAGAGGCAGCACACAGTCAAATAGTACAGCACTTGGAAAGCAGGCTAGCTGAACTGGAAGCTGTCAACAAGGATCTCACCGAGAGGAAATACAAATCTGAATCTTCAATACGAGAGTTGAAAGCCAAAGTATCTGGCATGGAAGAGGTTGGCAAAACCTTTTTAATAGTTTTAGGTTTTATATGTGATTGTATTCTCGGGGAAAAATTCAGTTGTTTGCGCCTCCCGTTAGCACCTTAAGAGGGCGCTAATGGGGCGCAAAGCAACTAGTGCCCGGGCGCGGCGATATCTGCGCCTCTCGCAAAATTGACCAGACATTTTGCGGCGGCACTAAACAATACCGCCCCGATCTCCGCACGCAGATCTTGACGTCATTCGCGCGTGCAACGCCCTTGTGGCACCCCGGAACGGATATTGAGTGGCGCCCCCCTCCTTTCCGCCTGGCGCAAGCAACGACCGGTAGACTGGAACGTTTCCCAGTCGCTGTGGAGCTGGGGGGGATGCTATTTAAAAGCGGCCTCTTCCTGGCTTTTTCTGTGGTAGACATTTTTGCACCACTCGTTCTGACAGAGAGAGAGAAGGAGAGACTTATGCATAGTCAATACTGTGTGAAGTAGTTTTGGCTACTGAGCATCACTTTGCAGGTACTTTGGTTTTTGACCTTCATTACTTTGATTGCCAAGAGACTATGGGGGCTGCACTGATTGGGGGCGTCGTCCTGTGCCTGCAGATTCGGAGGCAACAGAGACGCAGAGAGAGAGTGGCAATCATGGCCAGACGGAGGAGGGCCAACAGGCCTCTGTACAGAAGACCTTACCCTTCCAGGGTATTTTGCCAACAATTCTCCTACATTAATATGTCTGAGGAGCAGTGTTTGCGATGGCTGCGCTTCAGCAAGGAGGTGGTCACTGAGCTTTGCCACTTGCTGCAGCCAGATCTGCAGCCTCTACTGAGGACCAGGACGTCTCTGTCGGTGGCAGTGAAGATCACAGTGGCTCTGAACTTCTATGCCACCGGTTCCTTTCAAGCAGCTACTGGGGACATCGCCAATATCTCCCAGTTCGCGGTCCATTGCTGCATCCGTCAGGTCACAAATGCCCTGTATAAAAGGAGACGACAGTAGATCGCTTTCCTAATGACCCGGGCCAAACCGCATGAACGCGCATTGGGCTTTGCGAGGATAACGGGCTTCCCCATGGTGCAGGGCGCCATTGACTGCACGCATGTGGCATTGCGTGCACCGCATGAGAATGCAGAGGATTTCTGCAACCAAAAGGGATTCCACTCCTTAAATGTCCAGTTGGTCTGTGACCACAGACAGCTGATACTCGCTGTCAATGCCCGCTATCCTGGCAGTAGCCATGATGCATTATCCTGCTCCAGACTACTGTGGCAGAACTTTTCCAGGCACCACATCACCCAAGTGGTTGGCTTCTCGGGCGGGGGGAAAGGGATATCCACTGTGCACCTGGCTGATGACGCCGCTCCGTACCCCCAACACCCCTGCTGAGCTGCGGTACGACGAGAGCCATCTTGATACCAAGAACATCGTTGAGCACACAATCGGCGTGCTCAAGCAACGGTTCCGCTGTCTGGACCACTCAGGAGGAGCCCTGCAGTACTCGCCTGAGCGAGTCTCCCTCTTCATAGTTGTGTGCTGCATAACCTGGCAATCATCAGGACCCAGCCAATGCCACCAGGCTTTGGAGCACCACCAGAGGAGGAGGAGGAGGAGGATGATCATCAGCAGCACCAAGGCGGGAGGGAGGCCCACAATGTTGAAACTGGAAGGGCCGTCCGTCCGTCAACGGCTGATAGCAAGCCGCTTCTAGGCCCCTGCTGAGGAAATGGCTTCTGCCATTGAGAACAACATGAATGAAACCAACCCGCAACCCCTAAGCCGGCCAAGGCAGGAGTGATTCCAAAGACCAAACATGTACATTTTGAATACAAAAACTTATTTATTTTACAAACTCTGTGTGTCATTTCCTCATGACAAACTAATAGAAAGAAACACAAAAAAACAGTCGTTAACATAACTGGTTCTCACAACCTGGAGATAATGTCCAAAACACTAAACAAAAGTTTGACCACGAATCTCTGCCTTTAATAAAAAATTGACCAACATTTTGTCACACCTCCTACTTTTTGCCCTTCGAGGGTGATCTCCTTCCCTTGCGCACTTCGCCCCCTGCCCCCCCCCCCCCCCCTCTTCCCACCCTACTACTCCTCCATAATGGGACCCCAGTGGCTGCAGCAAGGCTGCTGATTGTCACAACCTGAGACTGCAGATGCCCTTGAACGACGGCCTCGACCAGCTCTGGGCCTGGATGGCCCGGCTGCAGACTGCACCAACTCTGCATGAGCGGCAGCAGTCTGGCCTACAGGCGGTGGCAAGTGCAATGGAGAAGTGACGGTGGTGGCAGCAGGAATGCTGTCATCTTGAGAGACGACAGCAACTCCCTGCTCGACTGCCACACTGGCACTCCCACGGGGCAGCACTTCAGCATCCGGAGCAATCTGCTGCAGCACAGATTGCTGGCCTGCTGTGGCGCGGTGAGAGCCCCGGGGAAATGTGTCCGAACCAGCGAGGATGGCAGCAGTCAGTGCTGGCGTGGTCTCAATCTGAGTAAGCACGAGAGCAGTCTGAGATGGGGTCATGGCAGCCAGTGACTGAATTGCAGCACTAAGCATTTGCGTGGCATCCGCCTGTGCTACAGCGAAATGCTCCACACTCCTTGCCAGTGATTCAATGCATTCGGGCACCCTTCCCACTGCACCCATGAGCTCAGTGTGCATGTCCACGGCCTGGGTATTCATTTCAGCGATGAGCCGCTCCTCCTCTGCGTCCAGTGCAGCAGGACTCGCTGGCATACTCTCCCTCCGGGGAGAAGGCCCCAGAGCTTCCCTATCCCCCATCGCATTGCTGCAGCCCGCTGGGTCCTGGAGCTTCACCCTCATCAGACTATTTCCCCCCTGCTCCCCTCCAGGGGAGGCGTATTCCCAGTGTGGGCATGGGCTTCCTCGGGAGAGGGTGGCGCTGATGCTCTGGCTTCATCTTCCTCCTCGCCTGCTGCTTCACTCCCACTGGCAACTTGAGGGCCTGTCTCCTCAGCTGGTGAATCACCATCTGAAAGCAGGGAGGTACAAGAGTGGCTTTAGCGTGAGGACAGGGGGCAGTAAGGGAGGAATGAGTGCAGTGATTTAGTAAGTTGGATTGAAAGTGTCAAAGGCTGGTGTTGTGAGGGACAAGTGGAAGGAGAGAGGACAAAATGATGACTTTACCATTGCTGTCCAGAACGGGGTCGGCCTCTCCAGGGGCGACTGGACCAATCACCCGGTTTGCCACAATCCTGTGGATGCGTGCCTCAAGATCGCTGAGGGGTTGCAGCTGAGGCCACTCTCCACCGGTCTGTTGCTGCTGTCTCCTGTTATGAGATAGCTTGGCCTGCAAGAAAAAGGACGGCGTCCGAGTAAATATACAGCCATGGTCTTGCCTGATGTGCCTCCCATAATTGAATAGCCCTTACTGCATGCAAAGTGTGGAATGTGCGTGTGTGTTTCATGAGAGGGACATAGGTGTTGGATGAGTATTGGGCATTGGGGTTTTAAGACCCTCTGGCCATAGTGAGGTTGAGATGGAGGGATGGAGAGGTATTGAAAAAAAGCCACTTACCCTGATGACCCGAGTGAAGTCGTTGAACTTTTTTCGACATTGAGTATGGGCCCTGGGCACCATGCTCGTGGAGGAGACACTCTGAGCCACCTCCCTCCACACTCTTCTGTACTCGCATGGCAAAGGCCTCCTGCCACACTCTGGGTACAGTATTGATCATCTGCGCTCCACCGCGCCAACCAGAGCCTCCAAGGCCCGCTCGCTGAAGCAACGAGCTTGTTCTCTCACTCTCTCCATAGTTCTTGACTGGAAGATTTAGTCACAGGTCTCTCCAGGCCGAGATTCAAGGCTCCACTGAGCAGGGTGTGGCTGGAGAGCAAGATCGACCCTCCCCTTTAAGAACTGTCCGGCGCCAGTGTGTCTGTGTTCCATCGCTAACTGACAGCATCTGCGCTGCGCCCGCGCTCTAAGTTAGCGCCTCGCTCCTCGGCCTTTGCGCCTTAAGACAGGTGTGTAGCGCCTGATTTAGCACTCCAATCAACTCCACGGGCGATGAAAGCCAAGTTTGCTGTCGGAGGCGAGAATTAGCGCCAGGCGCTAAACATTATGCACGGCCGATAATGGCGCCCCAAATGTGGCGATACTGAATTATTCCCCCTCCATGTTTACAATTTTTTAAAGAAGAAAACCATACGGTAACACAATTACTTTACAAAACTATTGCTGTTACGATCACGGCTCTTAATAGTTAAATAAAGCAGCTGCCCAATGGCACTGCAATGTAACAATGAGCCATATTGACTAGGTTTGTCCCGATTTGATCCTTGGTCTATACTAAGTTAAATGAGATATATATATATATATCTCTCTCTATCTATCTATCTATCTCTATCTCTGCTAAATTGTTCATTGTTAGTATTTTATTCCTGTTTAAAATGAAAATTTCATTTTATATGCCCCTTTGTTGTGTGGTATCTAGGAGTGTCAAAGATCAAAACAGGAAGTCCTCTCACTGAGGAGAGAAAACTCCACACTAGATGCAGAGTGCCATGAAAAAGAGAAACTACTGAATCAGCTGCGAACAAGGACTGCTGTCCTGGAACAGGAAGTCAAAGATAAAGAGCAAGTGGTTACAAGGACAACAGAAGTCTTTGAAAGTACGCAGGAACACAAGGTATTGAAAGTCACATGAAATCTGTTGAAGTTTTCAGTTGCTTAATCAAGTAGAGCAGAGATGCACAGTTAAGCTGTAATGAGGTATACTGCACGATACATCCGAGCCTATTTAGGACCCTTAACCATTCTGCACTACAACAATGTTGAAATGCAACTCTGGTGCACAAGTGACATGAAGAAAAAATGTCCACTTTTATACTACTGACAGATAAGAACATAAGAAATAGGAGCAGGAGTAGGCCAATCGACCCCTCGAGCCTGCTCCACCATTCAATCAGATCATGGCTGATCTGATCCTAACCTCAAATCTTCTATCACTCTCCATCCACCCGAACCCATGTGATCTCTCGGGAGAGGCGAAAAACCAGATAAAAAACCCAATGGCCAATTTGGGAGAAAAAATCTGGGAAATTCCTCTCCGACCCATCTAGGCGATCGAAACTCGTCCAGGAGATCACTCTGTCCCTATATTTTCTACAGTACTTACCTTCTGTAAAGGCGATCTCCACCCCAGCCAGGAACAGGAATAAAACCATCTCCTGAAGTCTAACACAGAATTAGAACACAGTAGGAGCAGAACCAGGCTACACGGCCCCTGGGCCCACTCCACTACCCACAGGGCCATGACCATTCCGAACCTAGACTCATGTCCAATTTCCTGCCCGCTCCCCGTAACCCTTAATTCCCTTTACTTCTAGGAAACTATCTATTTCTGTTTTAAATTTATTTAATGTAGCTTCCACAGCTTTCTGGGGCAGCAAATTCCACAAACCTACCACCCTCTGAGTGAAGAAGTTTCTCCTCATCTCAGTTTTGAAAGAGCAGCCCCTTATTCTAAGATTATGCCCCCTAGTTCTAGTTTCACCCATCATTGGGAACATCCTCACCGCATCCACCCGATCAAGCCCCTTCACAATCTTATATGTTTCAATAAGATCGCCTCTCATTCTTCTGAACTCCAATGAGTAGAGTCCCAATCTACTCAACCTCTCCTCATATGACCACCCCCTCATCCCCAGGATTAACCGAGTGAACCTTCTTTGTACTGACTCGAGAGCAAGTATGTCTTTTCTTAAGTATGGACACCAAAACTGTATGCAGTATTCCAGGTGTGGTCTCACCAATACCTTGTACAACTGCAGCAATAATTCCCTGTTTTTATATTCTATCCCCCTAGCAATAAAAGCCAACATTCCATTGGCCTTCTTGATCACTTGCTGCACTTGCAAACTAACTTTTTGAGTTTCGTGCACCAGGACCCCCAGATCCCTTTGTACTACAGTACTTTCCAGTTTCTTGCCATTAAGATAATAACTTGCTCTATGATTTTTTCCTGCCAAAGTGCATAACCTCACACTTTCCAGTATTATATTCCATCTGCCAAATCTCTGCCCACTTACTTAGCCTGTCTATGTCCCTTTGCAGGTTTTTTTATGTCCTCCTCACTCACTACTTTCCATCCCATCTTTGTATCATCTGCAAACTTTGATATGTTACACTCGGTCCCCTCCTCCAAATCGTTAATATAGATTGTAAAGAGTTGGGGACCCAGCACTGACCCCTGCGGAACACCACTAGTTGCCAGTCTGAGAACGAACCATTTATCCCAACTCTCTGCTTTCTGTTAGAGAGCCAATCCTCCACCCACGCCAGAATATTACCCCCAATCCCGTGATTTTTTATCTTGAGCAATAATCTTTTGTGTGGCACCTTGTCAAATGCCTTTTGGAAGTCTAAATACACTACGTCCACTGGTTCCCCTTTATCCACCCTGTATGTTACTTCCTCAAAGAACTCAAGCAAATTTGTCAAACATGACTTCCCCTTCATGAAACCATGCTGAGTTTGTCTGATTAAATTATGTTTATCCAAATGTCCCGTTACTGTCTCCTTAATAATGGACTCTAACATTTTACCAACCACAGATGTTAGTCCAGCAGGTCTATAGTTTCCAGCCTTCTGCCTACTACCCTTTTTAAATAAGGGTGTTACATTAGCAGTTTTCCAATCTGCCGGGACCTTTGCTGAGTCCAGGGAGTTTTGGAAAATTATTACCAATGCATCCACAATCCCTACTGCCACTTCCCTTAAGACCCTAGGATGCAAGCCATCAGGTCCAGGGGATTTATCCGCCTTGAGTCCCATTATTTTACCAAGTACCACTTCCTTAGTGATTTTAATCGTATTTAGCTCCTTCCCCCCTAGAGCCCCCTGTTTGTCCAGTGTTGGATATTCTTAGTGTCCTCTACTGTAAAGACTGATACAAAATAATTGTTCAGCGTTTTTGCCATCTCCATGTTTCCCACCATTAATTTCCTGGTCTCATCCTCTAAGGGACCAACATTTACTTTAGCCACCCTTTTTCTTTTTATATAACTATAGAAACTTTTGCTATCTGTTTTTATATTTTTTGCTAATTTACTTTCATAATCTATCTTCCCTTTCTTAATCAATCTTTTAGTTATTTTTTGCTGTCTTTTAAAGACTTCCCAATCTTCTATCCTCCCACTAGATTTTACTACCTTATATGCCCTTCTTTTTAGTCGGATACTATCCTTAATTACTTTACTTAGCCACGGATGGCTATCTTTTCTTTTACACCCTTTTTTCCTCAGTGGAATATATTTTTTTTAGAAGTTGTAAAATAACTCCTTAAATGTACACCACTAATCATGTACCGTCTTACCCTTTAATCTATTTTCCCAGTCCACTCTAATCAATTCCGCTCTCATACCTTCATAGTCTCCTTTATTCAAGCTTAGCACGCTTGTTTGAGATCCAACCTTCTCACCCTCTAATTGAATATGGAATTCAACCATGTTATGGTCACTCATTCCAAGGGGATCCTTTACTAGGACATTTTTAATTAATCCTGTCTCATTACACAGGACCAGATCTAAGGTTGCTTGCCCCCTGGTCGGTTCAGTTACATACTGCTCAAGAAACCCATCCCTAATACACTCAATGAACTCATCCTCAAGGCTGCTCTGCCCAATTTGATTTGTCCAGTTAATATGATAATTAAAATCCCCCATAATTATAGCTGTTCCCTTTATTACAAGCCTCAACTATTTCCTGACTAATACTCCGTCCAACAGAGTTGCAACTGTTCGGAGGCCTATAGACTACGCCCACTAGTGTTTTTTTCCCCTTATTATTCCTTATCTCCACCCAAACTGTTTCACTATCCTGCTCCTTTGACCCAATATCATTTCTCTATTATAGTGATTCCTTCCTTTATTAACATAGCCACCCCACCTCCCCTCCCTTCCTGCCTGTCCTTCCTGATTGTTAAATAACCTGGTATGTTTAATTCCCAGTCATGGTCACCCTGCAGCCATGTTTCTGTAATGGCCACAAGATCATACCCATATGTCGTTATTTGTGCCGTTCACTCATTCATTTTGTTACGAATGCTACGTGCATTCATATAAAGAACTTTCAAATATGTTTTGTAACACTTAGTTCCTGTTTTTTCCCCTTTTAGTACTTTACTTTTTACTCCATACCTTCTGTCCCTTCCTGACACGTTCTGTTTTTTAATTCCCCCACTGCTACCTAAGTCTGTGACCTTCTCCATTGTCATTTCTATTATTTGCTCTCTAGAAACCTCCCCCCCCACTAATTAGTTTAAAGCCCTCTCTACAGCCCTAGTTATATGATTCGCCAGGACTCTAGTCCCAGCACTGGCCAAGTGGAGTCCGTCCCAACAGAACAGCTCCCTCCTGTCCCAGTACTGGTGCCAGTGTCCCAAGAAGCAAAACCCATTTCTCCCACACCAGTCTTTGAGCCACGCATTTAACTCTTTAATTTTATTTATCCTAGCCAAATTTGCTCGTGGCTCAGGTAATAACCCAGAGATTATTACCCTTGAGGTTCTGTTTTTTAATTTGACCCCTAGCTGCTCATACTCTTTTAACAGAACCGTCTTCCTTGTCCTATCTACGTCGTTTGTACCAACATGGACCACGACAACTGGATCCTCTTTCCCCCCCTCCCCCCTCCCCCCCCCCCCCACTCCAAGTTTCTTTCCAGCCCAGAAGAGATGTCCTTAACCCTGGCACCGGGCAGGCAACACAGCCTTTGGGACTCCCGCTCTTGACTGCAGAGAACCCTATCTATCCCCCTAATGATACTATCCCCTACCACTACAACATTTCTTTTTACTCCCTCCACTTGAATGGCCCCCTGTACCATGGTGCTGTGGCCAGGTTGCTCATCCTCCCTGCAGTCCCCGCTCCCGCCCTCACGGAGTAAGAACCTCAATCCTGCTTGACAAGAGCAAGGGCTGCGGCTCCATCAACACTGCCTCCTGGATCCCTGTACCTGCCTCACTCGTAGTCACACCGTCCTGTCCCTGACCACGGATTACATCTGCATTAATTAATTTCATAGGTGTGACCACCTCCTGAAACATAGAGTCCAGGAACTTCTCCCCCTCCCTGATGTGTCGCAGTGTCTGAAGCTCGATCTCAAGCTCTTTAACATGGATCTTGAGTTCCTCTAGCAGCAAACACTTATCGCAAATGTAATCACCGTGAGCCTCAATGGGGTCCACCAGCTCCCACATTTTGCAACAGTGACACATCACCTGTTCACCCATATCTATGTAATTAATTAAATTTATTATTGTTAGTTATGAAGACCCTCTGCCCCGATATAGATGATACTATTACACCACTATTCAATAGGACTTACCATCTTAAAGGAATAAAAGAGAAGGAAGAAAACCAACCAACCAGCTGATCACCAACCTCCTCCTTGAATACTGTCTGTGGGGCCTGTTTGGTTGACTCGTCTCGCTGCTCTGCTTCCGCAGTGCTGTCTAAGCCTGGGAGTGGGGAACAAAACAGAACAAAAAACACACCCTCACCTCCCACTTGCCCGAACTCTCCCTCTTACCAAACTCTAGCAGCACTCAATGCACAAGCACTAGTCCCGCCCCTTTTATACCCAGATTCTACTAACAGTTTAATATACACTTAAAAATTAAACTCACTTCAAATAATTAACTTTTTAACACACTAAAATTCACAAAATACACTTAAATGACTTTTCTCCCTCTTACCAAACTCTAGCAGCACTCAATGCACACTTGGAATTCTTCTATTGGAGATTATATAGTGATCTTCAGTTAATGTCTCAAATTCCTGTGAAATACTATGTATTATTTAGAATGTATAGCTCATACACCAAAGTTTAGGAATATTAGATCCAAAAGTTAATCCTTAATCTGACCATAGACAAGGATTTAGTTCTGCACAGTGAAGGTCAATGATTATATTTCTATATTTGTGTCACACATTCCAGGTATGCTTCTCCAGTGATTTGCTGGTTAAAGCAGTGAGTAGTTGAGAGCCACACAGACCAGTAATGGCCCAGATTTGATACACAATCCATGTTAAGTTAGAAAATCTCAGCTGGAATGGCGATAGAGTGCTATAGTTGGCCTCAGCATCCATAGACTAGGAATGGGAACCTCAATCAGGGTTCCCGCTCCTCGTCACACTCCAGTGATTCCAACTGGAAAACTGTGTGTGTGTGTGTGTACGTCACATGAAGACAGGATGAAGCTCCTCTGTTTTGGCTCCCACAGTCGCATAGCCTGCTATTATTCACTGTCCAGATTTATGTATGAAGAATAAGGAATAGTCACTTAGGCGAGGTACCGGAGGGCAACCAGAGGAATTCATTTTCTACAGGGAAGGAAGAGAGGAGTAAATTAGTAGTAAAGGGCAGTAGTGGAAAAAAGTGGTCCAGGTACTTTCTCACACATAAAGGATTATCAGCAGATGTAGAAATAATGATGCAATTGGCTACTCTGGGCCTTCTATTTTCAGGTATTTTCTCAAATTTAGGTCAAAAAAATCGTATATCGTGCTTTTCCAGAAGAAAATGAAACTGAATGTTTGTAACAGAAAATGTTGACTTTAATTCGGGTTTAATCAACAAAACAATTTTGGTAGAAGCAAATGAAAATACTTGAAGTAATAAATGCTTACACTCTCTTCGCAAACTATAATGCTGGGCATTATGGTGCCTCCTCCTTCATGGAACACCTTCCAGCTGTCTGTCTGTGACACAGATCATCAAATCATAGAATAATACAGCACAGCAAAGTTCCCTGCAAGCTGTGCTTTGTTCTTCCTGGCATGTTTCTTTTAATGCGCAGTCCTTTTAAATTTCTGCGCCTGCCTGGTATTTACAATGTAAAAGTCAGTGAGCACCCTGCGCGGGACCTTTGGGATTACTGCGTGGCTGCACACCATAGAGTGAACATTGCAGCACAGAAGGAGGTCATTCGGCCCATCGAGCCTGTGCCGGCTCTTTCGAAGAGCAATCCAGTTAGTCCCAGTACCTCGCTATAGAATTTTTATTTTTGACAGCTTTCTTTATTTTATTTTTTTAAAAGCAGTTGTATCTAAATATCTTCACTTGGAATCCAACCTAGATCCTGTTTATGCATCATCCGCAGCAGCAGGTGCATCCCCTCCCTTGGTGTTTTGTGTATAGATAACCTGTGCTCTGTGTTTGCACACCAGCTTGATCAAAACTTTTGAAAGCAGTTCCTGGAGGGCAGCCCTGGCCAGAGAATCTCTAATTTTTAGTCTTTCAGGGATGACTGCGGGTATGATGAGTTTGTAGTTGGGTACGTCAACAGTTTATTAGACGTGGCTTTGTCAAACAGGATCAAGTTGTTCAGCTTGTCTCTTTGTTTTCCCTTTGACCACTTCTTCTTGGCCTTGCCTCCAGTTTTGTTTACTGGCTCTATCATTTTTGCCCCATTTTTATGACTGAATGGCTGAAGTTGCTGTCCATGCTGATGCTACCTGTCTGTATGGCGAGAAGATGAAGTGCTTCCTGTGTCATGGAAGATGTCTGCATGTTACCCCAAAACTGCCTAATGTTGATTTAAATTTCTGTACTTTATTGAGTTTAACCCTAAAATCAAAAGGCTTGCATATTCTGTGCCATTCCCGTTACCTCTTCATTAAGTAGTTTGGTCGTTTAATTAAAAATATGTGCTGTTTTTAGACCTCATAACTTTTCATCTATTGTTTTACTGTTGTTTAAATTTAAATGTGTGTAAGGTTTGCAAAGGCATAAAAAGAACTTCTAAGAGTAGAGCAGAGTGGGGGATTTTACAAGATTCTACAGGAGTTATTTCTTTTATACAAGTGATTCACATTTATTTGCAGAAAAATCTAGAAGAGAGCCTGGAACAAAAGCAACAGCAAATGGGAAAACTGGAAGCTACTGTGAAGTCTCTTTCAGAAGAATTATTAAAGGTAACTAATTAGACTTTTTGTTATGCTAGCAATTGTGTACAGTTTTGGTCTCCTTACCGCAGGAAGGATATACTTGCCATAGAGTGAGTACAACGAAGGTTCACCAGACTGGTTCCTGGGATGGGGGAATTGGCCTATGAGGAGAGATTGAGTAGACTAGGCCTATATTCCCTAGAGTTTAGAAGAATGAGAGGTGATTGCATTGATGCATACAAAATTCTTACAGGGCTTCACATGGTAGATGCAGAGGGGATGTTTTCCCTGGCTGGGGAGTCTAGAACCAGGGGTCGGCCATTTAGGACTGAGATGAGAAGAAATTTCTTCAGAGGGTGGTGAATCTTTGGAATTCTCTACCCCAGAGGGCTGTGGAGGCTCAGTCATTGGATGGCCTACTCCTGCTCCTATTTCTTATGTTCTTATCCCAATCCAGCTGCACTTGCCTCAGATCCACCTTGGATAAATGTATGTAGTTTAGAACAGAAAGACTAAATATTTTTGGCCTAAAATAGATTTTAAAAGCTTTAATAATAAAAACAGAAAATGCTGGAAATATTCAGCAGGTCAGGCAGCATCTGTGGAGAGAGAAACAGAGTTAACGTTTCAGATTGATGACCTTTCGTCAGAGTTGTCTAAAGTAGATTGGAAATCTAGATTAAAAGATATGACGGTAAATAAGCAATGGCAGATATTTAAAGAAATAATTTATAATTCGCAACAAATACATTCCCTTAAGGAATAAAAACCCCACGGGAAAAATGGTCCAACCGTAGCTAACAAGAGAAGTTAAAGATAGTTTTAGATTAAAGGAAGAGGCTTATAATGTTGCCAAAAAAGAGTAGCAAGCCTGAGGATTGGGAGGAGTTTAGAATGCAGCAAAGGATGACCAAGGAATTGATCAAGAGGGAGAAAATAAAATATGAGTAAACTAGCAAGAGACATAAAAACAGGGTGTAAAAGCTTCCCTAGGTATTTAAAAGGAAGAGATTAGCGAAAGTAAACGTGGTTCCCTTAGAGGCAAAGGCCGGAGAAATTATAATGGGGAATAAGGAAATGGCAGAGAAATTAAACAAATACTTTGTCTGCCATCACGGAAGAAGATGCAAAAAAACTTCCTGGAAATAGTGGTGAAACAACGGTCTAGCGAGAATGAGGAACTGAAAGAAATTAGTAGTAGTAAAAAAAAAAAATAGTACTGGAGAAATTAATGGGACTGAAAGCCGATAAATCTCCTGGACCTGATGGCCTACATCCTAGGGTTTTGAAAGAGTTGGCTATAGAGATAGTGGATGCATTGGTTGTCATTTTCCAAAATTCTATAGATTCAAGAACGGTTCCCGTGGATTGGAAGGTAGCAAATGTAACCCCACTATTTTAAGAAAGGAGGGAGAGAGAAAACGGGGAACTACAGACCAGTTAGCCTGACATCAGTAATAGGGAAAATGCTAGACTCTATTATTAAGGACATGGTAACAGGGCACTTAGAAAATAATAATAGGATTGGGCAGAGTCAACATGGATTTATGAAAGGGAAATCGTGTTTGACAAATTTGAGGTTCTTATTAAACTAATACTTTGGGCTGGATTTTCATTCAGCAGTCGGGAAGGAAGCGGGACTACAACTTTCGGGTTTTAGTCCCGCCTCCATCGACATCCGGCCAATCCACGCGATTTTCCCTTGTTGAGCCTGCCCAGCGGGCTCAGCAGGCCAATTAAGGGCCACCCGGCAACAGGTGACGTCACAGACTGAAATTTCATCTGTCAAGACGTGTTGACAAATGAAATATCAGTGTTTCACAGCTGTTTGAAGCTGTCAAACACTGACAGTCTGACTTCTACCCTGAGTCCTTCTACGCAGACTCAGTTAGAACTCTCATCGGCACTGAAAGCTGCAGGCTGTCACTTTTGACATCGCAGCCATTCTGCTTTCAGTGCCGGCTGAGTGATGAACTCCCGACGCCTAGAGGAAGAAAGGCTGTTAAGGTAAGTACAGGTAATTTAAACTTCTTTAGACACACCAAACACGCTCACCTGAACACCGACATCGCGACCCCTCCAAGTCCTTCAACCCGATGGCCTGCCTGCTCTAACCTGGCGTGGTTTGGAGCCGTTGGGAATCCCACACGACACCCCTCAAAATAGGGATTAGGCTAAAAACTGCCTGTTAACTACCTGTTAACAGGCAGTTAATTGGCACTAATCCATTCCTGCCTGGTTTCGGCGGGTCCCAGTGCGGGGCAGGTACCCACCTCCTTTGAAACCTACATGGAGGCGGGTTTTGGGCAGGATGTTGTCGGGACCCCCAAATTCGGGATTTTAGCGCCCCCCCCCCCCCCCCCCGGCACGCCTAAAAGCCCGCCTCACGGCACACTGAAAATCTAGGCCTTTGTATCTGTCTTCATGGTAGAAGACACAAAAAAATTCCGAAATAGTGGGGAACCAAGTGAATGGTGGAGCAGGCTCGAAGGGCTGAATGGCCTACTCCTGCTTCTATTTCTTACGTTCTTTTCCTTCCCCACCCCAAAATTATCTCCTCTTTTCTCTCCTCCTCCTTAAAGCACCAAAAACCTGGCATGGCCAGTGTAGTGTATGTACTCTGCAGCCCCTGTATACTGCAGTACCAGTAGTGACCACCCCTGTATATAAGCCTGTGTAGTAACTTTGCATAGTAGTTCCAGTTTTGTCTCCACTCAGTAAAGACCTGTTGTAACCAACTCCTGCAGTCCGTGTCTCAATTACACACGGACATAATACTGGCGACGAGCCGATCCGAACTTACCTACAGTTCTGCACCACCTCATGGGGATCCATCCCTGAAGCGAAGTTGTCAGAGGTCGAGGCCAGAAGGAAGAAAGAAAAAAACCCAGAAGAAACGGGCGTCGACCGTGGGCAGCCGCCTCTGATTCATCGGAGTTGAAGATTTGCAGGAGATCCTGTCGAGAGCGGGGCTTGGTTATCCTGTCTATGGTGTTCCAGCTAATCGGGCTGGTGGCAGGTAGTACACTGATCCTTCCTGGGCTGCGACGGGCTAGAGCTCGATCGGGTGGCTTTTCAACAGGGCCGAGCAGCGTTGTCGGGAAGAGGAGAGAGAGCGAGAGGGTGGAGCACACAGGGCGCGGCCGTTGCTACGAAGCTGGGCAGCGTACAGACCCGAGAAGAGGGAGGAAAGTGTCCCGTAGGGTTGCTCTGACGACGGGAAAATAAAAGAAATTAGAAGCGCAGAAGGCCGCGAGGAGCTGCAGTTTTCCATGGGAACTGCGGAGAGCGGCGTTAGCAGCAGCGCGGGGGGGAAGTGCGCAAAGACCATAGGGCGTCGCCATCAAGGCATAAAAACGCCAGCAACGGCGCTAGCAGCAGCGGAGAAGACGGAAAGCGCGGGAGGCGCCATCTTAATCCAGCGGGGAAGAAGGCAAAGCGCAGGAGGCGCCATTTTGTTAAATCGGGGAAGAAGGCAAAGCGCGGGAGGCGCCATCTTAGATTGCCAAGATGCCGACGACTGGTCACTGCCTTCGATAATGCAATAGAAGACTGGACCACGTATGTGGAAAGAGTCGAAGTATATTGCAAGGCAAACGAAGTAGCCGATGAGAAAAAGGCATCGGTACTACTAAACTTAATGGGCGCAAGAACGTACGGCCTATTGCGGAACCTGATCACTCCAGCCAAACCGATGGCGAAGAGTTTTAACGAAATTGTTGATATCCTACAGGAACACCTAAATCCTACACCGCTGCTGATAGCAGAAAGATTTAAATTCCACAGGAGAAATCAGCATAAAGATGAGAGCAATGCTGATTACCTTATGGAACTACGCAAGCTATCAAAGCACTGCCAGTTCGGAGCAGGACTGACGGATACTCTACGGGACAAATTTGTCTGTGGACTCCTGAGTGAAGGAACCCAGAAGAGGTTACTCTCAGAGAAAGAGCTGACGCTAGATAAGGCTTTCAGC
The DNA here is from genome assembly GCF_052327205.1 of Somniosus microcephalus. Lineage (NCBI taxonomy): Eukaryota > Metazoa > Chordata > Chondrichthyes > Squaliformes > Somniosidae > Somniosus > Somniosus microcephalus. The sequence goes on along the minus strand of NC_140987.1, from coordinate 115,560,399 downwards.
GTGGCAGTATCGTACGAAGCAGCAGCAAGGGGAGCTGCGGAAATACAGCAAAAGCCACAGGAATACGGCACCCACGAAATGACACGGGGATTTGAAAAATGTTATCGTTGCAGCAGAACAACCCATGACCAGAAGGATTGCTGGTCCAAGGACAAAATATGCAGGCAATGCGGAAAGATGGGACACATTGCACGAGTTTGCAGGTCTGGGAAGAAGACTTTGCAGGTCTGGGAAGAAGACTAACGACAACAAAAAGGCTACTAAGGAACAGTACAGGAAAGTACAAAAGATGACGGACAGTAGTTCCGAAGACCAGAAGAGCGATAGTGAATCCGGGAACAAGAGACTAAGCTGTCTCAAACTTCACAACGTAATCGCAAAAGAGGATCACCGAACCATTTGGGTCACCCTCACGATAGCAGGGTCCCAAGTCAAAATGGAATTGGATACAGGATCAGCCCTGACCGTCATGAATCGACGAGACTACGAGCGGCTATTCTCACACATACCCTTGCAAGAGACATCCATTGTCTTGAAGATGTATACGGGGCAGAAAGTGTACCCCAGAGGGAAAATAAGGGTGCCTGTCGAATACAACGGCAAGGAAACACGAAATGACTCGACACACTCCTGGGTCTATGATTTAACGGTGAAGGGATGGCCAGCACATGGCGAACCACTGTTGCCAGCATTCTCGCCGAGAAGAGAACAGCTGTCAGTGTGCAGAGGAACCTTGATGTGTGGATCCATAGTAATTCCAGCCAAATTGAAGGATAGAGTGCTCAATGAGCTTCATGAGGGTCATCTGGGAGGGGTAAAAATGAAGAACTTAGCCAGAGCATTTGTGTGGTGGCCGGGAATCGATAGAGAAATCGAAGAGATGACCAAGAGCTGTACAGGATGCCAGAAGGTCCAAAACGCCCCACCACAAGCCCCTCTACATCCATGGGAGTGGCCCTCATCTCCATGGCAAAGGGTGCACATTGATTTTGCTGGTCCATTTATGGACTCGATGTTTTTAATTGCGGTGGATGCACATCCAAAGTGGCCAGAGGTAATAAAAATGTCCTCAACCACCACAGAAAAAACTATCACAGTCTTACGAACCATCTTCGCCAGAAATGGGCTGCCTGAACAGATTTGCTCCGACAATGGACCACAGTTTGTGTCTGAAGAGTTCCGGAGGTTCTTAAAGAACAATGGTGTTAAGCATTACACATCTGCCCCATATCATCCAGCCACTAATGGATTGGCTGAGAGGTTCGTTCAAACATTCAAGAAGGCTATCAAGGCAATGTGTAATGAAGACATACCCCTACAACACAAGGTGGATGACTTCTTGTTTGCCTACCGGAATGCGACACATGCGGTTACCAACCAAACTCCAGCCATGATGTTCTTCAATCGAAGACTACGATGCCGCTTGGATTTGGTTAAGCCAAACATCAGAAGAGATGTGGAAAACAGGCAGTTTCAGAATATGAATGAAAGGCCGACCAGGAGTTTTAAGATAGGTCAACCAGTTTTGGCCCGGGACTACCGCACAGAGAAATGGCAGCCAGGAACGATCTGCACACGGCAAGGACCTCTAATGTATACCGTGGACGTTGGAGAGAGCATTGTAAGACGCCATGCTGACCAGATTCTAGAGTCACTGGAAAACGTCAATTCCACACCACAATCCGATACACCTGGTGATGAAACCGAAGTATCAATTGCATCTACCTCAGAATCGGGGATATTGGAAGCAGACGAACCAAACAACAACGTTGATTCCGAATCAACTTTGCCAGAAGAACCTGATACCCCAAAGAGGCGTTATCCAGACAGAATCAGGAAGCCTCCTCAAAAACTGAACTTATAATTGCTTAACTTCAGCAAATGTATATAGCAATGTAATTGTAAATATGTTATTTAATTATTAATCGAATGTTATATACTGTTTAGCTAAAAGGGGAGGAATTGTAGTGTATGTACTTTGCAGAAGGAACTATATTCTGCAGCCCCTGTATACTGCAGTACCAGTAGTGACCACCCCTGTATATAAGCCTGTGTAGTAACTTTGCATAGTAGTTCCAGTTTTGTCTCCACTCGGTAAAGACCTGTTGTAACCAACTCCTGCAGTCCGTGTCTCAATTACACACGGACATAATAGCCAGAACAGTTGGTACAAAGCCTATCCCTATATCTCTTGATTCCCTTAGTGCCCAAAAATCTCTCAGTTTCAGTCTTGAATATATTCATCGACTGCATCCACAGAAATGCTGGGAAATTGCATTGACGTCTAATTAACATGATTGAGGCCTAATTTTAGCTGCAAATTAGTAGCTGCTTCTGACGGCTGTACAGAATCCAGTTGGAAAATTGGATGGGGTGTGAAATGGGAAAAATGTGGCATAACTGATTTTCTTCCATTTTTCCAATCAGTAAAGCCAACTTTAATTGGATGTAACTGAACAGTTACCTTAGTAAATTCAGAATAAATACAGACCTTTTGTGGGTTTCATTTAATCCATATTTTTGTGAATCAGAGGTATTGCCATTATAGGTGTTTGCTGTCTGCAGTTGAACGTTTAGTGGCGTCTGCATTGCCCTCCTACTTCTGCCCTTCATCATTATAATGGTACCTGCATAGTGTAAGGTTGTTTTTTGAACTGTGCCAAGTTGAGAAATGCTTGTTGACCAGTTATGATTCTAGTTGAAGAGCAGCCAGGACAAAAGCCTAAATTGGAGCCCCAGCGTTCTTTGCAGTGTCCCAGAATCATTGCATTTTTGACACCGGAATAAAGTAAAACAAAAATTATCTAAATTACTATCAACTTACTAAAAAAATGCAAATCTTCACTATTACCATTTTTTTTTAAGGTTCATTAAAATGAATTAACCGTAAGAGAATATTGAAATTTAATTAACATGATTTATGTTTTGGTGTAGGCCAATGAAATCATTAAAAAGCTGCAGGGAGACATGAAAAAGCTGATGGAAAAAATTAAACTGAAAAATACTGTTACGATGCAACAAGAAAAACTTATAGGAGAAAAGGCACAAATTCTCCAGAAGGAGCAACAAGAGCTAAAAGAAGTTCAACAGACTCTGAGACAAAAGGAAGAGGAGGTAATTATAGAATCATCGAAATTTACAGCACAGAAGGAGGCCATTTGGCCCATCACAAAGCAAGCTTTCCAATCCAACTTTATCCATATATGCATCCAATATGACATCAAGAAATCAACTAATCACCCTTGTGCATTCCCTTATAGAACCATAGAAATTTACAGCATAGAATTGGCCATTTGGCTCATCATGTTTGTGCCGGCCGAAAGAGCTACCCAGCCGTATCCCACTTTCCAGCTCTTGGTCCGTAGCCTTGCCGGTTACGGCACTTCAGGTGCATATCCAAGTACTTTTTAAATGTGATGAGGATTTCTGCCTCTACCACCCTTTCAGATAGTGAGTTCCAGACCCCCACCACCCTCTAGCTGAAAACATTTCTCCAACTCCCCTCTAATCCTTCTACCAATTACTTTAAATCTATGCCCCCTGGTTATTGACACCTCTGCTAAGGAAAATAGGTCCTTCCTATCTACTCTATCTAGGCCTCTTATAATTTTATACACCTCAATTAAGTCTCCCTTCAGCCTCCTCTGTTACAAAGAAAACAACCCCAGCTTATGCAATCTGTCCTCATAGCTTAAAATTCTCCAGTCCTGGCAACATCCTCGTAAATCTCCTCTGTACCCTCTAGTGCAATCACATCTTTCCTGTAATGTGGTGACTAGAACTCTATGCAGTACTGTAGCTGTGGCCTAACTAGTGTTTTATACAGTTCTATCAAACCTCTCTGCTCTTCTATTCTGTGCCTCGGCTAATAAAGGAAAGTATGCCGTATGTCTTCTTAATCACCTTACCTACTTGTCCTGCTACCTTCAGGGATCTGTGGACATAGACTCCAAGGTCCCTCTGTTCCTCTATCCTACCATTTATTGTGTATTCCCTTGCCCTGTTAGCCCTCCCCAAATGCATTACCTCAAACTTCCCTGGATTGAATTCCATTTGCCACTTTTCTGCCCACCTGATCAGTCCATTGATATCTTCCTGCAGTCCACAGCCATCTTCCTCACTATCAACCACATAGCTAATTTTTGTATCATCTGCAAACTTCTTAATCATGCCCCCTACATTGAAGTCTAAATCATTGATATATACCACAAAAAGCAAGGGACATAGTACCGAGCCTGTGGAACCCCACTGGAAACGGCCTTCCAATCACAAAAACACGTCTTGACCATTACCCTTTGCTTCCTGCCGCTGAGCCAGATTTGGATCCAACTTGCTACTTTCCCTTGGATCCCATGGGCTTTTATGTTTTTGACCAATGTGCCATGTGGGACCTTGTCAAAGGCCTTGCTAAAATCCATGTAAACTACATCAAATGCACTACCCTCATCAACCCTCCTCATTACCTCCTCAAAAAATTCAATCAAGTTAGTCAGACACAGCCTTCCCTTAACAAAGTTAGAAGGACAAGGGCAGCAGGCGCATGGAAACACCATCACCTACAAGTTCCCCTGCAAGTTACACACCATCCTGACTTGGAAATATAGTGCTGTTCCTTCACTGTCGCTGGGTCAAAATTCTGGAACTCCTTCCCTAACAGCACTATGGGAGTACCTTCACCACACAGACTGCAGTGGCTCAAGAAAGCAGCTCACCACCACCTTCTCGAGGGCAATTAGCGATGGGCAATAAATTCTGGCCTTGCCAGCGATGCCCACATTCCAGGAACTAATTTTTAAAAATCCGTGCGGACTGTCCTTGGTTAATCCATAACTTTCTAAATTATGATTTTTTCCAATAATTTTCCCACCACCGAGGGTAGGTTGACTGGCCTGTAATTACTCAGTCTATCCCTTTCTCCCATTTTAAACAAAGGTACAACGTTATCAGTTCTCTAGCACCATGCCTGTAGCCAGAGAGGATTGGAAAATGATGGTCAGAGCCTCCGCTATTTCCTCCCTTAACAGCCTGCGTTACATTTCATTTAGGGCTGCCGATTTATCTACTTTCAAAGATGCTGAACCTCTTAATACTTCCTCTCACTCTATGTTTATCCCATCTAATATTTCACACTTCTCCTCCTTAACTACAATGTCTGCATCATCCCTCTTCTGCGAAGACATATGCAAAGTATTCATTAAGAACCATGCCCATGTCTTCTGCCTCCATACATAGGTTACCTTTTTGGTCTCTAATAGGCCCTACTCTTTCCTTAGTTCTTTATGTATTTATAAAACATCTTTGGGTTTTCCTTGATTTTACTTGCCAATATTTTTTCATGCCCTCTCTTTGCTTTCCTAATTTCCTTTTTACACTTTCTATACTCCTCTAGGATTTCTGTAGTATTGAGCTCTCGGTATCTGACAAAAGCTTCCCTTGTTTTCCTTATCCTACCCTATATGCTCCTTGACATCCAGGGGGCTCTAGATTTGGGAGTCCCACCCTTTTTCTTTGGGAACATATTTGCTCTGAACCCTCACTATCTATCTCCCACTGCTCTGACACTGATTTACCTTCAAGTAGCTGTTTCTAGTTCACATTCCAGTTCTAAATCACATCTCCGCTTAGTGAAATTGGCCTTTCCCCAATCGAGAACTTTTACATCTGGTCTATCTTTGTCCTTTTCCATAACTATGCTAAATCTAACTGAATTATGATCACTACCACCAAAATGCTCTCCTTCCACCTGCTGAGCTTCATTCCTTAAAACTAAGTCTAGAACTGCTCCCTCTCTTGTTGGGCTTGTTACGTACTGGCTAAAATCGTTCTCCTGAATGCATTTTAAGAATTTTGCGCCCTCTATACCTTTTACACTAATTCTATCCCAGTATATATTAGGGTGGTTGAAATCCCCTACTATTGCTGCACTATTGTTTTTGCACTTCTCAGAAATTTCCCTACATATTTGCTTTTCTATCTCCCTCTTGACTGTTTAGGGGTCTATAGTACACTCTCAGCAATGTGATTGCCCCTTTTTTGTTCTTCAGTTCAACCCATATGGCCTCATTTGATGATCCTTCTAACATATCCATCCTCACGGCTGTAATTGTTTCTTTAACTAATGTTGCGACCCCAATGAAGCACAATTCGTTATGATCTATATAAAAAAAATATTTTATTGAGTTTTGAAGAGGTGGGGCGGGAGGGAAGAAAAGGAGTTTATTTGAAAATTAGTTTCGTTTAAAAACAAAAGCTGTCACTTTAAAAAATATATATTTTTTAGGTTCGTAAGTTGCAAGAGCAGCTTGATGCCACAGTCGAAAAACTGGAAGAAAGCAAGCAGCTTCTAAAGACAAACGAAAATGGTTAGTACTTGGAGCAAGAATATTATAACAACTTGCATTTATTTAGCGCCTTTAACGTAGTAAAACGTCCGAATGCACTTCTTAGGAGGGTTATCAGACAAAATTTGACACCGAGTCACATAAAGAAGTATTAGGACAGGTGTCCAAAAGCTTGGTCAAAGAGGTGGGTTTTATAAAAGGTGACATTTTTATGTATGCTTGTAGAAATGCTGGAGCATAAACGCCGGCATGGACTGGTTGGGCCAAATGGCCTGTTTCTGTGCTGTGTTTTATAGGTACAGGAAACTTTCTGATATCCGGCACTGACGGGACCGAGCTGGTGCCGTACTATCAAAAGTGCCGGACATACCAGTGTTAATGTTGAGAGATACGGAACTGAAAAGCTCCGTATGAATCAACAAACCCTGTTGCTTAGCAACAGCTTCAAAACAGTCAGCTGCAGCTGCAAGCGTCTCTAGCTGAAGCTGTTGCTATAGCTACAGACCTTGCAGTGCCTGACTGTGGGGGAAAAAAAGCAATGAGAACTAAAAAAACTTATAGAAAACGGCTCCTGACCTTTGCCGTTAGATCGAGTATTCCGGACATATAACCTCCGGATAAACCAAAGTCTCCTGTAATGAGACCATGTGCACTCCAGACACAGAACCTCATTCAACAGGAGTGTAGATTGGGGGGGGGGGGGGGGGTGGTTAACGTTTTACAATTATATTTCCTTCACTAAGGAATATATGCAAAAACTGTTAGCACTGAAGGATGAAAAAAATGAAAGGATAAGTTGAAATAGATACAAGAAATGAGTCCAGGTGTGGTATGTTTGCTGATGTGAAAATATAGGAGAGTCTGTTTCAACGGTGACCGCGACAGCCAATATGGATAGATTTCCTCTTCCAGTAACTTTTCAGGTTGGGTGCACAGAGTTTTGGTGACAACCAGCAATTAATGAGGAATGAAGTGTTGCAGAGAAAGATGCCGTAGTCTAGTCTATAAGGATCAGCTGTTCTTCAAGTATTTGGATGTGACCCAGAATGCTGGCGTTCCTGGAAAGCTCCATTTTAAAAAGAATTAATAAAAGCCATTGGAAGACCTGGTAATGAGACATTGTGTAGTAGTGTTTTGTGAACTGGTACACTTTACCATTTACTACTGAAACTAGTACCGTTTCAATAATAAATTGAAAAGCACAACACTGTAAGCTCACCTTGATTAAATTTGTTTCTACTGCTTCAACCTTTTTTTGGGGGGGTGGAGGGAGGAGCTTTCAAACTATAAGCTCCATTATTTAACTTTTAAAATATTTTAATATACTGCTATTTACCTTTCACAGTAATATCCTGGTTGAATAAACAACTGAATGAAAATAAATTAGCAGCACTGCAAGAGACTCCAGGCTCATTTGACCCATCAACAATATCTAGTAGCAATCTGTCCAGGCCTGGGGGTATGCAAAACAGTCTGGTAAGTGAACTACTAATTATGTGACCAGAATAATATATATTGTACAAATGAATTGATACAATTGTTTTTATAATTTCTAGTCAGTGCATTTTCAGGTGCAAACAAGTAGGGAAAGGAGGGGGAGGGGACATGGGATGGGGAGCAGTGAGTATCATTTTTTAATTTTACCTGCATTTTCATTGGAACATTAATGTTTGTTGCTGTTCTTCTTGATATTGTGCAATGCAAGACTTTTATTTCCAACTATTATAAAAGTGTCATTTTGGTTCAGTGGAAGCATTCGCACCTCCGAGTCAACGTTTTAATTCCATGAGCATAAAGCAGAGGATGCCAGGACTCTTCACCCCTTTACATGCCAGATGATATCCAGTGCTTCCCCATAGATGGATTGCTGCGCCTGCAATAAGTTCAGGCTAAGGACAGGCATTTAAATAGGCAGGTGGAGTCATTCCCAGCCCTCCCAGCTCATGATCCTATTATTCACTGCGGGGAGGGGGGTATAGTGAGGTGGTTACTCACTTTGTGGGGCGACCAGAAGATGTGGGCCCACCCAGCCCCTCTTTGGGAGATGAGCTGGCAGCAAACACTTCAGACCAAAGATGATCACTTTTTTTCCCGAACGCAGGCATATAACCAGGGAATAACACTGGAGCCTTTGAGGTTCTAGAACAGCAGCCAGAAATATCCAATCATGCCAGCCATTGCCGCTCTCAGGCCTGCAGCAATAGCTGACTTTCCTCTTCACTTCCTGGTACTAGACCCTGCCATGAGGGTGGATCTGTGCCAGGGGAGCATCTAGGAAATTTAAACATAGAGCTAAGCAGCACATTGGACATGTTAAACAGTTTGCTGCTTGTTTGTTTAAAAGTGCCTGTGGGAAGTGTAGTGCTCAGCTGATTAACTTGTGAGCACAGTTCTGTGGACTATGTAAAAACCTTGATGGTGGTAGAGTCTGCACTCCCAGGCACCCCTTTGCCACCAATTCCAGCACAGAACCAGTTAACGTAACTTGGGGTGATGATTTCCAATGGAGCTTGCGTTCATGGGCTGCCCTCTGCCACAAATGCTAACATAGAGCAAAATCCACGTTCAGCAAGCCTTTGCCAAAGAGTTTAGCAGTGTGTCTATCACTGAATTAACTCCAGTTCAGTAGGTAAACTAGTTGCTATGTGATCCTTTCAATTTGCCCCAGCAGAAAATTGCCAGATCTTTTAAAGCTCATTAATGAGCAGCACTAGATCTTTTTGTAAAGTTTTTGAATTTAATTGGTTGCCATTTTATTGGGGTGGGGTGAGGGGGCATAGAAAATGGGGAGTGGTGCAAAACAGGAAAAGACAGTGGTTTTGCATTCATTGCTGTTAAACAGCAGTGGAAAGCAGCTCTCTGTTTTTGGGATGTGTATAAGTGTGCATATCATATTGATGCTGATTTTTTTAAATGAAGGTCCTTGAATGCTAATATTTTGCTGTTGCTTTTCCTTTTGCAGCAAGCTTTGTTGCACCCTCCTTTCTCTGTCTTGATGCCACAGCCTGTCTCTTCTGCTTCGCCTTCAGATAATTACTCTAAGAGCTTTGTTTCTGCTGTACGAATGAATACTCCACCCCTGAGGCCTGGTGTATCAGGACATGGTCTTCAGGCAGGCTTGATTTAACCTTTTATTTTTATTATTCATACTTTTTCTAACATTTTGATCAAACTTAAATGTTTTGGAATTCACTAAATTTTTAAAGCCTGATTGAAAATATTATTTTTAAAGTAGCTTGTATATATAAATTCAGGACATTTGATGCAAACCACACCCAACTGTTTCGCTAGTTATCTGGAGCGGTGTTATAATGATTACACATTTGAATATCTAATGTTTTAAAATGTGGTTTGTAGATGTTTCATAGTAATTTTCATCTGCATGTTTGATATGATTTGCTAGATACCTGTGCACTTAGGGTTCTACTCGTCTATTAAGTGATATTATTTTGTAGCTGCTGTAGTTTTATTGAAAACAGAACCAAAGTCACTTTATTAATCAGAAAAACCATGATGTATGACAAGAGCATCTTGCATAACTCTTCTAGGTGCACTTCAGTCCTCTGCAGCTAAATCCTAACCGCACTCCTGCATCTGAACCTAAATCAGGTCCTTCAGCTTCAACACCAACATTAATGGCTGCCTCTTCTGAAAGGTATGGATTGATTCCAGCGACCGTAGCAATGTAGCAGAATTGATGCATTTTAGATCAGTTTTGTTTTCAAATGTCACAACCAGTATTACATATTTCCTGTTGCATGCTGTTTAGATTTAGCTACTGTGTGAGATTAGAGGTTGGCATCCTGATGCAAACTAAACTTTTGAGAACTTGCAAATTTGAGATGAATTTGTGACATTGAAATCCAGTATTTAAAATGCCAGAACAGTAAATAACTTGGGTTGCAGTTCTTGAGGTGGGGAATTGGGTTGATTTGCGCCTCATTAGTGCCCCCACTCGCGCCCTGGCTGCAAACTTCGCTTGTGCCCCCTGACCTGTCGCCAGACAATATGTCCGACAGGGTCGGGGGCGTTTTTGCAGCGGCGCTAGTAAAGGGGCAGGTGTCAGGCGGCCATTTCTTTTGGCCACCTGCCCCCCTTCCCCCTTTTTTTCTTGGGGTTGCTGGCCGTGATCTCTCAGCCCAGCACTCCTCTTGAGTGCCGGGCTGTTTTCACAGCACCCAGGGCCCCGGTGCGCGCAGCACTAGGCCCCGCCCCTTTAATCAGGGGAGGAGGCCTGCAATGTCGCGGTGCTACATGCGTGGCACTGTTGCACGTAGCGCCGTGATCTTCAGTGCTAGCGTCCCAAGAAGGAGGTGGAGCGCTTCCATTAGTGTTCCACCTCCTGCTTGGGGCGTCACAACTGAATTTACAGCAGAGGGGTGCTAATTTTTTTCGAGGCGCTAAAAGTCCTGCCCCAGCAACGTTAGCGCCCCAAAAGTCATAGTCATATTGTGTCTGCGCCGGCCATCAAGCCCTGTCTATTCTAATCCCATTTTCCAGCACTTGGCCCGTAGCCTTGTGTGCTATGGCGTTTCAAGTGCGCATCTAAATGCTTCTTGAATGTTGAGGGTTCCTGCCTCTACCACCCTTTCAGGGGCAACACCCACTTTTTCTCCCCTGGGAAGCTTGATGGCAGTGGAGGTGAATAAGGACCACAATGCAAACAGCTCAAAAAAGGCTTTTTTTCCTGAAGTGTGCTGCTTTGTATTGTGGGAAGTTTTTTTTTTCTGCATGAATTTGGAGTTAATTCCTTCCCCTTTCTGCTGCTATAGCGGCTTTGCCCATTTCTTCACATCCTCCAGGATGTTTCAGTGCCTGCTCTACTCTACTTTACAGGGGAGGGAGAATTGTAGTGCTAAGCACCTACCTAGTCTTTCACTTCTGTCTCCTGACCCCATAGCCAAGTTAGAAAACTCATTGTGCAAAGTGTTGTGGGCATGGACGCACATTCTGCAAATCCCAGGCAATGTTTTTTTTTAACAGGACAGACCTGTCTCCTCAATGTGGAGCACGTTTTAGGATATTCAGAAATAAGTCCCAAATGGTGCAAATCAAAAAAAATTATGCTTTTGGGCTGCATGAAGGGGGCTATGCACCTAATAAAAATTAGAGGGAACATTGGTCAGAAGGGGAGTTGGAGAGAGAATGAGTCAGAAGGGAAGTTGGAGTGTTTTATTAGTTTGTGTTTCATCGTTTTCTTCTAACTGACGGTAATACTTTATTTTGCAAACTGGAGAAACCATTCTGTTTTTTTTTTAAAACGCACGTCACCATAATCCTGTTCTCTCTTTGGTCTGGTCCAGAAACTCTGGCATTCCCAAAGGGGTTTGACCTTTAGAACCTTTGTTGACTGAAACTGGTTTTTCTATAAATGCACAAGTTGTCCCGGTTCATTTCAACGTAATTACCTAATTAGGAGTGTTGCTAGGCGGTAAGGTAACTCATCAAAAAATTTGGCTGACCTCCAGATGTCATCTGAGCCTTCTCAAGATGTGTTGGAGCCTGAAAATAAAACCTGTTTATGGGCTGATCTAGGTGGCGCATGCAGGAGTATTTGCATTTATATTTTAAAGTTGAGCTGCAAGTTCACAGATAGCATACTTCCATCACGCTGCTCAGACTACTGGTGATAGACTTTTTTTCACTGAATGTTACAAGTAAGCAAATTTGGTATTTCACAACTGTATACTTTAAAGGGCAAGAATAAGCTTATTTGCAATACATTGCTGGAAGACCCACAACCTAGCATTTAAGAAAAAACTTGGTTCAAGGAGTTTCTTAAAGGGTTAGAGGACAAAACATCTCTCTCTGATACTGAACATACAGACCACTAAGAGTCATTATTCAAATTCTGGATTACGCTGAGTAAGCTAATAGTAAACCAATGCAACATATTAATAACTTGCATAGCCTCAGCGCTCCTGGAGTTGGGAAAGGAAACACAGAGGGGTCTGATCCGGCTCCTTGTGACCACTACTGTAAAAGGCATGTGTGTGGACAACAAGATCAGGTTCACCTGTGATGACCCCACAATCAAATAGCCTGCCAATATACTGTGACTAGGCTCATGCATGATGATTGGGCACTTAAGGTACAGGGTGCTGCAAGAGTTAGAGAAAATGGAAGAACATTTGAAGAGAAAAAGAGGACTGTAGTAGTTATTAACCCATGTCAGGCCATATTTAAAAGAGTAACTGTATCCTAATGCTAATAGATAAAAGATGGAAAAAAACAATGCCTTAGCTACCCCAATGTTCTAGTGGAATGTATAAATAAGCTAAGCCCTGTTCTAAACCTTTGGGAGGGGGGTGTCATACAAGGTAGATCTTATCAGAGATTCATCTTAGAGGTTTAAGCTTCTATGCAGACTACAATGGGATTTTTGGCTAGGACCAGAGAACATGTTTGTGAACTAGCTTCAGCTATGAAATATGGTCAGGCTGTGTATTCTGGGTGACTGGGTACATTATTTGAAATGTTAATTATGCACATTGGTCTGCAGAGTGTTTTGTTAATGGTTTTAAAAGTTAAGCATTTGAAATTGAAGAACTTGGTTTAATTGTTATTGTAAAACAGATGAGAAAATTATAGAGGATTTGACACTGGCTTTGAGCTTGACAGGCTCATTGTAAAATTCTGTACAGCAGAACTCCTGAGAGCTTACTTGTTGGAATAAAAGTCACTGCCAGGGGATAACTGGCTGAAATAGAGGAAACAGTTAGTTTGTATTTAGCTTGTCAGTTCAGCTTGGAATTGTTCCATTTTCAACAAGTCAAAGGCTGTAATCTAAAGATGGTACACTCCACTTCCTCCAATCTGTAAAATGTAATACAGTATTTGGTTGTCACCTGTACTTTGTAAAACAGAATTAAAAAATAAATAAATGTTAATCTCTTGTGTTAACCCTTCAATCTGTCTGAGGTTTGAACAATTCCATCAAACATTTAATTAGAATTACTTCTTCATTGCAGTGAACCGGTTGGCTTGGACCTGAAATACTTACAAAAGAAGGAATGCGGTAAACCAATTTTGTCTCGAGGTGTACCACTGCAGAAGGCATCATATCCATCTAGTACAGGTAGTAAAATAGTTGGACTTGGTCTAACTTGTACATACATTTTACAGTTTATTTCCATGCCTGTATTTAAAAATATTGGCCCAGAAATTCGGGTAGGGGGCTTCCCGCGGGTGCAAGCCCCCGACCTGCACTTACCTTGCACGCCGGCCGTTGAGCTGTGGGCCCCCATGGAATTCCGATCCGGAGCCTGGTCCAGCTGCCGGCGCGTAGTGCTTGCGTATCCCAGGGGCGCAGTTAGTTCGATGCGTCCCCTGGGATCACGTGGGCCATGGGGAGCCAATCGGAGCAGGGAATGCTTCATTCATAAGTCTGACAGGAAGTGCTGTCAAGACTTATAAATACTACGGCCCCAAAATAGCACTAAATCTTCAAATAAATCTTTTTTAAATCACATTTTTTATTAAACTATAAATTACATGAAATAACTATTTTAAACAATTTAAATTTTTGAACAAAATAATTTTATTTTCTAACGGGGCTAAAAATAAACTTACCTTGCTTTAAAATATTTAAAAATAATAAACCTGTGGAAAAAATGTTTTAATTTTAATTAATTCACCACTTACCTTGTAAAAAGCAGGCCTTGCGCCTGCTTTTTACATTTCTAAATTCTGCAAACTTACGTTCCCGGGAAAACCTGTATATAAAAAAAAAAAAAAGACCGAAGTTCGATGCGCACGCGCAGCCCCTCCTGCGCACGCGTTCGACCTCTGAACCCCTTCGTTCAGAGGAACGAAGTGCCGGTTTCCCACGCATGCGCAGTGCATGCAGGAAACCGGCACTTCCATTGGACCTACAGGTGAGTACCCCGTGCGTACTCGCCCGTAGAGACCCGAATTTATGGGCCATCGTAATAGCTGGAAGGCTGGTAATGTTGAGATTTGTATGAAAGGCTTTTTCCACTTTCATTTTTGTTTAAAAAAATTTTTTAGCAATCCTTTAATGAAAGCATACAGTTTACTTTTAATTCAAAGTGAATTAATTCAAATTATTGAGTAATTTGAATGTTAGTGCAAAAAAAATGTTGAATTATCAGAAGATTATAATCCAACCAATCTTTGACTTGCTTTCTTCTGCTACTGTTTAATTGTTCAAAGTTGACACAAAGTTATAATATGCAATTTGTAAAATGTAAGCAAATGCCTACAAATAAGGAATATAAACAGGAAATGCTGGAAATACTCAGCCGGTCAGGCAGCATCTGTAGAGAGAGAAGCCGCCATCTCCACAGATGCTGCCTGACCTGCTGAGTATTTCCAGCATTGTCTGTTTATATTTCAGATTTCCAGCATCTTGCCTAGAAATAAGGGTCTGCAGTATATCTGTGTGTCTGCATCAAGAACTAAATACAAGAGTAATTCTATATAGGATGTGAGAGGAGCTTGACGTGATGACCCCTTTAATTTTCCCTCCCTGTGGGGATGCACATATCCTCTGTTCAACGTCATCCCTGTCAGCATAGCTGAGATTAGCAGAAACCAATATACCATTCCACGGCACAGTGCATTAAGGTGCCACGGCTCAATGCTTCTTTCCTTCAGTGCCTGTCTTTAGTTCTCTGCCCTACCTACCCCTATGTTACAGGAAAAACACACTCATTTTCTTCAGTCATCCACAATAAATAAGCCATGTAGCTAAATCTGGTCTATCTTAGATCCACAGGTGAATCAAGCTGAAACAGGTTATCTTGGGGGGGGAAAAAAAACAAGTGGCTCTAGCAGGTCAATTGTTTACTGTGGAAAGGTTCACAATTAGCTGTTGTTTGTCTTCTCTTCCTGTCCTAAACCAAGACCTGCTTGGTCATCTCCTTGTACTTGATATCTATATTGGTACCCCATCCCCATATACATTAAATTTAAAATCTTTGTCCTCATCTTTAAATCCTCCATGGCATCGTGCCTCCCAGTCTATGTGATCTCAAACATCCTGACCTGACTCTGGCCTTTAGTGCATCACCCCTCCTCTCGTCCTCGCGCTCTCCCTCTTTGTACCTTTTGGACCAAGCATTTGGTCATCCATTTTAACATCTCCCTTCTTGGCTATCTATGAAGCAACTGCAACAGACAGACCTGGCAATGATGGGGTAAGATGTCCAGATATTGTGTTAATAAAAATTCTTCAGACAGGCTTTGGGAATGAGATAGATGATCAATTTAACTGTCAAGTATAACTACTTTCTTCTCTCTTTACCTACCCCCCCCCCCCCCCCCCAAAATCTGTTTTCTGATGTTTATTTAGTGCCAACACGACCACCAGTGCCAAAGCAAGGAAATCCACCACCAGTGATGTCTGCCTACTTCCCAGGACAACAGCCTAGACTCCCTGCGTCATGAAGGAAGAGGCAGTAAAAAACCTCTCGATCTCGATCATAGTCCTGAAAGGAGACTGCAATTATGAGAAAGGAATTTCCTTTTTCAAGGGGCCTCCTGAATGTATCACTGCAGGTAAAACAGTGATGCTTTTAGACCTGTTTGTCTTTTGTAAGAAATGACTGAACTGGGCAGTGACAATTAGCATAAACCCAGGTGCTCATTCAAACTGCCAGAATACACTCTATTGCCATTTTCAAAATATTAACTTGTGTACAAATATAATCATAATTTGAGGGGCGGTCTCCTCCTGCACAGGAGGCAGCAGTATACCAAAGTACATGTGATAGGGTCAGGATTCTATATTTTGTGCCTTACAGATTACTAGAATGATGTGAATGATAGATGATCTGATAGAAATATTTTGGAGCAATCAAGATGCGTGTTTCCGGGCATAAATCTTGAGTATTTTGTAACAGTGAAGAATATTGGTTACCTTCTACATGAAGAAACTGGGGCTTTCTTCCTTCTGTCCCCCCTCCTCCCCCAACACACACACTTTTGAATATGTCCTGCTATTTAAGATTAGTGTTTATGTAACTACAAACTTTTAGGGGGTAAAACTCTCAGTGGATACAGTGACAATGTTTGTCCATTATGTAGTCAGCATTGCCAATATCTTTGGCACAGCTCTTGTCTTTTGGTTTTGTTTTGCTCAAACTATGCTATCTCTCAAGACTTTTATCTTTACCTGGGATCGCATGTATGGTACTGTTGATGGTTAACAAGAAAGCAGTGTTTGTGCAGCTGCCTTAACAAGGTAGTTGGAAGTGCACTGTATGCCCTTTTTAGGCATCAAAATGAAGACATTTATCTACTAACTGAAACCAGTCTTGAGCTCAGTTTTGGTCAAACACACTTCTTATTGGAACCTCACAGTAATTCAGTATATACAGTCAGTATTACAACACAGGAATGGGTTGGCCCTGCCAAACACTGCAGGGAATACAGAATTGTTGATGTTTAGCACTGGAGGGGGGAAGCAGCAAGTTCTGTCATATTAGTAGGACAGTAGTTATGTACTTTCTGTATCTGCAAAATAAATTTGATAGTTACATACTAATGAAATGTGGATGCATGTTGTCTGATGGAAGTGCACCTCAGAATTAAGTGCCATTATTTACTGTGCCCGATCAAATTATTTGCCTGCAAGTATGAACTACTGTAACTTATCGGTGTAGCTCTGAATTATATCACTTCAATAAGGTGACTAATATAATCACATCAGGGATTTTAAAGCACATCAGATGTACAGAACTGGCACTATGTTCCCTATTGTGCTGTAACTAGTAATTTATGACATCTGTACTGAATATATGTCAATGTACAAATTGTAACATATTTTGTATTTAAAATGAGTGTTGCATACATATTTTGACTGAATAAACTATATGTACTTTTGCAGAAGAAATTGTGAGCCTTCACTTTTTATTATGTTAAAGTTTGCTCAGATCTGCCATCAATAAGCATAGCTGGAATATGCAGGGTGGGGTGGGGGAAGAGACATTAAGGTTATTTAAAATAACATTACACTCCACAATAGGAGAGTTCAAGTACTAGAGGAGGGATACACAATGAGACAAATGGCCATTTGTCAATCCTGAATTTTTGTGTGTTTTCATGTTTGTCTTTCCTGAGGGCTGAACCTTACTAAATGTGGTTCTATAGGTAAGGGCAATCCTCCAGTACATTGCACCTAAGTGACCATTCTTCATAGTGGAGCCTAGAGAGTGAGGCCTAGAAATTCAGGGGCTTAGCGCTGGCCGTTAAGGCCCGTTTTGATAAAAATGGTGGCTGACTTGCTTCCGGCTGCCATTTTGAGGACGGCGGTAGCGCTGCCGTTGCCAGCGCTTGCTCCAGCTATTTAGGTTAGGCAGATTGTGACGCCAATGAGTGCAATGCTGATTTGACGCACGATCTGCCATTTTTGACGTCGCCACTCCTTTTAACGCCCTCTCCTAATTATGACCAGCTGACCAAGTGTTCAGCAGCAGGAAGGATCCCCAGCAGTGTTATTAAAAGGGATCAACAACTTGCAGCTGACATGCTTTTTCAGTTCTACTGGCTGTTAAGTTTCTGCAACTGTTTTGAGCTTTCTAAACTTGTTTAAAATTGCTGAGGTCACAGAGGGTGTTGCTGCAAGTGGAGAACGCTATGCTTCTCATTTAAAGGCTTCTGCTCGTAGCACTTGCTTCCAGTCATGGGGGCTCTACTTGCAGTGCCCTTCGCGCTCGAGTATGATAGGGAGATGGAGGAGAAGATGCTCGCAGAGGGAGGAGGGGGGCTCTCGGCAGGAGGCCTTTCTCACCTAGGATCTTCCAAGAGCATTTCTCCTACCTGCACTATTGGGAGGCTCCACTTCACCAAGGAGGTGGTCACAAAACTCTGCCACCTCCTGTAAGGCGACGACTGCTCTCCAAGTGGCCCTCAAGATAACCATGGCCCTCAATTTTTTCGCCACTGGATCCTTCTAGCCTGCAGCAGGAGACATAACTAATGTCTCCCAGTTTGCTATCCATCGCTGCATCCAAGAGGTCACAGAGGCTCTCCAGGAGAAGGGACTTCATTGTCTTCTCTCTGAACGAGAGAAGCAGGATGAGCACGCATGGGGCTTTGCCAGGATAGTGGGCTTCCCTTCCCCATGGTGCAGGGCGCCATCGACAGACCACACGTGGTTTTGTGGGCACTATAACAATCCTAAGATGTTCCCAAATTGCAAAGGCTGCAGTTGTGGTGCAGTCATGCCCAGTGCTTCATGATAGTGAATGCCTGCTATCTTGGCAGTAGTCATAATTCCTTCATCCTGTACCAGTCCAGTGTGCCAGCAATCTTCCAGCCACCATGTCAAACCTGAGGGTGGCTGCTCGGAGACTAGAGCTATCTGCTCTGCATCTGGCCGACGACTCCCCTCCGCAACCCCACCATTCGTAGCCAGCACTAATAGTAATGGCAGCCATCCTGCCACGAGGAGCGTCGTCAAGCAGACCATCGGAGTGCTTTAGCAATGGTTCTGCTCTCTTGACCTCTCAGGAGGAGCCCTCCAATATGCGCCGTAGTGGGTGTCCCATTCCATGGCGGTCTGCTGCATGCTCCATAACTTGCCCATCATAAAGGTGCAGCCCTTGCCACCAGGGGTTCTGGACCACCTGAGGAGGAGGAAGGGAGGAGGCAGGCAGCACATCCTTGTTCCAGATGGGCTGTCATTGAGCGCCTCATCAGATTTAATTCCAGTGAATGAAACCCCAAATCCGCCGTTGCTCACCACTTCCCCATCGTATCATCCCTCTGTCACGGAACATCACAGCGTCCTTGGCACAAAGCTGAAATGAAAGCCACCACAAAACAGGTTCCAAACAAAATTCATAAATTTTTCAAATCAAATGACAATATTGACTATTCACCCTTGTGTATTTCCTTAGGGCCTGTCTATTGTGTGCCCTTTCCTAGTCTAGCGCTCCTACGAAGTGCTTCCCCCAGTGGCTGCAGCATAGCTATTGGAAGGCTGCTGAGTTTCAGTGTGGAGACTATAGATGGCCTTGCAGGATGACCTCGAGCAGCTCTGGCCCTAGGAGGCCTGGCTGTAGACTGCACCACCTCGGCATGGGCGGCAGCAGTCTGGGCGGACTGGCTGGCTGACAGGCAGCAGCAACGGCACTGGCGGAGTGACAGTGGTGGGAGGACGAATGCTGTCATCCTGAGAGAACAGCAGGTTCTTACTCCATGGAGCCTCTGCCACTCCCCCAGGGCAGCACCGCAGCATTCCTAGCCATCGGTTGGAGCACAGATTGCCGGACTGCTGCGACACCTTGCAGGCCCCTTTCGACACTCGTTAAACCCAGCAACGATGTCAGCAGTCTGAGCTTGCGTGGCAGCAAGTTGAGACTGCAGGAGAGTGGTCTGCGCTTCCACTGCAGCAGCGAGAGGTTGGGTCACTTCCACCTGTGCTGCAATGGAAGCTGCGAGATCGCCCGTCACACCCAGCATCATCTGTGGGTCCACAAGTTCTCTCCTGGAGTTGCCCATCATTTCCATCCTGGAAATCATGGGCTCCAAGCTCCGTGCAAAGCCCTATGCAATGTTGGAGCCGGACTGCTCCATGCTCCTTGACAATGACCAGAGCCCCTCTGACAGGTTTGCCATTGCACCTAGCATTTCCTTGTGCATGCCCATCACCTGTCAGCTGAAGGCCGCCCCATGGAGGTCATCTGAGTCCTGTGGAGCAGGACTCATGTGCGAACTCTTCCTCTGGGAGCTGACACCCGAGCTACCCTTCCGGCCTGGCTGCAGCCCACTCGTGCCCGGTGATTCACCACGTGCAGATCCCACCTCTATACTTCCCCCCTAAAGTCCGCACTGTGCCATATTCTGAGCTGGTGCCTGCGAGTGTCAGATGCAGTGCTGGTGTCTCCTCCTCCATCAGGATGTTCCTGATGTTCACAGACAGGCTGGGCTGCTGGCAGTTCTTGGGTATCTGAAAGCAAAAAGGCACAAGGGTCAGGTTGTGGTGAGGGGAGAGGGGAAATCAAGATATCCATGCTTACACCATCAGCAGCTTGTAAGTGAGAAGAGATTGTGGGATGTGAGATGGATTAGGTATGACCATACCGTCCTCCTCAGCAATGCTTTCAACTTCTCCGCTTGCCACGGACTCTTTCACAGCCCCTCCAGTAATTTGGAATGCTAATTCCTCCAGGTCTGTCAGGGTGTGAATCCTGGCTTGGCTGCCTCCCATCTGTTGTTGCTCAGTGGTGGTTGTGTGCCACTTTTCCCTGCAAGAGAAAGGGAACTGTGTCAGTTAGTGTGGTGCAATGTGCCTGCCATGGTTGAATAGCTATCAGTGTGTGTAAGGTGCGAGTGTTGCGGCAGTGGTAAGTGTGTGAGGGTGAAGTGAAGCTATGATTGTGAATTATAAGCAGTGATAGCTAGAGATTGTTGGTAGGTGATTGATAGGGGTGTGGTGCATTGAGCAGTGTGAGGCTTGTGGTGCAGATGGTGGGATATGGTATTTGCTAAAGCCTTCACTTACCTTGACCAGCCATGTGAGATCATTAAACCTTTTTGCACTGGATCCATGTCCTGAGGAGAACACTCGTTGTGTGATCTCCCAGATCCTTTTGCTGATGACCTTTGATGCCCTATTGCCCCCATGCCAGTAAAGGACAGCCCGTCGATGTTCTACCTCCAGGACCAAGGCCTTCAGTGCGGCATCCGAGAACCATCTCGCCCTTTCTCTAGGCTGTTGCGCCATTCCTCCTCCTCCTCAGCTGACAATGAGGTGCTTCTGCAATAAAGCACCTCCCCTTTAAGGAGTGGGAGCACCTAGGCCAAACTTAATTGGCCAGTAAATTGCACCAGATAGTGGCTCCCCCATTGAGCGTTACGCCAATCAGCAGTGTGTTTAACGCTGAGATCAGCACTGCAATCATAAATGAGCAGGCAGCACTTAAAAGGGGTGCAGGCAAATAGCGCTGAGTGGTGCCCTTGCCCGTTTCCAGGCCTTTTCCAATTTCTAGGCGTGAGTGTCAGAGGATTATTTGACAACAAAGTGTGTTGCAGACTAGCCCAATCCTGGACTCGGTCAACATCCAGGAGACACTGGATAGTGATAGGACTGAGAATCCTAGTTGGCCTTTTTTTCTTTCCCAGCTGAAACAAATTTTAGTGACTCAATTGCTGCCCTGCTTTTTTTTTATGTACTTGTTTAGCAATTTGAAGCAATAAAATACACCTAACCTTAAATCATAGAACCTGTTCACTGAGTACTTTCCACAGCCAGCATTCAGAATAATAAAGCTGGAAAAATCTCCCAACACATTCTGTAAATTACCCAGGCCTTCTGCCAAATCGCTTGTTTTCCTCATTGATTAGTATTAACCAGGTAATACAACTGGTAAATTATTTTAAATATTAACGCAACTGTTTTACAAATATGTGGCTATTCCTTTCTGCTCACAAAAACTTGCAGTGAACCACCTGGAATTCTTGTACTAAGCTCAAGGCCATCAATCACCATTGAATTTTCAACTCATGGAAGACAAAAACGTGCAAAATGATTGCATTAAAATAATTAAATGAACAATTGTAATGATTGTTGCGTATGTGGAATTTACACAGTTGTTTGGTTTAGAAATAAATGTTAAGATGTGTATGAACTTCATCACTGCAATTGTATTTTTAATTTTCATCAGCCTCGGTGGAAACTGAAGATTTGACAGGGCTGGACAGCCACATTGAGCAATTTTCATGTTTCAATATTCAGTTAAACTCATTTAAATCCACAAAAGCCATATGGTTTAATTTTCTGTTTGAGGTTTTGATGTACTAAACTAACTGATCTAACTTATTTATCCATTTACATCATGTCCCAGTTTGTTTTAAATAAAATATCCTTTCGGGTAAATCATCTAACATTTAGTTCATGGAAATTATGCTGTTACATTTGTAAAGGCAGCTTGATGTCACTGTAGCAACAAACAGTAAACATTTGAATTTATTGCTGCCAGCTTGACCCGCTCTTGGGTCATAAAGGCAGTTGAAGTGTATAAATCAATCTCTTTGTTTGCTAGATGCCAAAACATTTTATCTTGTGCTGTAGTAACGACAATCAGATTTCGGGTAATGTTTTTGGGGAGCATTTATGACAAGATTGAGCAGCTATTTTAATACATGCAGGTTTTATCAGCATTTTCTACCAAGGATTCCCATGTAGGTAGCAGACGAACTGTCTGATTTCTACTTAGGCTCCGCCATTACTCAAGTCTCACCAACCACTGCCTGAGCGTGACTTGCACCAGTTTCTGGCCAGGCTGCTTCCTAGAGCTCACTGTAGGAGGCTGATACTTCTTGCCACACAGGGATCAGTGTTGATAGACCTTGGCAGCCCATCCCACTGCAAGCATACCTTTCATTTGACTTTGTGTACATGTACTTCCCTTAGTGAGTAAAGTTTTCAATTAGGCACCAGGCCATTAAATGGAACGTTTGTTTTATCTTGGAGCTGGTGAGGGTGAAGTCATAGTGGGGATGGAGAGACTGGACAGAAATAACTTACTCGGACCAGTCCTACCCCGCACACCTGTTTGATCATCAGTGATTTGAATGGTTTTGTGTCCAGTATTTTACTTTGTGACTATTCCTCTTGAACACTGGAGGTGGATTGCAGTGCACTGACTATACTAGGAAAAGTTAATCAACCCATTTTCAGTTGCTTTGATCCCATACAATTCAGAACAGTGTATATAGATTTTAGAGGAACCAGTTTTCCCTGGGTCAGGTGACAGTCTATAGCTACACTACAGAAAACTGATTTAACCAAACAAATGCAGAAAAGTGGATTGCGGGCAACTGAAATAAGAATTAAAAGAATATAAAAGTAGAATTGTACTGTTATACACCAGGACCGATACTTGCTCTGAGCGATGAAGAGATGATGCTGCTGAATTATATTGCCACTTCTGCATCACTAACAGATTGGGTAAGCAGAGCTCTTTGTGTGTTTATGCTTATACATGTTTGCAGATCTCCACTCACTGGGGATGCCATCTCTATCTTTGATATTAGGGAAAAGCTGACAGGCAATGACCTCCTTAATACTGAAAAGTATTTTTTTAAGTTTACAGGCAATCCAAACCGGCGTCTTTCTGAAAGTTGGTCTGAACCAGTTGCAACTTTTGCCAAAATGCAAAAAAAAAAAATGAAAGTTAACATTTATGTAGAATCGTGACTTTCTAAAATGTAAACATGCTAATGCTGAAAATATACAGTGAAGACTTAAAAAGAAAAACACTGCTCTAATTGATTTGTAAATGGACCATAAGCCAAACAATGTGTCCCGTTATGGAATGGATGAACTGCAAGACGTTTCCATGCATCCAATATTGGGGAATGATTAGAGTTCCACGTGGGAATACTATAAAAGGGTAACTATCAATTTTTTACAAAAAACTTTGGACCTATTCATTTGTAGTATTTAACTACCATGGTGTTAACTCCTAGAAGACACTATTGCTTTTAAATACATTACAAATATTTCTTGAGTGCGTGCTTGGCTCAGTTGGTAAGAAGCACATCTGAGTCAGGATGTTGTGGATTCGAGCTGCTTGCCAGGAGTTTGAGCTCATAATCTAGTGACATTTCAGTGCAGTGTTGAGGGAGTGCTGCATTTTTGGAAGTGCAGTCCTTTGGATGAGATGCCAAACTGAGGCCTTGTTCTGGATAATTTGGATATTAAAGATTGAGGCACTAATTGAAGAAGTATGGGGAATTATACCAGTGTCCCGGCCAACATTCTTACCTCAGACAACACCACCAAAATCAGATTAACTAAGCATTCATTTCAAATTCATTGCAAATTGTTGCCACAGTTGGCAACCTAATATTCATTGTTTGTGAAGTACTTTGAGATGTTTCTGGTGCTAAATAAATGGAAAAAAAACCTTATTGTGGTCTTTCTGAATTGCTCTGCCATATTTCCTGATTCCTTCCTACTCCCATGTTGTCCCAAGCTCTACCTTGTTTCTTTGCTAAGCCTCTGCCTTGATTCTTTGTCACTGTCTAGGTGAGAGATTTGGATTTACAGAACAAGAAATAAATCTTAAATAACAGAAAATAAATCTTATTGTGCCATTAGCACCTATTTTTAGTGTCTAAACATATAATTAAATTGAGGAGTGCTAACCTGTACCTTGGAAGGTTAATCAAGCCTGCGCCAGTGTCTTTCTCCACACGAGCCACCTGATCTAAGCCCACTTTCTTGATCTTAAATTTGTGCTTCCTTGTTACCATTCTGCAAAGCAGTGGAGCAATCTATTTACCATATAACACTTAGTAATCCATCAAGTCACCTCTTAACCTTTTCAGCTCTACTGAAAAAGCCCCAACTTCTCAAGTCTCTATTCATCCCTGTGACCTCTCATCTTAGTCAATCTACACTACACATTTTTCTGTTGTTTTTACATCCTTCCTATAATAGTGTCCAAAATGAACATAGTACTCCAACTGTGACATATCTAAGGACTTGTACAAATTTCACATTACCTCCTCCCCTTTGGATCCTATATCTCTACAGACAAAACTAAGGGTTCAGTGTGCCCTTTTAATGGTATTATCTACTTAATTGCCATCTTTAATGACTCTGCACACAATTATTTCACTTTGAAATGTTAACCACCATCTATGACCCCCCAATGAGGAACAGTATATTACTAAGATTAAAGTACCCACCATTGAACACAAGTTGGTGATTTGGGGAGACTTTTCTACCTTTTATTCTTCCCTAAAAGTGATGGACATGAAATTGCTAGGAGTGAATTTCTCTGGGAAAATTTAACAAACTCTGCTTTTGAAGTTGTGGTCAAAAACAGTAAAATATGTCATGAACTGCAGAGAGATCACAATAGCCCTGCACCTTGTTATACTGAAAATAAGCATGAGACTGGTGAAACAATAGATATTAGACCTGTTTAATTACTTTAAAACATGTACCTTAAATGGAAGATCTGTAGTTGATGCACACCAAAATACATTGAAAAGTTATATGTGCAAAGATCAAGTAACTTGCACATTTAATTTGTTTAATACCTGTAGTCCTATAGTGGCTTACTGCCCCCTGTTGATAATTCCACATAAGAACAGGATTGATGAATTACAGTTTTTGCAGGAAGCAGAGTTCTTAATTCATTTCAGCATCCTCCACATACTAAGCCCAATTTACTAAAGGGTAAAATCATGTTAGATGTTGCCCCTTTATGACCTTTGGGTAGAATTTCCACAGGCGCTCCCTGATCTCCCGCCATAAGATCAGAGGAAATGCCAGAGAAACAGCATATCTGTGGTTTCTACAAAATTTATGGCAAATCATCAGGAGAACCCCCACGGAAATTCCTGGTGCTTACCTTTAATTTCTGTCCTTTTCCTCCTATAAGCAGATATACTCATCTGTTGTTCCTGCATGCAGTTTGAATTCAACAGTTTTTTTCTCATGGTTTTGATCCTGGGGTAACCAGGCACATGTGCATCATTTAAAAAAAATGTGTGTTTACTGTTGGATCTGCCAGAAGCTTTCAACTTTCCTCAGCTGTTTTTGTCAGTATTTCAACCCATGTGTCATTCTCAATGTTTCACAAGAAAAATTGCATTTTCACTCGGATCGTTGGTAGTCAATATGAATTAAGTCACTTCAACAGTTTACAGTTCCCTGGCCCCAACCGCCTCCTTTTCACCATGGACGTACAATCCCTCTACACCTCCATCCCCCACCAGGACGACCTGAGGGCACTCCACTTCTTCCTTGAACAGAGGCCCAACCAGTCCCCATCCAGCACCACCCTCCTCCGCCTGGCTGAACTTGTTCTCACATTGAACAACTTCTCCTTTGACTCCACTCATTACCTCCAAATCAAAGATGTTGCTATGGGTACCCGCATGGGTCCTAGCTATGCCTGCCTTTTCGTGGGATATGTGGAACACTCTTTGTTCCAGTCCTACTCAGGTCCCCTCCCTCACCTCTTTTTCCGATACATTGATGACTGTATCGGTGCCGTCTCCTGCTCTCGCCCTGAACTAGAAAATTTCATTCACTTTGCTTCCAATTTCCACCCTTCCCTCACCTTCACATGGTCCATCTCCGACTCTTCCCTTCCCTTCCTCGACTTCTCCGTCTCCATCTCCAGGGATAGGTTATTGACAAACATTCACTACAAGCCCACCGACTCCCACAGCTACCTGGATTACACTTCCTCCCACCCCGCCTCCTGTAAGGACTCTATTCCATTCTCCCAGTTTCTCCGTCTCCGCTGCATCTGCTCTGACGATGCCACCTTCCATACCAGTGCTTCCAACATGTCTTCCTTTTTCCTCAACCGAGGATTCCCCTCTACTGTGGTTGACACGGCCCTCGACCGTGTCCGTTCTATCTCCCGCACTTCTGCCCTCATCCCTGCACCCCCCTCCCAGAACCACGATAGGGTTCCCCTTGTCCTCACCTTTAACCCCACCAGCCTCCACATTCAACGGATCATCCTCCGCCATTTCCGCCACCTCCAGCATGATCCCACCACCAAACGCATCTTCCCCTCACCTCCCCTTTCAGCATTCCATAGGGGCCGCTCCCTCCGCAACACCCTAGTCCACTCCTCTACCATCCCCAGCACCCCTTCCCCTTCGCCCAGCAACTTCCTGTGCAAGCGCAGGAGATGCAACATATGCCTTTATACCTCCCCCCGTCCCACTGTCCAGGGCCCCAAACACCCCTTCCAGGTGAAACAGCGATTTACTTGTACTTCCTGCAATTTAGTATACTGTATTCGCTGCTCACGATGTGGTCTCCTCTACATTGGGGAGACCAAACGCAGATTGGGTGACCGCTTTGCGGAACACCTCCAGTCAGTCTGTAAGGGGGACCCCGAGCTCCCGGTGGCCTGTCACTTTAATTCACCGCCCCATTCCCACTCAGACCTCACCGTCCTCGGGCTCCTGCATTGTTCCACGGAAGCTCAGTGTAAGCTCGAGGAACAGCACCTCATCTTTCAATTAGGCACTCTACAGCCCTCTGGACTCAACATAGAGTTCAACAATTTCACATCATAATCTCGGCCCGTAATTTTTAATATATATATATATATTTTTTTTCCCTTTCTTTTCTTTTAATCCACACTTTCATCTGGGCTATTTTTTTCCCTCCCACATGGCAGCTGTCCTTCATTCTGCCAAGGCCATTCACACTTCATCTAGAGCCATCCTTTATTCCTTGAATATCTCAATGTTTCTTAATCTCTCCTGCTTTCTATCCTCTCTCTGACCTTCCCTTTTGTTCTTTCATCCCCTCCCCCTTTTCCCAGCCCCCACTTGCTTTAAAATCTATCCGTTTTCCTGCTTTTTTTCCCCCAGTTCTGACGAAGGGTCTTCAACCTGAAATGTTAACTCAGTTTCTCTCTCCACAGCTGCTGCCCTGGCCTGCTGAGTTTTTCCAGCATTTTCTGTTATTTTGGATTTCCAGCATCCGCAGTATTTTGATGTTACGTTCTCCTACTGTTCACACGTGAATGTTTGAGAGAGAAACATTTTAAGGTAATACAGGTGTATTTATTTAGTGTTGATCTCCAAAGTTAGAGAAAACAAAAACTCCTAATTAGTTTTTAGAAACTATTCCTTTTCCTCAAAAGGAACTTTCTGGGTATACTCAGCTATTTCCTTACATGAGGATTTGTGTGCATTTACATAAAGATTAGTTACAATTGCTTTTGTTTGAAATGAAGAGGATGATAAAAAGAGGTTAATTTCCTAATATGATCTTATGTTCTTATGTAACACAATAGCCTGGATTTTGCAGTTAGCAGTGAAGGGACAGTGCTCACTGCGGACCTTGAAAAAAGCTGCCCATAAAGATTTAGCAGGCTCTAGAACGTAATTTCCTAATTTCCGATGTCACTTTGAATGTGGCGCCATCTACAGAGAATCTGTGGCCTCCAGCAACAGGGCAGGCACGCTGATCAGCCAAACAGATTGAATTCTTCTCACAGACCACAAAGCAGGAAGTAAAAAGCAAGGAATATAATTCACATTTAAATTGTTGCACAGAAAGTGAAATAAAGATTGGGACATACAGATGGGATTAAGGGAGAAGCTTAAGTATCATAAAACAATTAAAAGTTTAAAAAATTTTTTTTTTTATTTTTTTTTTAAATCTTCAATTTTCAAATGTTCTTGAGGGAATGAGACTCCACACTTGTAAAATTAGTTTTTCAGGGCCAGAGGTTGTTCAGCAGCAATTATGACTTAGTACCAACATTCCCCCTAATTTTTTGGGGTGCGTGGCCCATTCATAGTTTCGCTCATGTGTGAAATTTAACATGGGAAGAGCTGGTCTCAGGCTGTGCAGGACCAGCAGAGAGCTGTGCGGCCACACAGTTTTAGAGGGTATGCTGCTTAGTATGCCCTTAAAAACAGTTACTCCTGATTAAAAAAAAATGAAAATGTTAAGCCTTGTTCAGTGAAAATAGTTGAAGTTCACGTTAAATAAGGGATTCTGTGCAGATTCCATCTGCAAAGACAGCAACAGCGCATCCTGTGGAGGAGCAGGGCATCACAGACAGCAACTTCCAGATTTCTGCATTAAGTCCACATGTGCGGATGCCAGAAGTTGCAGTCAGACCGGGCCATTAACTGCCTTTATTTGAGATCTCCAATCCGTGCACTTGTGGAATTGTTATGCTTTGGAAATAAAATAGGGAGTGGGGTTGGAGTGGTAATGAGTTTTACTTAATTTTTTAAAAATTTTAGAGATTCTCGTATTTGTGATTTTCATTATTACCTTTATAAAATGGCTCAAGCCAATCTACAGAAGCATAAAGAAAGAAAATGATGCTAAGCCAAAGGAGAAAGTTGGAGAGGGGATCAAAAGGTTGGTCAAAGAGTTGGATTTTAAGGAGGGTCCTATAGAAAAGGTGGAAAGGCAGAAGAATGTCGAGAAGGAATTCAAGTACAGTATAGAATTTGGGTGGCTGAAGATACAGTTGCTGCTGATGGGAGAGGTGTGGGGAGGGGGAGAATGCAGAAGAGAGTTTGGGACTCTCTGTAATGCCATAGAGTTATACAGCACAGAAAGAGGCCCTTCAGCCCATCGTGTCCACGCCGGCCATCAAGCCCTATCCTAATCCAATTTTCCAGTGCTTGGTCCGTAGCCTTGTACGCTATGGAGTTTAAAGCGCTCATCTAAATGCTTCTTGGGTGTTGTGAGGGTTCCTGCCTCTACCACCCTTTCAGGCAGTGAGTTCCAGATTCCAACCACCCTCTGGGTGGAAAATGTTTTTCCTCAAATCCCCTCTAAACCTCCTGCCCCTTACCTTGAAACTATGCCCCCTGGTTATTGACCCCTCTACTAAAGGGGAAAAGTTCCTTTCTATCTACCCTGTC
Source organism: Somniosus microcephalus (assembly GCF_052327205.1). Taxonomy (NCBI): domain Eukaryota; kingdom Metazoa; phylum Chordata; class Chondrichthyes; order Squaliformes; family Somniosidae; genus Somniosus; species Somniosus microcephalus. Next base: position 115,530,700 of record NC_140987.1, on the reverse strand, counting down.
TCTGCCCCTCAATTTTTTACACCTCAATCAGGTCCCCCCTCAGCCTTCTCTGCTCTAAGGAAAACAACCCTAGCCTGTCCAGTCTCTCTTCATAGCTGAAACGCTCCAGCCCAAGTAACATCCTGGTGAATCTCCTCTGCACCTTCTCCAATGCAATCACATCCTTCCTATAGTGTGGCGACCAGAACTGCACACAGTATTCCAGCTGTGGCCTAACTAGCGTTTTGTATAGCTCCATCATAACCTCCCTGCTCTTATATTCTATGCCTCGGCTAATGAAGGCAAGTATCCCAAATGCCTTTTTAACCACCTTATCTACCTGTCCTGCTGCCTTCAGGGATCTATGTACATGCACACCAAGGTCCCTCTGATCCTCTGTCCTTCCTAGGGTCCTACCATTCATTGTGTATTCCCTTGCCTTGTTAGTCCTCCCAAAATGCATCACCTCACACTTTTCAGGGTTAAATTCCATTTGCCACTGTTCTGCCCATCTAACCAACCCATCTATATCATCCTGTAGCCTGAGGCTTCCCTCCTCACTATTTACCACTCCACCAATTTTCGTGTCATCTGCAAACTTACTGATCATACCTCCTACATTCATATCTAAATCATTAATGTACACTACAAACAGCAAAGGAACCAGCACTGATCCCTGCGGTACACCACTGGACACAGGTTTCCAGTCACAAAAACAACCTTCAACCATCACCCTCTGCCTCCTGCCACTAAGTCAATTTTGGATCCAATGTGCCAAATTGCCCTGGATCCCATGGGCTCTTACCTTCTTGACCAGTCCCCCATGCGGGACTTTGTCAAAAGCCTTACTGAAGTCCCTGTAGACTACATCAACTCCACTACCCTCATCCACACACGTAAAATTCAATCAAATTGGTTAGACACAATCTTCTCCTGACAAAGCTATGCTGACTATCCTTGCCTCTCCAAGTGGAGACTAATTCTGTCCCTCAGAATTTTTTCCAATAATTTCCTTACCACTGATGTTAGACTCACTGGCCTGTAATTCCCTGGTTTATCCATACTACCCTTCTTGAATAATGATACTACGTTAGCTGTCCTCCAGTCCTGTGGGACCTTCCCTGTGGCCAGAGAGGTTCTCAAAATTTGTGTCAGAGCCCCTGCAATCTCCTCCCTTGCCTGGGATACATCTCGTCTGGGCCTGGGGATTTATCCACTTTTAAGCCCGCTAAAACCGCTAGTACCTCCTCCCTCTCAATGCTAATTTGTTCAAGTATATCACAATCCCCCTGCCTGATTTCTATGCCTACATCATCCTTCTCCATAGTGAACACAGATGCAAAATATTCAGATTGCCACTTTGGTCCCTAATGGGTCCTACTCTTTCGCTGGTTATCCTCTTGCCCTTAATATACTTATAAAACACCTTGGGATTTTCCTTTATTTTGCCCACCAGCGTTTTTTCATGCCCCCTCTTCGCTCTCCTAATTTATTTAAGTATCCCCCTGCACTTTCTATACTCCTCTAGGGCTTCCACTGTTTTTAGTCCTTCGTATCTCCCAAAAGCCTCCCCTTTTTTCCTAATCCATTCTTGTATATCCATTGACATCCAGGGTTCCCTGGACTTGTTGGTCCCACCCTTGACCTTTACGGGAACATGTTGGCACTGTACTCTCTCTATTTCCTTTCTGAATGACGCGCTCTGATGTGGATTTTCCTGCAAGTAGCTGATCCCAGTCCACTTTGGCCAGATCCTGCCTTATCACATTAAAATCAGCCTTCCCCCAATATAGAACCTTTATTTCCGGTCCATCTTTGTCCTTTACCATGACTACCTTAAATCTCACTGAATTATGGCCACTGTCACCAAAATGCTTTCCTACTGATACTTCTACCACTTGCCCAGCTACATTCCCTAGAATTAGGTCCAGTACCACCCCCTCTCTTGTAGGACTTTCTACATGCTGGCTCAAAAAGCTCTCCTGGATGCACTTTTAGAATCCTGCACCCTCTAAGCCTTTCACACTCTGACTATCCCAGTTAATATTGGCAAAGTTGGTTGAAACCCCCCCAACAGCACTAGCAAACCGCTCCGCAAGGATGTTGGTCCCGTTCCGGTTCAGGTGCAACCCATCCGACTTGTACAGGTCCCACCTTCCCCAGAAACAGACCCAGTGATCCAGGAAACTAAAGCCCTCCCTCCTGCACCAACTCTTTAGCCACGCATTCATCTGCTCTATCCTCCTATTCCTATACTCACTAGCACATGGCACCGGGAGTAATCCAGAGATTACAACCTTTGAGGTCCTGCTTTTTTAATCTGCTGCCTAGCTCCCTAAATTCTTGTTGCAGGACCTCATCCCTCTTTCTACCTAGGTCGTTGGTACCAATGTGAACCACGACCTCTGACTGTTCACCCTCGCCCTGCAGCTAAGTGACATCCTTGACCCTGGGACCAGTCCGCCGGCGCGCTCGAGCACTTCCGTGACCGGTGGGCGCCGCGGGGACTGGAGTGCATAATTGGATTGGACAACCAAATTTTAATTTGATTTGCTATGGTTTATTTAAAGTTTTAATTACAGTTTGTTTAATTTACTTGGTCCATTTAAAAGAGGGACCCTGGGACCAGGGAGGCAACATACCATCCCGGAGTCACGTCTGTGGCCGCAGAAACACCTGTCTGCACCCCTCACTATTGAGTCTGCTACCACTATTGCCCTTCCACTCTTACTCCTCCCCTCTTGTGCAGCTGAGCCACCCACAGTGCCGTGAACTTGGCTCTGGCTGCACTCCCCAGAGGAACCGTCACTTTCACCGTTTTCCAAAACAGAAAAACGGTTGTTGAGCGAGATGCACTCTGGGGCTTTACTGACTACCTGCCTGCCCCCCTTCTTCTGACTGGTGGTTGCCCATTCCCTCGCTGACTGCACTTTCTTAAGCTGCTTAAGTCTAAAAACATGCTATTCACGTAACTCTCAGCCTCGCGGATGCACCGCAGGTGCCTCCAGCTGACGCTCGAGCTCTGAAAACTGGATCTCAAGTTGGCTAAACCGTTGGCACTTACTGCACATGTGGACATCCTGACTGCAAGAAGCGTCTAGGAATTCCCACATGCTGCAGGCCGTGCAATGTACGGGACTGAGGTCCCCTGCCATACTTTTAGTTAAAAAATTCTTACCTCAAATTTAAACTCTCGGATTCTCGCTCTCCCGAACTACCTTAACTATGAACTACCTTAAAAGAAATTGAAGAAAAAAAAGCACTCACCCAGTACTCACCAATCAGTTTCTTCCCCTGCGCCGGTGTCACTTTCTGTACTGTGACGTCACTCTCGAATTCTCCCACTGCTCGACTGGGCCTGAAAAATCACTGACCTTTATTTTCTCCCACAGCTGCTGCTCCCTCGCAGGTCCGCCACTCCCGCTGCCACTGGAGCTTTATTTATATATGTAAACTTCTACTTATCATAGAAACATAGAAGATAGGAGCAGGAGTAGGCCATTCAGCCCCTTGAGCCTGTTCTGCCATTTAATGAGATCATGGCTGATCATCCAAATTCAGTACCCTGTCCCTGCTTTCTCCACATATCCCTTGATCCCTTTAGCCTTAAGAAATATATCCAACTCTTTCTTGAATATATTTAATAAGTTGGCCTCAACTGCCTTCTGTGGTAGAGAATTCCACAGGTTCACCACTCTCTGGGTGAAGAAATTCCTCATCTCAGTCCTAAATGGCTTACCCCTTATCCTTAGACTGTGACCCCTGGTTCTGGACTCCCCCGCCATTGGGAACATCCTTCCTGCATCTAGTCTGTCTAGTCCTGTTAGAATTTTATGTTTCAATGAGATCCCCTCTCATTCTTCTAAACTCTAGCGAATATAAGCCTAATCGACTCAATCTCTCTTCATACGTCATTCCTGCCATCCCAGGTCTGGTAAATCTTCGCTGCACTCCCTCCATGGCAAGAACATCCTTCCTCAGATAAGGCGACCAAAACTGCACACAATACTCAAGGTGTGGTCTCACCAAGGCCCTGTCCAACTGCAGCAAGACATCCTTGCTCCTGTACTCAAATCCTCTCGCTATGAAGGCCAACATACCATGTGTCTTCTTAACCGCCTGCTGCAACTGCATGCTTACCTTCAGCGACTGGTGCATCACATCTACAACAAAAAGTAATTTTGAATTCATCATCCCATCTGTTTGGACTAAGGAAACTATCAATTTGTTCCTTGTAAGAATTATTAGGAACTCCATTTTGGAGAAGCTCTGCAGTTTAAAAGACCTAGCAGTTCTAGTTCAGAACAAATATGGTGCAAACTAAATGTGAGGGGCCAGCACCATAATCAATAGAACAGCACAGGAGGAGGCCGGTCAGGCCATCGAGTCTTCACCGGCTCTTCCGCAGAGCAATCCAGTCAGTCCCACTATGCACCAAAACACAGGCAATGAGTTACAACTAGAGGACACTTATTTTGCTGTGTGGGCAAAAGTGACGAGCCACATTTTCCAAACTGCAAATTAAAAGGTTAACGAGAGTTTAGAGTTTTCAGAAACATTCTGATTCATGTAAGTTTCTGCAATGTGAAAATTGAAAACTTACATCTGTTTCTCAAAATCTAGGAGAATGGATTAATGTCAATAAACTGCTTGAAATAATTCAGAAATAATAAAGACTTTAGGAAAGATGTCTATTTAACCTTTATTTCAGTGCTAATTGGAACCACCTAAATGTCATCAAAAAAAGGTTTACCAATATTTGGACAGATGAAAGCAGACAGGTGGCACCAGAGATTGTTCCTTCATTTATACTATTGATGAGTGTATTGACCACATTAAAACTGGACATTCAACAATTGCTTGTTGCAAGATCAAGGCTGGTTCAACATAGTAAACATGGGCATCATACAAAATCAAACTAGCACTACATTGTTTCACATTTTTATTAGTTCCATTTTTTTTTGACAGTGAAGTTGAATCGTGGAAAAACCAGCTGAAATCTCAAAATTATAAACGATTACATTACCTATCTTAAACGTTCTGTACATACACACTTGTCCATAAATCTTTTCCTGTAACTTCTCCATTACAAATGTCCTTTTCTGTTAAATTTACCACAAAAACTTGAAGGGTTGAAATAATTAACAATTTTTATTGCATCTACATTTCCCTCCATCACTCCTGGATATATGCCTCCTCATGGCTCCCTTCAGCCTCTACATGTATGATTACCACTGGCCTCAGCTCTGGCCTTACTGCACGTTACACCCCCCCACTCAGTATTGCTCCATTGGTCTTCAGGCATCTGCCGCACCTAAAGAAATAAAAGTCTTGCTGCTCGCCCCATTAAAATTTTTCCTAAAAATTAATGGGGCTGCTTTATATTTTGCCTGCATATTTTGGCCTTTGGTTTAACTATATTTTCCCACTTGCACTTTTGTTGGTGACTCCTCTCCTCTCTGAACCCAGCCAGTGAACTCCTTCACAAACCTTGTGTGGCCTTCTGCTCCAGCTCCAAACACTGTGGCAAAGAAAACACACAGATACAAGAGAGAGACAGAGGTGGAGAGAGATAGTAGAGAGACAAGTAAACAGATGCACAAATCAATAAGTCAGAGAGATCAGACACATTAGAAATCAGAAGTTCTCAGACACAGAGGAAGGGCATGAAAGAAAAAGCCAGCCAGCCGGAGAATGAGCCAGCAGGAGAAAGATCAGCAGACTTGAACCAGGAGGTACATCATTGGAGATATAAATATCACTAAAGAGACACAAACTGAGTAAGAAAAAAAATGTAGAGATTGGGAGAGTGCCAAGAAACAGGTCAGGGTGGCAGAATTAGAGAGACACAGTGGAGGAGAGGAAAGGGAAGAGAAGGATCTAATTTGGGCAATGCCACAGGAGATCAACTAGTAATTTATACTTTTAAAAAATTCGTTTATAGGATGTGGGCGTCGCTGGCAAGGCCAGCATTTTTTGCCTATCCTTAATTGCCCTTGAGAAGGTGGTGGTGAGCCGCCGCCTTGAAGCGCTGCAGTCCGTATGGTGAAGGTACTCCCACAGTGCTGTTAAGTAGGGAGTTCCAGGATTTTGACCCAGCGACGATGAAGGGTCGGCGACATACTTCTAAGTCAGGATGGCGTGTGGCTTGGAGGGAAACTTGGAGGTGGTGGTGTTCCCATGCGCCTGCTGCCCTTGTCCTAGGTGGAAGAGGTCGTGGGTTTGGGAGGGGCTGCTGAAAAAGCCTTGGCGAGTTGCTGCAGTGCATCTTGTAGATGGTACACACTGCAGCCACAGTACACCGGTGGGGGAGGGAGTGAATGTTTAAGGCGGTAGATGGGGTGCCAATCAAGTGGGCTGCTTTGTCCTGGATGGTGTCGAGCTACTTGAGTGTTGCTGGAGCTGCACTCATCCAGGCAAGTGGAGAGTATTCCATCACACTCCTTACTTGTGTCTTGTAGATGGTAGAAAGGCTTTGGGGAGTCAGGTGGTGAGACACTCGCCGCAGAATACCTAGCCTCTGACCTGCTCGTTGCCACAGTATTTATATGGCTGGTCCAGTTAAGTTTCTGGTTAATGGTGACCCCCAGGATGTTGATGGTGGGGGATTCGGCGATGGTAATGCCATTGAATGTCATGGGGCGGTGGTTAGACTCTCGCCTGTTGGAGATAGTCATTGCCTGGCACTTCTGTGGCGCAAATGTTACCTGCCACTTATCAGCCCAAGCCTGAACATGGTCCAGGTTTTGTTGCATGCGGGCATGGACTGCTTCATTATCTGAGGAGTTGTGAATGACACTGAACACTGCAGTCATCAGCAAACATCCCCATTACTGACCATATGTTGGAGGGAAGGTCATTGATGAAGCAGCTGAAGATGGTTGGACCTAGGAGGAACTCATGCAGCGATGTCCTGGGGCTGTGATGATTGACCTCCAACCACCATCTTGCTTTGTGCTAGGTATGACTCCAGCCAGTGGAGAGTTTCTCCCCCCCCCTCCCTCCCCGATTCCCATTGACTTCAGTTTTACTGGGGCTCCTTCATGCCACACTCTGTCAAATGCTACCTTGAGGTCAAGGACAGTCACTCTCACCTCACCTCTGGAATTCAGCTCCTTTGTCCATGTTTGGACCAAGGCTGTAATGAGGTCAGGAGCAGAGTGGTCTTGGCAGTACTGGGTATCAGTGAGCAGGTTATTGGTGAGTAACTGCCGCTTGATAGCACTGTTGATGACACCTTCAATCACTTCGCTGCTGATTGAGAGTAGACTGTTGGGCAGTAATTGGCCGGATTGGATTTGTCTTGCTTCTTGTGGACATGACATACCTGGGCAGTTTTCCATATTGTCGGATAGATGCCAGTGTTGTAGCTGTACTGGAACAGCTTTCCTAGAGGCACAGTTAGTTCTGGAGCACAAGTCTTCAACACGATAGCCAGGATGTTGTCAGGGCCCATAGCCTTTGCTGTATCCAATGCGTTGAGCGGTTTCTTGAGATCACGTAGAGTGAATCGAATTGGCTGAAGACTGGCTTCTGTGATGGTGGGGACCCCAGGACACCATCCATTCGGCCCTTCTGGCTGAAGATGGTTGCAAACGCTTCAGCCTGGTCTTTTGCACTCACGTGCTGGGCTCCAGCATCATTGAGGATGGGGATATTCATAGAGCCTCCTCCTCCCGTTAGTTGTTTAATGGTCCACCGCCATTCACGACTGCAGAGCTTTGATCTGATCCGTTGATCGTGGGATCGCTTAGCCCTGTCTATAGCATGCTGCTTCTGCTTTTTAGCATGCATGTAGTCCTGTGTTGCAGGACTACTTTACATATGCAAACATTTAATCAAATCTGCAACAAAAGTTAACTCTGAATTCACCATCCCATCTGTTTGTTCTGATTAAGGAAATGTTATCAATGTGTCCCTCTTAAGAATTATTGGGAACTCTTTTTAAAAAAAAAAGGCCCAGTAGTTGTAGTTCAGAACAAATATGGTGCAAACCAAATACGAGAGGCCAGCACTACTCTATGCCAAAACACTGGCGATGTGTTACCAGTAGGGGACACTATTTTGCTACGCGAGTAAAAATTACAAAAATGAGCCACATTTTCCAAACTGCAAATTAAAAGGTAAAAAAAAAAGTTTAGATTTTTCAGAATAATTCCTTTTCATGGAAATTTTTGCAATTTGAAAATCAAATAGGAAACCCTGCATCTGTTTCTCAAAATCTAGGAGAACGATTGTTAATAAACTGTGCTTGACAGGTTGGTGGTGGTGTTCCACAAGGATCAGTGCTGGGACCACTGCTGTTGACAATTTACATTAATGATTTAGACTTTGGAATCAAAAACACAATTTCTAAATTTGCAGATAACACCAAATTTGGGGGGGGGGGGGGGGCATAGTAATACAAGTTACAGGAAGACATTAATAAACTTGCAGAATGGGCAAATAATTGGCAAATGACATTCAACACAGATAAATGTGAGGTATTACATTTTGGTAGGAAGAATAGGGAGGTCACATCACTTGGAGGGTGCGAGTCTAGGTGGGGTAGAGGAACAAAGGGATCTAGAAGTACAAATACACAAATCACAAAGTTGCGACACAGGTTAGCAAGGCCATTAAGCATGCAAACCAAGCGCGAGGGTTTATTTCTAGAGGGATAGAATTGAAAAGTAGGGAAGTTATGCTGAACCTGTATCGAACCTTGGTTAGACCACACTTAGACTACTGCGTGCAGTTTGGGTCGCCATATTATAAAAAGGATATAGAGGCACTGGAGAGGGTGCAGAGAAGATTTACAAGGATGATACCAGAAATGCAAAAGGTATACATATCAGGAAAGGATGAACAGGCTGGGTCTCTTTTCTCTTGAAAATAGAAGGCTGAGGGGTGACCTAATAGAGGTCTTTAAAATTATGAAAGGTTTTGATAGAGTGGATCCAGAGAGAATGTTTCCACTTGTGGGGAAGAGCATAACTAGAGGCCATCAATATAAGATAGTCACCAAGAAATCCAATAGGGAATTCAGAAGAAACTTCTTTACCCAAAGAGTGATGAGAATGTGGAACGCGCTACCATAGGGAGTGATTGAAGCGAAAAAGTATACATTTAAGGGGAGGCTAGACAAACATATGTCAGAAGGGAATAGAGGGTTATGCTGATAGATTTAGATGAGGAAAGACGGGAGGATGCTCGTGTGGAGCATAAACACCGGCATGGACTGGTTGGGCCGAATGGCCTGTTTCTGTGCCGTATATCCTATGTAAATAATGAAGACTTTAAGGCAGATGTGTATTTAACCTTTATTTCAATGCTACTTTGACCACCTAAATGTCCTCAAAAAAGTTCTTTCAATTCAACATCCCATCTGTATGTTCTAAGGAAATTAAACATCTCGTTACATTTCTCCCTCCTAGTTAATTCACGTTTATAGTTCCTGAAATTAATCATTTGTGGGTTCAGCATCAAGTGTTTTATTCATGCGGCCAATTTCCAAATTCATAATCATTCTCTACATTTTAATGTTTTATACTGCAATTAATTATTTGAGGCATCACACACACAACCCCAGAATATCAGTAGTATGCACCTCCAGCAATTACATTCCTCACACTTTTACCCAGATTTATTGCTACTTTCATAACAATATTTTCATCCTTTCGACACAAGCTGCATTGCAGAGATGTGTCGGTGAAGAACTGCATTGCACGGGGAAGCTCTGTGGAAGGAACAGAACATTACAGGGAGGGGGAAGGGACAAGGAGGAAGATTAACTGCAGTTAAGAGAACCATTACTGTCAAGAGTTAAACATGGCAGAATATCTTGCAGAACAGATGCATTGCACTCACCATCAGAAATTAAAATATTCATGTAAAACCCTCCATGAGGGATGAATTTTGCTCAGAATTGGACTAATTGTAATATCTTACTGAGTGTTGTTATGCAGCTGCAAGATATGTGGGATTCCCCCCCCCCCCCCACCTTTTCCACGGAAACAAAAAAGAACCGAATTCCCTTTTTCAGATCTGTTACAAGCACTTAAAATGACAAAATGCTGTGGCATTTAATACTTTGTGTTTTGCTTTAACATTATATAGGTACTAGGATTTTTGTGTAGCAGTATCATAGATCTTGCTGGCTCAGAGGTTTGTGTTAAGCAAAGATAAATGTGGAGATAGAAGACACAAACAGCTGGGTTCCTGTAGCGGATATGCAGCGACGCACATCAGAGTATACAGGTGCTCAGCATTTTGGGGAGGATTAATGGGAACCTTATCAAAGTTGTTTCTGAAAGATTGATGCATTAGCAGGGATGAAACCCATGCATGCAAGCTTAATACCCCTTCCCCCAACTCTGAATTGTGGGGAAAAAAACTCTCATTCATGTGGTTTTTTTTCTCCTCTCTTCTCCTTATGGTGCTTGCTCAAGCTGGGATTTAGTTCCACAGGTGCAGTAGTCCTCAGGTCCTTCATCTATCAGCCTACACTGAATGACAGAAGCCTCTTCAAACGTGGGTGCGTAAAGAGTCACAAAGCTTATCCTGATCCCATTCACACAAGTACATTTTCCTTAGAGGGTCAGATAGCAATCTGGAGCGAGAACCTCACCTAAATTCCCTCCCCCTGGCTTGGGGATACAGAGCACCATGATCAGTATGCTATATCATGATACTCCAAGTAACAAAAGTAAAAAGGGTCAAGTACAGGGAAGTAATTACGAATGTCAAGGGTACAACAGAAAACTCAGCACCACAATGACCAGTTTGCTGGGTATACTTATTTTAATAAATTATTTTGAAGTTTTATGTACATTTTATACAGTTCCAGATGAGGCACATTTGAAGTGGTAATGTAACTAACAGGACATGAACAATACCAGTGCCAAGATGCCTGTAGTTCTCTGCTTTTGTGAATTTCTATTTCAGAAAAATATATTTTATAATATACCTTCTTTTTTAAAATTCAAAGTTTTTTTTTTAGGAATTCTCTTCACAATATACAACACATTGCACTTGAGCACAATCTGTGTGAATACAGATCATTACCAAACTCCACAAAGTAATCCAAAATCAGATGGACCACATTTAAAATCAATTTGAAACAAATTTAGAAGTCCTCAATTAGAAATTTAATTCAAACTCAATCCTTAGCACATTTAAAAAACGACGAAACCAGAACAAGTTATTTTTTTTCTTGAAATCAAAAGTTTGTTTTAGACAGTAATGGACTTCAGAAAAGCAATTGAGATGGGGTGTTTAGAGTTTTTGTTGTGCTAAAGGATCACTATTAAAATTGTGCCAATAGCAATCTAACTGGTGAATCGGCCAGTGGTGAACTACACCTTATAGTGCGGATCAGAAGGGAAGTTTTGTCAATGCCCAATTTTAGAAAACCACACTACTCGCAACACAATCCTGAGATAGACAGGCACAATTCTGTGAAAGGGTCTGAATTTAGGTTTTTGCCATTCCTTTCCCCACACTTAACCCAGTATAAATTTGATATTGTTCCTAACCTGATATAGGAGTTACAGAATTTAAAAAGAAAACTAAAATTACCAAGTAAATGATCACCTTTTTTTAAGGCATGATCTACCCCTCAATGACCCTGCTTAGTGCATTTCTTCACTTAGATGGCAAAAAAAAATAACTCCAGTTTCAAGGAAAAATAAAAAAGGATTGACGAGGACACATCCAGTTTTTGTACTTGTTTCATGAGAAATTAAACGATGATTTTGGAAAAAAAATTTTAATGAGAATTTTTGAGGGATAGGAAAATAAGATCATACCATTTCAAAATCACTATCACGGGCAATTCATTTTCCAAAGATTACAAAAAATGTCTGAATGAAGAGTGCAATAGTTATAAATTTCCATAATCACATCTAATATTCATTTCTACCAAATTAGGCTTTCTTTCTGGGATTACAAAATTGAATTCAATGGAACCATTTCATCGTTACCCACGTACACTCAGATCAATAATGCTTCATGGGAATGTGCTTCTTCCAAACAGAATGAACTTCTGATAAAACAGGAGTTTCATAATATCAGGAAAGAGGTTTTCTACATGCCAAAAAGAACCTCCCAGAAACAGCACCCCACTGGTTCAAAAGTGAACTCTTCCAAATAAGCAGATGCCCTAATGCACACATCAGCAGAGAAGAGATGAAAATTAAAAATAGCAGGCCTACGAAGCTGTTTGCATATAGGCTGAAGCTGAGGTAGCAGATTACGTGTTGAGGCTGTGCACGGTTAGCAGCTGAGGCCAAGTGTAAGGAAAGAACAAGGATGTGGTTATTCTGCTGACCGGGACAGCTTTCTTCGGTTTTAGTGAAACCCTTTCGACTTTAAAACAAAAAGCAGCTTTTCACTCAAGTACAAAAGGTTTCTCTAAATTCCCCACAATACTTTGTCTTAAATGTTAAATATAAAATTCATGTCAAAAATAGTATGATTAGATAATCCATACATATTGTTCTTTAGAAAACTGCAGTTATTTTCACAGGTCAATTTATATTTGTACCTGAAAGTTATCAGAAAATAAAAATAATCTTTAACAGATACCTCAACCACAGCCTTCTCACAAAATGAAAAGAAAGACATGGGATATACATGAGACACTTGAAATTTTCTCTTAACAAGCCTTACAAATGAAAAAAAAACAAGTATTTCCTTTACTCTTAGCAGTTTAATTGTCTGGGATATTGACATAAGAATCTATAGCTCATTTATTACAACTCCAACAGTTATTAAATATAATTCTGTTTCATTCATCTACAAAAAGTAGCCAAAGTAATGGAACTTCATATTTCCACAATGTATTTTGTTCAAATTTGTAAGAAGGCTGAGGGAAGTTAGGGCTGTGGTTTCACAGATTGCATTCCTTAAAGCTTTGCAAGTCAGGTAAACTTAATGATTTGCATAGCCGTCTTCAAAAATTTATGTACACATTTCTATGCAAGTCATTTGGGCCCCTTCTCTTTGCCCCCACCCCCACCCATTCTGTGGAGCTTCAGGGATTCAACAGAAACAAATAGTTACAAGTAGATTTGATGATTTTTTTACTGCAGCCAAATGGAACACAGACTGAAATCCAATTGGGAAAGAGTTTGTTACAGGGGTAGTAAATAGATCAGATCAACCTTCACAAAATGATGTTTCATTCCCCCTTTCCACTGACGTACAAGTTACAACCCTGAGATGTGATTCTGAATGTGTATCTTCTCCAAAATTATCTGAGTGCTGATCACCAGCATCAAGCGGAACTTCCTCCATCAGGATGACACTTTGGACAGTACTTGAAGAACTGGCAGTGTTGGATACATATGTTCAAGTAGCTTGCATTAAAAATGAAGCAACCAAAACCATATGGGTACATCCACTTCCATGGATCTCGAAGTCCTTCTTCAAAATGGTTTCCAATTTTCATAGGTCATTTGGTCTTTCAATGTCCAGTAGATCTAGTGGAGTTCAACACATTGTTCTTCATTTAGATCTGCTATTTTTCTTCAAAGCTAGTAAAGCTGGTCCTCACACACTGCTGTCCTGCAGCAGTGGCTCATTGTCCTCGTCACTGCCAATGGGTGGAGTGGTGGGATTGTTGCCATTGTTGCCAAGACTGCTGCTGTGCTTCCTTACATTATTGGCTTTACCAGACACGTTATGCTCAGGGATAAATAAGGCAACCAAAAAAGCCACCAGGACTGTAATGGCTCCAAACAAGAAAGGCGGTCCAGGGATAATAGAATCCTAAATGAACAAGAAATGAATGAGCGAATCAACAGCCACCAACAGCTTCCATTTATACAGCACCTTTAACACAGAATAAATGTTCAAAAACATTTCACATAGGCTATTGGGAAGGATGATCAAAGCTTGGTCAGAGGTTTTAAGGAGGGTCTTAAAGAAGGAGAGAGAGGTGGAGAGGCAGAGGATTTAGGGAGAGAATTCTAGCAGTGGGCCCCAGACAGCTGCCAATGGTGGGGCAAAGGGAGTGGGGAAAGCAAAAGAGGAAGAGAGAGTTTGAGGGTGGGAGTTATAGGGCTGGCAGAGGCTACAAAGGTAGGGTGGGGTGAAGCCATGGAGGGATTTAAATACAAGACTGAGAATTTTAAATCTAAGGAGTTGGGGGGACCAGGAGTCAATGCAGATCAGCAAAGACAAGGATGTTGAGTAAGTGGAACTTAGTGCAGGATAAGATACAAGCAGCAGAGTTTTAGGAGCTAAGGTTTACGGAGGGTGGATGATGGAAGGCCGGGCTGTAGAGCATTGGAATAGTCAAGTCTGGAGCAACAAAAGCTCCAGGGATGAGGGTTTCAGTGGCAGATGGGCTGAGGCGGGGCGATTTTACGGAGGTGGAAATAACCAGTCTTTGTGATAGAAAGGATATGGGGTTAGAAGTTTAGCTCAGGGTCAAACTGGACACAGATTGTGAACAATCTGGTTCAGCCCGAGTGTGGGGCCCGGGAGGGGGATGGAATTCAGAGATTGTGGCGGGGGCCGAATACAATGGCTTCGGTCTTTCCAATGTTCAGCTGGAGGACTGCATGTTGGACAAACAAACTGACAACAGAGAGGCCGTGGAGGGGTTAAGAGAGGTGGTGGAAACGTAAAGCAGGGTGTCATCAGTATACAACTAGAAGTTGACCCCATATCTGCAGGTGATGTCACCATGGAGCAACATTAGGATGAGGAAGAGCTAAGGATAGATCCTTGAGGTACTCCAAAGGTAATGGTGCAAGGGCTGAAAGAGAAATGATATAGAAGGACAAAACACTTAGGAGATAGCCTGTTGTACTTCGAAGTATAAATAGTTTGGGATTTTTTCTTTGTGGCTAGTTCTGGTTGATTGCTACTTAAGAAAACGTTTCCCTTGCAAAATGGAGGACTGTGAAAAACTTTAGTTCGCTATTAAAATGCTGGCCCAAGGATAGGAGTGGGGGAGTGGAAGAGAGGAAATAGTAGATTAAAAAAGGTACTCAGTGGGCTGCATGAACCAAATGTAGGTCTTTACAGAACAGCAATGAATTACATTTTTAAAGAATGGTATTTGAACTATAGTACAGATATATGGTCAGCTTCAAGCTATTCAGACTTCCTAACACATAAAATTCAATAAAGTGGTGATAAATCATTAAAACAGTTTCCACCTTTATGACAGCAGTTAATGAGAGGGCACAATGCTGAACAAGCATTGAAACGTTTATGCAATGTACAAGAAAAAGATTGATGAAAAGAAATGCAGCAAATCCCTTTTCATAAGGGCAAGGATTATGGCACTTAACAGTCAAAGCATAGTGCAAAAGCTATTAAAAAGAATCATAGAAATAAACGTACCTCTCTTTTGGCCGGCACAGAAGGAGGCCATTCAGCCCATTAAGTCTGTGCCAGCTGAAAAAGAGCTATCCAGCCTAATCCCACTTTCCAGCTCTTGGTCCGTAGCCTTGTAGGTTACGGCACTTCAAGTGCATATCAAAGTACTTTTTAAACGTGATGAGTGTTTCTGCCTCTACTACCTTTTCAGGCAGTGAGTTCCAGATGCCCACCACCCTCTGGGTGAAAAAATTTCTCAACTCCCCTCTAATCCTTCTACCAATTACTTAACAGTAGGAAGTTTCTACCTTTTTAAAGAGTTATCAAGCAATCAGTAAAAACCTGCATTCATTTCATTACTTGCATGAAACCATGCAGAGGATTTATAAAAATGTTGCTACAAAGTAGTGAATTACAAATTACGTTAGATGGGAACTCAAAATGTAAATATTATTGCTTCTTTTGCATAAAGCTTTACAAATTAATTACTGGACAGTCTGTCGGACAGCATTTTGGTTTATTGGCTGGAGGATTGTACACAAGACACCCCATCATGTTTTTCTGTTGACCATCGCAGCAGGAGTGCATCATCAATGTTCACATCTAGCAGCTTGGACACAACACCACGAATAAAACCATGGGAACAGGTTACTTTCCTACCCTGTAACTAGGAAATGGCGTATGGCAAGAAATAATGAGGTAGGAATATTGTTTCAAAAAAGGATTAACATTATGATCTGGCATGTTCTAGCCTTGAAGAGGAGACATAAAACGAATTAAAATCCCAAGTACAGTGAAGTGTTATAATTAGCTTAAGATCCTTTATTCTATCTGTAACCTGTATGATCATTCACTAATGCCATTAGTAGGCAGACAGAAACTGATGCCGTTTGCTTTTGAAATTCAAAATGCAATACAAGGCTGATTTTAAAATACAAATTGGAAGGTACTGCATAGCCAAATAAATAAACTCAAAATCTAAACAGAATTCAGAATTACTGATGCAATGTCCAAGAGCAAGAAAGAATTAAACGGAAACCAAGGATTTTTAAAATCTATTGTTAAAACTAAATTTTTAAGTGTTCTACTCTATAAACATACAATCCCCTGCAGTCCTATTTATACATTCAAACACAGTATAAGACATAAATGTTAGATTTGCTACAATTAGTGCAAAAATATAAACAAAAAATTGGTCTAGAAACTAACATATTTGATATCAAATTTTACCTCCATTTTGGAATTTTGCACATTGACCGTTTTGTCAGGGATTGCATCCAGCTCCACGTGAAACATGTAGAAAATAAAACCATATAGTGCAGGTCCGAGGCCATTGCACAACCCCCTGATTCCTGTGATCATTCCTTGCACAACCCCTAAAATAACCAAGATGTTATATTACAAATTAAAACCATTACTTCAAACAAGAATGAAGCTGTACTGAAAGTCACCATACAATAATTATTTCCTTGTTAATTTTTTTCCAATTGGAAAGAAAATCTTATGCCTTGAAAATTACCAGTGTCTGAAATCCTTGCACTAAATAACTTAGCTATAGACTTTTTGGTGGCTACAGCAACTATTCAATGCAAGTTTAATTTTGATATTACACTGGTTAGCTCAGTTTTTTTCAATATCAACAAACAAACTAAAAGGTACATTTCAGATGGCATAACCTTTTAATTTAGGAAAGTTTTGCATTTCCAGCAACGCATAGCCTAAGTGATCTGCTTTTCACAGAATTGCTGGTATCAAGCCATGTAGGAAGGTGCAGAGCAGAAGCCTAGTGCTTCCTTAGACAGGTGAGAGAGAGAAGAGGAAAGGGTGTGGTTTTTAAAAAAAGAAAAACAATAGATAACAAGGGAAAGTTACTACAACTAAATGTGCCTACTAATGCCATTAGTGATTAGAGGATATCTGTTGCACACAGAGCTGGGTGTATCTACTAAATGGAGTGGCTTGTAAACAGAGTGGCAACAGGAATTTGGTGCAGAGGGGGGAACGAGGTGCTAATTTAAGCCAAGGAGCAACAATAAATATAGAAATAATCAGAGCAATTAATTAGATCTAAAGGGATTTTTTTTAAGCAAAATGATGGGACACCTGAGCCCCGTTGTCTGCAATTCCTGTGCCACGTGGGAACTTCAGGACGCTTCGTGTGTCCTGGAAATCACGTGTGCAGGAAGTATCTTCAGTTGCTCGAACTCGAGCTCAGGGTTTCTGAGCTTGAGGAGCGGTTCTGGAGGTGGTCACCCTGTAGATACAGAGTTCAGGAGGATAGTACCTGGCAGGGTATGAAGAGGCAGGCAGTGCCGGAATCCTTCGGGAGTGTGGCACTCTCAAACTGGTTTTCAGCACTGACTACCAGTGAGGGTGACAACACCTTGGAGGAGTGCAGTCTACAGCACATCAGGGGGGTGAGGGTGGGTGAAGCAGGTAAACTGAATTCAGCAGTTAAGTGGGAAGGCACTTACTGCCCAGATCCAGCAGTCCTCGTCTCCCTTTAGCTGCTGGGTTTCTCGAAGCTCAGGAAATCCAGCTGGCCAGGATTAAATTTAAAATGGAGGTTAATTCTGAGGCACGCAGCCTCATTATAATGTTTAAATTACCAACCCTCCTCCTGCGAGCGGGTTGGTTGCCTTCCCCGTGTTCATTAAAACCGGAAGTGGGCGGGTTGTAGATTTTTTTACATTTTTTTACATGCCATCCAACCCAAACTCACCCGTTTTTGGGGGTTAAAATTCTGTCTATTTGGTTAGAATTAAGGAACAATAGAGAAACTATTACATTACTGGGTGCATATTATAGGTTACCAAATAGTGGGAAAGAGCTAGAGGACCAAATTTGCAGGCAAATTACAGAAAGATGCAAGAACTACAGTGTAGTGATGATGGGGGACTTCAATTATCCCAATATAGACTAGAAAAGTAACAGTGTAAAGGCAAAAAGAGGGGGAAGAATTCCTGAAATGTGTACAAGAGAACTTTCTTGATCAGTGTGTTTCTAGCCCATCCAGGAAGGAAACAATGTTGGATCTAGTTCTGGGGAATGAAGTGGGGCAAGTGGAGCATGTTTCAGTGAGAAAGCATTTAGGGAATGGTGATCATAATATCATCAGGTTTAGAATAGTTATGGAAAAGAACAAGGTACAATCAAGTGTAAAAGTACTTAACTGGAGGAGGGCTAACTTCAGTGAGTTGAAAAGGGGTCTGGCCCAGGTAGACTGGAATCAAATATTGGTAGGCAAAACAATAATCGAACAACCGGAGGCCTTCAAAAAAGGAGATGGTTCGGATACAGAGTAGACACGTTCCTATGAGGGAGAAAAGGAAGGGCATCCAAAGCTAGAGCTCCCTGGATGACTAAAGATATAGGGCTAAAAATTCAGAGGCTTTACGTCACCTGTTACCGGCAAAAATGAAATTGCAAAAAGAGGGCGGCCGCAACTTTTTCGACAGCTGGTGGCGGGTCCTGTGGCCCGGTAGCGCTGCTAGCAAGATACATCGCCCTGCAGATTTAAATGAGGGAGCGGCGACATCAGTCGGCATGCAACACCGACTTAACGTCACCATGGCGAACTTGGACCTTTGTGCGGAATTCAGCGCTGGGTCCTAAGCTTGCCATGTAAACCCAGCATGCAAGCAGACACTCAGAGGCGCTGTCAACACCTCTTAAAGGGACACACATCTTTCAGGTAAGTTTGCATTTAATCTTTTGGACTGGGTTTTTATGATTTTACTTAAGTAGTGGCTTGTTGCAATAAATGTTAAAAGTTTAAAAAAAAAGTGTGTAGGGAATGCTGCTGGACGCTTGCAAGGCCTCAGATGGTAAAGGAAGGTCTCAGAAGACAGAAAATGCTGGAAATACTTAGGTCAGGCAACATCTGTGGAGAGAAACAGAGTTCACTTCTCAGGTCAAGATGCTGCCTGACATGCTGAGTATTTCCAGCATTTTATGCCGTCATTTCAGATTTACAGCATCTGCTCGCAGAGGGAAGAGGAAGCCGAAGAGGAGGAATCCACCCAGACAGCCCCTTTCTTGCCAGGATATCCGGGATGGAATCATCAGTCTGTGGTACCAGTGACCACAACCCCAATTCCCCTTTCAACATTAGTCCACACCTTACTTTCCTTCAGTTATGAACCATCAGTGTCCTCTTGGCCACAATACTGAAATAAAAGCCACCACAAAGCAAACTTCCCAATCCAACTGTATACATCTATCCATCCAATATGACATACAACTCATCACCCTTATGCATTCTCTTAGTGACCGTCTTGTGTGTGCCTTTGCCTATCCTACTGATGTCACACAGTACTACACACAGTGGTTGCAGCATAGCTGGTGGAAGGTTGCTGACTTTCTGTTGGGCCTCCTGGTCCCTGTGGGTAGAGAACCTCTCTTGCAGCGTTGACTCTCTGCACAAAGCTGGAGTGCTGTGTGCGAAACCCTGGGTGCCCCTTCCCTCACTTGCTGAGCTATTTGTGTTAGTGCTGAAGCACTTTTCCCATGTGTTAAGGTTCGGAAGAATATTCAGCTTTAAGTGCTGAAGACTCCCATTTGGGACTTCTGTAAGAAATCGTGGATTGGAAGAAATAATAGTCTGTTACAGGTTCCCTAGCTCAGCAGTTTGCCTAAGTTGATGACACAGAAGGATTCCAGTCATGTCAAAAAAAAGAGTTGTACAGAGAGAGGAATTAAAGGGTCAGAACACAGAAACAGGTTTTTGAGTGGGCATTGCTAGGCCTGATAAGCGATGCAGCAAGGAGCTGTACGATAAGCAAGATGTCTTTAGAAACACAAGACATTTAGAACAGAGACAGGGAAATAGCTGATCTCAGCAAGATGGGAGGGGGGCTGTCAGAGGTAATCTCTCCCTTGACAATGGGATGGGTAAAAATGATTGACACCAGGTGTCCACCAGCCCATCGAAACAAGGTGTAAAAATGGGCGACTGAGAAGAAGGCAGGCAGTTAGGGGTGAAGGCTTCTTTGAGGTGGATGCATGCTATCTGCAGCCTAACACCATGGTCAAGTTTAGCCTCCAAGGAGGAATCAATGCTGGCTACGGCCGAACGCCTCCAACAGCTCGAGGGATGACCCAACAAGTGACTGCTACCGCAGGCTGCAGGGATCCACCTCAGCCGAGACCACCGTTCTGCCTCACCGTCCTTCCGTCCGGTCATTCCGTTCTGCTCCGGGGCCGTAGATCGCCCTCATCTGTCACGGGTTGTATGTCTACTGTATCTATTTCAATTGCATGTAGTATCTGATTACGCTTAAACTGTAGCTCTTTAATAAAACCCCTTACAACTCCCAAGACCCTTTGGGTAATGTGTGTGTGACCGGTGATCCAAATCTTACACTTTTTAATGTTAATTTTTTTTAAAAAGGCAGTAAGGGTTGAAAACAGCATTTTTTCCGTTTTATTTAAATTTTTGTTAGATCAGGAAGCATTGCCCTTTTAATTTCCCACAATTCCTAGCAAACTCCATAGCCTTGCATCCAGAGGCTGTTAAAAGCTGGAACACTGGTTCAGGACAGGAATTCAGACTCCCATGCCTGCACCAACGCCATCAGGAAGGGGTTACATGGTAAGTGCAAATTTTTCCCTGGTAGCAGTTTGTCCATTTTCAGCAGGAACGGTAGCATAGTGGTAATGTTACTGGGCTACTAATCCAGAAGCCTGGACTAATAATCCAGAGACGCGAGTTCAAATCCTACCACAGCAGCTAAGGAATTTAAATTCAGTTAATTAAAGAAATCTGGAAAAAGATAGCATCAGTAATGGTGACCATGAAACTATCTGATTGTCGTAAAAACCCATCTGGTTCACTAATGTCCTTTAGGGAAGGAAATCTGCCACCCTTACCTGGTCTGGCCTATGTGACTCCAGCCCCACAGCAATGTGGTTGACTCTTAACTGCCCTCTGGAATGGTTTAGCAAGTCACTCAGTTGTAACAAACCGCTACGAAGCACAATAATAATAAAACCGGACGGACCACCCAGCATCGACTACGGACAGGGCAACAACACATCCAACCCAGTCGACCCTGCAAAGTTATCCTCACCAACATCTGGGGACTTGTGCCAAAATTTGGAGAGCTGTCCCACAGACTAGTCAAGCAACAGCCTGACAGTCATACTCTCAGAATCATACCTTTCAATGTCCCAAACTCCTCCATCACTATCCCTGGATATTTCCTGTCCCACCGGCAGGATAGACCCACCAGGGTGGTGGTACAGTAGTGTACAGTCGGGAAGGAGTGGCTCTAGGAGTCCTCAACATTGACTCATGAAGTCTCATGGCTTCAGGTCAAGCATGGGCAAGGAAACCTCCTGCTGATTACCACCTTCCCTCAGCTGATGAATCAGTACTCCATGTTGAACACCACTTGGAAGAAGCAGAGTAGCAATGGCACAGAATGTACTCTGGGTGGGGGAATTCAATGTCCATCACTAAGAGTGGCTCGGTAGCACCACTACTGACCGAGCTGGCTGAGTCCTGAAGGACATAGCTGCCAGTCTGGGCCTGTGACAGGTGGTGAGAGAACCAACACGAGGGAAAAACCTACTTGATTTCGTCCTCACCAATCTACCCGTCACAGGTGCATCTGTCCATGACCGTATTGGTAGCAGTGACCATCGCAGAGTCATTGTGGAGACGAAGTCCCGTCTTCACAATGAGGACACCCTCCATTGTGTTGTGTGGCACTACTACCGTGCTAATGGGATAGATTCAGAACAGATCTAGCTGCTCAAAATTGGGCATCCATGAGGTGCTGTGGGCCATCAGCAGCAGCAGCAGAATTGTATTCCACCACAATCTGTAACCTCATGGCCCGGCATAGCCATCACTTTACCATTACCTTCAAGCCAGGGGACCAATACTGGTTCAGTAAGGAGTGTGGAAGACCATGCCAGGAGCAGCACCAGGTGTACCTAAAAATGAGATGCAAACCTGGGGAAGCTGCAACACAGGACTACATGCATGCGGAAGCAGCATGCTATAGGCAGGGCTGAGAGATCCCACAGTCAACGGATCAGTTCAAAGCTCTGCAGTCCTGCCACATCCAGTCGTGAATGGTGGTGGACTATTAAACAACTAACGGGAAGAGGAGACTCCATGAATATTCCCATCCTCAATGATGGTGGAGCCCAGCAGGTGAGTGCTAAAGACAAGGCTGAAGCATTTGCAATCATCTTCAGCCAGAAGTGCCGAGTGGATGATCCATATTGGCCTCCACCTGAGCTCCCCATCATCACAGAAGCCAGTCTTCAGCCAATTCGATTCACTCCACGAGATATCAAGAAACGGCTGAGCGCACTGGATACAGCAAAGGCTGTGGGCCCCGACAACATCCCGGCTGTCGTGCTGAAGACTTGTGCTCCAGAACTATCCGTACCTCTAGCCAAGCTGTTCCAGTACAGCTACAACACTGGTATCAATCCAACAATGTGGAAAATTGCCCATGTATGTCCTGTCCACAAAAAGCAAAACAAATCCAATCCGGCCAATTACCGCCCCACTAGTCTACTCTCAATCATCAAAGTGATGGAAGGTGTCACCGACAGTGTTATCAAGCAGTACTTACTCACCAATAACCTGCTCACTGATGCCCAGTTTGGGTTCCGTCAAGACCACTTGGCTCTCGACCACATTACAGTTTTGGTCCAAACATGGAAAAAGGAGCTGAATTCCAGAGCTGAGGCGAGAGTGACTGCCATTGACATCAGGGCAGTATTTGACCGAGTGTGGCATCAAGGAGCCCTAGTAAAACGGAAGTAAATGGGAATCGGCGTGGAAAACTCTCCACTGGCTGGAATCATACCTAGCCCAAAGGAAGATGGCTGTGGTGGTTGGAGGTCAATCAGCACAGCCCCAGGACATCGCTGCAGGAGTTCCTCATGGCAGTGTCCTAGGCCCAACCATCTTCAGCTGATTCATCAATGAACTTCCCGCCAACATAAGATCAGAAATGGGGATGTTTGCTGATGACTGCAATGTGTTCAGTGCCATTCACAGCTCCTCAGATAATGAAGTAGTCCATGCCCGCATGCAACAAGACCTGGATGACGTTCAGGTTTGGACTGATAAATGGCAGGTAACACTTGCACCACAGAAGTGCCAGGCAATGACTATCTCCAACAAGCGAGAGTCTAACCACTGCCGTTTGACATTACCATCGCCAAATCCCCCACCATCAACATATGGCAACCAGAATTGTAAGCAGTACTCTAGGGGCCTGATTTTCTGGATTGTGCGGGAAATTTTCGGGTCCCCCGAATGTCGGGTTCTGACCCGAAAAAAAATGGGTCAGCCAGCTGCACGCAATTTTCCCTCAAGTGGCCAATTAAGTTCCAGCGTGTGGGCAGCCTTGCTAATTGTCCATTTCCAGTCAGAAAGCCCCACATTATGATGTCATCATTCGTGGTGTTTTTAAAGTGTCCAGCAAGCTTCTCCACCTCTGCAGGCTTCTCAACCACTCTTGCAGAATGGCAGAGGAGCCTGCACCAGCTGCTGCCAGCGGCAGAGGCCGAGCTGCCGCCAAATTCAACGAGACGTCACTGCAGACCTTGGTGGATGGGGTAAGGGCCCACAGGGAGGTCCTCTACCCTCGCTCAGGGAGGAAGAGGCCTCCCAAAGAGACCAGGGCTGCCTGGATGGAGGTGGCTGCAGAGGTCAACTCTCTGGGAGTCACCCGCAGAACCTGGATGCAGTGCAGGAGGCGCTTCCATGACCTTCACCGCACACGGGAAAGTAAGTACAAAGTTTCCATCACCCTCAGCCTGATCCCCATTGCCTTTCCCCAACAGCACTCAGCTTCAGCAATCTCTTCCTCCACATCCCACTTCACAGTCACATCTATGCACCCTTACCCATTCCCTATCTCTCTATGCTCACATTTACATAACTATTCCACCATGCAGCCCTCACACTGCCTCTCACTCTGATGCTTGGAACACAACTGACAACACACAGGGAGGGCCCTTGGTCTTGCAGCCTCACAACAACTTTGTCTCCTTCTAAGTATCTATGCGATGCAATCTCTACACTCACTCCTGCACTCTCACTCAAACTCCACTTGTCTCTCTCATTGCAGGAAAAGAGCGCTCACAATAGACGAGAGCGTGCGAGGACTGGAGGAGGACCACCCTCAGTCACCCACCTGAGCCCCTGGGAGGAAGCTGCGATCGAGATTGCTGGGGCTGACGTGCCTGTGGATGCTGGGGCAGGAGAGACAGGAGCAAGCCCGCAAGCTGGTGACAGAATAGTTCCCCATCTCTCTCACTGACATAGCAGGAGTTGCTGATATGATTCTGAAGCCACATCATTTGGACTTATGAGTATATGCCAAATCCAATGTGCAAGCAGCCTTGGCATCACATCTCTAACTCTTTCCTTTACTCCCCCACAGGACCATCCGGAGCCCCCGTCGCCACTGCCGAGGAGGAAGAGGCTGAGCAGCCAGACTCCTCAGAGGAAGCTCCAGCCTCTGAGGGCACAGCGTCAGCAGAAGTATGCGCACCCAGAACCAGCGCAGACACTCACACCTCGGTGGGACCCTTGGGACATAGAGTAGTGTTGTCACCTGGTGTATCACAGCTCACAAGTGAGCACCAGCAGTGTGTGGAGACAGGGACAGCAGTGGAGAGTCCTCGTCGGAGGGCGCAGGTCTCTGCCAGCTCAGCTCAGCTGCATGTCGACCCCATGCCTCTGGGTCCAGCCGCAAGAGAGGAGGTGATGGATCTCCATGCACAGATGCAGGAGTCTCTGGCAGGTTTTGTCTCCAGGGTCGCTGCGAGTGTGGAGCGAATGGAGGAGTCCATGGCGAGCATGAGCAGAGCCTCATTGGAGTCATTGGCGCATGAAAGCATCACCACGGAAAGGTTGGCAACCTCCGTGGTAAGGCTGTCTACTGCCGAGGAGAGGAGGGCTGCAGCTGAGGAGAGGAGGGCTGTGGCCGAGGAGGGCTGCGGCCATGGAGGAGCTTAGTGGCCAGGGTGTCGAAAACATGGTGAGTGCTCTGAATAGAATGGCATCTCGAGGAGCGATGGGCATCTATTGAGCACCGAAACCAGGCCTTCATGGAAGTCCCTCTGAGCAGGACTTCCAGTGCTGAGACGGGTCCCCATGGCCCCCCTGATGTGCAGCAAGGTGCTCTCCAGCCACTTGCAGGCGCTGAGGGGGAGCTGACCCATGAGAGGGAGGTTGTTGGCACACCTCAAGGAAGTGGGGGCTCCTCTCCACGCGCTCACACTTCCATGCCACTTCAGAGCCCTCGGTCAGAGGCCCGCCGGAGTCCACACCCCAGTGAGATAGGAGTCTCAAGCTCTGCGCAGCCGCAGGAGCAGCAGAATGTTGACGAGCCCTCACAGGCTCGCCACCCCAGAGGACGCCCGCCAAAGGTATCGAGACAGGCGCAGCAGGAAAGTGAGCATGGGGCCTCCACATCTGCTGAAGCCACAGGGGTACCATTACGTAGGAGCACGCGTGAGAGAAAAATAAAGCACCACTAATCACACGGGTAGTCACTTGGGTGAAAAGTCTTGTAAATAGTTTTAATGCCATCATTTTCCTGTACATAAAAAATCTGGTGGCAACTGCTGCAGTTATGGCGTCTGTCATTTGGCGAATGGGGATATCACAGAGGCCTTAGGATAACTTGCAGATGTCAGCAAGCTGGTCAAATAGGTAGGAATGTGTAGGCATGGGCCACTGTCCGTGGTCAGTTGAGAAGCAGTGAGGCTGCAGTGTTTGATGTACCAGGCTACGCAAATCTGCCCAGGATGAGTGCGTTCCTTGCATTCCGCCCAGCAATGTTCTCGTGCACTAGTGCCGCTGGTTGGCGGGCCTCTGCAGGATGCTCGTTTCCGTCCTCCTCCTCAGCATCATCCTCATCCGAGGCGGCTCTGTAAGGAGCCTCTTGGTCTTGCGGAATCGGCAAGCCACGACGCTGTGCCATGTTGTGAAGCACACAGCATACCACGATGATTTTGGAGACCCCGGCTGATGAGTACTGTAGGGCTCCACATGATCTATCGAGGCATCTGAAGCTCATCTTCAGCAATCCGATGGTTTGCTCGATAATGCATCTGGTGGTAATGTGGCTGGAGTTGTAGCGCTCCTCAGCGGCGTCGTTAGCCGAGAGAGCAGGGGATATCCCTTGTCTCCAAGTAGCCATCCTTGAAGTTCGCTTGGCGGACTGAATAGCGGAGACACAGTAGACTGGCGCAGTATGAAGGAGTCATGGCAGCTGCCAGGGTACCTGGCACAAACATGCAAAATCACCTTCTTGTGGTCACACACCAGCTGAACGTTAAGGGAGTGGAAGCCCTTGCGGTTGACAAAAACTCCTGGATTGCGGTGGGGTGCCCGAAGGGCCACATGTGTGCAAAATGACACCCTGCACCCTTGGAAAGTCTGCCAGCTGAGCTAATCCAAGCGCTCACGCCCTCACACTTGCGCGATCCCTGATGAAATGGATGTGATTGTGCGCTAGGGCAAAGAGGGCATTGGTTACCTGCGTGATGCAAGTGTGTGCGGCCGCCTGGGAGATGCCGCTGATGTCTGCTGCTGGTCCCTGGAAGGAGCCTGAGGAATAAAAGTCGAGTGCGGTGGTGACTTTGATGGCCACTGGTAAGTAGTGTGGACCTGGTGCTCTGGGCTCCAGGTCTTGCTGCAGCATTGCGCAGATGTCAGTCACAACCTCTCGCGAAAGTCGGAGCCGCCTCTGGCACTGCTGCTCAGTCATGTTGAGGTAGCTGACCCTGTGTCTGTAGACCCTGTTTGGGGGGTATCTCCTGCGCCGACGGCCTTCCATGCGCTGGCCCCTTCTGGCCTGTGCGGCCCCAGGTGGCTGAGCTGCAGCCTGCTGCTCCTGCTGTTGGAGATCCTCTAGTGCCAGGAAGGGAAGGAACAAAAGGCCTCCCATGCTTCTGGCAGATGCCTCCGTTGAGGAGGCGCTGAGTTAGGGTGGTGAAAGGGGCTTCCCAGGAGCTCACACTGGAGAAGTGTGTGAGGCTCCAACCTTCCACAGCTGTGCCTAAGCCTTCAACGTTGCCCCAAGCCTTCAGCAACACGGTCCTGCAGCCTCCAAATGCTGTCTGATTAAATCTCTTCAGTCCTGATTGACCTGCAGCTGAAAGCAAGCAAGCCAACTCTGTTCACGCCAGGTTATCAGCGGTGTTCCCACCAGGCGTGTTTTACGCGGGGAAAGGCTGAAAATTGCCCTTGAAAATAGGATTAAACATGCCAATAATTGATTAGGCTCCCGCCGACCATTCCCGCCTGTGGCGGGCAGGACCGATTCGGGTCGCGCTGAAACACGGGGGCGAAAGTTGGGCAGGGTGGGGAATCGGGCGGGCGGGGGGTCGGGACCCCCTATTTCTGCGATTTTCAGCCCCCGCCCGCCTGAAAACCCGCCCGACGGCTGGGAGAAAAATCGGGGCCTAGGTGTGGTCTAACCAAGGTTCGATACAGGTTTAGCATAACTTCCCTACTTTTCAATTCTATCCCTCTAGAAATAAACCCTAGTGCTTGGTTTGCTTTTTTTTATGGCCTTGCTACCCTGTGTTGCAACTTTTAGTGATGTGTATTTGTACTCCTAGACCCCTTTGTTTCTCTACCCCACCTGGACTCGCATCCTCCAAGTGATAAGTGACCTCCCTATTCTTCCTACCAAAATGTAATACCTCACATTTATCTGTATTGAACTTCATTTGCCAATTATATGCCCATTCTGCAAGTTTATGAATGTCCTCCTGTAGCTTGTTGCAGTCCTTCTCAGTATTGACTACCCCACCTCCCCCCGCAATTTTGGCGTCATCTGCAAATTTAAAAATTGTGTTTTTGATTCCAAAGTCTAAATCGTTAATGTAAATTGTGAACAGCAGTGGTCCCAGCACTGATCCTTGTGGAACACCACTACCCACCTTCTGCCACTGTGAATAGCTACCCTTTACTCCTACTCTGCTTTCTGTCCTGATATCAGCCAGCCAGCAATCCATTCTGCTACTTGTCCCCTGACACTGCATTCTCTGACCTTGTTCATCAGTCTATTATGGGGTACCTTATCAAAGGCCTTTTGAAAATCCAGATAAATTACAGCTACTGTATTACCATTGTTTACTCTCTCAGTTACCTCTTCAAAAAATTCAAAAGCAAGGAAGTTATGCTAAACCTTTATAAAACACTAGTTAGGCTTCAGCTGGAGTATTGTGTACAATTCTGGGCACCACACTTTAGGAAGGATGTCAAGGCCTTGGAGAGGGTGCAGAGGAGATTTACTAGAATGGTACATGGGATGATGGCCTTCAGTTGTGAGAGACTGGAAAAGCTGGGGTTGTTCTCCTTAGAGCAGAGAAGACTAAGAGGAGATTTGGTAGAGGTGTTTATTTATTCTATCTAAATCCTTCATGATTTTAAAGAGAAACTGTTTCCAGTGGCGGAGGGGTCAATAACCAGAGGACACAGATTTAAGGTGATGGGCAAAAGAACCAGAGGCAACATGAGAAAACGTTTTTTTTTAATAAACACAGCGAGTTGTTGTGATCTGAAATGCACTACCTGAAAGGGTGGTGGAAGCAGGTGCAATAGTAACATTCAAAAGAAAATTGTTTAAATACTTGAAAGGAAAATGTTACAGGGCTATGGGAAAAGAGCTGGGGAATGGGACTAATTAGGTAGCTCTACCAAAGAACCGGCACAGGCACGATGGGCCAAATGGCCTGTTCTGTGCTGTATCATTCTATGATTGCATGATTCTAACTATAGCTCTGCACCTCCTTAACCACCAAATTCACAGTGGGACTGAAAGGGAGCCAGGACATCTACCCTTGGGACAAGGCACAGAACCGAAGACCCCATGGAGAAGGATTTTTTTTTTTTTGAAACTCAACTCTCAGCTTCAGTCTAAGATAACAAATGATTGTATCCTTTTCAGAGTTATTCATCTAAATTGTACACTTGCAGTATATCACAAAAAGCAAAGAGAGATATTTTAAATAACATTTTCAAATGAAACGCATTATCTTACTAAATCTGTAATGATTGAAATAGGATAATGACAGCCTGACTCTGACGCCACCATTGTAGCTTTCCTCAGTTACCACTGGGTGGAGTACAAGAAATTAGAGAAGAATTTAATTTTTAATGTCAGGAAACAAAAACAAAAGTTTAAGCCATCAATAAGCAAACCAAAACCAACCCACCCACAGACAATTGTTCTTTGTCTATAGTAATTTTGTTAAGATCATCGCTGAGCTCAGACAACAGAAATAGGGGAAGCGGTAGCTATTTTTAAGATGTGATTAAAATCATTCTTATTTCTGTAGGCCTACTCCTGCTCCTATTTCTTATGTTCTTATGTATACTTTTGTTAGTCTGTAGCGCTGTTTATACCACGGTAAAAGGGCTCAGTTAACCTCTTAAAACTGCTGCTAGCCACGGTCAAATCCCCCCCTAAATGTCTTTTCAAAATCAACAAGTAAATGTTGAGAATAATCAAACATCAATCTGTTTTTCAGTAACTTATTTTTATCCAAAATGGGGTTCCTGTGTCTCCCCACCCAGAGATCACAAAAGAAATCTGTATGGAGGCACCAAAGGCAGGAAAAAATTCTAAAGATAAATCCTTACTCTCAAAATTAGATATGAATAGCTGCAGCAAAGTCTAAGAACCGTAAGAATTTATTCTTTGCGAAATGTCAACACTGCCTTAGCACACTCTTCCCCCCCACCCAAGAAAGTAATCTTGCATCCTTGGACCATGATCTCATTATTTTCCATTTTGTCACTGTGAATTTTGATGAATACGTGCCAAGTCTTGAAGCCCCACTCTCAAAGGTAGATTAAAATACATCACTACACCCTTAAAAAATATCAAGCCAACTATAAAACCATAAAGAAGATTTGGAGATGGGCACAATCAATTTTTGGTTTAAAAATGCAAATCATCTCCTTTTGAAATGTGAACACACTACTTTTCAAGAACTGCTCTGGCAAGTGGTTCTGCACTACTAGTTCAGAAAGAACTTGCATTTATATAGCGCCTTTCACAATATCAGGATTGTCCCAAAGCACTTTACAGTCAATGAAATAATTCTGAAGTGTCATCACTCTTGTAATGTAGGGAAACACAGCAGCCAATTGCGCACAGCAAGGTCACATAAACAGTAATGCGATAATGGCCAGATCATTTATTTTAGTGATGCTGGTTAAGGAATAAATATTGGCCAGAACACTGGCAGAATTCCCCAGCTCTTCTTCAAATAATGCCATGGGATATTTTACATCCACCCGAGAGGGCAGAGGGAGTCTTGGTTGAACGTCTCATCCGAAAGCCGGCACTTCAAACAGTGCAGCATTCCCACAGTATTTCATTGGAGTGTCAGCCTAGATTTTGTGCTCAAGTCTCTATAGTGGGACTTGAACCCACAGCCTACTGACTCGGGAGAGAGTGCAACCAAGGCTGACATGGAGTTGTTGAAAATCTTATATTGTCGTGCAAGTTCTACAGCAGCCGGCAGACAAGAACAGCAGCACATTTATTAACTTGTGCATGTACAGTTATTTTTAAGTTGCAGTTTGCAATCGTACACCAGCGTGCTGTTCCTTCTCCAACGTCCGCATGCCCGATACGAGACTCCCAAAACAAGCGCTCTACTCGGAGCTCCGACACAGCAAGAGAGCCCCAGGTGGGCAGAGGAAACGCTTCAAGGACACCCTCAAAGCCTCCTTGAAAAAATGTAACATCCCCACCAACACCTGGGAATCCCTGGCCCAAGACCGTACAAAGTGGAGGAGAAGCATCCGGAAAGGCGCCGAATACCTCGAGTCTCTTCGCCGGGAGCAAGCGGAAGCCAAGCGCAAACAGCAGAAGGAGCGCACGTCAACCCAAGCACCCCACCCACCCACCCCTTCAACCACCGTCTGCCCCACCTGTGGCAGAGACTGTAGGTCCCACATTGGACTCACCAGTCACCTGAGAACTCATTTTTAATGTGGAAGCAAGTCATCTTTGGTTCCAAGGGACTGCCTAAGAAGAAGAGAAGTTGGGAAGATACACAGTGCAGTAAATGCAAAACCGCTGTGCAGCCCTGTATGGGCGGCTGATCCAAGACTTGGACACTAGAATGCACAGAACAGTCCTAGTAAGCA
The DNA here is from genome assembly GCF_052327205.1 of Somniosus microcephalus. Taxonomy (NCBI): domain Eukaryota; kingdom Metazoa; phylum Chordata; class Chondrichthyes; order Squaliformes; family Somniosidae; genus Somniosus; species Somniosus microcephalus. The sequence continues at coordinate 115,499,244 of NC_140987.1, read as the reverse complement.
GCCATACTTCAGTCAGTGGCCAGGAAATATGGACACCTTCACTTCTATTGCAATCCATGTGACACTGTGACTGGAGGTAACTATGGAATCTCCTCTATTGAAGGCAGCAATGGCACCTTATCTTACCACCATAAGGATTGCGGTCAATGAGTGTCCAATTGCTCTAATTCTTTTTGAACATAAGTCTAATATTTTGACAGTTCTATTTGAAGGTTACTGAAATCTCAAGGTTAGTCAACTTGGGGAACTAGGGAACCACCATAATTCACACAATTGATGTGGTACTAAATCCAGGTGATTTATGCATCCCACAAGTAACCATCAGAAACATTTTAATTATGTAGCACAATCATAAAAGGGGGAAGAGAGAAAAAAATATTTGCATTTATATAGCACCTTTCATATCCTCAGGATGTTCTACAGCCAATGAAGTACTTTTGAAGCGTAGTTACTGTTGTAATGCAAGGAAATGAGGCAACTAATTTGTCCACAGCAAGGTCCCCATAAACAGCAATGAGACAAACAGATAATCTGTTTTTTTTTTTTTATAAAGTGGTGCAGGTTGAGGGCTAAACGTTGGCCAGGACATCAGGAGAACTCACCTGCTCTTCAAATGGTGCTATCCACCTGAGCAGATGGACAGGGCCTTGGTTTAATAGCTCATTCAAAAGATGGCAACTCCAACAATGGAACATTCCCTCAGTACAGTATTAGTGTTGGCCTAGATTATATCTCAAATCCTGGAGCGGAGCCTGAACTCATGACCTTCTGACTTAGAGGTGAGGATTCCACTACAGAGCCAAAGCCAACACTGTAGTAAACACCATCAATCACGTCACAATGTGGTAACACTCTTAGGGCTAAAAATTCGGTGGCGCCGCGTTTGGGGCGCCAAGCTCGCCTGGGCGCCGGAAGTCCCGCACCGGACGCGCCAGCCCGATATTCAGTTTGAGCGCCCCAAGAGGGACGTGGGGTGCTGCTCGAGGTGCCCCGCGTCCCTCTTGGGGCGCTGAAACGGAATATCGCAGCGCAACGTGCCGTGCTGCGGTACTGCAGGCCTTCCTCCCCTTCTTAAAGGGGAGGGGCCTGTACCAGCGCGATCCCCGATCGCGAATGCCGGCAAAAGAGCCCGGCACCGAGGAGAAGTGCCGGGCTCTCGGGACACAGCCGGTACTGCCCGGGGGGGGGGGGCGATCAGGAGGCCGGCGCGAGGAGGTGCTGGCAGGGGGGCCACCGAAAAAAATGGCCACCCCGCACCTCCCCTTTAATTTGCACCACTACCCCCACAGGTAGCCCCCCCTGAACCAGTCGTGATTTGCGACCGGCGCTACAGGGGGGGTGCGACCCAATATCGCATTCGAGGCGGTAGCAGGGCGCTGCGCACACCGATGAAGTCATCGGTGGCGGCACAGCGCTACAGGCCAACGCCGCCATTAGCGCCCCGCTAAATTTCGCGGGAGGCGTGGCCAGTGGCGCTTAAGCCACTGAGTGCCCTCTTTAGGCGCTAACTGGTGGCGCAGCCCACCGAATTTCTAGGCCTTAGTGTATACACAAAAATTATACTAATGTCAAGAAGCAACTCACATTTGCAGCACTCCTAAATTACTCAGCACAGACTGGTTTATTTGCTGTAAACGATCCAGTTATCAACATGTCGAATCATAAAGTACAGGAGGCGGCAATTCAGCTCATCATGCCTGTGCCAGCTCATTGAACATGCTATCTCACTCCCCTGTTCTTTCTCCATAGCCCTGCAAATTCTTCTTTTTCCAAGTATATATCCAATTCCCTTTTGAAACTTACTACTGAACCGGTTTCCACCAGCCTTTCAGGCAGTGCATTCCAGACCCCTGGTTCTAGACTCCCCAGCCAGGGGAAACATCCTCCCTGCATCTACCCTGTCAATTCCTGTAAGAATTTTGTATGTTTCAATGAGATCACCTCTCATTCTTCTAAACTCCAGAGAATATAGGCCTAGTCTACTCAATCTCTCCTCATAGGACAACCGCCACCACCGCCCCCCCCGCCATCCCAGGAATCAGTCTGGTGAACATTCGTTCTGACAAAGGGTCATCGACCTGAAACGTTAACTCTGTTTCTGTCTCCACAGATGATGCCTGACCTGCTGAGTATTTCCAGCATTTTCTGTTTTTATTTCTGGTGAATATTCGTTGAACTCCCTCTATGGCAAGTATATCCTTCCTTAGGTAAGGAGACCAAAACTGGACACAATACTCCAGGTGTGGTCTCACCAGGGCCCTATTAATTGCAGTAAGACATCTTTACTCTTATACGCAAATCCTCTTGTAATAAAGGCCAACATACCATTTGCTTTCTTAATTGCTTGCTGTACCTACATGTTAACTTTCAGTGATTCGTGTACAAGGACACCCAGGTCCCTCTGAACACCAACATTTCCCAATCCCTCACCATTTAAAAAATACACTGCATTTCTATTTTTCCTACCCAAGTGCATAACTTCACATTTCTCCACATTATATTCCATTTGCCATGTTCTTTCCCACTCACTTAGCCTATCTATATCCCCGTGAAGCCTCTTTGCATCCTCCTCACAACTTACATTCCCACCTAGCTCTTTCATATATCCAAAAGGGATAATTCTGAATTCGTAAGAGATACAGAGAACAATCAGGTTCAAGGTGCTAATACTGTATAAGCAATTGATTTTCTAACGGTTACTGCCCAAACGGAATCCACTACGTGCAAAGTATTCTAAACTGGACCATTACAGAATGCAGAACTGATCAGAACTAATTGTGATGACCATATGTAACGGTCATTCCTCAATTTAATTTCAAGCTGAATGTTGACCAAGAATGAAATTTGCTTGCTGTAAACAAAATATAGTGAAGCTAAATCACTCACCCTGCTGATCAGAATCTGCATTTGTTGAAACCAGAGCACTGACTGCTGGAAAAGTAATACTAGACATTGCTGCCACAGCTCCTGCTGCCCACATCATCCTAAGAAGGCAAAGGGCAATTAAAAGGTCAGTATCAGAACATTTACTTCAATATATCCCATTCATGTTGTGCTAGTGACAGCCTCCTCTTCTTTCTCACCCCCCCAAAAAGACAGAATACATGCCAGTATCCCAATGAAGCATGCCTGCTTACCAGGGCTGGGATCCAAAGCCATACCAAGCCAGCTGTAACATCTGAAATCCAAGGCCAAGGAGAACAGTGTTCTTATTACCTATGGACCTCATTAGGATACTAAGAAATACAGTCTGTGAAAACAGAAAGTAGGAAAAAAGATCCATTAATGCGTGCCTATTTCTTACCTTTAAAGAATGTTTGCATCTTTAGATATGAAGAATTTTCTTAGCAGTGAGAATGGGAGGGAAATGTTGCCTTTCTGCAAATTGGTTAGTCTAGCAGAAAAACAAATCTTAATCCCTAACCCAATTTACCAATGACCAACTTTTACCATTTTGACAAGCAACAATGGGATTATTAAAAATCTGTTGTTTGGAGCATAGATTCATGAAACTCGACATTAAAAAGGCAGCCCAGTTTTGTTCATTACAATTTCTACTGTGTTCCTGTTCTGTAACTTCTCGGACAGAAGCTCAATTCTGCTCAGCATATTTGATCAATAGTTGATTTGTAAAAAAATGCTTTCTGAAAACGTGACAAATGATTAACTATGAATGCGAGCTTCCCTGAAGGTTTAATGAAAAAATGCCCAGAGTGTGGCACTGAAACATAAATCAAAAGGTCCCAGAGTTACCAGTTTTCAGTTAGGTTACAATTGGCCTCAGGATCCACAGGTTAGAGAGGGGGAAAAAAATCCAAATGCTATGGCTTGCACTCATGGTTACCATCCAGTCAGCCCAACTAGAAACTGCAGCTGCGGGGAGAGGGATCAGGTACGCTGTGGTACCCTCCATAGTCAATTGGTCTGCAAACACTCAAAGATGAAGAATGACCACTTGGGCAAGGATAGAGTTGTCCTCCCACCAGCCTCTGTGAATCCATCAAAATAAATTTTCCTTTTCAACAAAATAAAGTAACCCCAAGCCAAGAAAATTTTAGCCTGAAATAGAATAGTGAAGGGATGGCTCTATCGGAGCAGGAGGGGGTTACTTTACAACATCTGTGCTGGTGGAATGGCACCCGATCAAGATTGAAGAAAGGAGGGATAAAACTGGAAAAACAGCATATGAATGTGAATTCTTTAAATTCAGAGTGTCATAGTGATATAATGGAGCTATGGCAACTTTTACTATAAGCATGAAATCAATAATTTATATTCAAACTGGAATGGAATCGCGATAGTGAATCCTTGACAATTACCAGCTGTTATCAGCATTCTGATTTATACATAGAAACATAGAAGATAGAAGCAGGAGTAGGCCCTTCAGCCCCGTGAGCCTGCTTCGCCATTTAATGAGATCATGGCTGATCATCCAAATTCAGTACACTGTCCCTGCTTTCTCCCCATATCCCTTGATCCCTTTAGCCTTCAGAAATATATCTAACTCCTTCTTGAATATATTTAATGAATTGGCCTCAACTGCCTTCTGTGGTAGAGAATTCCACAGGTTCACCACTCTCTGGGTGAAGAAATTCCTCCTCATCTCTGTCCTAAATGGCTTACCCCTTATCCTTAGACTGTGACCCCTGGTTCTGGGCTCCCCCGCCATCGGGAACATCCTTCCTGCATCTAGTCCTTTCAGAATTTTATAAGTTTCAATGAGATCCCCTCTCATTCTTCTAAACTCCAGCAGATATAAGCCCAATCGACACAATCTCTCCTCATACGTCATTCCTGCCATCCCAGGTATCAGTCTGGTGAATCTTCGCTGCACTCCCTCCATGGCAAGAACATTCTTCCTCAGATAAGGCGACCAAAACTGCACACAATACTCAAGGTGTGGTCTCACCAAGGCCCTGTACAACTGCAAGACATCCTTGCTCCTGTACTCGAATCCTCTCGCTATGAAGGCCAACATACCATTTGCCTTCTTAACCGCCTGCTGCACCTGCATGCTTACCTTCAGCGACTGGTGCACAAGGACACCCAGGTCTCGTTGCACTTCCCCTTCTCCCAATCTATTACCGTTCAGATAATAATCTGCCTTCCTGTTTTTGCCACCGAAGTGGATAACCTCGCATCTGCCCAATCACCCAACCTGTCCAAATCATACTGGAGTTTCTCTGCATCCTCCTCACAGCACGCACGCCCACCCAACTTTGTGCCGTCTGCAAACTTGGAGATATTACATCTAGTTCCCTTGTCTAGATCATTAATATATAGTGAATAGCTGGGGTCCTAGCACCGATCCCTGCGGTACCCCACTAGTCACTGCCTGCCACTCGGAAAAAGACCCGTTTATTCCAACTCTTTGCTTCCTGTCTGCCAACCAGTTCTCTATCTAAGACAATACCTTAACCCCAATCCCATGTGCTTTAACTTTGCACGCTAATCTCTTATGCGGGACCTTATCAAAAGCCTTCTGAAAGTCCAAATAAACCACATCCACTGGTTCTCCCTTATCTATTCTACCAGTTACATCCTCAAAAAATTCCAGTAGATTAGTCAAGCACGATTTATCTTTTGTAAATCCATGTTGACTTTGTCCGATCCTGTCACTGTTTTCCAAGTGCTACAAGCAGGCATTGCTTACTGTAATTATGTGGGATAGAACTACAAACGAAGCATAATATTGGCCTAATACGAGTGAATATTAAAACCAAGCGCTGAAATTCATCCCGTCAATTTTAGCAAAATAGTTGGCACAAGTAAAAAAAAAAAAAGGGATTTAACCAAAATTAAGATTAAAAGAAAACAAAATGCACTGAATTTTACCACAGTACTATTTTACAATTAGATAAGTAAGCTCCAAATACACCATCCTACATGCTATTCCTCTTTGTGCAGCCTCACTGTGTTACAATTAAGACTCATTGCTTGGTGTCTGTCTGGAACACATCCTATCCCTTTACCTCCTTCAGTCTTTGTTTCAATCTGCAAGTTTTACAATCCAAGCTTGGTGCTAACAATTCATTATTTCTTCATTTAACTATTCTTCCCTTCTACCATGATGCTGTCATGTACAATGGGCCTTGGCCTTTAATTTATGCTTCTCAATTTTTACAAAGTGTATCAGTACAATTCTTATTTTTAAATCAGTCCACTGGGTGTATAATATTTGATCAGTGGAAGTGCATGATCACAGATAGGACCCTATTAACAATAGAGTCCCATCTGTGATCATTATATATTGGCCCTGGAAGGAGTGCAGCGCAGATTCACCAGAATGTTACTAGGGCTCTAAGGGTTAGATTATGAGGAGAGATTACATAAACTAGGATTGTATTCCCTGGAATATTGAAGGTTATGGGGTGATTAACTGAGGTTTTTAAAAGTAATTGATAGGGTAGAAACTTTTTCCTCTGGTGGGGGAGTCTAGGACAAGGGGACATGACCTTAAAATCAGAGCCAGGCCATTCAGGAGAGAAGTTAGGAAACACTTCTTCACGCAATACGTGGTAGACGTGTGGAACTTTCTCCCACAAAAGCAGTAGGTGCTAACTCAATTTATCATTTTAAATCGGAGATTGATAGATTTTTGCTAACCAAGGGTATGAAGGGATATGGAGCCAAGGCGGGTGGATGGAGTTAGGGTACAAATCAGCCGTGATCTCACTGAATGGTGGCACAGGCTCGAGGGGCTGAATGGCCTACTCCTGTTCCAATACTGTGGGGCTGCTTCCAGTAGAAGCATTACTACATCACAATCCAGTTTCCTGTGTTTCTTAATCCATCCCATTGTATTGTGTAAGCAACTTGGAGACTGGCAAGAACAAGTTCGATAAAGTCATTAACAGGACAACTTGTACACATTTTGTGAAGGAACATACTAAAGTCTATTTCTCATACCTTTTTTTGCCCCCAATATTGTTTCATTATTCTTTAGTACAATTCAGTAGTTCAAAATTATCTTGGTTCCCATTTGTGGTGACCAGATATTTATCTTGTTGCAAAATGGGTTGCAAATAGTGGGTGTATAAAGACATTTAGGGCCTGAATTTGTAGTTTTACCATCAAAAAGTGAAAATAAATTTCTTGTTCTACAAAAATTATTCAATTTTTGAAGAACAGATTGCAATGCAGGTAGATGAACAGAATTATTCAACACCCACCTGTGCTATTATAGAGAGGATTCCCACCACAGCTATAAAGGCTGCCAGATTTCCAGCAGAAAAGTCGATAACCTAAGAAAGGAGGAAAGAAGTTAAAAATGTAGTTAAATGTAGTAGGCTGAGAAACCTGGTGACTTTCCTTGGTAATAGGTAGCTATTTGGAAGTTAAAAAGGTCAAAATAACTGGAGAAGCATTTAAATAGCACTTTCCCCATCTGTATGGTTTTCAACAGTTGACAATTTTATTTTTTAGGTTTAATGATCAAAGAAAACATACTGCAGATATTATAGTCACATACAGCACAGAAAGATACCCTTCGGCCCATTGTGTCCGCGCCGGCCATCAAGCCCCGTCTATTCTAATCCCATTTTCCAGCACTTGGTCCGTAGCCTTGTGTGCTATGGCGTTTCAAGTGCTCAACTAAATGCTTCTTGAATGTTGTGAGGGTTCCTGCCTCTACCACCCTTTCAGGCAGTGAGTTCCAGATTCCAACCACCCTCTGGGTGAAAAAGTTTTTCCTCAATCCCCTTTAAACCTCCTGCCTTTTACCTTGAAACTATGCCCCCTGGTTATTGACCCCTCTACTAAGGGGAAAAGTTCCTTTCTATCTACCCTTTCTATGCCCCTCATAATTTTGTACACCTCAATCAGGTTCCCCCTCAGCCTTCTCTGCTCGAAGGAAAACAACCCCAGCCTGTCCAGTCTCTCTTCATAGCTGAAACGCTCCAGCCCAGGTAACATCCTGGTGAATCTCCTCTGCATCCTCTCCAATGCAATCACATCCTTCCTATAGTGTGGCGACCAGAACTGCACACAGTATTCCAGCTGTGGCCTAACTAGCGTTTTGTACAGCTCCATCATAACCTCCCTGCTCTTATATTCTATGCCTCGGCTAACAAAAGCAAGTATCCCATATGCCTTTTTAACCACTTTATCGACCTGTCCTGCTGCCTTCAGGGATCTATATACAGTACATGCACACCAAGGTCCCTCTGATCCTCGGTCCTTCCTAGGGTCCTACCATTCATTGTGTATTCCCTTGCCTTGTTAGTCCTCCCAAAATGCATCACCTCACACTTTTCAGGGTTAAATTTCATTTGCCACTGTTCTGCCCATCTGACCAACCCGTCTATATCGTCCTGTAGCTTGAAGCTTCCCTCCTTGCTATTCACCACTCCACCAATTTTCATGTCATCTGCGAACTTACTGATCATACCTCTTACATTCATATCTAAATCATTAATGTACACTACAAACAGCAAGGGACCCAGCACCGATCCCTGCGGTACACCACTGGACACAGGCTTCCAGTCACAAAAACAACCTTCGACCATCACCCTCTGCCTCCTGCCACTAAGCCAATTTTGGATCCAATGTGCCAAATTGCCCTGGATCCCATGGGCTCTTACCTTCTTGACCAGTCTCCCATGCGGGACTTTGTCAAAAGCCTTACTGAAGTCCCTGTAGACGACATCAACTCCACTACCCTCATCCACACACGTAAAATTCAATCAAATTGGTTAGACATGATCTCCCCCTGACAAAGCTATGCTGACTATCCTTGCCTCTCCAAGTGGAGACTAATTCTATCCCTCAGAATTTTTTCCAATAATTTCCCTACCACTGATGTTAGGCTCACTGGCCTGTAATTCCCTGGTTTATCTCTACTACCCTTCTTGAATAATAGTACAACGTTAGCAGTCTTCCAGTCCTCTGGCACCTCCCCTTTGGCCAGAGAGGTTCTGAAAATTTGTGTCAGTACCCCTGCCTTGCCTCACACAGCAGCCTGGGATACATCTCGTCTGGGCCTGGGGATTTATCTACTTTTAAGCCCGCTAAAACTGCTAGTACCTCCTCTCTCTCAATACTAATTTGTTCAAGTATATCACAATCCCCATGCCTGATTTATATGCCTATACACTTCCTGCAGTTTGTAAATAAAAGTCAGCTGATCTCTACCAGGTAGCAGTGAAGGCTCTCCAATTAGCCTCAGCTCCCCTAGGTTAAGGCTAGGGGGAGGGGGGTAGCGGGGGGAGAGAAGAAAAGAGAAGGGGGAACCAAGTCAACCAGTGTTCTCCTCCTGATCACTATTCAGCTGCAAGGACACACAAATAGTTAACATTGAAGAAAACTCAGCTGTGACCCTTATCCCACACCCCAGCCAAATAGTCTGCTGACACAGTTATGGCTCAAATATAAATACTTGTTATTTAGGCAAGGTATCAGAGAGCAATTGGTGCCTGTAGAACTATATCCCAGGAATGAGTAAATACCTCCAAGACAGAAGCAGTGGAGAGAAAATGGGCATTGTAGTGTATGTACCTTTAAGAGAGAACTACTTTTACAGCTCCTGTATATCACAGAATCACAGAAACCCCACAGTGCAGATAGAGGCCATTTCGGCCCATCGAGCCTGCACCGACACTTATCCCACCTGATCCCCGTAACCACTACACCAACACATATCCCACCCTATCCCCGTAACCCCACGTATTTAATCCCCCGAACACTAAGGGTCAATTTATCATAGCCAATCAACCTAACCCGCACATCTTTGGACTGTAGTACCGGCAGTGACCACACCTGTATGTAAGCCTCGAGCCTGCTTCTGTACTCCCAGTCTTGAGACTACCCTACTCCAGTAAACACCTGTTGATTGTTAAGTTACAGCCTCCGTGTAGTTCTTGGGGAAACATCCTAGTTAAAGAATCACGGATCTAACAGTGGCGACGAGGTTGATTCCAATCTGCCTGCAACTCTGCATTTCCCGTCAAGGAGTCGCTCCGGGAGGACGGTGGAAGAAAGTCGAGGCCAGAAGCACGGGCGTCGACTATGAACAACCACCCAGTCATCCGGCAGCAAGTAAACATCGCAGGAGTGGCTGTTGAGAGCCGGGCTTGGTTCCCCAGCCACGACGATCCAGCAACAGACTGGCAACAGGTGCAGCGCTCACCCTTCCCGGACAGCGGCGGTGGGAGCCGACCGACGGCGTAGAAAAGCCGAGCAGCATCGACGGGGTAAGAGAGAGGGTGAGGCGCACAGGGCGCGGCCGGGGGTTAAAAACCGAGCGGCGTCGAGGAAAAACAAGGAGAGAGAGAGAGAGAGAGAGAGAGAGAGAGAGAGAGAGAGAGAGAGGGCAAAACAGCAGCCGGGTCCAGGACCGAGCGACGGCAACGGGAAAGGCGCACAGGAGAACGCGCAGAGCACAGCCAGGGCTCAAGGGCTGAACCGTGCCCGCAGGGAGAAGGGAGAGCGCGTGAGACGCCATTGAGCCGCGGAGAAGGGAGAGCGCGGGAGACGCCATTTAGACAGTTAAATTACACCCAGGGATGGCGAAGAGTGGCAGTATCACGGCGTTCGACAATGAAGTCGAAGATTGGGCGACATATGTGGAACGCATTGAGGTGTACTGCAGGGCGAATGAAGTGCCAGATGCTAGGAAAGCACTGGTTTTGTTAAATTCCATGGGTGCAAAAACTTATGGCTTACTGCGAAACCTGATAACCCCAGGGAAGCCCGTGGAGAAGAATTTCGAAAGCATAGTAGAAATCCTACAGGACCACTTAAGCCCCACACCGCTGCTGATAGCAGAAAGATTTAAGTTCCACAAAAGGAACCAGCATAAAGACAAAAGTAATGCTGAGTACTTAACGGAACTGCGCAAGTTATCGAAACACTGCCAGTTTGGAGCGGGACTATCAGATACGTTAAGGGACAAGTTTGCGTGTGGGCTTCAAAGTGAAGGAACCCAGAAACGGCTTCTATCAGAAAAGGATCTTACGCTGGACAAGGCTTTCAGCACGGCAGTATCACACGAAGCAGCCGCACGGGGCGCTGCAGAGATACAACGGAGACCGCAAGAATACGGCACCAATGAAATGTCATATGGAACAGGGAAGTGTTATCGCTGCGGCAGAACAACACACGATCAGAAGGATTGTTGGTTCAAGGACCAAGTGTGCAGACAGTGTGGAAAATCAGGACACATAGCAAGAGTCTGCAGGTCAGGGAAGAACACCAACAGCAAGAAATCTCCACAGGAGAAGTACAAAAAGGTACATAAGGTGATTGACAGTAGTTCAGACGAACAGGGAAGTGATACAGACTCCGGAAGCAAGGAGCTGGGTTGTCTGAAACTACATAAGGTAACCAAAATGGAGGATCACCAGGCTATCTGGGTCACACTCAAGATAGACGGAGTCCAAGTGAAAATGGAATTGGACACTGGATCAGCCCTAACAGTCATAAACCAAAGGGACTACAAGTGGCTATTTCCACATATACCCTTGGAAGCTACAGAGATTGTCTTGAAGACGTACACGGGGCAAAAAGTCTACCCCAAAGGAAAAATAAGGGTGAAAGTGATATACAAAGGCCAGGAAATACCTAAAATGGACCTATATGTATTGCCAGATGGAGGACCACCACTACTAGGACGTGAATGGATCCGGAAGATACAACTAGATTGGCATTCCATACAGGCACTGAAGGTTGAGGCCAAAAAGGATGACGACGCCACACCTGCACGACTGTCAAAAATGCTAACTGATGCACAAGAAGTGTTCCAGGAGGGACTCGGAACACTAAAAGGCAGAACAGCAACGATTAAAATAGAGGAAAATGCAAGTCCTAAGTTGTTGTTTTTTTTTTTTTTTTTTTAAGGCCAGACTGGTGCCTTATGCAATCCGACCAGCCGTTGAAGCAGAGCTGGAAGGGCTGGAACGTTCAGGAGTACTGTCCAAAGTAGACTGGAGCGAGTGGGCTACATCCATCGTTCCTGTAATGAAGAGGTCGTTGAGTAATACGCCTGGGGAACCAAAGAAGGTCCGCATCTGTGGGGATTTCAAGGTGACAGTGAACCCAGTCCTTCACACGGTACAATATCTGCTTCCACGGATTGAGGATATTTTCGCCTCGCTATCTGGGGGTAAACGCTTCACCAAAATTGATCAGGCACAGGCGTATTTGCAAATGGAGGTAGAAGAAGCCTCGAAACAATACCTCACGATCAACACTCAAAGGTCTCTATCAATACAACCGACTGGTGTTCGGGGTAGCATTGGCTCCGGCTATTTGGCAAAGGGCAATGGATCAGGTCCTGCAAGGAATTCCAGGGACCCAGTGTTATTTGGACGACATCCTGGTCACGGGCGAAAATGACTGAGCACCTCGCCAACCTGGAGAAGGTGCTCGCTAGATTAAAGGAATATGGGCTACGAGCTAATCGCCACAAGTGCGAGTTTTTCCAGAAGCAGATCTCGTATTGTGGCCACATTATTGATGAAGAGGGGTTACATAAGTCCCCTGAAAAGACTGAGGCAGTAGTCAAGGCTCCAGCACCGGAAAATGTGTCACAACCGAGGTCGTTCCTCGGGTTGGTGAACTACTACCATAAGTTCTTACCAAATTTGTCTACAGTAGTACACCCACTGAATACCCTACTGCAAACGGGGGTACTATGGAAGTGGAATGACGAATGTAAACAAGCTTTCCAGAAGTGCAAAGATTTGATCACATCAAAAGAGGTGTTGGCCCATTTCAACGCAGCACTACCAATCCGGTTGGCATGTGATGCATCACCCTATGGTATTGGAGCGGCGTTGTCACACAAATTCCCGGACGGGTTGGAGAGGCCAGTAGCCTTTGCGTCTCGGTCACTAACCTCAGCCGAGCACAACTATGCCCAGATCGACAGGGAGGCCCTCAGCCTAGTATGGGGAGTAAAAAAATTCAACCACTATCTGCATGGACAGAAGTTCACCTTGCTGACTGACCACCAACCACTTGTCTCCATCTTTAATCCAAAGAAGGGCATTCCGGTGATGACTGCACAACGGTTACAAAGATGGTCCCTGTTTCTAGGGGCGAATCAATATGAAATAGAATATAAAGGCACGAAAGAGCATGGAAACGCTGATGGGCTATCACGCTTGCCACTGCCTACTGTGGAGGAAGCACCAGCAGTGGACCCTATTGAGGTATTTTATTCGTCAATAATTGAACGATTGCCAGTAACGAACGCGGATATTGAGAAGGAGACCCGCAATGATCCGACACTGTCTCGGGTATATGATTTGACGGTGAGGGGATGGCCAACACATGGCAACTCACTGTTGCCAGCATTCTCATCCAGAAGAGAACAGCTGTCAGTCTGCCAGGGGACAGTGATGTGTGGATCCCGAGTGGTAATTCCACCCAAGTTAAGGGAGAGAGTGCTAAATGAGCTTCACGAAGGTCATCTGGGAGGGGTGAAAATGAAAAGCCTTGCTAGGGCTTATGTGTGGTGGCCAGGGATTGATCAACAAATCAAGGACCTAACTAAGAGCTGCTCAGGATGCCAGAAGGTCCAAAATGCACCACCACATGCCCCTCTACACCCTTGGGAGTGGCCCTCCACACCCTTGGGAGTGGCCCTCCTCTCCATGGCAACGGGTGCATATTGATTTTGCTGGTCCATTCATGGACTCAATGTTCTTAATAGCTGTGGATGCGCACTCGAAATGGCCTGAGGTGATCCAAATGTCCATCACCACGGAGAAAACTATTGCAGTCCTACGGACCATCTTTGCCAGGAACGGCTTGCCAGAGCAGATTTGCTCTGATAACGGACCACAGTTTGTGTCCGAAGAGTTTCGAAGATTTATGAAAAGAAATGGGGTAAGGCATTACACCTCCGCTCCGTATCATCCAGACACCAATGGATTGGCTGAGAGGTTTGTACAAACCTTTAAAAAAGCAGTGAGGGCCATGTGCGATGACGACATTCCACTGCAGCATAAGGTGGACAATTTCCTGTTAGCCTACAGAAATGCAACACATACAATCACCAACCAGACCCCGGCCATGATGTTCTTTAACCGAAGGTTGAGATCTCGCCTGGATTTGCTCAGACCAAATGTGCGAAGAAATGTCGAGGATAAACAATTCCAGCACATCAATGAGAAGCCGACAAGGAGCTTCAATGTAGGACAACCAGTCTTGGCCCGTGATTAGCGAAGAGAGAAATGGCAACCCGGAATGATATGCACACGGCAGGGGCCATTAATGTACACAGTGGATGTCGGGGAGAACATTGTGAGACGCCACGTCGACCAGATCTTAGCGTCACAGGAATGAGTCAACCCCATGTCTTGCGTACCTGGGAATGAACCCGACATACCGGCAGCATCTACCTCAGAAACAGTAGCAGTGGGAACCGATGGAAAGGGGCCAGAATCGCCTCCACACCAAGAACAAGAACCTCAGGAAAGGCGTTATCCAGAAAGGATCAGGAAGCCGCCCCAAAGACTGAATTTATAAATGGACTATTTCTGTTTAATGTGCATGTTAAAGTGTTAATTGTTATTTGTATGTTATGGGTACTGTTAATCTAAAAGGGGAGGAATTGTAGTGTATGTACCTTTAAGAGAGAACTACTTTTACAGCTCCTGTATACTGTAGTACCGGCAGTGACCACACCTGTATATAAGCCTCGAGCCTGCCTCTGTACTCCCAGTCTTGAGACTACCCTACTCCAGTAAACACCTGTTGATTGTTAAGTTACAGCCTCCGTGTAGTTCTTGTGGAAACATCCTAGTTAAAGAATCACTGATCTAACAGGCATGAAAAAGGTTTTTTCTATGAATAAAGTTTAGTTTGAAAGGCGAAATGATTCCTTTACATAATTATTAGTCTTCTGTAAAAAAAAACACATTTCCATGAGGTTATAAAATGCTCTGCAAAAATCAGTGTTTCAACCCATGTTCTCAGTTTTACAACAGACTAACAACCTTGCTGTCCAATTAAATAATATTGAGACTGTACAAGAGAGCAGGAAATGCGGAGTGGAAAATTTGGCACATACCTGTTTAAGATAAAGGAAAAAGCTAGAGTACTGTCCAGCCTCAGGCAGGTACGAGAGAAACACAGTTATACAGATGAGCAGTACCGTGGTGTCCTTCCCAACCTTCTTCAAGGACTGAAACAGAAGGAAAAAAAGCTATCTTATAAATTTTGAAAGCTTTAAGTTGCTTATTCATATTATATTTTATAACAGATCAGAAGCACACACCCTACAACTCTTGGCCCAGCATCCTGGAATTTAATGGCACTGCACAAAGCAGCATAAGTGTCAAGTAATTGCAGCTGTAAAGGAATAACCGGTTTAATGGGAAAATACTGACCAAGATGGGACCTGGGAGTAACAGTTCATAGATTCCTCAAGACAAAGAGGAATGGAGTATAGATTCAAGAAGTAATCCTGCCATCATAGAGAGCATTTGGCAGGCCCCAACTGGAATATTGTGGACAGTTCTGCCCCATTACATCATATTGGCACAAGAACAGAATGAGGGGACTGAAGTACAAGTAGTAGATTCAGGGAAGATCTACAGAAGCATTACTGCGAGGGTGGTCAGTTTTTAGACCAGATTGAGCTTTTCCATGTTTCTAGTATAACTTTTGTATATATGCAGTATATATGGAACACAGTGCAAAAGACACTGAATAAACTACCTTAACTACTTTTCAATCCAGTTTTGCCTCATCTTCCAAAATCGCTGACTCATACCAGGCACAGTACCACAGACACCAACAACCTGCTGGTAGTTTATCCCAGTGGTTATTCTTCACATCGGAGTCCATATAGCTATCAGTGAACAATTTCACTGAAGGGGTATCACAGCCAACCTAGAACTTGTCCTCACCAAACACTGACACACATACTTTGCAGCAGGGGTCATTAGGCAGCCACAAGTAGAAACACTATGGCCCGGATTTTGCAGCAGGTAATGATGGCGAACTGTTAGTGTTTGCTGCCATTACCCCATTGAAACCGACTGTAATTTCATGATTTAGCACATGCGCAGATAAATGTGGAAATCCTGAAGTTGAGGTCAGTCATTCACTGCTCCAACACATGCTGCTCATTAAGAACTTAATTGCTTCTAACATTGTTTCTAATATTATTAAATTCTGTAACATTCTGCTCAATTACTGATATTCCCAAAAATGCAATCTGGACCAGTCCAACTAGTACTGTGAAATGAATCAGCGCATACATGAAGGATGAAATACTGCCTCAAAGAAGCTTGGTGTTGACATCAGCCAGTATGCAAGATTGTCAAACAAAATCTACATTCAAGAGTTAAAGAATAAAAATAGACATGTACAAACCTTTATATAGGTATGGCTTACTTAATACTACAGCAACAATTTTAGCATTCTGGTAATTACAATCTATATACAGATCACTGCATGCTCACAGAAAAAGGGTCCGCTTGCTCCCATGAAAAAGGTGATCCCCGCGAAGCTGGTCGAACCTTCTCAGGGAGAGATTCGGGCACAGCCACTATGATAAAGCAGATGTCCAATGCAGCAATCACAGTGGCTACAAGTACCACAAGGTTATCACCGTATTTACTTGAAAGATAAGCACCAATGGCAGGACTGGTTACCAAGCTTGCTGCAAAAGTTGCAGATACCTAGAGAAAGAGCAAAAAAAAGACACGTTTTAATTACAAGATCATTAACACTTAAAACCTGAACATCTCCGAAAAAACAAGCAACCTATGAAGTAAACACTATATAGATAGACACATAGGGGATGACATTGGTCTACACCAGTGCAAATGGGCTCATAACAGATCGGCAGCCTGCTTTATACCGTGCCTGATTTTCTTTTCAACTGACTTCAATGGACAAGAAAATCAGGTGTGTTGTAATATGGCATGCTGAATCTCTACGAGCCCATTTCGCACTACTAGCAGAGACCAATTTCACCTGCCATATTATTTTTGAGCTTCAAAGTATTTTCTTACAGTTGGTCCACCGAAGAGACAGGAGTGAAGAACCTGAATGTAATAAATAACACTACTGTACACGTGACTGGGTCAACAATCCCACTACGGTTGTCTGACCACTAAGGAAGTGTCTAGCTGTTATGAAAATTGTCTCTAACTTTTGTATTCTAATAGAGAATTGGATCCAATTTAAACACTAGAACCAACTCAATAATCGCTTATTTGGCACCGGAGGCAAAGCTGATTACAACTGGAGCTAGAATTCGGTCCAACTCAGCAAAAATGCTACCAGACTCTCAATAAAAAGCAGCATCATTTTAAGGGCTCATAACTTACTTTGTAGCAAAACTGACAGCAATTAGGGAGCGACCATAGAATCCTATTATATAATGATTTTCATTTGTTGAGATAAAACAGGTTTGTCTGTATAAGAATTAAAGGGGGAAAAATTCGGTTGCTTTGCGCCTCCCGTGGGCGCAAAGCAACTAGTGCCCGGGCGTGGCACCGCCAACACCTCCCGTGAAATCCAGCGGGAAGTTAGCGGCCCACGGCACTGACGATGACATCACCGCGCGCAGCGCCCTGGCCGCGATCTTCGGTATCGCTCAGACTTCCCACCAGACACAATGTCCAACGGGGTCAGGGGGGCCTACCTGCGGCCAGGGCGGCGCTAATTAAAGGGGAGGTGCTGGACGGCCATTTTTGCTGCTGGCCGCCAGCCAGCATCTACCCCCGTTACCGTCCCCCGCCTGCTCAGCAGCACCCCCCAACCCCAGCGGAGTGCCAGTTGCGCTCCGTGAACCCAGCACTCCTCGAGTGCCGGGCTCTTTTGCCGGCACTCCGATCCCTGGTGGCCCAGCTGGGCCCCGGGTCACGCTGCGCAAGGCCCCTCCCCTTTAAGGGGAGGAAGGCCTGCAGTACCATGGCACATAGCACCACGATATTCCCTCTCAGCGCCCCAAGAGGGAGGCGTAGCGCCCCAAAGGGGGTGCGTCTCAAATTTCCCCCCCAAATTGTTTAAAATGGAAAAGAAAGTGTAAAATCAGCTTGACAACAGAGGAACTAAAAAGGATATTAGTTACCATACTTAACTGGGGCACATGTCAGACAGATCAATACCATTTAAAAATCTATATACTATTTACTGCTGCTAAGTTTATGCTGGTGACTCCACATTATCACTGAAACCTTCAGGTGATGATCACTGACAGCATCTCATATTGTCGTGGTGCATATAGGTACCAACGATATAGGTAAAAAACGGGATGAGGTCCTAAAAGCAGAATATAGGGAGTTAGGAGGTAAATTAAAAAATAGGACCTCAAAAGGTAGTAATCTCAGGATTGCTACCAGTGCCACGTGCTAGTCAAGAGTAGAAATAGAAGAATATTTCAGATGAATACGTGGCTAGAGGAATGGTGAAAGGGGGAGGGATTCAAATTACTGGGACATTGGAACCGGTTCTGGGAGAGGTGGGACCAGTTCCAACCAGACGGTTTGCACCTGGGCAAGGCCGGGACCGATGTCGGAGGAGTGTTTGCTAGTGCTCTGGGGGAGGGTTTAAACTAAAATGGCAGGGGGTTGGGAACCTGAGCAGGGAGACAGAGGAAAGGGAAACAAGGATAAAAGCAAAAGATAGGAAGGAGAAAAACAAAAAAGTGGCAGTCAGAGAAATCAACGGTTTAAATCAAACATGGCCACAGTAAATAATAATTCTAATACGTCTAAGAGCGTTAAAAAAACAAGCCTGAAGGCTTTGTGTCTTAATGCGAGGAGCATTCGTAATAAGGTGGATGAATTAGCTGCGCAAATAGAGGTAAACAAATATGATTTGATTAAGATTACGGAAACATGGCTCCAGGGTGGCCAAGGCGGGGAACTCAACATCCAGGGGTATTCAATATTCAGGAAAGATAGGCAAAAAGGAAAACAATACTGTGGAGGAGGAATTCCTGGAGTGTTTACGGGATGGTTTCCTGGACCAATATGTCGAGGAACCAACCAGAGATCCGACCATCTTAGACTTGGTATTATGTAACGAGAAAGGATTAATTAGCAATCTTCTTGTATGAGGCCCCTTGGGTCGGAGTGATCATAATATGATAGAATTCTCCATCTTAATGAAGAATTCTGAGACTAGGGTCCTGAATTTAAATAAAGGAAACTATGATGGTCTGAGGCGCGAGTTGGGTAGGATTGATTGGGGAATGTCACTCAAAGGGTTGACGGTGGATAGGCAATGGCAAACATTCAAAGACCGCATGGATGAACTACAGAATTTGTTCATCCCAGTTTGGCATAAAAATAAAAGGTGACTCAACCGTGGCTAACAAGGGAAATTAGGGATAGCATAAGATCCAAGGAGAGGACAAATAAATTGGCCAGAAAAAGCAGTAAACCTGAGGATTGGGAGCAGTTTAGGATTCAACAAAGGAGGACAAAGGGATTAATTAAGAAGGGGAAAATAGAATACGAGAGTAAGCTTGCAGGGAACATAAAAACTGACTGTAAAAGCTTTTATAGATATGTGAAGAGAAAAAGATTGGTGAAGTCAAGCGTAGGTCCCTTGCAGTCAGAATCAGGGGAATTTATAATGGGGAACAAAGAAATGGCAGACCAATTAAATACATATTTTGGTTCTGTCTTCACAAAGGAGGACACATATAACCTCCCAGAGATGTAGGGGAACATAGGGTCTGATGAAAGGGATGAACTGAAAGAAATCAGTATTTGTAGGGAAATGGTGTTAGGGAAATTGATGGGATTGAAGGCCGATAAATCCCCAGGGCCTGATAATTTACATCCTAGGCTACTTAAGGAAGCGGCCCTAGAAATAGTAGATGCATTGCTGATCATCTTCCAACATTTGATGGAATCTGGAACAGTACCCATGGATTGGAGGGTAGCTAATGTTACCCCACTATTCAAAAAAGGTGGTAGAGAGAAAACGGGGAATTACAGACCGGTAAGCCTGACATTGGTAGTGGGGAAAATGCTAGAGTCCATTATAAAAGATGTAATAGCAGAGCACTTGGAAAACAGTGACAGGATCGGACAAAGTCAACATGGATTTACAAAAAGGTAAATTGTGCTTGACTAATCTACTGGAATTTTTTGAGGATGTAACTGGTAAAATAGATAAGGGAGAACCAGTGCATGTGGTGCATCTGGACTTTCAGAAGGCTTTTGATAAGGTCCCGCATAAGAGATTAGCGTGTAAAGTTAAGGCACATGGGATTGGGGGCAAGGTATTGACTTGGATAGAGAACTGGTTGGCAGACAGAAAGCAAAGAGTTGGAATAAACGGGTCATTTTCCGAGTGGCAGGCAGTGACTAGTGGAGCACCGCAGGGATCGGTCCTTGGACCCCAGCTATTCGCAATATATATATTAATGATCTAGACAAGTTTGCAGACAACACAAATCTGGGTGGGCGTGTGTGCTGTGAGGAGGATGCCGAGAAACTCCAGGATGATTTGGACAGGTTGGGTGATTGGGCAGAAACATGGCAGATGCAATACAACGTGGATAAATGTGAGGTTATCCACTTTGGTGGCAAAAACAGGCAGATTATTATCTGAATGGCAATAGATTGGGAGAAGGGGAAGTGCAACGAGACCTGGGTGTCCTTGTGCACCAGTCGCTGAAGGTAAGCATGCGGGTGCAGCAGGCGGTTAAGGCGGCAAATGGTATGTTGGCCTTCGTAGCGAGAGGGTTTGAGTACAGGAACAAGGGTGTCTTGCTGCAGTTGTACAGGGCCTTGGTGAGACTACATCTTGAGTATTGTATGCAGTTTTAGTCGCCTTATCGGAGGAAGGATGTTCTTGCCATGGAAGGAGTTCAGCGAAGATTCACCAGGCTGATACCTGGGATGGCAGGAATGACGTATGAGGAGAGACTGGGTCGATTGGGCTTATACTCGCTGGAGTTTAGAAGAATGAGAGGGGATCTCATTGAAACTTATAAAATTCTGACAGGACTGGACAGACTAGATGCAGGAAGGATGTTCCCGATGGTCGGGGAGTGCAGAACCAGAGGTCACAGTCTAAGGATAAGGGGTAAGCCATTTAGGATAGAAATGAGGAGGAATTTCTTCACCCAGAGTGGTGAACCTGTGAAATTCTCTACCACAGAAGGCAGTTGAGGCCAATTCATTAAATATATTCAAGAAGGAGTTGGATATATTGCTTAAGGCTAAAGGGATCAAGGGGTATGGGGAGAAAGCAGGGACCGGGTACTGAATTTGGATGATCAGCCATGATCGCATTGAATGGCGGAGCAGGCTCGAGGGGCCGAATGGCCTACTCCTGCTCCTATCTTCTATGTTTCTATATTGGGACTGCACAAACACTCCAATCACTTTTTTCTGACTGATGACTACACTTGCACCATTTAGTATGTAGTTTGCAGCAAAATCAACAGCAACAGAAGGCAAACCACCTTCTGGCAATTATTTCACACTGAAAATATAAAGCACAATGTTATCCTTTTGTAACATATTAGCTCCCTTTTATAATCAAAAAAAGAATCAAAGCCAGTAAACATTAAATATAGACCATTTTGAATACCATTTTCATCCCTCTATTTTGGCATGTGCAATTATCCTTGGACCTCTTTACAGTGCAGTCAGAAGTTGCAAGTTTAAACTTGTACATATTAAAACTATTGATAAAGTCCTACATAGTAGTACAGATTAAGATTTGTTTCATCTGGAACTGTATGCAAGTAGAACTGAACAAAGTACAAGGCAGATCCATGAATCATAGAATTTAACAGCACAGAAGGAGCCCATTCAACCCAACATGTCTCTGCCAGCCCAAAAAGAGCGATCCAGCCTAATCCCACTTTCCAGCTCGTGGTCCATAGCCTTGTAGGTTACGGCACTTCAAGTGTATATCCAAGTACTTTTTAAATGTGATGAGGGTTTCTGCCTCTACCACCCTTTTAGGTAGTGATTTCCAGACACCCCCTGGGTGAAGAAATTTCCCCTCAAATCTCCTCTAAACCTCCTACCAATTACTTTAAATCTATGCCCCCTAGTTATTGACCTCTCTGCTAGGGGAATTGGGTCCTTCCAACCACTCTCTCTCAGCACCTCATAATTTTATACACCTCAATGAAGTCTCCCCTCAGCCTCCTCTATTCCAAAGAAAACAACCCCAGCCTATCAAATCTATCCTCATACCTAAAATTCTCCAGTCCTGGCAACATCCTCGTAAATCTCCTCTGTATCCTCTTGTGCAATCACATCTTTCCTGTAATGTGGTGACCAGAACTATATGCAATAGTTTAAGCTGTGGGCCAACTAGTGTTTTGACAGCTCAAGCATAACCTCCCTGCTGAATGGGCTGAAGACACCAGTTGGTCTTTTCTTTTCCCTCTTTCATATGTCTTGCATTTTATAATCAGGAAGAAGCTGAAATATTCCTTGACCAGGTAGATTAATCTAGAGCCTTGAAATAGCAAACAAGCGAGGTACGATGTTGAGCAAAGGAATTAAGTTGAGGGTAAAGGCAAGGAAGGAAATCAAATTAATACAAGTGAAACATACAAGCATAGGATAGAATAGATCCAGAACAGTCCTCACTGGAGTTGAAGCAGCCCCTATAACTAAACTGCTCTTCAAGAGAATCTTCTTCCCTCATCTATCCAGGAAGGCAGGTGGACAACATGCTTCCAAGTCCTTTAGGAATGGTACTCTAAGCACCCATTAGAAAGAATGCAAGTATGTCGGGTTGATTTTACTCTTCACTTTTTCCCCTCCCTCCCTATGAAGAGCAGCATCCAATCACTTGGCATACACGCTGCTCCTAGTGGAGGTCAGAATTCACCATATGGAGTAAACCTGTAGCCTACCATTCCACATTGCTTGTAGCCCAGCAAACATTCTGGCACACCAGGCGTCAGTCTACATTTATTGAGGAGATGTTCTTTTTATTCTATGGGTAAATGGCTTCAGTAGAATTTCAACCCTATGTTTCCATCAAACACCACATCCTGCTGCAGACCATTAAATATCATTTCACATACATGAATCATCAGCTTTGATAATCAAATGTGAACCATCAATCTTGTAGGCAAGGACATTACTAATTGTATCACTTAATATGAACTGAGCATGCCAGATCTTAGACAAGTGATGAAAATAAACCATGTCTATCATGTACTTTTAGAAGGATGTGCATTGTTTAAACCCCAATGGCAATGGAACAGGAAGGTGAAGCCAAATAGTAACATATAGTCGTATCCATTTAAAAACAAAACTGAAGAGTGATAACACCATTGGTTTGGCAGAAGTCCACAGCGCATCGTATAACGACAAACAGGGCCGAGATATCACATGTGGTTAAAGAAATGCAGTTAAGCTGCGAGAGACCAGAAATTATAGCTGCAGGTTTTTATTTTTAACCTCAGTGCAGACTCAAATTGCTTAAAAACTGTTAATTGGAGGATCAGGAAACCTGCTGCTCCTCTTGCCTCACCTTCCAGTTTTTGAAACAATACCAACTATCCAATTTCTTTCCATACACTACCAAGTTACCAGTGTAGCATTTCATATTACAAACACTGCACAAAGCAGCATTCATCCTTTCATTTACATTAGAATGTTAAACTGTAAAGTTCTAGCACCATACAGTTTTGCATCAGTAACAATTGCATCATTCAAAAGGTTGTTGTACCTGCTATATACAGTTAAAAGAGCTCACAGCATCTGGGTGCAGAAAAAGGAGCAAAATGTAAAACAAAAGCTTAGGGAAGGTGTGTTTTAAGATCCAAAATTAAAAATAGCTGCTAATGGCAGATTCTGACACCTTGCCAAATCAGCTTCTGTGAAAGAGAATTGCTTCAAAATACTCAACAGCATAAAGAGTGTATTGTACATTGGCTTGGAAAAATCCAGCTTACAGAAATACACTCAGGGTTCATCGCTAAGCAAGCATACCCAGACATGTTTATGGATCCAATCTGTTTGACAGCCAAATGAAGTCACAATACAAGCATGAGATGAAACCGATACAGGAGTGGGTGAGTGTGGAGCGACTCCGAGCATTTTATATACTTGTTAGTGCTCATACAACAAAGAACACCATTAAACCAACATCCTGCCACCCCACTCCATAAATAAATCTGAACTGAATCTGCACATTAACTGCAAAGGATAAGTCCAGTACCTGCACTGAAACCTACAGAGTTTCTAAGATGCAATATCAAATGTGTGTATATATAGAAATATTGCAACTAAAAAAAATGCTATTCCAGAGTGTGAGAGTGTGTGTACTGTGATTATAACCAGAATAAAGATTATGGTGGCAATTTTAGGTGCTAAAGTGCCACTGAGATGGCCAAAATAGAGTCTTCAGCTGCAACGCCAGAATAGCCCATCTTTAGCGCAAGGCACCAACTTGGTCAAGGGGTTGTTGCCAGTGCTAGGAATGGCAGCCCGGAAGATCATTAAGCATCTGACTGACAATTAAATTGTCTGCTAGCGCTCATTAAAGAAGCTGCACAGCATTTTGGTGGCAAGCGCTTCAATTAACGAGCTGTCCCAACAGTGACCAGCTGAACAGGAGTAAACAATTCATTGCTGAGGATTTCAAGCGCTTAAACTATGCTCAGCTTTCACTGTTCACTTGCTGCTGGAGGTTTGAAGAGGACTTTTGAGACACATCGGGAGGCTTTCTGGGACACTGTCAAGATTTCACCAATGCTGTATCAACATTTATTCTGGAAATTCTGAGGACTTCACCAAAGAGAGAGAGTGCGTGCATCTCTATCTTATTGGACACCTTATAGGAGTCACCAGGAGTGTGTGCTTGGTCATGGACATCTTGCGAGGGGTCCCATTTAGTCTGGAGGAGGAATGGGAGGAGGACACGAAGCCACGGAGAGCAGCACCAACTGCTGTGGGAGAGTGGGGCAAGGGAGTGAGGTGGGCTCCCCCACCCCACCCCGCCCCCAAGATCGCAGGTACAGGACATCCATCCTCCACCAGGACCTCCCGTGCCACATCCGAGAACCTGTGTGCCCTCTCCCTCGGTCCCGGAGCCATCCTGAAACGTTCTGTTGTGCATCAGCCAGTGCACTCACTCCACACCTTCAGTTGAAGTGGGTGCGTGGAGGCTACATATACCGCTCCTCGAAACTTGCTTCTAATCAGCACTCGAGTGCTAAACCTGAGGTATCTGTTTTAGTGCCTCCAGGCAAGTTTAAATCATAGTAATGATTAATTAGCCCCAAAATGCAGACTAAAACCAGACATGTCTTATCAGCACAGCACCCACTTAGCACCTGTTTTCACTCTTGCACCAAAAAAAACCCTATTTTTCCCCCCCAAATTGAAGCAGTTACAAGGACGACTGAGTGATACAGTGGGACCCTCTCTGGGACCGGAAACTAAACCCAGCCCAAACTGAAAGGATGCAAGTCTCCTCTGTGTAAAGGTGAAATGAGTTTGAAGTGCTCAAAGGGAGCTCAAGACTGGCAAGGTACTGCACTCCCCTGCAGGCATCCCTCAATATTTATGGGCAGAAAAACATACACTGCGTAAACGGACCTCGGGTGGAACTGTGATGGGCTACTACAATTGACTCAGAGCACTGCCACTGAGCCAAGGCTGGCGCTAAGTAAACCGGAGGCATGGCAAGTACCATCCCAAGGTGCAGGAATAGTATCATTTTCTGAAATCTGGGGCTAAACTGGTTAACTTCTATTACCAACTGACAGTGAATGCAGAATTTCTGTTATTACCCCGTGATCTCTCTTCTTTTGAATCATAAGACTCGGAGAAAAATTCGGTTGCTTTGAGCCTCCCATTAACGCCCTAAGAGGGCGCTCATGGGGCTCAAAGCAACTAATGCCCGGGTGCAGCGATGTTTGCGCCGTTCACGAAATTGACCAGACATTTTGCGGCGGCGCTAAACACCACCACGATCTCCTGCGCCCGCAGATTGTGAAGTCAGTTGAGCGTGCAATGCCCCGGTCCAGATATTGAGTGGCGCTCCCTGCCTTTCCGCCTGCTGCTAGCAACGACAGGTTGAGGGGAACGTTTTGCAGTTGGGAAGCGACTGGAGGAGCGCTATTTAAAGGCAACCGCTTCCTGCCTTTTTTTTGTCGGCGACATTTTTGCACCACGCATTCTGAGAGAGAAAAAGAGAGGGAGAGAGAGAGAGATTGATTTGACCTTGCATCGATTTAAGAGACACTATGGGGGCTGCACTCGGCGCTCTTTCCCTGGGCGCCTCCATTGTTCTTTCCAACAAATTTGATGTACAGGTCTCTCCAGGCTGAGATTCGAGGCTGCAATCGGCAGGGTGTGGATGGAGAACAAGATCGACCCTCCTCTTTAAGAACTGGCCAGCACCAGTGTTCCATTGCTAACTGACATCACATAAGTTTCGTCAGCACTCTGAGGTAGCGCCTCGCTCCTTGGCGTTAGCGCCAAGAGAGGTGTGTAGCGCCTGCTTCAGCACTCCAATCACCTCTAGGGGCGATAGAAGCCAAGTTTGCAGTCAGAGGCGATAATTAGCGCCAGGCACTAAACTTTGCGCCCCAAACGGGGCGATACCGAATTTCTCCCCCTCTATTTTAAGTATTTCTTAATGGAAATTTGTAGTGGTCAGCTTGGTAGTCACTTTATTGCTTGCTGGGATTAGCTTGTCTCTATGAATGTGAAATACAATTTCCTGCTTATGTAGGTCACTGCAAAGGCAGGTGAGTCACCCGTGTCACCTAGGTGTTAAAAGCAGTTAATATTAATCACTGGAATCATTAATTGATTACATCTGTCCATGGTCTTTATTTCGCACTTGAGTTGCTTTATTTCACAGGTGTAAGGATTATACCAAGAAAGCCCATCCGCAGTTTCCAAGCAACTTTGAAACCTATTTGTGATTGACAGCTTTATTTAGAACCATGGCAGTTTACAGTACAGAAGGAAGTCATTTGGGCCATCGTGTTATGCTGTCTGTTTGCTAAAGCAATCCAAAACTAATTTAACTGCCCAATATCTTCCTCTGCTTCAAGTATTTATCTAATTTTCTTTTAAATGCGGCAATGGTTTCTGTCTCAACCACTCCCTGTTCCATGTTCGAACAACTATCTTAAGCAAAGAAATTTCTTCTAGTCTCTTTCCTACTCTGAATATTTTAAATGAATGACCCCTTGTTACTGACTCCTCAACCAGAGGAAATAGTATTTTTCTCTTCATGCTATCTAAACTCTTCATAATTTAAAAAAAAACCTCTAATAAATTGCTCCAGAGTAGAAATAGTCTCAGTATCTCAAATCTCTCATTATAATATCTTCTCATCCCTCGTGTCATGTTCTCTATAGCTTTAAAGTCCTTTTTATAATGGGTCGTCCAAAACTGCACACGTTTTCTACAAATTTATCATTACTTCTTTGCTCCTGTACTTTTAAGCCTCAATTTATAAACCCAAAATGCTGTTGTCCTATTTTATGGTTTTATATGCCTACACTCACTTTCATTTAATTGTAAAAGATAAATATTTTGATCTTCCTTTGTCTGAGTCAGGCTTCTAATAATTGTTTCTAGTAAAATAACAACTTTATTTCCCTTTCACTGTACTGTCATGAGGCAGAGGACTCGGTTTGTCTTTCCCACATAAGAGCGTTTTATTAAGTAGGTAGTTTAAAGTACAGCAGATAACTGATAAAGACTTGATGACTATTGCTTTGACAGGGACCAAGTATGTAAAAAACTGATTTATCCATCTGTTATGTTTACTCTTGCTTCTGTTTCATTTTACTTCTCAATAAGCCTAGAAAAGGACTTAGTCAGTTATACAGCACAGAAAGAGACCCTTCGGCCCATTGTGTCCGCGCCGACCATCAAGCCCTATCTATTCTAATCCCATTTTCCAGCACTTGGTCCGTAGCCTTGTATGTTATGGCGTTTCAAGTGTTCATCTAAATGCTTCTTGAATGTTGAGGGTTCCTGCCTCTACCACACTTTCAGGCAGTGAGTTCCAGATTCCAACCACCCTCTGCATTTATATAGCACCTTTCACAACTTCAGGACATCCCAGTACCAGTGTATATAGCAACAGTAAATTGGGTTACTGTTCACCCAGGGCTCCCAGACTACCTTGTGCAGGTCGCATTTTAAAATCACATTTTTGCCTGTGAAAATTGGCTTTTGCACTGAGCACAAGAACGTATCTGTAGAATTACAATCCCTTTCCCACAAAGCCCTTGCAGAGTGCAATATTCCAAAGAATGGAGTGGTTTTAACAAGTAGTGACTGTCATTCATATTTGGTTAGTAGCAATGATTGGGCATGTATGGATTTTTTTTTAATTTTTTTTTTTTTTTAAATAACTATTTACTTCTCGATGCCAAAAACCATACCTTTCAAGCTGCCAGAACATAAATGGGGGGGGGGGGGGGGGGGGGGGAGGGAAACTCATTTCTGGTAAGATCTGTTATGTGTTACTATGAAGAGGCAACAGAGAATGGGCACTTCTAATTAGGGCGTCAATAATTCAGTACTCTTTCTAGGATCTTCAAGTATGTTAAACTTTAATTCCCAAAGCTCTTGTTCTCTTTGCCACCATTTAAAAACCATGAGGAATTACAAAGATAAAAAAGGTGGGGGGGGAAATCAAGAAAACTTACAAAAGAAAGAAAAAACAGCAGCTTATACTACAATCATATAAATTTTACAGACACTTTATAATATCTGCAAACATTTAGATGGAAATATTTTAGTTAAAGTTCAAATAAGAGGTGGCAGTGGAATCCCAAATCAATATTTTTATCTACCTGCTTTAACAAAAAATGTATAGAGAAATATTTAGTGTACCAAGTGATATGGTACTTAGTTGTACTAAGTAGCTGGTTTAAAGAAAAACTGTAGGTTTGATAGGTAAAGGAAGCAGCATTTATAAAGAGCCTTTCATGACCTCAGGACATTCCAGAGCACTTTACAGCCAATGAAATACTTTTGAAATATAGTCACTGTTGTACTGTAGGAAACGCGGCAGCCAGTTTGCACACAGTAAGGTCCCACAAACAGCAAAGTGATAATAACCAGATAATCTGTTTTAGTGTTGTTGGTTGAGGAATAAATATTGGACAGGACACTGGGGAGACCTCCCCTGCTCTTCTTTAAAATAGTGCCATGGGATCTTTTACATCCACCTGAGGTGTTCAACATATTATCCAAAAGACGGCACCTCAGACAGTGTAGCACTCCCTCAGTACTGCACTGAAGCATCAGCCTAGATTATGACCCATGATCCTCTGACTCCGATGCGAGAGTGCTACCCACTGATCCACTAGTTTGGCCTCAATAGGAGGCCAGTTTTAGAATCCCAATGTTAGAGCCTGCTGTCAGTCTTCCAGGGGATAAAATTGTAAGCCCAGCTGGGCCTGTTGTCAGGAAGGAAGATGGAAATCTAGCCCTGCAATATTGGGCCAAAAATTGCGATCGGCAGCTTATCTCTGGAGTACACCTCCGACCTGCAAAAAGAATACGCACCAACCTGATGGCGGCCCTCCTGCGTAAACTTGCGTTCTGACGCTGCGAGTAGGAAGGCAGCGTAATGGTCCACGGATCCCAGGGACGCAGCCTGTGTGGAAGCGTATCTGGGATCACAGGGGCCTGGTCCTCCAATCAGAAAACAGATTGTCTTTCAGTCATTTAAATTACTACATTACTTTAATACTACAGCCTTTAAAATACATTACAGGATTAGCTTTTATCGTGGGAATCTATTTCATTACTCATAATTCCAAATTCTAAACAAATACTGTGCAGAAAGTTATGAAATGTAAATGTTACTTAAAAAAAAACCTGCAGCTTTAATATACACTAAGATTGCTTTTCATTAAAGCTTTTAATGTTCCTGGATGTCATTTAATATATAAAAAAATAAAAATTTTCATTTCAGGTATCCCCTTACGCTGTGGAAACAGGCTCTGCATTGTAAAATTTACATACGTAATTGCTGGGCAGTTGGTGGGCAAATAGCCCAACTTTGCACCAGCAATTAGGTTTTCGGTGGCAGAGCAGATGGGCTGTCAGCACGTACACTGACAGACCGCAAGTTCGTCATTTCTCACACACGCAAGCGCATGCGGAAATCACGAACTTGCGGTAGATTTCAAAGGCGGTATACCCACTGCAAATTCCGAGCCATAATAGTGCATCACCTAGGCAGTCAACCAAGGACAGTCATCGACTCAGTCTGTTAAAACAGATGTCCCTGATCAAGATCAGGGTTAGGATTCTATCAGAGGGGGTGATGCAAAAGGAGGATATCAACTTATTAAAAGAAATGATCAACTTCGAGGCAATTCAAAAAAGTGAAAACTAAGTTTGCATATGTACAAAAAAGCTATCTTACCAGTCCATATGCTGTACTTCTCTCATGGTCTTGAGTAATGTCAGCTACATATGCAAATATCACTGAGAAAGTGACTGCAAAAACTCCTGACACTGAAATAACAGCAAAATACCACCTACAAAAGCAAGCAGAAACAAAGAGTAAGAAAAAGAGCATAACTAATTGCACCTCAGATACAAATTAAAATGAGCATTTTTGCTTTGTTTCAAATCTTAATATTTCTCTTTACAGGCAAGTCTTTTGACTTCAGGGTTAAAAACAAAATTTATCCCTTGAAAAATAATTTGAAAATTAGGGTTGAACCCAGAGACACAGATATTGACAGACTACAGTGCTTTTGTGATACACCCAGCCAGATTCCCCATTTTGTGTAGGAATCACTTCATCATCTTTCGACAGGTAGCATTAGTACATAGTTCTCACACTGAACAACTTCTCCTTTGACTCCACTCACTTCCTCCAAATTAGTCAGAAAGGTTTCAGCAACCTGAAATGTTGGGCTAGATTTTCGTGGAGCTGTCAGGCGGGGTTTCAGGCGTGTGGGGGGGGGGGGGGGGGGGGGGACATCCCGAATTTGGGGTTCCCGACACCATCCCGCCCAAAACTCCGCCCCACGTAAGTTTCAGGGGCAGCGGGTACCCGCCCCGCACTGGAACCCACCGACACCAGGCAGGAAGGGATTAGTGCCAATTAACTGCCTATTAACAGGAACAGGCAGTTTTTAGCCTAATCCCTATTTTGAGGGGTTTCGTGTGGGTTTCCCGACGGCTCCAAACCACGCCAGGTTAGAGCAGGCGGGCCCATCGGGTTGAAGGAGTTGGAGGGGTCGCGATGTCGGCGCTCAGGTGAGTGATGGGTGCATGAGTGTAAAGGTAAGTGTGTTTGGTGTGTCTAAAATGTGTAAAGAACTTTTACTTACCTGTACTTACCTTAACAGCGTTTCTTCCTGTAGCCTTCGGGAGCGCATCACTCAGCTGGTACTTAAAAGCTGAATGGCTGCGATTTGTGAAAGGTGACAGCCATCAGCTTTGAGTGCCAGTAAGAGTTCTAACTGAGTCTGTGCAGAATGACTCACATCAGAACTCAGACTGTCAGTGTTTGACAGCTTCAAACAGCTGTCAAACACTGATATTTCATCAGTCAAGAACTCTTGATAGATGAAATTGCAGTCTGTGACGTCACCTGTTGCCGGGTGGCCCTTAATTGGCCTGCTGAGCCCGCTGGGCAGGCACAAGGTCAATCAAGGGAAAATCACGCAGATTGGCCGGACGTCGAAGTAGGCAGGTCAAAAACCCAAAAAGGGGAAGTCCCGCCTTCTTCCCCGACAGGTTCGGGAAAATCTACCCCGTTAACTCTTTCTCTCTCCACAGATGCTGCCTGACCTGCTGAGTATTTCCTACATTTTCTGTTTCTATTTCAGATTTCCAGCATCCGCAGTATTTTGCTTTTGTATAGGACTCCTTCAGCCAACTGTGTCTTGTACTGAACAGTCTAGTGGGAACAAGGCACTGAGGTTGCAACTAAGGATGCACATGAGCTCCTTTTAGCATATATTTTGTGAAGGCAGATCACTTTGATTATTTACTAAGTATTTTAATCATTCCTTCCAAAATTGTTTTGCTGATTAAACCTGATGTTTTCAAATGACAAAGATTTGGTTTTACTTCTGACCTGGAATTTTTTGAGGATGTAACTGGTGGAATAGATAAGGGAGAACCAGTGGATGTGGTGTATTTGGACTTTCAGAAGGCTTTCGATAAGGTCCCGCATTAAGAGATTAGCGTGCAAAGTTAAAGCACATGGAATTGGGGGTAAGGTACTGTCTTGGATAGAGAACTGGTTGGCAGACAGGAAGCAAAGAGTTGGAATAAACGGGTCCCTTTCCGAGTGGCAGGCAGTGACTAGTGGGGTACCGCAGAGATCGGTGCTAGGACCCCAGCTATTCACAATATATAAATGATCTAGATGAGGGAACTAGATGTAATATCTCCAAGTTTACAGATGACACAAAGCTGGGTGGGCATGTGTGCTGTGAGGAGGATGCAGAGAAACTCCAGTATGATTTGGACAGGTTAGGTGATTATACTGCATTTGCCATGCACTGCTCAATGTGGATAAATGCAAGGTTATCCACTTCGGTGGCAAAAACAGATTATCTGAACGGCAATAGATTGGGAGAAGGGGAATTGCAACGAGACCTGGGTGTCCTTGTGCACCAGTTGTTGAACGTAAGCATGCAGGTGCAGCAGGCAGTTAAAAAGGTAAATGGTATGTTGGCCTTCATAGCGACAGGATTCGAGTTAAGGAGCAAGGATGTCTTGCTGCAGTTGTACAGGGCCTTGGTGAGACCACACCTTGAGTATTGTGTGCAGTTTTGGTCACCTTATCTGAGGAAGGATGCTCTTGCCATGGAGGGAGTGCAGCGAAGATTCACCAGACTGATACCTGGGATGGCAGGAATGACGTATGAAGAGAGATTGCGTTGATTAGGCTTATATTCGCCGGAGTTTAGAAGAATGAGAGGGGCTCTCATTGAAACTTATAAAATTCTAACAGGACTAGACAGACTAGGTGCAGGAAGGATGGTGGGGGAGTTCAGAACCAGGGGTCACAGTCTAAGGATAAGGGGTAAGCCATTTAGGACTGAGAGGAGGAGGAATTTCTTCACCCAGAGAGTGGTGAACCTGTGGAATTCTCTACCACAGAAGGCAGTTGAGGCCAATTAATTAAATAAGGCTAAAGGGATCAAGGGATATGGGGAGAAGGCAGGGACAGGGTACTGAATTTGGATGATCAGCCATGGTCTCATTAAATGGCGGAACAGGCTCGAGAGGCCAAATGGCCTACTCCTGCTCCTATCTTCTATGTTTCTAATGACCTGAAACAGAAACACATTAGGCCATAGTGGATTGTTCCAGATTTGACCTGAATTTGGTAAAGATAAAACCTGGGGATCAGAAGGTCTATTTATAAGCGGAGCTTCAAAATTTTAATACTGCCCTGTCCTCCTCTTTCCATCTTACCCCAAATGCTATTTTTATTAATACTTTATCGCACTGCTTAATTTTTCTCCGATGCAGTGTATCTGGTCACAATACAATTGGAAACACAATGCAAACTGTACCACACACTAATTTATTTTATTTCCGGGATAGTTATGAACCCATTCAACAGTTTATAAAAACAACACAGGATAGTCAAAATGTAATATTTAAGGATTTTGTTGCACCTCTCTCCCTCCCCTCAGCTGCCAGCTGTTTGCATGTGAACATTATGCGATCCCACCATTCGAACCTACAATTCTTACCATGGACTTATCCTCATTAAAGGAATTGGGACACAAGTGAAGAACACTGTTAGTAAGAGAAATGATCTCCTCCCCCACACGTCGGACAAAGCACCTATTAGCGGAGCACTCATAAATGATAAAAAACCCTAAAAAGGAGAGAAAACATAAAATTAGACCAAACTACAACAGAATAGGCAATTTATACATCATTGCAATAAACACAGGTACTAGGCTGGTTTCACCACACAGGAAAAAGTTAAAATCTGCAATTCTCTGCTAACCACCAAATTAGAGCTCTCAAAATTTAAGTACTGAAAAAAAAAGGTTTCAATGATAGTCATCCTTTGACCCAGCTCTTCTATGCATAGTGCTTATAGACTGGTCAAATATTAAATAACATTAGTTCTCTAAACACTGTACATACAACATCTAGGTTTCACATGGAAAGATTGGAATTTGAAATTGTTTTATTGCACAGCTAATTTTTGTATTTTAATTTTTAACTGCCTCAAGTGCTATACAGCTAACTGATGCAGCATAAGGTGCAGAGAAGTACATCGAACACAGTGGAGTTTACTAGTATCGCCACCAAATAGTGCAAACTAGCTGCTGACTCACACTGGTTTGTTTTCGCCACTTGCTGAAGTGGTGCCAACATGAATTCTGAATTCTGCATAAATTTCAGCAAGTCAGATTTTGGAGGCAAGTGAAAGTAATTTAATATGCTTGAAATGCAATTTCATACTCTAATTTTGGTTTGATGTCAACTTACAGTACCGCATTGTCAACAAGGAATATTGCATTGTAATTGAATATCATTTTCAAAGTGGAGACTCCAAGAGTCACAGTGGAATGCATAATGTCAGTTTAATTTGAAGACTTAAGTTTAAAAGGCATCTTTTAACAATGTTATAAATGGCCACAATGTCTACTCCCCAGCAGAGTACACATTTTGGGAAGCTGTACAGGGAGAAAAACATTTCGGTAGGTTTGAAATTGATGCTGGCCCTCTGGAGTGAAGGCAACAATTTTGGCAAAGTATCAGCCACACTACAAAGTGACTGGTCTGTTTGTCCAGGACATTCCTCTCCTATTCATATTCACTGACTGGTGCTGATTGGATCTGAAGTCTCATGTCCATCCATGCTATTCCTCAAGGATCCGGTTTACTTTTCAATATGCTGAATCTGCTAGATCACAGAAAGACCTGAACAAAGAAAGCCAATTCACACATTCCAAGAAAAGGAAACGTGGCTACAAAGGTGAAGACACTGCAACATTACAGTTTAACCACGCGAGTCTCATTATGAAAAGCAACACAACGGTAGATTAAAAACAAACAGGAATTCCCAGTAATGCAGAGGTAAGTACTGTAGAAAATATAGGGACAGAGTGATCTCCTGGAAGAATTTCGATCGCCTAGATGGGTTGGAGAGGAATTTCCCAGATTTTTTTCTCCCAAATTGGCCATTGGGTCTTTATCTGGTTTTTCGCCTCTCCCGGGAGATCACATGGGTTCGGGTGGATGCACAGTGATAGAAGATTTGAGGTTAGGATCGGATCAGCCATGATCTTATTGAATGGTGGAGCAGGCTCGAGGGGCCGATTGGCCTACTCCTGCTCCAATTTCTTATGTTCTTATGAATCTACCAGGTTTTCTACACATTTGGTTTAGCAAATATATTGCAACTAAAAAGTCAACACACAGATTTTGTGCACACAGTGGGTGATCACAACTAAATAATTTCCCTGAACACAGCTGAATGTTACATTAAATAGCAAAATAATGCAGATGCTGGAAAGTTAAAAGAAAGTCAGTCAGCATCCGTGTAGAGGACAAACAAATTTATGTTTCGGGTGCAGATCATTCTTCAGAATGATGATGCACTGGTTCCTTGTGAGCGGTGTCCCACACCTTCCCACTAACAGGAAGTGACTTCAAGCAGCTACCAGCCTACCACATCACCAAACTATTTAAAAAATAATTTGGGTTGTTTTGTCTTAAAGGCATACAACAGCAATCACACACAATATTGGGCTGGATTTTGCCAGCGCTCAGAGTGCGGGTTTGGAGGCGGGTCCGCTGTCAAAATAGCAAAGATTGACAGTGGGTAGGAAACCAACGGTCAACCCGCCTCCACGCGAGTCTCCCAGGTGACGGGTCTGTCTGCACAGAACTGACCGACACCAAGTGGCGGGGGAGACAATTGAGCTCATTAAATGGCTTGTTAACAGCCAATTTAATGCTATTGAGTCTACCGTGTAATTTTACGTGCTCCCCCATGGGTTACCCACTGCTCAGGGAACACCCCAGCTCACCGTGGCATGAGTTGAGTCTGCTTTGATTTTTCTGATAAGCTGCCAGCTGCAGAAGTGGCATAAAGGATACCATGTTGCAACTGTTCAGTTTCAGAGCTCAGAAACTGTTGGTTACTGCATTTGTAATAGAGAGATTTCTTTAGCTTGAAAGTGTTTGGAGCCAACTCTCTATCCAGTGCCACCTCATTGGAACAACCTCTCTCACCAGTGACAGATTGCTTGTGTCATCTCAACTTCAGCTGCCCTTGAAAGAAATCTCACCTTGGTCCTCTGAATCCTTCCAAGATCAGCCCCAGCACAAACATCACCAGGCACACCAACATCAC
This sequence comes from Somniosus microcephalus, assembly GCF_052327205.1. Lineage (NCBI taxonomy): Eukaryota > Metazoa > Chordata > Chondrichthyes > Squaliformes > Somniosidae > Somniosus > Somniosus microcephalus. Next base: position 115,462,989 of record NC_140987.1, on the reverse strand, counting down.
CAACGATAACACCAACATTCTCCACCATCACTTGATACTGCACAGGACATCAGCACCTGACAACATTGTTGCCCAGGAGGCCATCGATGGCATCACCATGGCCAGATTTACTTCACTTGACGCTGTATACCCTGGCTGCCACATGATGCGCCAGGTTGACACCATCCCACACCAGCACCGTGAAGCATCCCTTTAATGTCCAAGCTATTTCTTTCACACTCATCACAATAGCGGGGGGGGGGGGGGGGCGGGGGGCGGGGGGCGTGGAGTTATGTCTCAACATTCACCGGAACTCACCAAGACACTTCTCAAGGTAGGCACAGATCTGTCCAATAAAGGTGAAATGAAGTGTTGAAAATATAGATTTTAATGTTTGACAACACATTAACAGAAACTTCACAAGAACCTTCGCTAAACCACTCAAGTGCCTACTCTTGTGTGTTGTTAGTTGGTATGCTTGCAGTAGGGTAAGGGCAAGTGTGAGGGGTGGCTAGAGAGAGGGGGGATGTGACACTGTAGATAGAGGGGGATGGGTGGAGGTGCAAGGTAAGTTGATGTGAGTTAGGATGTGCAGGAGTAGGGTAGGGAATGCAGTGATGGTTATGTGATAAGTGTCACAGCAGGATGAGGTTGAGTGTGGCTTTGCAGTAACGTTTTGTGATCCACTGAGAGCACTGAAAGGTTTGCGCCACTGCAGCCTGGGACTCCTGACGACATCCCTACTTGTGTCCTGTGCAATGTGCAACCAGACTGCGTTGGTGTGCTGGGGAGGTCTCTTCCGCCCATGGGAAGGGAAGAGAATCTCCCTGCATGCTGTCACTCCCTCCATATGCGTGAGCCTGGGTGCAGGCGTGCACCTTTGTGCAGTGCTCATCAATGTTTGCAGCACCTCAATGCTGCAGAACACTGACAGCACAACTGTCAAAATCAATGTGGCCGTTGTCGCTTTAAGGAAACCGGCTGATGACGCGTCATCAAATGACATCGTCAGACCCGCTTCCTGTTAATTGGCCAGGAACCCCGCAGGGCGGGATTAACAAGGCCAATTTACGGAAAATCATTTTCAGAGAGTGGCTGTAGATGGGAGTGGGACTGGAAACCGCCAACCAGCTCTCCCACCGCCATCCCGCCTCCGCAGGGAAAATCCAGCTCAATCTCTTTTCCCCCCAACAAAAGAGATCATGCAGTCTGTAGACTCTTCTAATAATCCTGCCCTTAACCTGCTATTGTCAAGGCAGCAACTCACATTGGGGTATTCTGCTCTACAGTACATGATCCTCCAGTACCTTAGCCAAGTGCACACTTGGGCAGCAAACATCAACAGGTTATTTGACCAAGAAGGACATCACAGCAAAGCCCAATTCTATCCTCACCAGTTGCACTTCCAACAGGTGGAAGGAACAATGCAGGGCAGTTTGCAACATGCCAACCATTTTGATGTTGTAAATGTCCACATTCATCTGGGGCTGGGTATACCATGCAACCTAAGCAATGTCTCAAGACTGCTATATTGTAGATTCTTCACTTACTAATACATTATTTGTAGCTGTATACTAATTTTATTTTTTTAGTTTTCTGCAATGACAACACGGTTTTTCTTTGGAAAGCTGACAATCTTTGAGGTTAGGATAAAGATCTGTACAAGTGCAGAGGATCCGGAGAGCATGTCAGTATTTGTAGGAGGTCCCCCCCAACTCTGAGAAAAGTTTAAAAACCATTGTACTAATGGATGCGGATCTTAAGTTACTACTTGGCATGCACCGAATCACTATAACCTAGTGATTTCACACTCACTAAGGAGCATGAAACAAAGGCCATTTCACCATTTCTGAATAGTATAGCCAGAATTTTCCCCTAAAAAAAGGGTGGGTTTGGAGCGTGGGGGCAGTTAAATTATTAAAAATGTGAATCCCGACCTGATCCTGCTTTTGCCGAAGGCAGGACAAGGGGGAGGTGGGCAGCCAAACCCGCTCCCAGGAGGCATTACCTCAATTTAAATATTGTAATAAGGCTGGAAGCCTCTATTTTCCCCATCATTTTGAATTTAACTGCCTGTGGACGGGTTTCACACAATTCGTGAAACCTGGCAGTTAAAACGAGGTGGGGCTTGCTGCATCCAGGAGGTAAGTGGCTTTATACCTACCTCCTGGATCCAGGTCCCTGCCCGACCCACCACCCACGATTGGGGACCCCAACACGAGGCCTCTGATTGGGGGAGGCGGCGGCCTGGGGAGGCAAACGTTGAGGAGGCCGGCCCTGATCCTCCGCCCACCCCCCCGGAATCCCCGCTTGTCTGCCGATCCCTGACCTCCCCGACCACCTCACATCGCCTGCCGATCCTGCAACCACCCGCCCCCCCACAATCCTCTCTTCCACCCCTCACAACTGAAGGCTGGCTGCGGGCGGGAAACCAAGGCCTCACATTCAAATTAGGCACTGCCGGTAAAATTGGCAGAGCCTGTGGGAAACCTGGCCTCCCGGGTTTCCCGCCCGCCTTGGACACCCCCCACCCCCATCTCCCCGAACAAAAATTCCGGTGTATGGGTAAGCTCCCTGCCCGTTAGCCTGATTAAGGCACATGGGATTGGGGGCAAGGTATTAACTTGGATAGAGAACTGGTTGGCAGACAGAAAGCAAAGATTTGGAATAAACAGGTCGTTTTCAGAATGGCAGGCAGTGACTAGTGGGGTACCGCAAGGATCGGTCCTAGGACCCCAGCTGTTCACAATATATATTAATGGTCTGGACGAGGGAATTGGATGTAATATCTCCAAATTTGCAGAAGACACAAAGCTGGGTGGGAGGGTAAGCTGTGAGGAGGCTGTCATGAAACTCCAGTACAATTTGGACAGGTTGGGTGATTGGGCAGAAACATGGCAAATGCACTATAATGTGGATAAATGTGAGGTTATCCACTTTGGTGGCAAAAACAGGAAGGCAGGTTATTTGAATGGCAATAGATTGAGAGAAGGGGAAGTGCAAAGAGACCTGGGTGTTATTGTGCACCAGTCGCTGAAGGTATGCATTCAGGTGCAGCAGGCGGTTAAGGCGGCAAATGGTATGTTGGCCTTCGTAGCAAGAGGGTTCGAGTACAGGAACAAGGATGTCTTGCTACAGTTGTACAGGGCCTTGGTGAGACCGCACCTTGAGTATTGTGTGCAGTTTTGGTCACCTTACCTGAGGAAGGACGTTCTTGCCATGGAGGGAGTGCAGCGAAGATTCACCAGGCTGATACCTGGGATGGCAGGAATGACGTATGAGGAGAGATTGTGTCGATTGGGCTTATACTCACTGGAGTTTAGAAGATTGAGAGGAGATCTCATCGAAACCTATAAAATTCTGGCAGGTCTGGACAGACTAGATGCAGGAAGGATGTTTCTGATGGCCGGGGAGTCCAGAACCAGGGGTCACAGTCTAAGGATAAGGGGTAAGCCATTTAGGACTGAAATGAGGAGGAATTTCTTCACCCAGAGAGTGGTGAACCTGTGGAATTCTCTGCCACAGAGGGCGGTGGAGGCCAGTTCATTAAATATATTCAAGAAAGAGTTGGATATATTTCTTGAGGCTAAAGGGATCAAGGGATATGGAGAGAAGGCAGGGACAGGGTACTGAAATTGGATGATCAGCCATGATCTCAATGAATGGCGGAGCAGGCTCGAAGGGCCGAATGGCCTACTCCTGCTCCTATCTTCTATGAATCTATGAAATGGACTCTCAGCTTGAAAGATAAATAACATTTTAAAAATAAAAAGTGAAAGGGAATTTTGGGAGGCTGCTACGACTAAACATTTCAAATCGGTTATTCTTATCTGCTCATAAATACAAAACTGCCCCATTCCGTTGTACTAATGGATGCAGATCTTAAGTTACTACTAGCCATGGGCCGTCAGTATAACCTAGAGATTACATAGCAATCTCACTCACTAAGGAGCATGAAACACTCACTAAGGAGCATGAAACAAAGGCCATTTCACCATTTCTTAATAGTATGAGTAAGCTCCCTATAATCGGTCCCAAAATACAAAGTAGTGCCAGTCATGCTCAGCTGAATTCGAAGGTCACGGAACAAGACTGTAAAAAGAACTTGAAAAAACAAATCAGATCAGTGGCTTGGGTGGGGGTAGCTCAAGAATTGCAAATATTCTTTGTTTACATTTAAATGAAATCAAATTCAAAAACAACCAGGAGAGTTCACTCTTGCAGCACAAATATCGAGATGCAGCCGGATTCAAGCAGATTTCATTCCTTAAGTGATTGAGAAATTAAGAGCATAAGAATTAGGAGCAGGAGTAGGCCATACGGCCCCTCGAGCCTGCTCCGCCATTCAATAAAATCATGGCTAATCTTCGGCCTCAACACCACTTTCCCACCCAATCCCTATATCCGTTGATGCCCCTAGAGCCCACATTTTTTTAAATCTCAGCCTTGAATATACTCAACGACTCAGCTTCCAAAGCCCTTTGGGGTACAGAATTCCAAAGATTCACAACTCTGAGTGAAGAAATTCGTCCTCATTTCAGTCTTAAATGGCTGACCCCTTTTCCTGAGACTATGCCCCCTCGTGCTAGACTCACCAGCCAGAGGAAACATCCTCTCAGCATCTATCCTGTCAATCCCCTTCAGAATCTTCTATGTTTCAATGAGATCTCCTCTCATTCTTCTAAACTCCAGAGAGTATAGGCCCAATCTTCTCAATCTCTCCTCATAGGGCAACCCTCTCATCCCAGGGATCAATCTAGTGAACCTTCGTTGCACCGCCTCTAAGGCATGTATGTCCTTTCTCAGATAAGGAGACCAAAACTGTGCACAGTACTCCTGGTGTGGTCTCACCAAGGCGCTGTACAATTGTAGCGAGACTTCCTTACTCTTGTACTCCAACCCCCTTGCAATAAAGGCCAACATGCCATTTGCCTTCCTAATTGCTTGCTGTACCCAAGTTTCTTGTACAAGGACATCTAAATCTCTGAACACCAACGTTCAATATTTTCTCACCATTTAAAAATTCCGCTTTTCCATTTAATAATTCATTATGAACAAAAAGCAAAATACAGCAGATGCTTGCATTCTGAAACAAAAAATGAAAACGCTAGAGACACTCAGCAGATAAGGCAGCATCTGTTGAAAAAACACAAGTCAGCTGATGTTTCAGGCATAAACCCTTCCTTAGACATTATAGACGAATAGCATTTAAGTGTCAGCTGTGGCTCAGTGGGTCGCATACTCGCCCCTGAGTCCACTTCAGGGACTTCAGCAGATAAATCTAGGCTGACACTCAAATACAGTACTGAGGGAGTGCTGCACTGTCGGAGGTGCTGTCTTTCGGATGAGCCGTTAAACTGAGGCCCTGTCTGCTCTCTCAGGTGGACGTAAAAGATCCCATGGCACTATTTCGAAGAGGAGCAGGGAAGTCATCCCCAGTGTCCCGGCCAATATTTATCCCTCAACCAACATAACAAGAACAGATTATCTGGTCATTATCACATTGCTGTTTGTGGGACCTTGCTGTGCGCAATGAAGAGATCGCAAAGTCTCTGTCTGAAGAATGGACTCAGTCGAGAATATTTTTGTGGACTTTATGGGATTTTTCTGAGGGTGTGTTCCCTGTGGTGGGATCGCCCTGTGCAGATGCGTGGGGGACTGGTTTGTTAAAACTCCAGAGAACGCATGGCAGTTGGCTGTGACAAAAGAACTGTCAGTCATCCAGAATGCATGGGTTCGCCCGACAGTCCTGGAAAAGGGAAGGGGGCCATTGAACTTGAACCTGTTAGAAAGCCACTCTAATATGCAAAAGTACTTCTCACCTCCATCTCAGAAGAGAAGCAGAACAATGAACCCACTAGCCTCAGCCAGCCGAAGAGGAGCCAGTTTTTCCCAACACAAAGACCGAAGATGTGTCCCAGACTTGGGGCCATTAATCCAATCACGGAATACTCATGGGTCCGATGATGACCCATCACTGATTAAGCACCGGAGTGCTCAGAAACAAAAGGATTTTAAAGATTGGCGGGAAAGACAGGGGTAGCCAGACTCCTATAAAGATAACAGAAAATGCTGGAAAAACTCAGCAGGCCAGGCAACATCCGTGGAGAGAAATTAGAGTCGACGTTTCGGGTCGAACCCTTTTTCAAAACTGGAAAGGAAATGAAATAGATCGAAAGGCAGGGCTGGGAGAGAACAAAAGTAGTAAAGAGACATTAAGAGGTATTCAAAATGAGATGAGATGGTGATAGGACTAGTGGAGACAAAAGACAGCTCACATTAGGTGTGAAATGTTCTGGCAGAATGGGAGACAGCTGCCATGTGGGAGAGAGAAAAAAAAGGGGTGGGGGGAGAAAGAGGGAAAAACCAAAACAAAGGGGTGGATAAAAAATATAAGTAAAAATGTAATAGGGGCCGAGGTTATGATCTGAAATTGTTGAACTCGATATTGAGTCCGGAAGACTGTAAAGTACCTAATCGGAAGATGAGGTGCTGTTCCTTGAGTTTACGGTGAGCTTCTATGGAACAATGCAAGAGGCCAAGGACAGTGAGGTCCAAGTGGAGAAGCTCGGGGTCACCCTTACGGACTGAACGGAGGTATTCTGCAATTTCTCTCCACGGATGTTGCTTGGCCTGCTGAGTTTTTCCAGCATTTTCTGTTGTTATTTCAGATTTCCAGCATCTGAAGTATTTTGCTATCCTCCTATAAAAAGATAGATCCTTTTTCACCATTCTCTCTCTCGCTCGCTCTCTCGCTCCACCAAGATCGACCTAACAAGAAGTACCAGAGGAAGAAGCCGCTGAGTGAAGCGATCGAGGCCGACTGTGTGTGGTGGTAAGCATGGTCTTGAGTGTCCCAAACCAGTAACCAGATATCCCAGGCAAGCTGGGTGCGGTGTAAGTGGCTCAGGGTTTTCCTCAGAAGTGAAGCTTTTGGGCTATTCTGAGGGTGGGAGCTTCGTTTGGTTCAGCCAGGCAAAGGGGCTTATGCGACTGGGTAATTCATTGGTAGGGGTGGAATTAGAGTCCACCACAGCAACAAGAGAATTACTGCTTGTTATAGTCCCCAGTTGTGTACTGTATGTACGTTGTTTGTAACCTGGATTTTATTCTCCACAGAGACAGTGATTTCATTTAGTAGTGCATGTTTTAGCCAGTGTATGTTAGACCAAATAAATATAAGTTTGATTTTTCACCGAAGCATTCCTGTCCGTGACTTATTCCATTTACACTCTGGATAATAATTCCCGGGTACAGAACTTTTGTAAGGCGGGGGCGATTCGAACCGTCTGTCTAGCAATTGGGCTAGGATCAAAACCGCTTACATCTCTTGGCGACCACGGGCAGAACCTGGGTTAAAGGAGTGTAAATCAGTCATGGACACCGCTTCTGGCGAAAGATCCCAAATGGAGAAAAGGCTTTCTTCATATGTGTTTACGAAGGTTAACATCACTAAGAAGTGGGTGCTAGGCTTGTTGCGCGCTGAACGTCCAGTGGATGCAGCGGCAGAATGGACGGAGGGCAAGGAGCATAGGCGCAGCATTGAAAAGGCGATATGGCTCGTCTGTCTACAAAGACAAGTCCAACTGCTAGATAAGCAGGTTGCTAAGTTAGAGGCAGAGCTCAGGGAGTCCGAGGCACAGTCAGACACAAGGGCTGTAGTAGGGAGCAGGTTATGCACGGAGCTAAGGGATGAGAAGCAGGGAAGAATAAGCCAGGAGGAAATCTTCCATAACCATAAGGAGTTCCTGCAATGCCAGGTAACTGAGGCAAAGGGGAACGAGAGGGTGGTTAGGGAGGTGAACGCTTGCTTGTCGAGTGAGGTAAAGGTGCTGGGAGAGCAGTTGAAGGATATTCAGGTGGCATACAGAGTCGCCAGCACTGGAGGGTTTGATAATGTAATCCTGGTCCTTGCCAGGAGCAGATCCGGAATTTGATCGATGCTCTATCTAAGGCCAAAGGGATGGTCTGCTTGGTAGCTCTGGGAGTGGCCCGGGTAGATAAGGAAGAGCAGGAGGGAGATAAGGAGGACTGTGAGGCAGAGGAGGACGCTCGACCACGCCCAAAGTGCCGGGACCAGGACCCATGTGCCCTGTCCGGCAGCGGAAATACGGTGCGCCCGTAGACAGTCAAGAGCAAGGAGCACTGCAGAGTGACTTTGTGGTCCCGTATACGACCCCCCAGCTGCAGGAAATGGTCTCGAACCTGACCAAACTGACTAGCACAGGGGATCCATCTGTCCATTTTACGGATGTAGAGCAGGTGGGGGGGTGGGGGGGATCAATAATTGTAACGAAGCTGAGACAGCCAAATTACTTTTATTTTCCCTGGATAGTAGATTGTACCAGTCGCTCTCAGCGGGTAGCAAGATGGGGCAGGGTACGTTAGAGGGGATAAAGGATGACATCCTAGAGGTTATGGGCCTCAATGATGGAAGTCCCTTCTCCCGAGTGGAAAGGACACTGCAGTCAGCTGGGGAGGCAGCGCAGGCTTTCGCGGACAGGCTTTGGCCCGTCTACCTGAGTGCCTGTGGGGGTGCCCGACCGGGTGCAGCTGCAGGGGGAGCCTCGGGCTCATTGGCTGAGGATCCTTGTGGTGTACAGCCTGCCCAGGATCAATGCAAAAGCAGAGGGGTGGTTCGATTCCAGGGTTCCCCAGACCACAGAAGAGAGTGTGATCCGGCAGTTAACTCTCCCTTTTAAGAATGGTAGGGGTGAGGATGACAAACCAAAGGGTAGAGTACACGAGTTAAAGCCTAGTGGAGGCAATGTTAGAAGAGAGTGGCGCCAGGATGGGGGTAGCTCAGAGAAGATGCAGGGTTGTTATGGGTGCGGGAGTAAAGAGCACTGGAGGAAAGACTGCCCAGGAAGGACAAAAGGAGCGGGAAAGGGGATCCTCCAGCGCCAGTGCAGAATGCCGCAGCTGTGGCAGGAAGCAGCACTGATCCGTTCGCGGTATTAGTGGCTGCTCTTCGCGCAGTCTTCCCGGCAGGGCAGGGTAGGGTGGACGCGGCAGCGTACTCCCATCCGCCCCGAACAATCCCGACCCATGACTAGGGGCTTCTCAGCCCGTTCCCTGTGCCCACGAAGTTACGATGCTTGGAAGAGACCATGCGTGAAGATGGGGGTGGAGAAGGTGCAAGGGACCTATGTGCTGCAACACTGGAGCTTCAAGCACCATTGTCTATGCAGATAACCCGACCACATCACCTCTATCGAGCGGGGTCCCACATAACTTAGTAGGGTTCACCAGGAACAAACAGGCTGGGTCTTTCTCCATCCCGCTAGCCATCGATCTGGGTACACTCCATATGGAGTGGAAATGTGTCCTGATGCGGTGGGAGCGGGAGGGGATAGGCATTTTGGGGGCAGACTTCATACTGGCCCACAAGATATTGGTGGATTTACAGAATCACTGTCTTTGGGGGCAGTATGCATGGGAAAGGAGAAGGAGGTGGTAGTTATACCAGGGAAGCAAGGCAAGGGAACTGTGTGCACGATGAAGCCCAAGGGTAGTTATGACCTTGAACTTTGTCACTTCTACCCCGGTGGAGTACATAGCGGATGTGCGACCCAACCTCGCGGCATTCGCTACACACAAGCACGACTGTGGGAGGGTAATAGGGGTGGAGGTCAGAGTAGAAGGAGACCCCATGGCCCGACCACAGAAACAGTACAACTTCCCCAGAGAGGCAGAGGCGGATTTAGAGATGGCATTGGGATCACTGGTTGAGCAGGGTGTGTTGAGACCCATGTGAACTCTCCGATTTGGCTGGTTAGGAAACCAGACAATTCGTGGAGCCACTGTGGACTATCGGGTTCTTAACAAGAACATCCCAGCCTGTGCCCCCACCGTCACAGCCATAGCCGACCTGATCGGGAGTATCCCAGCATCCGCGAAAACATTCATGGTGCTGGACATTTCGAATGGATTCTGGTCTATCCCTCTCAAAAGGGAGGACCAGTATAAGTTCGCATTCACTTTCAAGGATCAGCAGTACACATGAACCTGCCTTCCCCAAGGGTTTCACAACAGTCCTTCTATTTTCCACCAATGTATGGCCAACTGTTTAAATGGTTCAGCAGACCGCAGCAGCTTGTGCAGTACGTGGACGACCTGCTTTTGTTCTCCAACGAGGGGGAGGAGCATGGCCCCCTGCTGGCTGAACAGCTGAGTCTGTTAAAGGAAGCTGGGTTCAAGGTTAATCCCAAGAAAGCACAGATCGGCCAGCAGAAAGTAAAATTCCTCGGGCTGACCGTGCGTGCTGGGGAGAGGGCCATCGATGAGGCGAGGAGGAAGGTGGTACAGGAGCTACCTGCCCCGACCACGGTAACAGGGGTAAGATCCTTCCTGGGACTCACAGGGTACTGCAGGGATTTCAGAGAGGACTATGCCGCTACAGCAGCTCCTCTACTCCGGCTCCTCCACAAGGGAGTGAGCTGGGAGTGGGATGAGGACTGCATGGCAGCTTTTAGTCGTCTGAAGGGAGATCTGCAGACCGCACCGGCTTTAGGAGTGATTGATGGGGGGAAAGGAGTTCTTTTTGGAGGTAGCTGCCACAGGGGACAGTTTAAGCACAGCATGGCAAGCTGGGCCTGCGGTATACTCATCAAGAATCCTCACAGATGTAGAGAGGGGGTACTCCAATTGTGAGAGGCACCTGCTTGCCACACATTGGGCAGTGAGGAGATCACAAATCTTCACAGGGGCACCCCCGATAACACTCTTAACCCATCATACGCCCACTCAGATGCTTCTGGATGGGACGATAAAGGACGGCACGGTGAGCAGTGCACGCATTGCTCGCTGGACTTTATTGCGCTCTCAGATGAATTTGAGTTTGAAAGGCCTCCGAGAGCCCAAGCTCGCCGCAAATTTATCTACCCAGGGGTGGCCCACAAATGTTCTGTTGAAGGGGTGTGGGACGTAGACATAGGGTTTCGGGCTGGAATCCATCCCACGGGCCGCGAGATCTAGGTAGACGGGTCCAGTACAGTGGTGGCTGGGGAGCGACTCACTGGATGCGGGATTTTTGACCCAAAGGCAGGCATTGCCAAGGCCATTAAACTCCCGAGCACCATGAGCGCCCAGCACGCTGAACTGTCAGCGGTGGTGTATGTGGTTACCCACCCCGAAGAGTTCCCTACACCCTACACGATTTGCTCGGACAGCATGTTAACTTGCAATTGGTGTACAGAATATTTAGCCATTTGGTCTCGTCGCGGGTTCACATCTGCAGACGGGAAACCCCTAGCAACCAAGCCATTGTTGCGACAGATCATAACATCTATAGGAACCCAGGGGGATTTCTATATCCACAAAGTCAAGGCCCATTTTAAGACAGAACCCCGTGTGGAGGGCAATCAGCAGGCCGACGTGCTGGCCAAAGAGGGTGCTCGAATGGGCACGTTTTGGGATCCACATGGGTCGAATCTGGTAGCAGCGATCAGAGACAGAGGTGGGACCCAAGGGAGTGCAGGGGTAGCATTGGCCCCGGACCTAAAGATGGTCCAGGCACGGGATCCCGCCCTAAAGACTGTTCTGGAGACACTGGCTAAGGGAGATAAGGTAGAGGGTCCATACGGAGTGGCAGGTATTACAGTAAAGGAAGAAGTCTTCCCATGCCGAACAGCCACAGCTTTGGGGACTGCAAGGATTCTAGTGAGAGAAGTGTTCTCTAGGTGGGGGCTGCCACAGTATGTGGAGTCCGATCAGGGAAGTCACTTCACAGGGGCAGTCATGCAGGCGACTCTGAAGATGCTAGGTGTAGAGGGTAAATGGCACGTCGCACACAACCCGCAGTCATCGGGGATTGTGGAGCGGATGAATAGGACCATCAAGGAAAGGTTACGGAAAGAGACGGGAGACTCGCCTAGAAAATGGGTAGAGGTCTTGCCGTTAGCTCTGATGGGGGTCCCAGCCAGCCCGTCTAGAAGCACAGGGTATTCCCCGCATGAGCTCATGACTGGCGGGGTCATGAGAACGCCCAGCCATGTACTAGCCCCGGTCCTCACAGAAGGTCAGTTGAGAGAGGTGAACCGGGACAGGTTTGTTAAGAATTTGCTTGAGCATCTCAGACAGATCCATTGGCAGGCTGCCAGTAACATGGGGAAGTAACATCGTAGAAATAGTTTATTGCTTGAGCCTCAGAGGCACCACGAGTGGAAGGTCGGAGATCAAGTAATGGTTAGAAACTTCACCAGGGTAGGGACTTTTGAACCGCTGTACATGGGACCGTAAAATATCGTGGATAGGGCAAGTCCAATGGTATAAGCGATCAAAATGCCCCGACGCAGTAAGTGGTTCCATGTCAATCAGTGCAAGCTTTTCAACCCTGGGGAAAGAGCTGATAAGGAGGAAACAGCAGGGAGCGGTGAGCTGCGCTACAGGTGTGGGTCTCCAGCCCATAATCTGGGACTGTGAGGAGCCCACAGAGGGACCAGTCGTTCCGCCTGTGAGGGCAGGAGGGAGAAGTAGTGCCAGGATCCCACGGCCGAGGGTGCTGTGGACGCCGCCTTACACACCGGTGAACGAAGGAAGCCGGAGTCGTAAGAGGCCCAGGGTCGAGGAGACCTAATGTGGCCACCCGGAGATGGGTAGCGCTGTACATAACTTCTTTCTCTCCTGTCTGTTGCCTTAGCTTGTCTGTATAGTTTGGATTTACATGTATGCTGTGGATACCAAATGTAATCGTGTGAAGCTGCGTCTAGAAAAGTGAGGCATCACCCAAGGACAGCGTTGCATTGTGTGTTTTTTCAGGAAACGCCTAAGAACAAGATGAAGTCAGCCATGGTAGTCTTGATAGTCATGATTGAAGCCAGCACGAGTCACAGGGACGACACCGAGGAATCGGTTGTCTTCGGCTGCACTGGCGGAGACGGACCGACCGTGACCACTGGAGGTGGCTCGAGCGTCTATCTCCATGAGGGAAGATGGCCTGGATGGCTGGGGTCGAATTCCACCCGGTATTCCAGCCATGACAAGTTCACCTATGGTGAAGCGTCCATCCCATGCCCAAGAATAGGGGTTACAACCTCCCGGATTAGGGTAACAGAGGGTAAACGGGTGTGCCTTAGCTTTAGGGGACACATTCCACTGGGAAGGTGGTGGTGGCTCAGGAAACTGAGTGCGGATACAGGGGACCAGACAGCTGACTGGGAAAGACTAAGTAATGACACGTACCGGACGATCACGGGTTCTCGGGGAGGAGTGAATGTGCGTTGGGAAAAGTGGTGGGAATCTGAGGAAGGGATTTGTGTATGTGGGAGTCGGAAAAGATCTGCCCAGCAGGTGTGTCGATCGCGTTTAGCAGGTGACGGCAGGAGGCCAGGGGTGGGATCGGAGTGTGGATTCCTGCGTGATCCAAAACCCCCGAACACCATCAACGCCAGAGCTCATCTCATACACTAGGAAGCCCCCGCCCAGGGCCCCGACAGTACAGACGACTGTAGATGGGTGTCCCACCACCACCAGAGGTCCGGGGAATGTGTTGGTGTTAATCCCTGCTGACAAAGTGTTGTTTCAGAATGTGCACTACGCAGTGGCATCAGTGATCCTGAAACTGACTGAAGTCCATCTGCCTGTGTGGTGTCCAAGGAAGATGGAGAAGCTTTAAGCTCTGTTAAAAGCGATGTTTCAGGAATTTTATGAACTGGACTATGGAAATGTAGAGAAAGAACAGCTTTATAATCTAAATGTTGGGGATAGTGTGGGGTCCGGGAGGCAGAGAAGAGGGACCTGGAACGATGTAGCCACAGCGTTCAGTACAGGAACGGGTATTGTTAATAGTATAGATGATGCACAACTCCAGATGCAGATCACTGGGTTAAAGTGCCAACTGCGTAAGATTCTAGGGGAAAAGAATACAGTGGCGGGTTCAGAGCTTCATGAGGACCAGGCAATGACCATTCATTTAAAGGAGGTCATTGCGGAGCTGGAGAGGCACGCAAAAACTGTTAATGATTTGATATGGGAGGACAGGAACGCCTTGGAGCAGGCTGCACGGAATGAGGTGTGTGTGTTGTATGGATCATGGTTGCTGGGCGAGGGCCGCAGTAACCTGGAGGACCTGAGGCAAGGTCGTGTCCCTTCATGGTTAAGCAACAAGCATCTTGCCGCGCTGCACCCGTATAGCAATTTGTTGAGCCCGTGCCAGCTTCGTTTAGCCTCTGAAGCCTACCTTGTCCCTGTAGATTGCGGGCAGTCCAACCATACAGTGATGGGAATTGTAGTGAGGATGCCGGTAATGGGTGGGTCATCCCGGTCGGCACCGGTATACAGGGTTGAGAATACCTGGGTCATTCGTGGAGGAGTACATGTTCGTTTTAAAGTGGTCCCGCCGTATGTCATAAAATGGGAGCATGCTATGACAGGCACTGACCTCTCCGGATGCCAGAGCCAGGGTGCACAGGCAATACTGTGTCCCCAGCACTTGAATGCTTTTGCGCGACCAGAATGTGGGTTTGCTTCTGCAGGCACGGAACCCATCAATTGCACCATAGAAGTGATGGCACCAGATCACGTACCTCCACAGGTAGCATACGTAGGGAGTGGGACATACTGTGTCACCACAAGTGCGCTCCGCTACCGGTACAGCCAGGACATGTGGTGTCCGGTGAGCAAGAGCAGTTTTTGCTTCAAACCCAAGGCTGAGGTTCGAGTGACAAAGAGCGAATTACTCCCATTCACCTCACTGTGAACAACACCTTCACGCGTCTCCAGGACTATGTGGAGCATTTCGGGTACCCGATTCCTTTTCTGCCGGAACACCTCACTGAGTTAATAAAGACCGCTGAGCTCTCCCAGAAACGTTATTACACTTTAGAGCAAAAGACAATAGAAGTGGGGGAGGAGATCAAGGGGATTGTCTCGCCACCATGGTGGGACATCGGTCTGAGTATAGAGATTCCTCCCTGGATCCGCATCTGTTCCCATGCATTAGTTATCATACAACTGTTGCTTGTAAGCTACTTGTTTTACACCAGCTGCAGGCGACGGAGCCAGATGCTCCGAGCCTGGTGGCAAGGGGTGTTAGATCGATCCGGAAAGGTGTAATTGATTTATGTGGATCTTATTAATGTTCTGTATTTTGACTTGAAGTTTGTCGGTGGGAATTGGAACCCAGCTGTTTGAATGTGTTAAGAAGCCATTTTGCTGATGTTTTGACTCGGTAGAAGGGAACTATGACATGCAGTAAGGGGTGCAGTTCTGGGGTTTAAAATGTAAAAACAGGGAAACAGCTTCACTTGTGGGAGACTTTGGCCTTTGCTCTCTTGTCGAGTGATGCTTTGTGGAAAGAAAAGCATCAAACAGGGGACTAAAGAGATCGCAAAGTCTCTGTTTGAAGAATGGACTCAGTCGAGAATATTTTTGTGGACTTTATGGAATTTTTCTGAGGGTGTTTTCTCTGTGGTGGGATCGCCCTGTGCAGATGCGTGGGGGACTGGTTTATTAAAACTCCAGAGAACGCATGGCAGTTGGCTGTGACAAAAGAACTGTCAGTCATCCAGAATGTATGGGTGCGCCCGACAGTCCTGGAAAAGGGAAGGGGGCCATTGAACTTATTAGAAAGCCACTCTAATATGCAAAAGCACTTCTCACCTCCATCTCAGAAGAGAAGCAGAACAATGAACCCACTAGCCTCAGCCAGCCAAAGAGGAGCCAGTTTTTCCCAACACAAAGACCGAAAGGTATGTCCAAGACTTAGGGCCATTAATCCAATCACGGAATACTCATGGTCCGATGATGACCTATCACTGATTAAGCACCGGAGTGCTTAGAAACAAAAGGATTTTAAAGATTGGTGGGAAAGACAGGGGTAGCCAGACTCCTATAAAGATAGATCCTTTTCCACCATTCTCTCTCGCTCCACCAAGATCGACCTAACAAGAAGTACCAGAGGAAGAAGCCGCTGAGCGGAGCGATCGAGACCGACCTTGTGTGGTGGTAAGCATGGTCTCGAGTGTCCCAAACCAGTAGCCAGATATCCCAGGCAAGCTGGGTGAGGTGCAAGGGGCTCAGGGTTTTCCTCAGAAGTGAAGCTTTTGGGCTATTCTGAGGGTGGGAGCTTCGTTTGGTTCAGCCAGGCGAAGGGGCTTATGCGACTGGGTAATTCATTGGTAGGGGTGGAATTAGAGTCTACCACAGCAACAAGGGAATTACTGCTTGTTATAGTCCCCAGTTGTGTACTGTATGTACGTTGTTTGTAACCTGGATTTTATTCTCCACAGAGACAGTGATTTCATTTAGTAGTGCATGTTTTAGCCAGTGTATGTTAGACCAAATAAATATAAGTTTGATTTTTCACCAAAGCATTCCTGTCCGTGACTTATTCCATTTACACTCTGAATAATAATTCCCGGGTATAGATCTTTCGTAAGGCGAGGGCGATTCGAACCGTCCGTCTAGCAATTGGGCTAGGATCAAAAACTGCTTACAGCAAATTGGCTGCCGCATTTCCCACATTACTCCAAAAGTACTTCATTGGCTGTAAAGCGCTTTGAGACATCCAGTGGTTGTGAAAGGCGCTATATAAATGCAAATCTTCCTCCTTAAAGAAACAGAACAAGGGGAAGGGGGGGGGGGGAATGCACTACCTCACACACAGGAAGAGACATAGCATGACCTGTTAAGAGGAGGATCAGGAAATGGTTAAAGGAATATCACTTCTGCCCGTTAACCATTTCCTGATCCCCACCTTAACACTTAGGTCTTTTCCTGTGTGTGTGGTGGTTTCATTTACCTTCCCCTTGTGTTCTCTAATCTACATTCTGATGAAGCAGAATCCTGAAAACAAAGATGCGATTTAACCAGACAGAAAATTCTGTACCAGTTGGTGGAATACAGCCAGTAGTTCAGAGAAAGTTGAACAGTTTTCACATGTTTACCTTAAGGTCAGACAAATGGTAATTTTCATGATAAAAAAGTGAAATCTAACTGATGTTCTTTATACATCTATTTCTTCATCCTTGAATTTCCACACCCAGTTTCCTCATGAATCCCAACTCCAGACAGCACAAATTTTAAGTTAGCACAGCTGATGCCGATCCTCTTGCCGAATGTCCACACACATGTACTTTCCAGCAGTGGATAGTGATTAGGAGCAAGAATGCAGCAGATATTTCCTCTCGCTCACCAAGGAGCGCAGACCAATTGTAATGTTACAATTGCTGACCCGGCTGCCATCAGCTAACTCAGCACAGAGTGGGAATTGAACCTGGCACCTTCGAGTCTGTTTGGCTTAGTATGACGTCAGATAATGGCCCGGATTTTGAGGTCAGCGGTGAAGAGACGGTGCTCGCCGTTGACATTGAAAAATGCTGCCCGCATAGATTTAACGGGCTCTAGAGCGTGAATTTCCTCTATTTCAACGTGACTTTGAATTTGGTGTCATCTGTGGTGTCCAGCAACAGTGTAGGCAGCAAGTAGGCTAATCGGCCAACCAGATTGAAAAATTCTCAGACAGCAAAGCACGAAGTAAAAAGCAGGGATTAGAATCCATATTTTAATCATTGCACAGAAAGCAAAACAAAGATTGGAACATACACATGGGATTAAGGGAGAAGCTGAAATATCAAATTAAAAAAAATAATAATTTTATGATTTTAAAAATAAGCAAGTTTTAAATGAGGGAATGAGACTCCACACATGTAAACTTAGGTTTTCAGGGCCAGAGAGGTTGTTCAGCAGTAATTATGAATTGGTGTGCCATTAAAAGCTCAGTTACTCCTGACTGAATAAGACATGACATTTTCATTGGTTTTTAGAACATAAGAACATAAAAAGTAGGAGCAGGAGTAGGCCATACGGCCCCTTGGGCCTGCTCCGCCATTCAATAGGATCATGGCTGATCCGAACCTAGACTCACGTCCACTTCCCTGCCCGCTCCCCGTAACCCCTAATTCCCTGATCAGCTAGGAAACGGTCTATCTCAGTTTTAAATTTATTTAATGTTGCAGCTTCCACAGCTCTCTGGGGTAGCAAATTCCATAGATTTACTACCCTCTGAGTGAAGACGTTTCTCCTCATCTCAGTTTTGAAAGGGCAGCCCCTTATTCTAAGATTATGCCCCCTAGTTCTAGTCTCACCCATCAGTGGAAACATCCTCCCCGCATCCACCCGATCAAGCCCCCTCACAATCTTATATGTTTCGATAAGATCGCCTCTCATTCTTCTGAATTCCAATGAGTAGAGGCCCAACCTACTCAACTTTTCCTCATAAGTCAACCCCCTCATCTCCGGAATCAACCGAGTGAACCTTCTCTGAACTGCCTCGAGAGCAAGTATATCTTTTCTTAAATATGGAAACCAAAACTGTACGCAATATTCCAGGTGTGGCCTCACCAGTACCCTGTATAACTGAAGCAAGACTTCCCTGCTTTTATACTCCATCCCCCTTGCAATAAAAGCCAAGATTCCATTGGCTTTCCTGATCACCTGCTGTACCTGCATACTAACCTTGTGTGTTTCATGCACCAGGACCCCCAGATCCCTTTGTACTGTAGCACTTTCTCTCCATTTAGATAATAACTTGCTCTTTGATTTTTCCTGCCAAAGTGCATAACCTCACACTTTCCAACATTATATTCCATCTGCCAAATTTCTGCCCACTCACTTAGCCTGTCCATGTCCTTTTGCAGGTTTTTTATGTCCTCCTCACTCACTGCTTTCCCTCCCATCTTTGTATCGTCGGCAAACTTGGATATGTTGCACTTGGTCCCCTCCTCCAAATCGTTAATATAGATTGTAAAGAGTTGGGGTCCCAGTACTGACCCCTGCAGAGCACCACTAGTTACTGATTGCCAACCCGAGAATGAACCATTTATCCCAACTCTCTGTTTTCTGTTAGATAGTCAATCTTCCAACCATGCCAGTATATTACCCCCAATCCCATGATTTTTTAATCTTGTGCAATAATCTTGTGTGGCACCTTGTCAAATGCCTTTTGGAAGTCCAAATACACCACATCCACTGGTTCCCCTTTATCCATCCTGTTTGTTACGTCCTCAAAGAATTCGAGCAAATTTGTCAAACATGACTTCCCCTTCATAAAACCATGCTGACTCTGTCCGATTAAATTATGCTTATCCAAATGTCCTGTTACTGCTTCCTTAATAATGGACTCCAACATTTTACCAACCACAGATGTTAGGCTAACTGGTCTATAGTTTCCAGCCTTTTGTCTACTGCCCTTTTTAAATAAGGGCGTTACATTAGCAGTTTTCCGATCTGCTGGGACCGTTCCTGAATCCAGGGAATTTTGGAAAATTACCACCAATGCATCCGCAATCCCTACCGCTACTTCTCTCATCGAGAATAGTGCGTTAAAAAGTTGAAATTCACGTTAAATCACGGATATTGTGTTGATTGCATCTGCAACAGCACAATCCATGGAGGAGTAGGGTATGATTAACAGCAACTTCTGGATTTCCGCATTTAACTGCGCAATAGCGGACGCCAGAAGTTGTTGTCAGTTTTACACAGTAATGGCGACAAGTGTTGAAAGTTTCGTTGTCATTACAACCGCAAATTCTGGGCTATTGTTTTTACCCACTAAGCCATCAGGGGAGCCATCTATTTTAATACTATCTTTGGTTTGCCAAGGGTGGAATGATAGCTAGGCTTAGGTCAAACTACTCTTCAGGAGTCTCAGATTAAAAGAGCTCTTAAGATGCTAAGAATGTCTACTATACAGTATTTAATTTTAATCACTTCCTAGGTAATTACAGTGCAAATTAAATTATAACTCAAATATATTATAAAACTCAAAAATGCATGTATATTAACAGACCCTTTGTTGTCTGTTCAAAATTAGCTTATTCTGCATGACTGACGTTACACCTGATCCGTTTGAACCATTACCTAATAGAAATCAGAATAGTGACAAACTCACTACAGATCTGTCATTAAACCAGTAAAAATCTTTATACACGTGTATACATTCAGCCTTCTTGAATGCTCTGAATATTAATGGAAATCTCTAATAAAAGTTGATAATTTTAAGAGGAAAATGACTCCATCTCATATCCATCTTTTCCCAATTCTTTACACCTAAAAGGAAACCAACACTCCTTAAAAAAATGCACACTAAATACAAGAAGCACATAGTGTAAAACCAAAAGTGATCAATATGCCAGATTTACAAGCTGTGCTATCAAGAACTTCTCATATTAAAAAAAGAAATGATTAATGGTCAATTGTCTATTATATTGGGGAACTGACCTATTCATCCTCAAATTCAGTACAGTCCCCCATTACTAGATACATCTTTCGATTCTTTAAAAAAAATAATTATCGAACACTCAGAATTCATATAAAATTCCTGGCTCTAAATGTGAATGCCAATTAGTTCTGTCATCATTAAGCATGCATGCATTGCCATAAGTTGCTCGTGGGAGTTGTACATCTCAACAATTCCTAATGGACAAGAACTAGATTTGAAGACTCCCACAATGCATTTCATAAAGGCAGCATTAAAGGCAAGAAATGTCAAATTGAAACCTATAACAAGTATATTATACTAAGGTACCTAGATGAAATGAATTGGGAAAGTATTATAAATTTAAACAAAATTCCAGAGGCATGGAATGGAGTGTACAATTCTATATTAAACAAATATTTCATCTTACTTTGTGGAGGACATTTACTGGTTTAAGAGATAGGATTGCACAAGATGTGCCAGAGTTCACCAGGATGTTGTCATTTTGTTTTTCATAGGCTATATCTCAGGAGGTATGAAGTGTATGCAAGCTTCTATGGATTTCTGCAACAGTCTGAACATGTAACAGTGCATTCTCAAAGCCATCTGACAAAAATCAGCCTACTCATTGATGTTTTTCACCTTCCAATCGGATTGGTTTCAACATGTTGCTTTGTTTCAGTTTTTTGTGCCTAAACCACAAATTTGAAGTGCCTTTTTAGATCAATCTATACAGGAACAGCTGACAATCAGATTTTGAGAACAGTCTAGTTTATATGACAGTGATAATAATCCTTGCCAATTGCAAAGGCTAGCATAGTAGCATGCCGTTCCACAGAATGTAGGATACAGGAATACAGAATTTCCTCACAGTAATTTTTTTTTTGCCTCGTGTTTCTTAAAGCAGAAGCTCCCAGTACAATGGAACTTCCACCAATTGCATTATAAAGCAGATTCCACAGCACCATATCACACTAAACACAACAACAGGCACAACTGTGTTAAAATACATCGTTCATAGTTATGTTTAAGAGATAGGATTGCAAATGGTTGTCATTTTCCAAAATTCCAGAGATTCTGGAACAGTTCCCATGGATTGGAAGGTGGCAAATGTAACCCCATTATTTAAGAAAGGAAGGAGAGAAAACAGGGAACTACAGACCAGTTAGCCTGACATCAGTCGTAGGGAAAATGCTAGAATCTATTGTTAAGGACATAGTAACAGGGCACTTAAAAAGTAATAATAGGATTGGGCAGAGTCAACACGGATTTATGAAAGGGAAATCGTGTTTGGCAAAAAGAGTTTTTTGAGGTTGTAACTAGCAGAATAGATAAGGGGGAACCAGTGGATGTGGTGTATTTGGATTTTCAGAAGGCATTCGATAAGGTGCTACACAAGAGGTTATTAAACAAAATTAAGACTTATGGAATTGGGGATAATATACTAGCATGGATTGAGGATTGGTTAAAGGATAGAAAACAGAGTAGAAATAAACGGGTTATTTTTGGGTTGGCAGGCTGTAACTAGTGGGGTACAGCAAGGATCAGTGCTCGGGCCTCAGCTATTCACAATCTACATCAATGATTTAGACGAGGGGACCAAATGTAATATATCCAAGTTTGCTGAGGATACAAAGGTGGGTGGAAATGTAAGTTGTGAGGAGGATGCAAGGAGGCTTCAAGGGGATACAGACAGGCTAAGTGAGTGGGCAAGAACATGGCAAATGGAATATAATGTGGAGAAGTGTGAAGTTATCCACTTTGGTATGAAAAATAGAAAGGCAGAGTATTTTTTAAATGGTGAGAGATTGGGAAATGTTGGTGTTCAGAGGGACCTGGATGTCCTTGTACACAAATCACTGAAAGTTAACATGCAGGTACAGCAAGCAATTGGGAAAGCAAATGGTATGTTGGCCTTTATTACAAGAGGATTTGAGTATAAGAGTAAAGACGACTTACTGCAATTATATCGGGCTCTGGCGAGACCACACCTGGAGTATTGTGTACAGTTTTGGTTTCCTTACCGAAGGAAGGATATACTTGCCATAGAGGGAGTGCAACTAAGGTTCACCAGACTGGTTCCTGGGATGGGGGGATTGTCCTATGAGGAGAGATTGAGTAGACTAGGCCTATATTCTAGAGTTTAGAAGAATGAGAGGTGATCTCATTGAAACATACAAAATTCTTACAGGGATTGACAGGGTAGATGCAGGGAGGATTTTTCCCCTCGCCGGGGAGTCTAGAACCAGGGGCCACAGTCTCAGAATAAGGGTTCGGCCATTTAGGACTGAGATGAGGAGCAATTTCTTCACTCAGGGAATGGTGAATCTTTGGAATTCTTTACCCCAGAGGGCGGTGGAGGCTCAGTCGTTGAGTATATTCAAGACAGAGAGCGATAGATTTTTGCATATTAAGGGAATCAAGGGATATGGGGATAACGCAGGAAAGTGGAGATGAGATAGATCAGCCATGATCTTATTGAATGGCAGAGCAGGCTCCTATTTCTTACACTCTTGACACTGGACCTTCCCTAATAACTGGGGGAAGATCCATACAAGGCAGCAAACAACAAAGTATCTTAGTGGCTTGTAAGACACACCAGACAGAAAACAGGGCCGCCTCATTCTCAAGCAACTTTGTTTACCGTCACCAATGGAATAGCTCTGGTGAATCCATCTCATTAGGTGGCTCTCAGCAGCTCATTTACTTTACACTCTCTAGCACTGACATCGAGGCTGCTGCCTGCAGAACTGTAAACTAAATAGGGCATTAGCTGTGCTGTCAGGGAGGTACAGTGTGGGTTGTAATGATAGAGGCCTTACAGCAGGTTAACTGTACAATGGTTTAGTCAGAGAACGCATGCAATACGAGGGAGCTTGAAATCATTTGAGAATAAATTCAGGAATGCACGAACAAAAAAATAGCTTGATCAAATTCAGAAGTTAGCAATCGGGATATAGTTTCTGTGATTTCAATGTAGTTAATCCATTTTATTAACTTTAGAGATGGTGAGCAGAATTATGATAAAAAAGGACACTCAATTGCTTATACAAATATTCACCCACTCAAACAGAATATACATTCAGAATGTTAACATTTTTCATTAAATGCTTCCAGAAACACAAGGCAAAAAGAATTTAAAACTCGCCATGCAAGGAAAATAAGCATTCCTGTATATCTTAATATTCCGCGAATCATCATACGCACGTGCCAACCTTTGTAGTGAAATTATTGCAGTATTTAAAAAAAAAACTAAACTTTTGTAACCAAGAAGAAAATTAGAACTAGGCCTTCTGGTGTATTATAAAAGGAGTCACAAGCAATTGCAACACAAATTATTGCACTGACTCAGTTCCTTTATTTTTCTTTAAACAAACAGAATCACACGGCTAATCAGGAGAGGAAGAGACTGCAGTATAGCTTCCGCTGTTCAACATTCACCTTCAAAATGTGCATTGTGCCTGTTCTGCAAACTCAGTTCCTAGATCGCCTTTACTAAATTTACTGAAACAAAATACAACTTGAAGAAAACAATTTAATTTCTTTAAGTAAAGCTCAACAAACTTCTAAATAATGTTGAAACAGTTTGAATAAGTTGTGCGCAATATCGGGATAAAATTTCAACTGAAATATGACGTTGATTATAGTGATCTTCAAACCTCTGATACAACAATCTCACATGCATATACATGTCTATTTATTTCTATGAGCTGCTATCGTACTTAATTCTTTCTGCTCATCAGGAACTGAATTGCAGATATATTCTTACCTTTACACCCTGAATAAGGCCATTCATTAAAAATGTATGTTTTGGAAAGGTTTCATGCAGAACCTGTCAAGAAAGAGAATAAAAATTAGATATACAAAGACAACCTAGTTAATACCTAGATTTACAAAAATAAAGATTCAGTAAGTATCAACAATCTCACTGTGAGCAAGCTAAAATGAACTAACCAAAGTTTTCAAAAATTGGGCGTGGCCCCTTTTGGGGCGCCAACGTCGCCGAGGCGCTAATTTTAGCACCCCTCCGCTTTAAATTCAGTTGTAGCGCCCCAGGCAGGAGGTGGAGCGCCACTGGAAGCACTCCACCTTCTTGAGGCGCTACAACTGAATATCACGGCGCTATGTGCAACAGCGCCACGCGCGTCGGCATGTAGTGCCACGTCCTTGCAGGCCTCCTCCCCTGATTAAAGGGGTGGGGCCTAGTGCTGCATGCACCGGGGCCCTGCTAGACCACCGGGGAGTGTGGTGCCGTGAAAACAGCCCGGCACTCAAGAGGAGTGCCGGGCAAAGCGATCGCTCAGGGGGCGTAAGCGAAGTTTGCGGCCGGGGCACTGCGCACGACGAAGTCATCACCGGCTGCGCAGCGCCGTGAGGTGCTACTGGCTACCACCGCCGCTAACCTCCAGCTGAATTTCGCGGGAGGCATTAGAGGTGCCCCACCCGGGTGCTAAAGGATTTGTGTCCCGTTAGTGCCCTCCAGGGGTGCTAACGAGGTGCAAGTCAGCCCAATTTTTCCCCTTCAAGTTTTAACTTAGTTTGGCAGCAGCCACATTTATATAGTGATGCAGAGAAATTTTACATGTTAGTAATGAAGACCAGGAAATCAGTGCATTGAAATAGGTTTTCATTCAGAGTGCACAAATGTCTCAAGAATTGACAATACAAATCCATTCTTAGGTAAACAAAGGTTTTGTTTTATTTCATACCAACATTGAGTCAGCATGGTAAAACATGGATTATAATCTACAAGTTGTTTAACAACCTTCCCTATTTCCCAGTAATGGGCACAGTAGCAAGCAACCTTCTCTTAAGTGGCATCAGACCATAATATAATGCTTACGTTGCTGAACAACTGTCTGCAAGTGTGTTCCTTTGTTTGGGCTCCTACACTGTTGCAGCCAAGCTCAGACAAGCATCAGGAACAATATCTCCTTTTTCTCTTGGGCATTCTGTAATCCTCTGCTCAGAGCACTGATTTTAGTAACTCCAGCTATATTCCTCTCCCCTTTCCTTTTTATTTTATTGCAAAGCAATGCTTGTTCATCATGTGCCTCAAGTTAACACAGACAGAAGTGTAGGACAAATGTGTTCAAACTTTTCAATTAAGCAATTAAAATATGCCTTTTCTGACAGTGTCTCCCCATTAATAATAGTGTTATTCCAATAAAGCTTTAGTGAAATATAGTCAAAATACTGGGGTGATAATTCGTCACTTTGACCCAAGGCCTACCCTGGTGAAAAGGAGAAACAAATGGTGTCAGTGGGCATCAACTATGTGTCAAATAAACTCCAGATTTACTACAGTGAAAATGGGGGGGGGGGGGGGGGGGGGGGGGAAATGTAGACTGCAAGATGGTCAAATGAAGCAACTCCACCTATCGACTATAAAAACAAAACTGTTTGCTATAAACTGACAACTGACTCTCACAAATGGTCAGCACTTTTTACTTCAAATATCACAACATTTTATAATTGTGTTTCAATCCAGTTGCGGCCAACAATAACCAGACCAGGTTAAAATTATTTAATGCCAATATTCAAGGGATTAGTTGTTCTTTTTAAACATGGTGGCAAAAATTGGTCAATATGAGATAATCAGTCGCTGGCCCAGAAATTCCTCCCGCAGGCGGAGGGCTGCGATCTGGAAAAATCTGCGCCAAGGCCGGAGGGCTCCCGGGGAGGTGCAGAGTTTCGCTGCTGGGCCTCTCCAAACTGCCGGTGCGCAGGGCCCACGTATTCCAGAGGCGCAGGTAGTTAGCAGCGTCCCTTGGATCACGTGGGCCATGGGGAGCCAATCAAAAGAGAATCTCCCTTCATACATTTGACAGGAAGACCTGTCAAATATATGAATAGAGATCACCCCCAAAACATAGTAAAACTTTAATTTTTTTTTTTTTTTTAAATCACATTTTTAAAATGACTTTAAATTACAATAAATTAAGTATTTTAAACAAAAATTTTATTTTTCAAAAAAAATAATTAAAGTTTTTAACAGGGCTAAAAATCAACTTACATAGAAACATAGAGATAGGAACAGGAGTAGGCCATTCGGCCCTTCGAGCCTGCTCCGCCATTCAATGAGATCATGGCTGATCTTCGTCTGAGATCTTAGCTGATCTTACCAGTTCAGTACCCCGTCCCCGCCTTTTCTCCGTAACCCTTAATCCCCTTAGCCTTCAGAAATATATCCAATTCTCTCTTGAAAATATTTATTGAATTAGCCTTCGCAGCCCTCTGTGGCAGGGAATTCCACAGGCTCACCACTCTTTGAGTGAAGAAATTCTTCCTCATCTCTGTTTTAAATGATTTGCCCGCTATTTTTAGACTGTGGCCCCTGGTTCTGTGCTCCCCGGCCATTGGAAACATTCTCTCTGAATTCAGCCTGTCCAGGCCTGCCATAATTTTATATGTTTCGATGAGATCACCTCTCAATCTTCTAAACTCCAGTGAGTACAAGCCCAAACTATTTAATCTCTCTTCGTAGGTCATTCCCGCCATTCCAGGTATCAGCCTGGTGAATCGCCGTTGCACTCTTTCCATGGCAAGAACATCCTTCCGCAGATGGGGCGACCAAAACTGTACACAATACTCCAGATGCGGTCTCACCAGCACCTTGTACAGCTGTAGTAAGGTATCCCTATTCCTATACTCGAACCCCCTTGATATGAAGGCCAACATACCATTTGCCTTCTTAATCGCCTGTTGCACCTGCATGCTCTCCTTCAGTGACTGGTGCACAAGAACACCCAGGTCCCTCTGCACTTCCCCATCTCCCAATCTATTGCCGTTTAGATAATAATCTACCCTCCTGTTTTTACCCCCAAAGTGGATAACCTCGCATTTATCCACATTATAGTGCATCTGCCACGTATCCGCCCATTCCCCCAACCTGTCCAAATCGCACTGTAGCCTCCTGACATCCTCATCAGAGCCCACCCCTCCTCCTAGTTTAGTGTCGTCAGCGAATTTGGAAATATTGCATCCAATTCCCTGATCCAGATCATTTATATATATTGTGAACAGCTGGGGTCCCAGGACAGATCCTTGCGGCACCCCGCTGGTCACTGCCTGCCACTCCGAAAACGAGCCGTTTATTCCAACTCTCTGTTTTCTATCCGCCAGCCAGTTCTCTATCCACGTTAATACTTTGCCCCCAATCCCATGAGCCTTAATTTTGCATGATAATCTTGTGTGGAACCTTATCGAAGGCTTTCTGGAAGTCAAGGTACACCACATCCACTGGCTCTCCCCCATCTATTTTACCAGTTACTTCCTCAAAAAATTCCAGCAGATTAGTCAAACACGATTTACCCTTTGTAAATCCATGTTGACTCTGTCCGATCCTTTCCCCATTTGTCAAGTGCTCCGCTATTTTATCCTTAATAATGGACTCTAGCATTCTGCCCACAACCGATGTAAGGCTTACTGGTCTATAATTCCCTGCTTTCTCTCTACCCCCCTTTTTAAATATTGGGGTAACATTAGCTACCCTCCAATCCACGGGTACTGTTCCTGAGTCAATGGAGTTCCGGAAGATGATCCTTAGAGCATCTGCTATCTCCAGGGCCACCTCCTTAAGTACCCTAGGATGTAGTTTATCAGGCCCCGGGGATTTGTCGGCCTTCAGTCCCCTCAACTTACCCAGCACCATATCCCTAGAGATACTAATTTCTGTCAGCTCCTCCCTCTCATTAGTCCCTATGTTTGCCGATATTCCTGGGAGGTTATTTGTGTCCTCCTTTGTGAATACAGAACCAAAGTATGAGTTTAATTGGTCTGCCATTTCCTTATTCTCCATAATATATTCTCCCGAATCGGACTGCAAGGGACCGACTTGGGATTTTACCAGTCTTTTCCTCCTGATATACCGATAAAAGCTTTTGCAGTCTGTCTTTATGTTTGCTGCAAGTTTACTTTCGTATTCTATTTTCCCCTTCCTGATTAATCCCTTTGTCCTCTTTTGCTGTATCTTGTACTGCCCCCAATCTTCCGGTCTGGTGCTTTTTTTTGCCAGTTGATATGCCCTTTTTTTTGATTTTATGCTGTCCCTAATTTCCCTCGTTATCCACGGTTGAGTCACCTTTTTAGGTTTATTTTTGTGCCAAACTGGTATAAACATGTTCTGGAATTCTTCCATTCTATCAGTGGAAATTAATTTTTTTTTTTTTTACTTTTTTCAACTCTTATCCTGGTAAAAGCAAGCCTTGCGCCTGCTTTTACCAGGCGCAAGAATTGGAAGTGTTTACTGCGGGCGGAGGGTCTTCCAAAAACGGAACTCTCCGCCCGCAGAGGCCCTTCTCCCGGGGGCAGCCGGAGGATCTGTCAAGAACTTTCTTGACAGATCGGAAATGCCGGTTTCCAGCGCATGCGCAGTGCATGCCTGAAACCGGCATTTCTGACGCCCCTACGGGTGAGTACACAGCGCATACACACCTGTATGGATCGGAATTTCTACACCAATATGTTTTAGTGATGTTGGTTGAGGGATAAATGTTGGCCAGGAATCTAAGAACTCCCCATCTCTTCTTTGAATAAAGCCATTGGATCTTTTACAACTACCTGAATAGGCAGATAGGACCTCAGTTTAATGTCTTATCTGAAAAGACAGTCACCAAGAAGGCAGAATTCCTTAGCATCAACCCAGACTATATGCTCAAATCCTGCACAGTACCTGAACCCAAGGCCTTCTGACTCAGAGGCAGAAGTGCTACCAGTGAGCCAAGCCACACACACACACGTGCACACACGCACGCGCGCGCACACACACACGCCCGTGTGTCCCCCCTCTCCCCGTCATGTCCTCTCCCTGTCCTATCCCTCCCTCCCCTCGCCCACCCCCACCCCCCTCTGTCCCTCTCTCCGGCCCCTCCCCCTGCCTAGCGCCTGAGGTCCGGAGCTGAGGTCCCCCGCGTATGGCGCGGCTGATGGGCGGGCAGCGCATGCGCGGTCAGTGGGCAATTTTGGGGCGCTTGGTCTCCCTGCCCGTGTGTCCCCCCTCTCCCTGTCATGTCCTCTCCCTGTCCTATCCCTCCTCTCCCTCCCCTCCCCCCTGTCCCTCTCTCCGGTCCCTCCCCCTGCCTAGCGCTTGAGGTCCAGAGCTGAGGTCCCCCGCGTATCGCGCGGCTGATGGACGGCCGCTGTGGGCGGGCGGGCGCGGTCAGTGCGGGCGGCGCGAGCGCCCCGCGATTTCCCGAGGCTCGCCCCCCCCCCGCGATTTCCCGAGGCTCTTCCCCCTCCCCCACCCCGCGATTTCCCGAGGCTCTCTCCCCCCCCTGCGATTTCCCGAGGCTCTTTCCCCCCCCCCCCCCCTCTATTAAATTGTTATTTAATTCCCTAACACATCATTAAAATATTTACCTTAGTTCCCTAACACACAGAAAGTGTGGGGGAATAAATTGTGAAAAATCAAGATGGCAGCCACTCACCTCAGTTCAGAAGGATAAGGCCCGCCCACACACGCACCGATTGGTCGACCGGTCAGGTCACCGAAGCGTAGGATTGGTCAATCGTCGAGTCACTCGACACTCAACTGTAGGAAAGAACCCACCGTCCGATTGGTGGACCTCGACGTCACACGGTCGCTAATGAGATGCTAATGAGCGGAACGCTGAACGTTTTTGGGATACCGCGGGCGGGATTTTTGTCCGGCCGAAACGTAAATACGCCTATGACCGGTCCGGAATCGCAAGCTTTCTTTTGAGGCGACGCGCGCGTCGGTACGCTCTAACTTTCAAACGTATAGAGAACGGACAGACATCAGGACAGACAGAAGAGCCGCATATATATATGAGATAGATATATAGATAGAGGTAGATAGATACAGGAAACTTTCGTTTAACCGGAGGTTAAATGTCCGGAAAGCTCTATCTACCGGCAAAATTCAGGAGCCATTTCCTATAAGTTTTTTTACTTCTCGTTGCTTTTTTTTTTCCAGTCAGGCTCTGCAAGGTCTAGCTGAAGTTGTTGCTTAGCTACAGAGACGCTTTTAAGCTGCGGTCGACTGTTTTGAAGCTGTTGCTAAGCAACAGGGTTTGTTGATTCACACGGAGCTCAAAAGCTCCGTATGTTTTAACATTAGCGCTGGTTTCTACGGCAGTTTTGATGGTACGGCACCAGCTCGGTCCTGTCAGTGCCGGATACCAGAAAGTTTCCTGTATAGATATATATGTCGTGTGGGAATGTGGTGTACCACAATGGATGTATTGGATGACCAATGGTGGGAATGGGGTTGGGATGGTTGGAAACACGACGTCATCTGATGAAACCTCCAAGCATACATCCAGAGGTAGCAGCCCTAATGGTAGTTCTACAGAAGAATTGTACTAGGGTGCCAATAGAAACAGAAAAATAGGAGCAGGAGTAGGCCATTCAATATCATGGCTGATCCTCGATCTCAATACCATATTCCCGCTCTCTCCCCACACACCTTGATGCCTTTTGTGTCTAGAAATCTATCTGTCTCTTCCTTAAATATATTCAGTTACTTGGCCTCCACAGCCTTCTGTGGTAGAGAATTCCACAGGTTCACTACTCTGAGTGAAGAAATTTCTCTTCATCTCAGTCCTAAATGTCCTACCCCGTATCCCGAGACTGTTCTAGATCCCTCCACCCCCAGCCAGGGGAAACATCCTCCTTGCATCCAGTCTGTCTAGCCCTGTCAGAATTTTAAACTCTAGTGAATACAGGCCTAGTCAACCCAATCTCTCCTCATACGACAGTCCTGCCATCCCAGGAATCAGTGTGGTGAACCTTCGCTGCACTCCCTCGATGGAAAGTATATCCTTTCTTAGGTAAGGAGACCAGAACTGCACACAGTACTATAGGCAAGTTTTTTCCCCTGCCTCAATCCATATTCCAACAAACCTATTTCAACAATTGGTGGTGAATAGTGAGTTTAGGTTTCTAAATAAAAGGGTAAAAATGGCAAATTATGCAGGGCCCCCACAGGCAGACGTACTGTGTAAAGCGGAGAATATAATCACCTCCACCAAAAGGAATCTCTCCAATATCTGCCCATTTCTTCACATTCTACCTCTCAAAATAAATTACAGAAACCTTGCCTCTGCTTTTTCCCCCCATTCATGGGATGTGGGAGTCGTTGGCAAGGCTAGCATTTATTACCCATCCCTGATTGTCCTTGAGAAGGCGGTAGTGAGCTGCCTTCTTGAACCGCTGCAGTCATGTGGTGAAGGTACTCTCACAGTGCTGTTCGGGAGGGAGTTCCAGGATTTTGACCCAGTGACGCAAGTCAGGATGGTGTGCGACTTGGAGGGGAACTTGGTGGTGATGGTGTTCCCATGCGCCTGCTGCCCTTGTCCTTCTAGGCGGTACAATTTGCGGGTTTGGGAGGTGGTGTCATGGGAGGTGGTGTCAAAGAAGCCTTGGCGAGTTGCTGCAGTGCATCTTGTAGATGGTACACACTGCAGCCACGGTATGCCGGTGGTGGAGGGAGAGAATGTTTAAGGTGGTGGATGGAGTGCCAATCAAGCGGGCTGCTTTGTCCTGGATGGTGTCGAGCTTCTTGGGTGTTGGTGGCGCTGCACTCATAGGCTTGGGCCATATATAACCAATAATACCAAAAGAACAGATTTTTACATCATTTCGATGTCAAG
The DNA here is from genome assembly GCF_052327205.1 of Somniosus microcephalus. Taxonomy (NCBI): domain Eukaryota; kingdom Metazoa; phylum Chordata; class Chondrichthyes; order Squaliformes; family Somniosidae; genus Somniosus; species Somniosus microcephalus. The sequence goes on along the minus strand of NC_140987.1, from coordinate 115,431,198 downwards.
CAGTATAACATGCATTAAACAAAGTATGCGGTTTGTGTAAAAACTTAACTTGATTCTGACAGTGCATTAGATAGTAGCTCTTCTGAAAAGAAAATCTAATGGGCTAGTGAATAAAAATCTGATTTAAAAATAAATTGTTTTGGGATGTGGGCAACACTGGCACTGCCTATCCTTTGTTGCCCTGTGGGCATTAACTGTCAACCAATGTGGGACGGGAATCACATGTAGGACAGAGAAAGTAGGAGTGGCAGCTTCCCTTCCCTAAAGGTGATTTGTAAACCAGTTGGGTTTTTACGACAACCCTGCAGCTTTCATGCTAGTGCACAAAATACCAGATTTATTGAACTTGTCAACTTGCCATGAGGCTACTGTACCAATGTTAAAAATGAACATGTATTTACAGCAAGTTTATGCAGCAAATCAGAATTGCTCCAAATATTCAGGTGTTCCTATTTCAAAACACAACAGCTCATGCCTAAGGAACACTTTGCCAATAATAAAAAAAAGCACAATTTAAAGCAAATATTCACAAGCAGTGAAAACTAGGTTAATCATAATTTTTTTGCACTTTGAAGTCTGAAACGGTAATGATGATTAAAATCTAACAAAGTTCAGTTATTGAGACACAAAATTACATCACATTTATTGAGCTATATGGCACCTCTGAAAGTCCATTGTACACTGTTTGATAGAGACCCAGTAAATAATGAGAATAGTGCTGATACATTAGCTATCCTCTGGCCTTTATGAAACTAGCTCTCAGATTAAAAACAAAAGAAAGAATTTTACCCCCAAAAAATCTATATTTTGCACATATTGAAGTGGTTCTGAATTTTAACTTAGATGAGCTAACAAGTAGGAGTGGCAGCTTCCCTTCCCTGAAGGCGTTTTGTAAACCAGTTGGGTTTTTACGACAACCCTGCAGCTTTCATATTAGTGCACAAAATACTTGTCAAATATTATGGAGCTGAATGAAGACCAAGAGTAAACCAAGATCACCAACTTAGGTAGCATTGGCTTTGCATATTGCACGCCAATTGCTAGTTCAATCATCATCAACTTGCATTTATATAGCGCCTTTAACATAGTAAAACATCCCAAAACATTTCACAGGACTATTATAAAACAAAATTTGACACAAGCCACATAAGGAGATATTAGGGCAGATGACCAAAAGCTTGGTCAAAGAGGTAGGTTTTAAGGAGCATCTTAATCACAGTACAGTAAAAAAGTATGTCAATGGGAGATACTCAATTTTTTGTGGAAGAGAGATTACTCAAACAGGAACGGATCATGTGACAGACAACATGGCTGACTAATTGACCTGGATAATTTAGACAAGTAAAACCAAAGTGCTGTGACTGCCCTTATAAATATTTAGGCAGTTTTACATTCCTGAATGGGTATTCTCCAAACATATTCTCCAAAAATATTTTGCATAATGCCACTAGACCATTGTTCAATGAGAAATATTTGGTGACATCCCCCCCCCCCCCATCCCAATCTGTGGCTCTGGAATGTGTTGAATGGAAGTAGATAAACTGACCTTCACATTGTTTGCACAACCATTTATAACAACTCCAAAGTGAAGACAACCAAGCGAAGATCATTATTCTGGTAGTAACACACTTTTTGGATATTTGCCAAAATCTAGATCAAAAAATGCAGCTCATTTTCCAGTGGTTCCTTGATTTTTCTCATTTTTTAAGCTCTTCTAGAAATTCCAGGGTCAGCAGGGTCCACTGGTCTGCAGTGTACATTCCCTTTCAGTGAATAAAGCTATTCCATGATACACACAGTACCTTCCCAATACCATCACTGGTATGGCAAAGGAGGGAAGACGAAAGTGGTATAAATCGCTGCAGTGTCCTCTTTGCTAAGCATTTTGTGAGATGCTTAGTAAAAGCAGAACTGCATTACCTCAGTTTTAGTTTATAAGCTTTACCTCAAATAATTTCCAAGTTTCATTGTACAAAATCTACTTACTGGCATTTGCTTCGCATTCAGCTAATTAAGATTAAAAGCCACTAGTATATTTTGGCTTAATTTTGAAAAGATACACAGGAGCTTTTTCCACAGATTTTTACATCCTAACATTTCTGGATTCAGATCTTAATCTTTCCTTTTTAACTGATACATTAAATGCATAATTAGCCAACTCCCAGTCCTCCGTCACAATTTTCCTTTCCACAGAATTTTAGAAACTTGTAGTCACGGCATCTGCTATTCCCTCTCTAGGTTTTCTCAATCCTCAGATTTAAACTGTGATTTGTCTGCTTTAAAGTTCGCGTAGCTTATTTAGTACTCTTTGAATAATAACCTTCACTTAATTGTCTGCACCCATCTCTGGTGGTTCTACAATGACAATAACCATCTCCTCTGAAAAGTGAGGCAAAGCGCTTAAATTGTACTTCTGACATTTCCTCATTATTCACTACAAGTTTGCCTCCCTCATCTCTTATCATCCCTATCCCTACCTTGACTATCCATGTACCACTAATGTGCCTATTTTTTTTTTTTAACCAATTTTCTCTCTTCTCTTAACCTTTCTAATCCATCTTTCTGTAGATTTCCTATATTCTTTATATTTGTTCTGACTGTCACTTTGGTTATCTACGCTGGAAGCACTAAATGCTAAGTTTCAAATATGATTTAATCTAGCTACTTTTAGGCCACCAATTGGGTGTTGCTTCATTACCCAGAACCAGGTCAAGTAGTACTTCTCTGCCTGTTGGGTGTAGCAAATACTGACTGAGAAAACAGTCCTGTGTAGTGGTTCGTGTAAATCGCCACTATATAAAAGAGTTTAGCTTCGACGAACTATAAATAAGTTGTTTATTTACCAGGACAGGATAATACAGCAGGTAAGGTAGCAGGTAAGATGGCTGACTGCAGGAGCACCATATTGTAGATCACAGGATAATTACAGCAGGTAAGGTAACAGGTAAGGTGGCTGACTGCAGGAACTCCATGTTGTAGGTCTTACAGTAAGTAAGATAGCAGGTAAGATGGCTGACTGCAGGAGCACCATATTGTAGACCTTGTCCCAGCAAGGACTTCACAAGGACTACGTTCCCAGTCCTGTGGGGAGCCTCATGACCTCCTCACACTCAGCTCTTTATTCCCACTTTGGGCGTCACGTGACCGCGTCATGACGTCGGCACGTTTACGTGCACTTAGGCGGTCACGTGACCTGCGCCGTTATCGGTAAATCTCCGCGGTACTGAAGCTGGCCTTTAAGGCCAAGGTTACTAGGCCGGGCTGTGCCAGTACTTGCCGCAGGAGCGGAGAATCACTTCGCTCCCGCTTGCCGGCTAATACAGCCGAAGTCGCGATAGGCCGGGCTATGCTGGCGGCCGTTTTGGAAGCCCGAATCGGGCCGGCGGCCAGTGCGCATGCGTCGTATGACGTCAGCGCGTTAGGTCGGCGGCCGACGCGCATGCGTCACGTGATGAGTGACGTCAGCGCATTAGGTCGCCTCTTAAAGGGGCAATGGCCCAACAGGTAAGTTAAAGAGGCAACAGCCCTAACTGGTAAGTTATACAAATAAGTAAATTAAATACATACAGTTAGGTAAGTTATACATACATAAATAAGTTAAGTTAAAGGGAATTATGTATATATCTCAATATAAAAGACAACCGTTGGGACCGCCACACCTGAACACATTCCAAAAAAACTCCCCTTTTAACATACTTAAATATAATCTTCCACAATTATGGCTCCATTGTTAATACATGCCACTACCTTCCACATTTCATCCTCAATTTCCTCTCCAATGTTTGGCTGTCTCTAATATTCTCCCAGTAATGTGACTGTCTCCTTGTTATTCCATCAGTGCAATCCAAAAGGGATTTTGTCTGGACCATTTCTTTATTTAAATCCTTATGCACTAGTGCTAGAACATGGTCTCTAATATTGCCACGCCACTTCCTTTCCTGTCCTTCCTGAACTTTACACCCAGGAATATTTAATTGATGATCTTGACCCAGTGACAGGTGCAGTGTATGTACCCGTCTACCTTTAAGGGAACTATTGAATGTAACCGTTCACCTTTAAGGGAACTACTTTAGGTGTGGCACTATTTGTTTGGCTTCTGTATACTGTAATACCGATAGTGACCACACCAGTATATAAGTGTTGTAGCAGGATTTCTGGGGCAGATTCGCCCGGACCTTCGAATAGTAAAGACCTGTTTGTTTGTTACTTCTGAAGTCTGTGTATTTATTAACTGCACAACCCACAGACTTTACAGTGGCGACGAGTCCGATCGTACCCTGCGGCAAGATTACCATGAGCAACGAAGAGCGTCGAAGAGAGACAACCGCCCTCGTCGTGCTACCAAAAGAAAACACGAGGCTACAACAACAGAAAGCAGGAAGACTAACAACAAAAGCTGTATCAGCAACAGGCACTGACTACCCTTCTGCCACAGTGCGGAGTGAGCCGACCAGCAAGAAACAAGGCGGCCGAAGAGACTGAGTAGGGGAAGGTGTAGAAGCATCCGGAGGATAAGGGCAGAGCACTCGACCTCGGTCGAGGGGGGGCTGTGCCGGCCAAAAGTCGGGTCCAACGGCGTCGGGTGACAGCCGGACCGCGATCGGCGGGACAATCGGGGCAGCGACCGCAGCCACGAAGCGCTGAGCCTGCGAGTAGGCGCGGGAAGAGAAACCCAGCCGCAGCCGGGGAGGGAAACACCGGTCTGCGAGAGGGCTGGGGAGGCGAACGGGAACCGTGCGGGTGAGAGCCGGGTGCGGAGAGAGATACTGCGAGGAGCCGGTCCAGCGGCTGAGCTGTTCTCCACCAACGGGGTACCCAGGGCCGGTAGCATCGAACGTGCGGGTGAGAGACAGAGCCGGGTACGGAGAGCCAGTCCAGCGGCTGAACTGTCCTCCGCTAACGGGGTGTACCCAGCGCCGGTAGAGCCGTGCGGGCGGGAGGAAAAGACATAGCCGAGTAAGGGGAGCTGTGCGGTAGCCAGCCAGCGGCTGAACCTGTCCGCTGAGGGGGAAGCGTACCCCTTCCACCGGGAAGAAACGCGGGAAGCCGCCATTAGGCGGAAAACCGCCATTGAAGTGGGCGGGGTGAGAAAGGAAGAGCGGGAAACCGCCATTTTCGCGGGAAAACCGCCATCTTGATTGACATACCGCCATTGAAGTGGGCGGGGAGAGAAGGAAAGAGCGGGAAACCGCCGATTTCGCGGGAAAACCGCCATCTTAGAAACAAATAAATAAATAAGAAATACTGGTGCTGCTCCCAAGGGAAGAAAGATGCCTAAGCGAGGGAATATTAACGACTTTAATTCTGAAATAGAAGACTGGGCCACGTACGTGGAACGCATAGAGATCTATTGCGAAGCCAACAAAATAGAGGAAAACGACAAGGCGATAACATTGCTAAACTCGATGGGGGCAAAAACATACGGGCTCTTGAAGCATCTAATAGCACCAAATAAACCAGCGGATCAGACCTTCGAAGAGATTGTGGCTGTGCTGAAGGACCACTTGAACCCCACACCGCTCATGCTGGCTGAACGATTCAAATTCTACGCAAAAACGCAGAAGAAAGACGAAAGCAATGCGGAACACTTGGTCGAACTGCGTAGGCTAGCGAAATACTGCCAGTTCGGAGGGAATCTGACAGAAGCGCTGCGGGACAAGTTCGTATGCGGATTGTCCAAAGAAGGGACGCAGAAGCGACTACTGGAAGAGAATGACCTCACACTGGACAGGGCTGTCCTTATAGCTGCATCGCACGAAGCCGCAGCGAAAGGAATGGCGGAAATGCAACTAAAGGCGGCGGCACTCGGGGTGGACCAAATTACTTCAAGCACAACAAAATGCTACCGTTGTGGGAAGACAACGCATGACCAGAATCAATGCTGGTTTAAGAACCAAGAGTGTAGGAAATGTGGCAAACTGGGTCACATCGCGAAGGTATGCCGGTCCAGGAAAAAGATCAATAATCAAAGGAAGCCACCACCAGAAAAGTACAACAAGGTACACAAGGTGGCTGAGAAGAGTTCAGACGAACAGAATTCAGACTCAGACCCAAACAACCAGGAGCTGGGTAGTCTGAGGATCCACAATGTGGGTAAAGAAACGGATCTACAGGCCATCTGGGTCATACTAAAAATAGCTGGAGTCCAAATAAGAATGGAGCTGGACACTGGATCAGCTCTATCAGTCATCAACCGAAGGGACTATCACCGGCTATTCTCTCACATACCTTTAAGAAATACCAAGTTTGTATTACAGACATACACGGGGCATAACGTATACCCCGTGGGGAAAATAAGAGTCAAGGTGAGAGATAGGGGTAAAGAACACCCAAGAATGAGCTTGTACGTATTACCTGAGGGAGGACCACCACTTCTAGGACGGGAGTGGATTAAGAAAATAGACATGGAATGGCATTACCTAAAAGCCATAATGAGGGAGGACTCGGTGCAAGCTATTAGCTCAGATTCTGAAATGGATGATGATAAGACCAAGTCGAAAACGAAGACAGGCAGAAGGACTTATGGTACCAAGAAGAATAAAGCTGCAGAGCAGAACTCCAGGTTGACAGAGAATTCTGAGCCTGTTCAAGCAAAGGATTCATCCATGATGGAAGAACACCGAGCTCGGTCGCAAACTTATGTCAAAGTACGACAACAATTAGAACAGTTGAGTGATCGTCTCGTACAGGAGATGAAAAATATGGAAAAGTTCTGGGACACCGAATGGGGGAACCTGGAAAGACTACAGAGACAGCTAGCTCAAGCAGAGAGCGACCATAGAGCCATCATGGTCAAATACCAATCACATTCCCCTGATGCTGTTCAGGAACTAGAATATTTACAGAATGAACCAAAGGAAGAGGAATCTTCAGGGAGCCAGGATTCTATTCCAGTTCTTCTTTACGACTCCTTACAAGCAGAGTGTGAGAAGTTGAAAGAACAGTATGAACAGGCCCAGGCTACAATTCAGAAGGGGGTTAACTCAGCAGCCTCCGAAAAGCTAGTTTCAGTAGAAGCATATGAACAACTAAAGGTTGAACATGAGCAAGAAGTCCAAAGGCTGCAGGAAATTCTTGAGCTCAAGGCCAAGACAGACTCATCGATAGAAGCTCCATCCATAGATGAGCAATTAGAGGTGAAAATCATGGCAGAGCATGAAAGACAGGATGTCCAAGAACTTATAAAAACATTGAAGGACACCCAAGACAAATATGAGGCGGCAATGTCTGAGGTTCAACAACTTGAAGAACAGATTCAACTGGGAATCCTTGCAGTGGAAGAACAGGACACTGTAAGAATGGTCCCTGAACATGAACTAGAGAGCATCAGGGCGCAACTTTTCCGAGCGCTGAAAGCCAAAGTTCAAGAGGAACGTAAGGTGGAAGTATTGGAGAAAGAGGTGGATGAAATAGCCTGATAACGCAATTACCGGTGGAAAGGAAGGTATTGAACTCACAAATGAGGTCCGTCGTGAAGGAATGGCAGATAACCCAGGAAGAGCGGGATGAATATGAATGCATGAAGAAGGCTTTTCAAGAAAGATGTTTAGGGAAGGAACCACCGTCAGCTAACGTCCAGACGGGTGAGGAGGAAGAAGTCTCTCTCGCTAGCCTAACTCAGGACGAACCTGAATATTACCATGACCTGTTGAGTGACACTGAATATTATGAGGATGTGGTCTGCCCAGCTTGAGATGAAAACTCTCAAAGTGCTGAAATCCGGATGAAGCACTTAAGGTCTAAGGAACATAGAGAGTTGGTGGCGCTACAGATGGCAGCCGAGAAAGGAGCTCCGAGAGTTTCAAAAAGGCAGAAAAGAAAAAGAAGCAGAAGATAATAACTGTCTAAAATATTAGCACTGCTACCATTCCAGGCGGGACATTACAAAAGGAGCTAAATTAGTTGAAAAACTGGAAAATGTCAAGACAGCCAGTTGGTTGTCAAAGTCCGCACTGCTGGTTCAACAGGACGAAAGTTCAAGCTGCTACGTCAAGAAAAAGGCTATGGAGGAGTCACGCTAGCCAGGTGAACCGGCTACCCCAAAGAAATGTTGTTCGGAACGAGTCAAGATCAGAGACTGAATCTATGAACTGTTTCCGCAGAGACGGAACCTGTGAACTGTTTCCACCGAGATTATATTTGTAAATTGTTTTATATGACATTGACTCCACCGAGATTATAGCTGTAATTTGTTTTATAGGAAGTTGAAGATATGTATGTTTAATGGGGACTCTAAGTAATAAGCTAAAAAGGGAGGATTGTAGTGTATGTACCCGTCTACCTTTAAGGGAACTATTGAATGTAACCGTTCACCTTTAAGGGAACTACTTTAGGTGTGGCACTATTTGTTTGGCTTCTGTATACTGTAATACCGATAGTGGCCACACCAGTATATAAGTGTTGTAGCAGGATTTCTGGGGCAGATTCACCTGGACCTTCGAATAGTAAAGACCTGTTTGTTTGTTACTTCTGAAGTCTGTGTATTTATTAACTGCACAACCCACAGACTTTACAACAGGCACACTACAGTTCATGTTACTTTGTCATGATTTTTTATTTTATAAAGTGACTATTTTCCCAATCTACATCATCTATAAAAAAGGTAATAATTTAACTGTGATTAACAAGGTGAAAGCTCTCATGTTGAATCTGTAACATTAGCAAACCAGTTTAAAAAGTTACTGTAGTAGAAATTTTCCAAAGTTATTATTATTTTTTTAATGTTGCTTTGTTTTTATCCAAGTTTACAAAATTTAATTGGCATAGAAAAGATATAAGTTACCACTCAATTTCAGCATTAAATAAATGCCCCTTGAAAAATGCTGCGCCTTACAAGCTTCACTTTAAAAAAAAAAAAAAAAAATAGCTGTTTAAAATACACACAATGTAGGACTTAAATACAGGGAGGCTACTGAAACAGAAGCACACTGAGCAGTAATTTATTTTATCCAAATCAAATAAAGATCATATTTTCAAATCAACTGCCAATGCCTACATTTTGAAGTATGATTAGAATCTCAAAGCTTCTATACAGCAAGTAACTGCCTCAATACAAGGCTGGTCACTCAGTAAGGCCAATTGGGGAAAGGCTGATTTTACTAAGCCGAGATGTGATTTAGCAAAAGTGGACAGGAAACATCTCCTTGAAGTGGCAGTGTCAGAGCAGTAGGAGGCATTCAAGAAGGAGATAGTGAGGGTCCAGAGCAAATATGTTCCCACAAAGAAAAAGGGTGGGACTCCCAAATCTAGAGCCCCCTGGATGTCAAGGAGGAAACAGGGTAGGATAAGGAAAAAATGGGAAGCTTTTGTCAGATACCGAGAGCTCAATACTACAGAAAGCCTAGAGGAGTATAGTAAGTGCAGGGGTGAAATTAAAATAGAAATTAGGAAAACAAAGAGAGGGCATGAAAAAATATTTGCAAGTAAAATCAAGGAAACCCCAAAGATATTTTATGAATACATAAAGAGCAAGAGAATAACTACGGAAAGATTAGCGCCTATTAGAGACCAAAAAGGTAACCTATGCGTGGAGGCGGAAGGCGTGGATATGGTCCTTAATGAATACTTTGCGCCTGTCTTCACAGAAGAGGGATGATGCAGACATTGTAGTTTAGGAGGAGTGTGAAATATTAGATAGGATAAACAGAGCGAGGAAGTATTAAGAGGTTTATCATCTTTGAAAGTAGATAAATCGCCAGGCCCAGATGAAATGTAACCCAGGCTGTTAAGAGGCAAGGAAGGAAATAGCAGAGGCTCTGACTGTCATTTTCCAATCCTCTCTGGCTACAGGCATGGTGCCAGAGGACTGGTGGACTGCTAACATTGTCATTGTTTAAAAAGGGAGAAAGGGATAGACCGAGTAATTACGGGCCAGTCTGCCTAACCTCGGTTACTGGAAAAAATTCTGAGGGGCAATATAAATCATCATTTAGAAAGTCACGGATTAATCAAGGACAGTCAGCATGAATTTGTTAAGGGAAGGTCATGTCTGACTAACTTCATCGAATTTTTTGAGGAGGTAATGAGGAGGGTCGATGAAGGCAGTGCATTTGATATAGTCTACATGGATTTAAGCAAGGCCTTTGACAAGGTCCCACATAGCAGATTGGTCAAATGAGTAAAAATCCATGGGATCCAAGGGAAAGTGGCAAATTGGATCCAAAATTGGCTCAGTGGCAGGAAGCAAAGGGTAATGGTCGACAGGTGTTTGTGTGACTGGAAGGCTGTTTCCAGTGGGGTTCCGCAGGCCACAGTACTAGGTCCCTTGCTTTTCGTGGTATATATCAATGATTTAGACTTCAACGTAGGGGGCATGATTAAGAAGTTTTCATACAAAAATTGGCCGTGTGGTTGATAGTGATGAAGATAGCTGTAGACTGCAGGAAGCTATCAATGGACTGGCCAGGTGGGCAGAAAAGTGGCAAATGGAATTCAATCCAGAGAAGTGTGAGGTAATGCATTTGGGGAGGGCTAACAAGGCAAGGGAATACACAATAAATGGTAGGTCACTGTGAAGTGTAGAGGAACAGAGAGACCTTGGAGTGCATGTCCACAGATCCCTGAAGATAGCAGGACAGGTAGCTAAGGTGATTAAGAAGGCATACGGGATACTTTCCTTTATTATCTGAGGCACAGAATACAAGAGCAGAGAGGCGATGATAGAACTATATAAAACACTAGCTGGGCCACAGCTAGAGTACTGCACACAGTTCTGGTCACATTACAGGAAAAATGTGATTACACTAGAGAGGGTACAGAGGAGATTTACGAGGATGTTGCCAGGACTGGAGAATTTTAGCTATGAGGAAAGATTGGATAAGCTGGGGTTGTTTTCTTTGTAACAGAGGAGGCTGAGGGGAGACTTAATTGAGGTGTATAAAATTATGAGGGGCCTAGATAGGAAGGACCTATTTCCCTTAGCAGAGTGGTCAATAACCAGGGGGCATAGATTTAAAGTAATTGGTAGAAGCATTAGAGGGGAGTTGAGGAGAACTTGTTTCAGCCAGAGGGTGGTGGGGGTCTGGAACTCACTATCTGAAAGGGTGGTAGAGGCAGAAACCCTCATCACATTTAAAAAGTACTTGGATATGCACTTGAGGTGCCGTAACCGGCAAGGCTTCGGACCAAGAGCTGGAAATTGTGATTAGGCTGGATTGCTCTTTTTCGACCGGCGCAGATACGATGGGCTGAATGACCTTCTTCTGTGCCGTAAATTTCTATGATTCTATAAGATTGAGGGTTTCCAGATCAAGGACAGCACTGTATCAAAAAGTTTGATCAGATCTTTCACAATATGTTCATTATTATAGCAAAGAAGGTGGTGACATATTTATTACTGGGCCATTTCAGTAGAGTGTCAAATTTTGTTTGATGCGGTAAGCAATTGCAGAAATGTTCTATGAAACATACTGTACTTACTGTTAGCATTGGCGTGGTCAACAGTCCCCAGGCAAAGAATTCTAAAAAGATGACAACTACTGCATGATAAACACTAGGCCGACCAATTCCATGTTGCTGAAAAACAAAGATAGAATAGCTTAGCATAGGAACAAAAATCAATCACTTACAATGCAACCAAATGTTTTACACCAAAGTACAGTAGTTTACAAATATTTAATGCTTGTACACTAGCCATTTAAAAAGAGCTATAGTACAGATATTTCACCCAATGCACAAATTCATATTCTGTAAAATAGTAAATGAATGCAGGTGTTAAACACACACACACACGCTTGATTATGGTAATTATATGATTCTCTCATTTAAACTTGTCCTGATCCTTCTGTTCTATCCAACCACTGTCCCATCTTGATCTTCCTTTTGCCCCCTTAAAGTTTTTCAAATACGCCCTTGCCTCCTACCTCCATGCCCATCTCTCTCAAATTCCTGCTTGAATTCCTCTAGTCCACCTGCCATCCTGATCGGCACTGAGGCAGCCCCGACCCAAGTCACAAATGACATTCTCTGGCTGTGGTGTGCTATCCCTCTTTGTCCTCAACGACCTCTCCACAGCATTTGGCAGTGTGGACCATGCCATCTTCCTCCATTGCTTTTCCTCTGTTGTTCAACGCTGTAGGACTGCATTCATGTAGTTCCACTCCTACCTGTCTGAACACAGGCAACACATCTCCAGCAACTGCTTCTCTTCCCATCCCTGTGCTATTTCCTAGAGTCTTCAAGGATGTACCCTTGATCCCTCCTCTCCCTCAACTTTATGCTGCCCCTCTCAGACATCATTTGCAGGCAAAGAGTTAGCTTGCACCAAGCTTTATCTCTCCACCACCTTGACCCCACGACAAACTTCATGCTCTCAGGCTGCCTGCAACTTAACACCGAAGCCATCATCTTCTGCCCCAATATAAACTTTGCTCCCTTGTTACCAATTCATTCCCTTCACTGGCCACTTACTCAGGCTGAATCAGACTGTGACATGCATTGAAGACATACTGGCAAGCCTACAACAGTGCAAAACTTAATCTTATAGTGAGGAAGTTATCACGTCAACTAGATGGAGTATCCAGACTGGAATCCATGACGATCACCATCAAAATACCCTGCTTTCTACAAACAGCAACAGGCTAGACTCAATTTTGTGTTAAAAGTAGCACTGATGTACACATTATCAATAAGTAATAATTGGGGATGACAAATAGATCAAACTGCCCGCTCACACCATCATCCAAAACCCTATAAGATGATTTTCTTGTATCCATTTCTATCCATACATCCTCAATGCAACATTCTTACACCTACATTAATGTTAAAACCTGAAAACAATTTCACCAGTTAGATAAAGTTTAAAGTATTAACCATCCGTAGTTGCTAAAATCAAAGCTCTGCAACAAAACTGAAGTTACCGATGCTCAAACGGTGTACCAAAGCAAGCAACAGGTGTTTTACACAGGGAGGAAAGCGAGGAACTAAAAAAAAGTCAGATGAAACCGGAGCTGGTCTCATAGCACTAGCATAGTGGAAGCAAGGGAAGAAGATTGCCAACCTCTTGGCAGGGTAAGTGTGCACATTAAAAAAAAAAACTTGCTCTTTGAATGCCCAGCACTTCATGGATGCCCAGTTTGAGCTGCTAGATCTGTCTTTAATCTGTCCTAATTAGTACAGTGGCAGTACCACCCTACACAATGAAGGGTGTCCTCACGGTAGAGACTTGGCTTTGCCTTCACAAAGACTGTGTGATGGTCACTTCTACCAATGCTCTTGTGAACAGGCGTGTCTACAGTAGGTTAGTGAGAATGAGGTCAAGTAGGTTACTTCTTTGTGTTGGTTCCCTCTCCACCTCACCTCAGTCCAACAACCATGTCCGTCAGGACTTAGCCAGCGGTGGTACCACCAAACCAGTTTTGGTGGTGAACATTGAAGTTCCCCATCCAAAGTGCATTTTATTCCTTTACTTCCCTCAAAGCTTCCTTCAAGCGATGTTCAACACGGAGGAGTACTTATTCATCAATAGGGGTGTGGGAAGTGTGTGTTCAGTAGGGATTAACAGGCGATTTCCTTGATTTAGTTTGACTTGAAGCCACAAGGCTTCATGGCGTCTGCAGTCAATGTTGAGGACTCCTGGGGCCACTTCCACCTAAATGTATATCACTATACCCCCATCTATGGTGGGTCTATCTTGCCAGTGGGACAAGATATACCCAAGGATGGTGATGGAGTCATCTAGAATTTTGGCTGATAATTTTACTGTGCCAAACACATTTATCTAAGAAAATACTTTTTAAATCCACACTGCAATGACTGCATCATTGTGGATCAATTCAATTCAATTCAATTTTATTTGTCATATATGCAGCAGATGTGTGTACTGCACAATGAAATGTTGATTTTTACGAGTCCTCCCAACATTGGAATAAATATGGCATAACAATGATAAAAATACTAATAGAAATACTAATAGAAAGACAGTAATAATAAATAAAACAGTAATAAATAATAATAAATTAATCGTTCATGAGTCTTATGGCCTGGGGGTAGAAGCTGTTTCGACACCTGTTGGTACGAGACCGTATGCTTCGGTATCTCTTACTGGACGGGAGCAGGGTGAAGAGGTTGTGGCTGGGGTGACTCGTGTCTTTAATGATTCTCAGGGCCTTCCCCCGGCACCTCTCGGGGTAGATATCCTGCACAGCAGGTAGTTTAATTCCTATAGTGTGTTGTGCAGCTTTCACTACCATCTGTAGAGCCTTGCGGTCTGTGGCGGTGCAGTTACCATACCAGGTAGTGATGCAGCCGGACAGGATACTCTAAGTTGGTGAGAGTCTGGGGGGCCATTCCAAATTTCTTCAGTCTCCTGAGGAAGAACAGGCGTTGGCATGCCTTCTTGGTTACAACGTCGATGTGATGAGACCACGTTAAGTCCTCCGTAATGAAGGATCATTACTGAAAGCAACAAGTTGAGGCTGTGGCGTCACCCCAGATGCAACGTTACAAGCACATTTAAAAAGTGTTAAATACTTGATAGATGATTTAAAGCAATACTGCCTTAAACGCAAAAAGGAATTTGCATCTTAAGGCAGACAAAGCAGTAAAAGAGCAGAGATTATGGTCACTTCATTCTTCACATCAACACAAAAACAGATGGTTAATATAAATCAATAGGATCAATTTTGGGACAGGCCGTCATTTGTCAATCTTACTTTAAAAATCCCATATCTTATGTCCCTATGCCAAAGTTTCCCAACTCAACTGTACTTATCAGCGCTCTTAAAACCCAGGCTAAATTCTGCTACTCGGGTCTGTATCACACATTTCTTATTGCGAGAATGACAGCATTATATTAATTGACTGCAACAGCTCCCACCTATGTGCTCCAATTATATTGGCCCGGATTGTGCGGTGGCAATGATGGCGAACTGTCAGCGTTCGCTGTCATTACCCCTCTGAAACTGACGGTAACTTCAAGTTTTAGCGCATGCACAGCTAAACGCAGAAATCCTGAAGTTGCAGTCAGTCATTCACTGCTCCACCACAGGCTGCGCTGTGGAATTCCCAAAGCCCGCAATCAGTGAAATCAGTTGAAATGACGAAAACTTAAGCTTTTCCGATCTAAGTATGCTGTTAAACACCCAATTAAAAATTAAGCCTGGTTGGAATAGGTGTAACTGGGGTTTTAACGGCATATTGCCTGCTGAACAACTGTCTGGCCCTGAAAAACAAATTTTATTGTGGAATGCCAAATTTCTCCTTTGATAGAAAAGTATTAGATTTTTAATAATAAAAATGTTTATTTTTTAAAGTTTATGATATTTCAGCTTCTACCATAACCCCATGTGTACGTCCCAACCTTTACTTTGCTCTCTGTAAAAAATTTAAAAAAAAATTAAAATGTGAATTGAATCAGTGCTTTTTATTTCCTGGTCTGCTGTGAGAATTCTTCAATATGACTGGCTGCTTAGATAGCTTTATGACATCACTGCTGCTCTACGCTGGGATCCCCTTTTGACAGTGCTACAATCAAGTTAACGTCGAGAATCCTGAAGAAGTTTTTGACACAGAGATCGCGAGAGCTTTGTGGGCCGCTTTCCTCATGGTCAGCGCCGATCGTTGTCGCTTCGCCGCTGACTGCAAATGTTGGGCCAATATTGTTAAGCAAAATTGATACCAGTGAAACAAGGGATGCGGTTTCAAATTACACCTTGAAATACCAAATTAAAAAATCACATACATATATAAAAAAAAACTAAAAATTGATTTTTTCACTACTATTTTTTGCAAAACTAATTTTGATGCTATGCGAGGAGGGGAGAATTCTATTATACTTCCAATTTTAAAGCAGTAGAAAAGAAACACCTTGAAATATGCTCACGATTAAGTCCAGAGTTTTCCTTTGGTGTACGCGTTACCCCATAATTTTCCGTCAATTAAAAAGATTGAGAAAAATTGAGGATTGGTGAACACAAGAGCAGAAAACAGCTGCCATAAGCAACTCAAGTTACGCCAACTGCACCATGAATAATTAATTTTCATGCCATATTTCAGTAATGGCACCACAGTACACATACAGCGCTGAATAGAAAAAGATTCAAAGCGACTTATCCAGATGTTCTGCAATTCCCACAGCCCATTTAAAAATTAAGTCTCACTCAATTTTTATAATGTTTGCGACTTATCTAATCCATGGCATAAACCAAATACAAGGAGCTATAGGATTCAATCCAAATCCCACCTGCTGCATGAAGCACAAATCACAAGCAACTCGGGTCAACTCACTGGTGGAAAATAAACGTAACCCACATCTCCACATCCTCGTACGATAGCAAATGGCCCGAGGACTCTCCGCTTCTTCCTTGAACAGAGGCCCAACCAGTCCCCATCCACCACTACCCTCCTCCGCCTGGCTGAACTTGTTCTCACATTGAACAACTTCTCCTTTGACTCCACTCATTTCCTCCAAATTAAAGGTGTTGCTATGGGTACCCGCATGGGTCCTAGCTAAGCCTGCCTTTTTGTGGGATATGTGGAACACTCTTTGTTCCAGTCCTACTCGGGTCCCCTCCCTCACCTCTTTTTCCGATACGTTGATGACTATCTGTTAAACCCGTGATTCTTAAAGTATGATGTTTTCCAATAACTAGACGGAGGCTGTAAATTAACAATCAACAGGTGTTTACTGGAGGAGGGTAGTCCAAAGACTAACAGTACAGAGGCATGCTCAAGGCTTATATACAGGTGTGGTCACTGCCGGTACTACAGTATACAGGAGCTGTAAAAGTAGTTCTCTCTTAAAGGTACATACACTACCGTATCGGTGCCATCTCCTGCTCTTGCCCTGAACTAGAAAATTTCATTCACTTTGCCTCCAATTTCCACCCTTCCCTCACCTTCACATGATCCATCTCTGACTCTTCCCTTCCTCGACTTCTCCGTCTCCATCTCTGGGGATAGGTTATTGACCAACATTCACAAGCCCACTGACTCCCACAGCTACCTGGACTACACTTCCTCCCACCCTGCCTCCCGTAAGGACTCTATTCCATTCTCCCAGTTTCTCCGTCTCCGCCGCATCTGCTCCGACGATGCCACCTTCCACACCAGTGCTTCAGACATTTCTTCCTTTTTCCTCAACCGAGGATTCCCCTCTACCGTGGTTGATACGGCCCTCGACCGTGTCCGTTCTATCTCCCGCACTTCTGCCCTCACCCCTGCCCCTCCCTCCCGGAACCACGATAGGGTTCCCCTTGTCCTCACCTTTCACCCCACCAGCCTCCACAGTCAACGGATCATCCTCCACCATTTCCGGCACCTCCAAAGTGATCCCACCACTAAACTCATCGTTCCCCTCCCCTTTCAGCATTCCGTAGGGACCGCTCCCTCCGAGACACCCTAGTCCACTCCTCTATCACCCCCAGCACCCCTTCCCCTTTCACCTACCCGTGCAAGCGCAGGAGATGCAACACCTGCCCTTATACCTCCCCCCTTCCCACTGTCCAGGGCCCCAAACACCCCTTCCAGGTGAAACAGCGATTTACTTGTACTTCTTGCAATCTAGTATACTGTATTCGCTGCTCACAATGCGGTCTCCTCTACAATGGGGAGACCAAACACAGACTGGGTGACCGCTTTGCGGAACACCTCCGTTCAGTCCGTAAGGGTGACCCCGAGCTTCCGGTCGCCTGTCATTTTAATTCACCGCCCCATTCCCACTCGGACCTCACCATCCTCGGCCTCTTGCATTGTTCCACGGAAGCTCACCGTAAACTTGAGGAACAGCACCTCATCTTCCGATTAGGCACTTTACAGCCTTCCGGACTCAATATCGAGTTCAACAATTTCAGATCATAACCTCGGCCCCTATTACATTTTCACTTATATTTTTTATCTACACCTTTGTTTTGTGCCCTTTCCCCCCCCCTTTCCTTTTTTTTCTCTCTTCCACATGGCAGCTGTCTCCCATTCTGCCAACACATTTCACACCTAATCTAGAGCCATCTTTTGTCTCCACTAGTCCTATCACCACCTCGTCTCGTTTTGAATATCTCTTAATGTCTCTTGTTCTCTTTTGTTCTCTCCCAGCCTGGCCTCTTAATCTATTTCATTTCCTGTGCTTCTTTAGTCTTGACAAAGGGTTTTCACCCGCAATGTTGACTCTATTTTCTCTCCACGCATGTTGCCTGGCCTGCTGAGTTTTTCCAGCATTTTCTGTTGTTATTTCTCTACATCCTCTATCTTCTAAGTTCATTAATGAGGTACTGGGGGGAGGCAGGACAAGTAACAAGGCATTTGAAACTTGCTGAGCAAGAGTTCGTTCATGTTTCAGAGAAATGGTCAGAGAAACTTAACCATGTATTTACCAGCCTTGATTCAGTTCATCCACTTTTATATACCCACTTTTAATCAGCACCCCTTAACTTCCATCCATTGGAGCTTTAAACTTGCATCAAATGACCCCAAAAGTGGAGTTATGTAGCCGTTTTACAAAATAGGTTACAATGGCCCGTAATTTCCGATAGGAGGCTTCCTGCGTGTGGATGTCTCCTATCGGAAAAAAATCTACGAACTTACCGGAGGGTTCCCGAGGTCCGGACACTTCCGCTCCTGGGCCTCTTCACAATCGAAATGTGCAGGGCCCACGTATCCCAGGGGCGCATGTGGTTCACAGGCGTCCCTGGGATCACGTGGGCCAGGCCAGCCAATAGGAGAAGGGAATCTCCCTTCATACTTTTGACAGATAGACCTGTCAGATATATGGAGATCACCCCAAAACGATACTAAAACAGTAAATAAATTTTAAAAAACCCATCACGTTTTTAAAATGAGTTAAAATTACATTAAATATTTTAAACAAAAATTTAATTTTGAAAAAAAAGGTTTTTTTACAAGGTTAAAAATAAACTTACCTTTTTTAAAGTATTTTTAAATTATATATTTATAAATGAGTGAACAAATTTAAAAAAAAACTTTTTTCAACTCTTACGCTGGTAAAAGCAGGCCTTATGCTTTTACCAGGCGTAAGATTTCTAAGGGTTTTCAGCGGGCGGAGGTTCTGCAGAAAGCGGAACACTCCACTCGCAGAGGCCCTTCTCCAGGGCAGGTGCCCGATCTGTCAAGAGGATTCTTGACAGATCGGAAGTGCCGGTTTTCAGCGCATGCGCTTCATATGCCTGAAACCAGCATTTCCGATGTCCCTACGGGTGTGTACACAGCTCGTACACACCCGTAGGCATTGGAAAATACGGGCCGTTCGTGTATTGTGGGACAAGTAAGTAAAAGCTAAAACAAAAATGAATGCTAATGAAAACCGAAGCTGCTACAATCTTTTTCTGCTTTTTTCAATGTCTTGCTTCTCCAAAATGTCCCAAAGCAAGTACTTTATTTTGTTTGGCAGATAATTTGCATAGTACTTACCACAAATAAGAATTCAGTTCCTGTGACTAGGTGTACTTTTTGACCTCAGTTCTGCCTAGATTATGGGGTCGATTTTAACTCGGGTGCGGGGAATTGTCGGGTTCCCCGAATTTGGTCCCACACGAATCTAAATGGGTCTGAGATTGATGCAATTTTAACTCAATTGGCCAATTGATTTCCAACGTGTGGGAAGCCTTGGCAATTGAGTATTTCCAGTTAGAAAGTCGCAGAATATGACTACATCATTGCTGTTGCTTTTAGAGTCCACAGCAAGCCTTGCTTCTTCTGCAAGCTTCCATTAGGATGGCACAGGAGCCTGCAGGAGCAACGGCCAGCGGGAGGGCAAGAGCTGCCCCAAAATTTGATGAGGCTTCACTCCAGGCATTGCTGGATGGTGCTAGGGCCCACAGGGAGGTCCTGTTCCCTTCAGGGAGGAAGAGGCCTCCCAGTCAGACCAAGGCTGTGTGGCTACAGGTGGCTGGTGAAGTCAACTCCTTGGGGCTCACACGGCGCACCTGGTTGCAGTGCAGGAAAAAATTCCTTGACCTTCAGCGCACTGGAAAAGTAAGTACTGTATGAAGTTTCCATCATCCTCAATCTGATCCCCATTGCCTTTCCTCACCAGCACTCAGCTTTAGCAATCTCTTCCTCCACATCCAACTTGACACTCACATCCATGCACCCTTACCCATTCCCTCTCTCTCTATGCTCACATTCACATAACTATTCCACCATGCAGCCCTCAGTCCCTCTCACTCTGATGCTTTGAACACAACTGACAACACACAGGGAGGGCCCTTGGTCTTGCAACCTCAACAACTTTGTCTCCTTCTAAGTATCTATGCGATGCAATCTCTACACTCACTCCTTCATTCTCACTCAACCTTCACTTGTCTCCCTCATTGCAGGAAAAGAGAGCTCACAACAGGAGAGCGAGAGCCAGGACAGGAGGGCGGCCGCCCTCATTAGTCCAGCTCACCCCCTGGGAAGAAGGCATCCTGGAGATTGTCGGGGCTGGCATAGATGCGGGAGTTGGGGAAGGAGAGACAGGTGCGTCCCCGCAAGCTGGTGACAGAATAGTTTTCCATCTCTCTCATTGGCATTGCATGAGTCGCTGATAATGATTCTGAAGCTAGATCATATGGACTTATGATCATCTGCAAAATGCAATGTGCATGTAACCTTGGCATCACATCTCTAACTTTTTCCTTGACTCCCCCACAGGACCATCGAGAGCCCCCGTCCCCAGTGTGCAGGAGGAAGAGCCTGAGATGCCAGACTCCTCAGAGGAATCTGCAACCTCTGAGGGTGCAGCGTCAGCAGAAATAAGCGCACAGCACCAGCGCAGACACTCACACCTCGGTGGGACCTTCGGGACATAGAGTAGAGTTGTCACCTGGTGTATCACAGCTCACAAGTGAGCATCAGCAGATTGTGGAGACAGGGACAGCAGTGGAGAGTCCTCGTCGGAGTGATCAGGACTCTGCCAGCTCGGCTCAGCTGCATGTCGACCCTCTGCCTCTGGGTCCATCCGTAAGTTCAGAGGTGATGGATCTCCATGCACAGATGCAGGAGTCTCTGGCAGGTTTTGTCTCCAGGGTCGCTGCGAGTGTGGAGCGAATGGAGGAGTCCATAGCGAACATGAGCAGAGCCTTTGTGGAGTCAGTGGCGCATGAACGCATCACCACGGAAAGGATGGCTATCTACGTGGAAATGATTGCTGCCTCCGTGGTAAGGCTGGCTACCGTAGAGGAGAGGATGGCTACAGTAGAGGAGACGAGGGCTACAGTAGAGGAGACGAGGGCTACAGTAGAGGAGACGAGGGCTACAGTAGAGGAGACGAGGGCTACGGCCATGGAGGAGGTTAGTCGCCAGGGTATGGAAAACATGGTGAGTGTTCAGAATAGAATGACATCTCAAGGAGCGATGGGCATCTATTCAACAGAGAAACCAGAATTTCATGGAAGTCCTTCTGAGTAGGACTGCCATTGCAGATACGGGTCCCCATGGCCCTCCTGATGTGCAGCAAGGTGCTCTCAAGTCACTTGCAGGCACTGAGGGGGACCTGACCCATGAGAGGGAGGTTGGTGGCAGACCTCAAGGAAGTGGGGGCTCCTCTCCAAGCGCTCACACTTCCATGCCACTGCAGAGCCCTTGGTCAGAACCCCGCCGGAGTCCACACCCAACTGAGATAGACGTCTCAACTCCTGCAGCCGTAGGAGCAGCAGACTGCTGACGAGCCCTCACAGGCTCGCCACCCCAGAGGACGCCCGCCAAAGGTGTCAAGACAGGAGCAGCAGGAAAGTGAGCAAGGGGCCTCCACATCTGCTGAAGCCACAGGGGAGCCACTACGTAGGAGCACGCGCAAGAGGAAAATAAAGCACAAATAGTCACAAGGGTAGTCACTTGGGTGAAATGTTGTGTATTTTGTAAAAATGCCATCAGTTGTTTGTTTTGTATAAAAATTCTGATGACAACTTCTGCAGTTCTGGCGTATGTCATTTCGTGAATGGGGCTGGAGGTCCTCCAATGCCAAGAAGGAAAAAAAGGCCTCCCATGCTTCTGGTAGATGCCTCAGTTGAGGAAGTGCTGAGTGAGGGTGGCGAGAGGGGTTTCACAGGAGGTCACACTGGAGAAGTGTGTGAGGCTCCAACCTTCCACAGGTGTGGTTAAGCCTGGTAAAAGTTGCCCCAGGCCTGAGACAGCAAAGTCCTGCCACCTGCCACTGATGACTGATCAAATCGCTTCTTTAATGGTTGACCTGCAGCTGATAGTCAGCAAGCCAATAGTGCTCACGCCAGGTTTCACAGGCGTGATCCCCACCAGGTGTGTTTTACGTGGGAAAAGGGTTAAACAGGCAAGGGCCTGTTAAAATGGGATTATAAAGGCCAATGAGTGCTGTTTAACGGCCCTAAAGACCAGTCCCGCCTGTTGCAGGCGGGACTGATTCAGGACCATCAGACACACCTGGGTTAAAATGGCTAGGTGTTGGGAACCAGGCGGGGGGTGGGTCCCGACCCCCAGGTTTTGAGATTTTAACCCCCCCACACGCCTCAAAGCCCACCTGGCGGCTAAGTTAAAATTGAGCCCTATGTGTTCAAGTCCTGAAGGGGAGTTGAACGCACAAGCTTCTGGTAGAGGAAAGTAAACACACAAACTCGTTCATAATTTCCAATTGGATACCATAATTTTCAATGTAGCAAAGTCTCAATAATAACCATATCTGGTGGTGAAAATTAAGCAATCCCCTGGAGGGAGGCAAATTAATAGAGGGGTTGAAGAATTCCATTAGTTATCTAACCCACTCTTGACTAGGAATGATGCACAGCATTAGAATTTTTTTTTTTTTTTTTTTAAATAATAGATTAATTAGGAGCACCTCTGCAGTACAGTAACAAAAAAATACTATAAATACATAGCTTTATTTAAAATGCAATCCGTCTTAAAATAGGTAGGAAAGTCAGTTAAAATTTTGTTCCCCTTTATAATTTTAAAAAGGTAGGATCTTTCTAATTAATCTACAGTACAAGCAGGCATTAAGGTTCTCTCCAAGACAAGGAAACTACAGGGTAAAATCTGCCTGAGCTCTATACTAGATGCACATGGGAATTTCTTTCATTCTGAAGGTATCAGTGATAGTAGTAATCCATTGGGAAGATTTTCTTTCTAATCTGGCAGTCAAAAAGGGTTAAAGCCAGATGTCAAGGTATGTAGAGGATAAGACGACATGGAGTTTCCTCCACATTTGCGTCCAGACACACGTAATTTGGCCGCAAATCAATTACAGGAAACTCTTTGGTATCTGGCACCGACGGGATCGGCATGGTGCCGGTTGATCAAAAATTCCGGATGACGGAGAGGGTTATCTACCGAGGCTATTTTTAAACAAAGAAAAATTAAAAAATCAAGAAATGTGCAGTAGACAATAACTGGGTACTCATCTACAGAATGTTGTGTTAAATGGATGGTGGCAGATGCTTGATTAAGTATAGTACTGCCAGTTGAGGGTAATGCAATGCAATGACTACCAGCAGCGTGGGAAACGCACAGTACACCTGTAAAATGGCGGATCAGAAGAGACTACCGGCAGCGCGGGAGAGTCAGACTCCTGTTAGAGGGGTATTGAGGTGTTCTGACTTCCGACAGCGCCAAAAAGCCGAGTAGTGGCAGTTTGGAGAACTACCCCCACTGACTAACTCGGCCACCGCAGGAGACTCGGAAACATTGCTGGTTATTGAGGTGTTGTTTTCAGAGTGAGAATTTTGCCGGTTAATAGAGAATTCTGGATATTTAGGTGCTGTTTAAACGAGAGTTTCCTGTACGTAGTTTTAAAAAAAATGTACAGAATTTTGCAAGTTTCCTTGATCATTTAGGTCCACCAAACCCTCCGGCCGAATGAATCCCCGCCCACAAAACTGGACCCCCCCCCCCCCCACCGCACAACTTAAATTGTGCTTGTTCGGGGAGAGGGGGCTCTCAACATTGCGACCAGATAGTCAGAAGCTGCAGGAAACAGAATCATTTTTTCTAGTCCTTTAATTACACTTTGAGCTTTTAAAAATTTATCCTCACTGAGACCTGCTCTGTATTTTCTGTTTTAATGCATTTTCATGGCATAAATATAAGTCACAGTAAACATTGAAAAGTTTCCCCGACTGCAGGTTCTTAAACGTGCTGTGCCTGAATGATGATTAAATAAGTTGAAATTTAACTTTGAAGACTCAGAGGACTGGTGTGGGATTTATGACATGCCTATTTTAAGCTCGGGCATATTCTAATGAGATTGGGAGGATACTTGGGTGTAACTTGACATCAGCAAAATGAAGGCAACATTGGCTGCATTTTCAGATCGAACTTCTGGCTGCACCCAAGGAGGGAACTCCAAGCCAGTAAGTATTTGTCCATTTATCTGCTAGAAGCACGCACAGATGAAGCTCTGGTCAAGATGTTACTGAACACATTTGTGATGCAATGTTTAATAGGAATTCAGTATTTAAAATCCCATGTTACATTATGTACACTTTAAAGTTAACAACTAGTTCCATAAGCAAACCGTCACTCCCAACAAACTGAAGCATGACTGTAGATACACAAAATCTGGCAACAGAATTGCCATGGGGTTGAACCTCGTTACCCTAATTAGATCATTTCAACTGAGAAATCTTCTTGTGTTTTCCTAACCTTTGGATAATTTATCCGACTATGCAATTTTGACTATGACTCTGCTTTATTCAAAGCAAAAATTAAATAGTAGCAAACAGTCAGTACCTCAGATTTCACTTGATTGCAGCACTTTTTACTTACACCTTCTTGGGTACAAAAACAACATGCAACAATTTGCTACCTGTCTTAGCCAGTGTCCTCAACATAGAGTTACACATGTGGCGATAGAAATTGGTTATGGTCCGTTTTCAACCACATAACCAATGGTGTGCAGAAAATGCGCACCCCAACTGAGATGCCCGTGGCTCACCTCATTTAAATAATTTGAGTAAGCTACTGGAGCCTGCCGTACCTGCAGAGGCAGCTCATCCATTTCCTATTCATCAATTTTGGGCTGCAAGCCTCGCCAGTAGTCGCGGGGAGGGGAGAAGGAGTACAAGAGAAAGCTGATCGCGGCCTGGCAGCAGCCCTTGGAAATACTGTGCAGCTGGAATGAGCATTCCTGCTTCTCAAAATTAAAAAAAAGTTAACTTACCTTTTTGGTGCCAGACACTTGCTAGGCCACATCCACGCCACAGCCCAATGCCATGGCAATCCAATTTCTCAGAGTGGTCCTAAAACAGACGTTAGGCCTCTCATTAGCATAGGCGGCCACTTTGTACACCTGAAAATCATCGGAGGCCAATATGCTGTCCAATAGTTTCCAGCGGTTCATGGGGCGCAGGGCATAGCCCTGTAAAACTGGTCAATTCCCCCAGTTTTTTGTCTGGAAAAAAATCAGTGCAACGAGGACCAATTTCTACCTCGTGGTTTCATCTAACCAGAGTTTTCACAAGTCCACCTCCATGCTGGCTGTAGTGGAGTTACACAGGAAGAACTGGCAAGCAGTGATTCCCTTTAGAATTATAAACCTGCCTGCCCAGTTTGATCTCAAAGGCTAAAAGATGATTGATAGATTACAATTGAACATTTGAACAGAGCTGTCCAGAAGGAAAAATGTCAAAAAGCACCCATGCAGAAACCCAAAATGCATGGATCCCACCTAATAAATATTAGGAACAAATCTATTGGTCACCTTGGTCAACCTCTTGACTAAATTGACCACTGTTAGAACAAAGCAAGTAGGTAAACAAGATAACAAACACAATTTGTCTCACTCCAACATGCAATAGGAGGGCTACATTTCAGATAGGTGAATTATCTCACGAGTCGAGACTATATGTGTGTGTCATTATTAAGAAGAGAACCTATTTAAACGCCAGAAATACCATATTGGACAAAATCACTCGGACAAAAGTCAAGTTTTATCACCAAAGTGGCAGCCTGGATTATGTGCTCAAATTTCTGGAGTGGGGCTTGAACCCATGACCTTCTGACTCAGAGCAGAGTGTGCTACCACTGAACCAAGACTGGCACCTTAACTTAGTTACTATACTGGTAGTCCCCTGAAGATTGAGGTCAGCTAAACAAACTAATGTTATGCATGTGCTATCATCTGGGAGTCCCAAATCTGCTTTTCCCAATGTTGCCTTGTCAACTGCCTATGGAGGGATGCAGGCAAGTGTACCTTGGTGGTGACTGGAGGCAACAGTAGTCTGTTTAAAAAAAACTCTTGATAATCTGTACATCACACATCCAATTTGCATTTGGAATAAAACAATTTGATGATGTAAGTGACTTCTTGTACTTGCCCTAAAAATTTACAGCAGTGGCAACAGTTCTAAGGGTCTGGTAACGTTAAAGACATTTCCAGTTATGTTCTACAACTAATCGTTCCAAATCATATGAAAATTTCAATTTCTGGGAGTTTAAAACAAAGTGTTAGTCTTTCAGTCTAAATACAGGTAATAGATATGAGGAACGCATAATGTTCATTCCCAATGTGCATCTTCACCTTAATTCTAAATTGGATTTAATGTCTTGAGGGGCAAAAATCATAACCAATGTAAAAATCACTCCATTTTGTAAAAACATATTCTGCATTGATGTTAATCAACAAGAACACTAGTGGATTTTTAAAAGAAGTTTTATTAGCTTTTCAAACAACAACAACTTGCATTTGTATAGCAACTTTAACTTAATAAAATGTTGCTACCAACAAAAATTTGACAAATAAACTTCAATTCTGTTACTGACCCAATGACACTGGTATGCTTGTTTTATTTTCTTTCACAGATACACAGTGTTACAGCCATGTTCCAGGTTATTAAACAAAATTAGGGCTCATGGGATTGTGGGTAATATACTAGCATGGATTGAGGATTGGTTAACGGACAGCAAACAGGGAGTAGGAATAAACGGGTCATTTTTGGGTTGGCAGGCTGTAACTAGTGGGGTACTGCAAGAATCAGTGCTTGGGCCTCAGCTATTCACAATCTACATCAATGTTTTGGATGAGGGGACCAAATGTAATATATCCAAGTTTGCTGATGATACAAAGCTGGGTGGGAATGCAAGTTGTGAGGAGGATGCAGAGAGGCTTCAGGGGATAGAGACAGACTAAGTGAGTGGGCAAGAACATGGCAAATGGAATATAATGTGGAGAAATGTGAAGTTATCCACTTCGGTAGGAAAAATAGAAAAGCAGAGTATTTTTTAAATGGAGAGAGATTGGGAAATGTTGGTGTTCAGAGGGACCTGGGTATCCTTGTACACAAATCACTGAAAGTTAACATGCAGGTACAGCAAACAATTAGGAAAGCAAATGGTATGCTGGCCTTTATTACAAGAGGATTTGAGTACAAGAGTAAAGATATCTTGCAGCAATTATATAGGGCCTTGGTGAGACTACACCTGGAGTATGGTGTACAATTTTGGTCTCCTTACCTAAGGAAGAATATACTTCTCGTAGAGGGAGTGCAACAAAGGTTCACCAGACTGATTCCTGGGATGGGGGGATTGTCCTACGAGGAGAGATTGCGTAGACTAGGCCTATATTCTCTGGAGTTTAAAAGAATGAGAGGTGATCTCATTGAAACATACACAATTCTTACAAGGATTGACAGGGTAGATGCTGGGAGGATGTTTCCCCTGACTGGGGAATCTAGAACCAGGGGTCACAGTTTCAGAATAAGGAGTCGGCCATTTAGGACCAAGATGAGGAGAAATTTCTTCACTCAAGAGGGTGGTGAATCTTTGGAATTATCTACCCCAGAGGGCTGTGGAGGCTCAGTCATCGAGTATATTCAAGACAGAGATCGATAGATTTTTGGATATTAAGGGAATCAAGGAATATGGGGATAGTGCAGGAAAGTGGAGTTGAGGTAGAAGATTAGCCATGATCTTATTGAATGGTGGAGCAGGCTCGAGGGATCGAATGTCTTACTCCTGCTCCTAGTTCTTATGTTCTTATGCAAGATACATATGCACCATGGTCACTGCTACATCAATTGGTTTGGAAGTTTTCAATTGACTACCATGACTCATTAGATAAAGCATGGTCCTCTGGCCCTGCATACCCCAGTTACTTTTTAGTTGAGTTCCTTATAATTCTGGTTCTAATTACTTTTCAAGAGCCAAAATCTAACTGTCACTTTTTGTTCAGTATCATTTCCTCAAATTTAGACTTTGGAAAGTTACTTCTTTAAAATTTATTGTTGAATAATTGAACAGTGCGACAGGTAAACATTCGAACACTGAAGTTCCAGTACACATGAATAACCTCAATCTAGATTTAGTAACTACTCCACCCATTTCACACCTTACACCAACCAAAAGACTAATTTCATTTTAAAAGTTTATCAAATACATACACCAATAGCTACTCCCTGTACAAACTTATATAAAACAATAGCTCCGACTCCTTTTGCCTAATCTGCGGTATTAATCAGGGTAGTAAGTAGATTGGGCCCAGTATTGTTCTAAAGCATCTTACCAGGCACCTTCCCTTTTAAAAACAGGAAATGTGATCATAGAGTTGATTCCGTCACTGCACATGTGGCTCCAATAAAAATTTAAAAAATCTACTGGTCTGCAAAGATTGGCCCTGCAGCAGCAGCTCCAGTATCCATAACAGCACAGGCTTCCCAAGGCAAGTAACATCTACAGCAGCACAAACCTGCCGAGGCAATTAGCTGTGCAGCAGCTATTCCAGGAACAAAGTCAAACTGAAAAATACCCTTCAAGAAAGATAACTCTGCTAATCAGATCCACTAAATAATTGTGTGTTTAATTATAGCGTCTACATTTCCTCAAATATCAAGAGAATTTTATGCTAAAGTAACTGCTTGCTCAAGACAAAGATCTACTCTATTTGCAGATGGTACAGAACAGAAACATATCACTTGGTAATTTAGGAATGCACCTTTGCTATGATTCTATTATTTCTCCAAAAACAAAGTAGAGGACTGGAAAAAACTCTGCAGTCCATCCAGCCGGTTCCTAAAACCAATACCGCTCAATCACATAGGAATAGTAGGCCATTTAGCCCCTCGAGCCTGTTCCGTCATTCAATGTGATCATGGCGATCTGCGACCTAACACCATATACCTGCCTTTGGCCCTTATCCCTTAATATCGTTGATAGATCGTTAACCAATTGATCTAGCATCAATTGCCGTTTGCAGAAGAGTTCCAAACTTCTACCAGAAGTGTTTCCTAATTTCACTCCTGAAAGGTCTGGTTCTAATTTTTAGACTATGCTCCCTAGTCCTAGAATCCCCAACCAGCAGAAATAGTTTCTCTCTCTCTACCTGTCTGTCCCCCTTAATATCTTGAAAATCTCGATCAAATAACCCCTTAACCTTATAAATTCTAGGGAATATAACCCTAATTTGTGTAATCTCTCCTTGTAATTTAACCCTTGGACTCCGGGTATCATTCTGGTAAACCTTTGCTGCACTCCCTCCAAGGCCAATATACCCTTCCTAAGATGTGGTGTCCAGAACTCCTCACAGTACTCTAGGTGTGGTCCAACCAGGGCTTTGTATAGCTGAAGCATGACTTCTACCCCATTGTATTAAAGTCCTATAGATATAAAGGCCAGCATTCCACTAGCCTTTTGATTACCCACTCCCTTAATTATCGATCTAATTTTCCCAAAATATCCACCTCCTTGGACAGTGCATTCCACACATTCACTACCATCTTAGACTGGGTATTATGTAATGAGAAAGGATTAATTAGCAATCGTGTTGTACGAGGCCCCTTGGGTCGGAGCGATCATAATATGATCGAATTCTTCATTAAGATGGAGAGTGAAGTAGTTGACTCAGACTAGGGTCCTGAATTTAAATAAAGGAAACTACGATGGTATGAGGCGCGAGTTGGGTAGGATGGATTGGGGAATGGCAGTCAAAGGGTTGACGGTGGATAGGCAATGGCAAACATTCAAAGACCGCATGGATGAACTACAGAATTTGTTCATCCCAGTTTGGCATAAAAATAAAACAAAAAAGGTGACTCAACCGTGGCTAACAAGGGAAAATTAGGGATAGCATAAGATCCAAGGAGAGGACATATAAATTGGCCAGAAAAAGCAGTAAACCTGAGGATTGGGAGTTTAGGATTCAACAAAGGAGGACAAAGGAATTAATTCAGAAGAGGAAAATAGAGTATGAGAGTAAGCTTGCAGGGAACATAAAAACTGACTGTAAAAGCTTTTATAGAAATGTGAAGAGAAAAAGATTGGTGAAGTCAAGCGTAGGTCCCTTGCAGTCAGAATCAGGGGAATTTATAATGGGGGACAAAGAAATGGCGGACCAATTAAATACATATTTTGGTTCTGTCTTCACAAATAACCTCCCAGAGATGTCTGGAGAACATAGGGTCTGATGAAAGGGAGGAACTGAAAGAAATCAGTATTTGTAAGGAAATGGTGTTAGGGAAATTGACGGGATTGAAGGCCGATAAATCCCCAGGGCCTGATAATCTACATCCTAGGGTACTTAAGGAAGTGACCCTAGAAATAGTAGATGCATTGCTGATCATCCTCCAACATTCGATGGAATCTGGAACAGTACCCATGGATTGGAGGGTAGCTAATGTTACCCCACTATTCAAAAAAGGTGGTAGAGAGAAAACGGGGAATTACAGACCGGGAATGACATCGGTAGTGGGGAAAATGCTAGAGTCCATTATAAAAGATGTAATAGCAGAGCACTTGGAAAACAGTGACAGGATCGGACAAAGTCAACATGGATTGACAAAAGGTAAATCGTGCTTGACTAATCTACTGGAATTTTTTGAGGATGTAACTAGTAAAATAGATAAGGGAGAACCAGTGGATGTGGTGTATTTGGACTTTCAGAAGGCTTTCGATAAGATCCCGCATAAAAGAGATTAGCATGTAAAATTAAGGCACATGGGATTGGGGGCAAGGTATTGACTTGGATAGAGAACTGGTTGGCAGACAGAAAGCAAAGAGTTGGAATAAATGGGTCTTTTTCCGAGTAGCAGGCAGTGACTAATGGGGTACCGCAGGGATTGGTCCTTCGATCCCAGCTATTCACAATATATATTAATGATCTAGACAAGGGAACTAGATGTAATATCTCCAAGTTTGCAGATGACACAAAGCTGGGTGGGCGTGTGTGCTGTGAGGATGATGCTGAGAAACTACAGGATGATTTGGACAGGTTGGGTGATTGGGCAGATGCATGACAGATGCAATATAACGTGGATAAATGCGAGGTTATCCACTTTGATGTCAAAAACAGGAAGGCAGATTATCTGAATGGCAATAGATTGGGAGACGGGGAAGTGCAATGAGACCTGGGTGTCCTTGTGCACCAGTCGCTGAAGGTAAGCATGCAGGTGCAGCAGGCGGTTAAGAAGGCAAATGGTATGTTGGCCTTCGTAGCGAGAGGGTTCGAGTACAGGAGCAAGGATGTCTTGCTACAGTTGTACAGGGCCTTGGTGGGACCACAC
Source organism: Somniosus microcephalus (assembly GCF_052327205.1). Taxonomy (NCBI): domain Eukaryota; kingdom Metazoa; phylum Chordata; class Chondrichthyes; order Squaliformes; family Somniosidae; genus Somniosus; species Somniosus microcephalus. The sequence goes on along the minus strand of NC_140987.1, from coordinate 115,399,810 downwards.
CTTGAGTATTGTGTGCAGTTTTGGTTGCCTTATCTGAGGAAGGATGTTCTTGCCATGGAAGGAGTTCTGCGAAGATTCACCAGGCTGATACCTGGGATGGCAGGAATGACGTATGAGGAGAGATTGGGTCGATTGGGCTTGTACTTGCTGGAGTTTAGAAGAATGAGAGGGGATCTCATTGAAACTTATAAAATTCTGACAGGACTGAACAGACTAGATGCAGGAAGGATGTTCCCGATGGTTGGGGAGTTTAGAACCAGGGGTCACAGGATAAGGGGTAAGCCATTTAGGACAGAAATGAGGAGGAATTTCTTCACCCAGAGTGGTGAACCTGTGGAATTCTCTACCACAGAAGGCAGTAGAGGCCAATTCATTAAATATATTCAAGAAGGAGTTGGATATATTTCTTAAGGCTAAAGGGATCAAGGGATGTGGGTAGAAAGCAGGGACAGGGTACTGAATTGGGATGATCAGCCATGATCGTATTGAATGGCGGAGCAGGCTCGAGGGGCCTGTGTACCTTCACTCTTTCAAACTTGAGCCCGTGTCCCTTAGTTCTAAAGTTTGTGGCCATCTGGAACCTATTAGGGTTTAATTTATCTATTTCTTTAAGAATCTTAAATAATTGAATATCATCTCCTCCGAGCCTTTTCTTCTCCAAAGTAAACAATCCCAAACTCTTCAACCTCCTTCTAGCTGAGACACATCTAATGCCTGGATATTCTTGTACAGTATGGCAACCAAAACTGCACACAGTACTCCAGTACTTTACACAGACTCATTATTACTCCCTGGGATTTGTGCTCCATCCTTCTAGCTATACATCCCTAGATACAATTAACTTTCCTTACTGCTACTGCATACAGGTTGATTTTAGTTAACGACCCACCAATATCTCCAGCTTCCTCTCCTGTGTTGTGTTCTGTAGCCTAGAGCCATATATAGTTTATGGCCCAGAAATTCGGGTCGGGGGCTTCCCGCAGGTGCAAGCCCCCGACCTACACTTACCTAGCGCGCCGGCAGTTGACCTCTTGGCCTGCGTGGAATTCCTCTCCAAGGCCTGTCCCAGAGGCCGGCGCGCTATGCTGGCGTGTCCCAGGGGCGTAGTTAGTGCGATGCTTCCCCTGGGATCACGTGAGCAACAGGCAGCCAATCGGAGCAGGGAATGCGCCATTCATAAGTCTTGACAGATAGACCTGTCAAAACGTATAAATGCTGAGGCTGTAAAACTGCACTTTACCTTCAAATACATTTTTTTTTTTTTTTTTTTTTTTAAATCACACTTTGTAAATAAACTATAAATGACATTAAATAACTATTTTAAACAAAAATTTAAATTTTTGAAAATTTTTTAATAAAAAAACAGGGCTAAAAATAAACTTACCTTGCTTTAAAGTATTTAAAAAGTAAAAAACCTGTGGAAAAAATGTTTTATTTTAAATAATTGACCACTTACCTTTGAAAATGAAGTCCTTACGGCTGCTTTTTACATTTCTAAAATGTACAGACTTACCCGCATGTTAAAACCTGTAAAAAAAAAAGGAAGTTCAACGCGCACACGCAGACTCCCGCACGCACGCGTTCGACCTCTGAACCCCTTGGTTCAGAGGATCGGAAGTGCCGGTTTCCCGCGCATGCGTAGTGCATGCAAGATTCCGGCACTTCCATCGGGTCCACACGCGAGTACTCCGTCCGTACTCACGTGTTGGGACCCGAATTACTGGGCCTATATATTCCCATAGTTCATTTCCCTTTCTTACCTTGCATTTGTCTACAGGAAATGCCACTTAACTTCCCTACCTATCATATACCTTTGTATTTGGTTTGCTTTTTGTTTGAAAGCACTTAAAATGATATGCAACATTATTGTTGTAGAATTTACAGCACTTTGCAATAGCTTAATGTTGTCATTTTGACCTTTTTAAAAACAGACTTTTCAGGTGGAGACATACTCATATTGTAGTAACATTTTAAACTGAATTCTATGGTATTTGGAAATCTCAGTACTTATACTGGCAGTACAGGGGCTAAAATGGAAGCCATCTCCAGGCCCAAGTCTTACTTTATTCAAGCAAGTGCCAGAAAGTCCTCTACCGTGGTTGACACGGCCCTCGACCATGTCCATTCTATCTCCCGCACTTCTGCCCTCACCCCTGCCCCTCCCTCCCGGAACCACAATAGGGTTTCCCTTGTCCTCACCTTTCACCCACCAGCCTCCACATTCAACGGATCATCCTCTGCCATCTCCAACGTGATCCCACCACCAAACGCATCTTCCCCTCCCCTCCCCTTTCAGCATTCCGTAGGGACCGCTCCCTCCGAGACACCCTAGTCCACTCCTCTATCACCCCCAGCACCCCTTCACCCAGCACCTTCCCGTGCAAGCGCAGGAGATGCAACACCTGCCCTTATACCTCCCCCCTTCCTACTGTCCAGGGCTCCAAACACCCCTTCCAGGTGAAACAGCGATTTACTTGTACTTCTTGCAATCTAGTATACTGTATTTGCTGCTCACGACGTGGTCTCCTCTACATTGGGGAGACCAAATGCAGATTGGGTGACCGCTTTGCGGAACACCTCCGTTCAGTCCGTAAGGGTGACCCCGAGCTTCCGGTCGCCTGTCATTTTAATTCACCGCCCCATTCCCACTCAGACCTCACCGTCCTCGGGCTCTTACACTGTTCCACAGAAGCTCAGCGTAAGATCGAGGAACAGCACCTCATCTTCCGATTAGGCACTTTACAGCCTTCCGGACTCAATATCGAGTTCAACAATTTCAGATCATAACCTCGGCCCCCCATTATATTTTTACATATATTTTTTATCCACACCTTTGTTTTGTGCCCTTCCCCCTTTTTTTTCTCTCCCACATGGCAGCTGTCTCCCATTCTGCCAGTGCATTTCACACCTAATCTAGAGCCGCCTTTTTTCCCCTTTACTAGTCCTCTCACCATCTCGTCTCGTTTTCAATACCTCTTAATGTCTCGTCACTTCTCTTTTGTTCTTTCATCCCCATTTCCCAGCCCCCAAACTGGCCTTTTAATCTGTTTCATTTACTGTGTTTTTTCAGTCCTGACAAAGGGTTTCGACCTGAAACGTTGACTCTATTTCTCTCTCCACGGATGTTGCCTGGCCTGCTGAGTTTTTCCAGCATTTTCTGTTGTTATGCCAGAAAGTCCTTCTCCGTGTGATCAGCCTTTCCACCATCTACAAGGCACAAGTAAGGAGTGTGATGGAATACTCTCCACTTGCCTGGATGAGTGCAGCCTCAACAACACTCAAGAAGCTCGACACCATCCAGGACAAAGCAGCCCGCTTGATTGGCACTCCATCCACCACCGGCGTACCGTGGCTGCAGTGTGTACCATCTACAAGATGCGCTGCAGCAACTCGCCAAGGCTTCTTCGGCAGCACCTCCCAAACTTGCGACCTCTTCCACCTAGAAGGACAAGGGCAGCAGGCGCATTGGAACACAACCACCTCCAAGTCACACACGATCCTGACTTAGAAGTATATCGCCGAGCCTTCATCGTCGCTGGGTCAAAATCCTGGAACTCCCTACCTAACAGCACTGTGGGAGTACCTTCACCACACGGACTGCAGCAGTTCAAGGCAGCTCACCACCACCTTCTCAAGGGAAATTTGGGATGGGCAATAAATACAGGCCTTGCCAGCGACGCCCACAGCCCATAAAGGAATAAAAAAAACATTCTTAGAAACAAACTGATGTGTTAGAGAGTAGACTTGTTGAACAATTAAATTGCCACTCAAGAATAATGCTTAAGCTATTATAGCAACATAATGGTCAAAACCTGCCATTACATTAAGCAAGAGTGCATGCCTGTCCCATTCTCAACACTACTCCGAAGATAAACAACCTGACATCTTTAGACACAATGGGGATGAAATTGATCTTGGGCAGTAGCGCAAAGTGGGCAATAGTGAATCGGCAGCCTGTTTTACACCACACCCGATTTTAATCGTGCAGGGTTGTCGATTCGCTAGCGCCCATTTTGCATAGTGCCCAAGAACAATTTCACCCCAAACGGGTCTTGTGTTGTACCATCTGCACACCTGGCTCCTTGTGTCCTGCTAAAGTTGGTTCAGTGGATCAGTGTGCTCACATTATCATGTAAACTGCTGATGCATGGAATTAACGCAGCTGCAATTCAAAGGCCCGTTGAATCATTCTGTTTCTTTAAATTTGCAGTGGCAATCTAAAAAATAACTTCAACAAACATCAGTTTGAAATCTGGAATTGCGCAGTAGTAGCAGGAAAAACACGTAAAACCTTTAAATTGTCCTTAAAAGTGAAGAGGTAAATCAATTGCTCATCACCCTAAGAGGCCAGAATTTTCAGAACAATTCCATCAAGTTAGCAGCTTAATTTGCATATTTTGCTCCAGTTAATTACATTCAGAACTGGACATTTTAAAGTGTTTCTACACAGTGGTAAGTCACCTTTCTTTGGTGGGACAAAATCTGTTACATCAAATTCTGGATGTCTTCCTTAGCAAGGTAAGAGTTAACTATTTCTCAGCAGTGTTGCAGTATTCTTTTAATAACCAGTGACTACAAAATTCTATTATTTGTAAAGTTTTTTTTTTTAAAAAGCAGTTCAGCCAAAATTATAATTACAGCTTAAATACAACTCCATACCATTCTTTCCTGCATGTCCTACAATACCAGTAGCTATGTCACCTCACAACCAAAACTAAAAATTTTCCATATTAAAATACAAAAAGCACTGATTCACCACAAAACAGAAAATATCAGGTGAAAATACATATATCAATTGCAAATATTTAAATGGTACATTTCAAAACTATCCATCATTTGTTTTTAAAATCAACTGCCTCGATGCATTAACTACCATATGCAACTCACTAACCAGACTGGTTAAATTGGCTACTTTAAATTCCCAGTGTATAAATACAGGAAACTTTGGTTTATCCGGAGGTTGTATGTCCGGAAACCTCGATCTACCGGCAGAAATCAGGAGCCGTTCTGTTAGGTTTTTTTTCTTCTCGTGGCTTTTTTTTCCTTCTCGTGGCTTTTTTTTTCCCAACAGTCAGGCTCTGCAAAGTCTCTCTGAAGCTGTTGCTAAGCTACAGAGACGCTTCTAAGGTACGGGCCGACTGTTTAGAAGCTGTTGCTAAGCAACAGTGTTTGTTGTCAGATACGGAGATGAAAACCTCCGTACGCTTCAACATTAACGCTGGTATGTCCGGCAGTTTTGATAGATCAGCAACAGCTCGGTCCAGTCGGCGCCAGATATAACAAAGTCTCCTGTAATGGACATTTATGCTACACTCAGAGCACTACTGGTGCAGAGTTCCAAGTGCAGCCAGCAACACCCAAACTATACTGAAAAATAACTTGCATTTATATAGCGCCTTTCACAACCTCAGGACGTCCCAAAGCACTTTACAATCAATTACGTACTTTTTGAAGTAGTCACTGTTGTAATGTAGGAAATGCGGCAGCCAATTTGCGCACAGCAAGCTCCCACAAACAGCAATGAGATAATGACCAGATAATCTGTTTTAGTGATATTGGTCGAGGGATAACTATTGGTCTTCGATTAGTGCCATGGGATCTTTTACGTCCAGCTGAAAGGACAGACATTAGTTTAACATCTCATAAAAACAGTACCTCTGGCAGTGCAGCACTCCCTCAGTACTAAACTGAAGTGTCTGGTTTATGTGCTCAAGTCTCTAGGACGAGTCTTGAACCAACAACCTTCTGACTCAGAGTGTTAGCACTGAGCCATGGTAGACACCTGGCGACTGTAAAGTACACTCTGTAGCTAGGATAAAGCTCTGCACAATCATGCTGCCTAGCTGAAATTTTTTTCACATTTTCAGTATGGGCATGAGCATCCACTTCCTCAAATTACTCTGCTTAAATTTATGCATGACCAGGAAATCCAGCTACTAAGAGCCAAGCTTGACACCACACTGGTGCTAAATACCATACATGTGGTGCGTACTATCCTCTGAAGGGATATTCCAGAGTCAGATTAACATCTGACTCCACGCTGTTGCAAAGGCAGTAAAACAAGCTCAAATGATGTTCAAAGAGTAGCTTCCCTAAATAGCAGTCACTACGCTTCAAAGTAATTCATTGCTTATGAAATGCTGAGATAATTCTGAGAGATTTGATAAAAGTATGCAAATATTTCCTTTGCTTTCATAAAGCATGTGAATTTTGTCAGCACAGTTCAGGGCACTATTTATTTACAGTTTATAAAATTACTTTATTATAAATCCTTCTTCAAGGGTCTGAATTTCTACGCAACCTGTGTACATATTGCTGCCATGCAACCCTCTCCCATTCCACACTTTTGGCAAGGGCAGGAGGTTACGAAAAGAGGAGAATGAGTAAAGGGTATAAAGAGGGAAAAGAGAACGTTAATGTTTCACGTACATAGACACATTTTTTTTGCAGTGTGCTTTGGGGGCTGAGTAAGCAAGAGCCAACGCTGTACTTGCAAAAGACATTAAAATTTAGATGGCCCTTTGGCAAATGCACATATATAAAAGAAAAGATATTCATTGGTGCCAGGTTAATACTTAAATTGAGGGCCTTAAGAAAGAGTCTTCAGAATATTCATTGCATTATTTCCTGCTATTGACAACCATGTTACATAGGCCTAGAAATTCATGTTTGCCATAAAGGTTGCCGGTGGAGTTAACGACCGCTGAAAATGGCCACAACACGAAGGAGAATAAATTAGTTTGGGGGCTTGAGATTGGTGGCGCAGCACTAACCTTCCATGCAACGCTCTCCTGATGGCGTTAGTGGAGACCTCCGAGGCGAAGTGGCGTTTGAGCTTCGCACAGCCTCTGGGGAGTGAGGCTGTGGAGCTCGCAAAGAATTGTGGGCAATTAAAAGGGCTATGAATTAAAGGGGCTATGTACTCAGAACAAATACAAATTAAAATGCAGTGAAAAAAATGCAGTTTATCCATTACTGCCTTTCAAAAAAAATGTAACATTAAAAAGCCCCAAATATGATTATTCAGCACTTAAAGCTGAATTCCCTTCCGAACCTCAAAATGGGAAAACTGGTTCAGCACTAACACAAATGGCTCAAAAAACATAGAAACATAGAAGATAGGAGCAGGAGTAGGCCATTCGGCCCCTCGAGCCTGCTCCGCCATTCAATGCGATCATGGCTGATCATCCAAATTCAGTACCCGGTCCCTGCTTTCTCCCCATACCCCTTGATCCCTTTAGCCTTAAGAAATATATCCAACTCCTTCTTGAATATATTTAATGAATTGGCCTCTACTGCCTTCTGTGGTAGAGAATTCCACAGGTTCACCACTCTCTGGGTGAAGAAATTCCTCCTCATTTCTGTCCTAAATGGCCTACCCCTTATCCTTAGACTGTGACCCCTGGTTCTGGACTCCCTGACCATCGGGAACATGCTTCCTGCATCTAGTCTGTCTAGTCCTGTCAGAATTTTATAAGTTTCAATGAGATCCCCTCTCATTCTTCTAAACTCCAGCAAGTACAAGCCCAATCGACCCAATCTCTCCTCATAAGTCATTCCTGCCATCCCAGGTATCAGCCTGGTGAATCTTCGCTGAACTCCTTCCATGGCAAGAACATCCTTCCTCAGATAAGGCGACCAAAACTGCACACAAACTGCACACAATACTCAAAGTGTGGTCGCACCAAGGCCCTGTACAACTGCAGCAAGACATCCTTGTTCCTGTACTCAAACCCTCTCGCTACGAAGGCCAACATACCATTTGCCTACTTAACCGCCTGCTGCACCTGCATGCTTACCTTCAGCGACTGGTGCACAAGGACACCCAGGTCTCGTTGCACTTCCCCTTCTCCCAATCTATTGCCATTCAGATAATAATCTGTCTTCCTGTTCTGCCACCAAAGTGGATAACCTCACATTTATCCATGAACAAGCCAGGGAATGGGCACCCAGGGTCTCGCACATGGCCCCCTGCACAAAGCTGGAGTGCTAACACTACAAGAGGTGTCCTCTACCCACAGAGGCCAGGAGGCCCTCCAGAAAGAGGGATGTAGGACTACATCACTGAGGCTGTTTCTGCCAGCAATGTCGTCCCCACCACCTGGCTCCAATGCCCAAAAAAGCTTCATGACCTCAGACCACTGGTCAAGGTCAGTGAATGCATCTTCAAAAGCCGTCTCCTACCAACTACACCATTAGCTTCACACACTGCTCAGTGCATGACCCCCACTCCCAATCATTCACCTACCAACAATCTGCACCAATCATGAGGCACATCTCCCATTCCTAACATCACCTCACCCCCTTGGAGGAGACAGTGTAAGCCATTCTTGGCAGAGGCATGGCTGAGTCTATGGCCAGCAGTAGGACTGAAAGGATAAACGATGCTGGTATCATCATACATTATCCTCCTTCTGGCATGCGCCTCTTGCTTTCCCACCATCCCGTCATCGCAACTCCACCCTCGTGCCTTCCTCAATTCACACACCAAAGAAATGCAGCCTCCCGAGCCAGTGGTTGACCAAGAAGAGGGAGAGGAGAGTGAAGAAGACAAAGAAGAACCGTCACTTGATTTGACACTCCCAGCCTCCAGCTCCTCAAGGTCAACCAGCAAGGTCATTTGCAATGTCCCCCACTGAAAGTCAGCAACCTTCCACTAGCCATGCTGCAGCCACTGGGGTAGCACTTTAGGACATCAGTAGGATAGGCAAATGCACACACAAAACAGTCACTAAGAGAATATATAAGGATGGCGAGTTGATTTCTTGATGTGATATTGGATGTATAAAGTTGGATTGGAAGTTTTGCCTCGTGGCAGCTTTTATTTCAGCATGGTGGCCAAGAGGACGCTGTGATGGTCAGCAACAGAGGGAAGGTAAAGTGTGGGAAAAATGTGGAAAGGGGAATTGGGGTTGTGGTCACTGGTACTGCAGGCGGATGATTCCATCCCGGATATCCCGGCCTGAAAGCTTCCTTCTGCTTCCTCCTCTTGTGTCTTCCTCTTCCCTCTGCGAGCAGATGCTGTAAATCTGAAATGACAGCATAAAATGCTGGAAATACTCAGCTGGTCAGGCAGCATCTCAACCTGAGACGTGAACTCTTTCTTTCTCCACGGATGTCGCCTGACCTGCTGAGTATTTGCAGCATTTTCTGTCTTCTCAGAGGCCTTCCTTAACCATCAGAAACCTTGCAAGCATCCAGCAGCACTCACTACACACTTAAAAAAAACTTTTAACATCTATTGCAGCAAGCCACTACTTCAATAAAATCAAAAACAGTCCAAAAGTTTAAATCCAAACTTACCTGAAAGATGTGTGTGTCCCTTTAAGAGGTGCTGACAGCGCTAGGGTCGAAGTTTGGAGTGCTGACATTAAGTCGGTGTTGCATGCCGATTGAACTCACCACGCCGCCATTTTTTTCCCCCCAGGGCGCTGCCAGTTACCAGCAGCACAAAGAGGGAGGAAAATGGTGGCCGCCGCGGGACCCGCCACCAGCTGCCGAAAGAGCAGCAGCCGCCTTTTTTTGCAATTTCATGGCGCTACGGAGTGGCAGTAAGTACATGAATTTCTAGCCCATAGAATTTACAGCACAGGAACAGGCCATTTGGCCCATGCCAGCGTTTATGCTCCACACGAGCCTCCTCCAACCCTACTTTATTTAATCCTATCTGCATAACCTTCTATTCCTTTCTACCTATGTACATATCTAGCTTCCCCTTAAATGCATCTATGCTGTTTGCTTCAACTACTCCATGTGGTAGTAAGATCCACATTCTAACCATTCTCTGGGTAAAGAAGTTTCTTCTGAATTTTGTATTGGATTTATTAGTGACTAACTTATGTTTATGGTCCCTAGTTTTGGTGTCCCCTACAAGTGCAAACATTTTCTTTACATCTACCCTATCAAACTCTTTCATAATTTTAAAGACCTCTGTCAGGTCACCCCTCAGCCTTCACTTTTCTAGAGAAAAGTGCCCCAGCCTGTTCAGTATTTCCTGGTAGTTATAACCTCTCAGTTCTGGTATCATCCTTGTAAATATTTTGTGCACCTTCTCCAGTGCTTCTATATCCTTTTGTAATATGGAGGCAAGAACTGTACACAGTGCTCCAAGTGTGGTCTAACCAAAGTTCTTTACAAGTTTAACATAACTTTCCTGGTTTTCAATTCTGTTCCTCTAGAAATGAAGCCCAGTGCTTTGTTTGTGTGTTTTATTGCCTTGTTAACTTGCACTGCTACTTTTAATGAATTGTGAATGTGTACCCCTAGATCCCTTTGCTCCTCTACACAGTACAGTAGAACTAGCAATTAAAGTTTTTTTTAAATCTCTTTTGCAGGATGACTTTCTGTGCCAGAATCCTGATTTTCTACTTGATGTGCTTTAAAATTCTACCTAATTAAATCTTTCGACTTATCCAGCTGTAACTAATACCAATGACTTAATAGTTGTGGCAATTCCAAAACGAACCAGTCACACCAAGATAAAGAAGTAAACCCAGTTAGTAAATCATTCTTCAAAAGAATACCGTTAACTCATCTCCATCTCTTACCTTTAAAGAATATGAACTTCCCACATTTTTTTTTTACTAAGTTCTGGAAATTCATTTGATCTCATGATGTAGGATAGTCTACAGTCAAAGTAAGTTACTCAATCAAGAAACAGTCTTCAGTTAGGAAAATCTACTACCAGTTAATTTTAACTCAGTTTACATCAGCAGTTTTCAAACTTTTTTTGTGGGGGATTCCTTGCAACCGCTCCCAGGAACTCCTCTCAACTTCCAAAGGACAGTATCTGCTACTCAAAAGGAAAACATTTCCCCCCCCCCCCAAAGAAATAATGTGCTGGTAGGACAGGAAACACAGAAATTTGATGAACAGACAGAAATAGGATGACCTCGTGAACCCTATGCATACACTACAGACTCCAGGGTCCCCAGTTTGAAACATAATGGCAAATACATTACCAGGTCTGGTCAGTAAGCAGATATTACAAATTGTGGTTTTACACTGAATGCACACGAATCCTACTATCAATTATAATTGTGTGTTTGGGATGTCCTGAGATAATGAAAGGCACTATTCTAAATGCTATCAGTTGTATGTTAGTAAACATCGAACAATCCAGTACATTATTTCCCAACAGCATCATTTAGTACAGTTCTCATTCCAGAGTGGAGGAATACATAATTGCCAATCCAACACTACTTAACAATTCTACTCTACACTTTATTGCGCTGAAAGGACAAATCTAAAGTTACATAAATGAACTAAATTTGATGGAACAATGCGATTTTACAGTGTAACAGATTAGAAAATCTAAAGTCATTTACATTTCAATACAACTTCTACGATTACTTTGCCTGCTGAGTTATGTTCTGGTTAACAGATTAAAGTCAAGCTAAACTGAACATAACTTGAACAAATAAAATCTGGTTATGGTCACTAGGATAATAAAAAAGAATCTACTTTAAATCTTTTCCTTTTTTCCCCCCCCCTATTTCCAACACTGACATGGAACATACAATACATGGGTATTTTTTTATTTATTTTTTTTAATTCCCCTCAAACCCCACCCTGGACAATTCCTCCAATTCAAAATAGATAAAACTATATGAAAGCTAAATAGATATTAAGTACTATCACTTTCATAACAATCCAAAGATGTTAGGTGAATCAAGTTCTTAATATTTTCAAAATGTCAGCCTTGGCTCACTGGTCTCACCCGAGTCAGGTCAGGGATCTAAGCCTCACTTCAAGACTTCAGCACATAATCTAGGCTGACACTTCAGTGCAGTATTTTCAGAGGTATAGTGCTGTCTTTCCGATGATACATCAAACTGTGGCCTTATCTGCCATCTCAGGTGGAGTAAAAATCTCTATGGCAGTATTTGAAGAAAAGCAGGGGAATTCGCCAAGATTAATCCCTCAACCAACACCATCAAAACATTAACTGGCCATTTATCTCACCTGCTATTTGTGGGAATTTGCAGTGCTTTGCTGTCACTTCTCACTTGCTTTGTAGGCAAATGTGACGACATCCTGAGGACGAGATTCCTAAGAAACATTTTCAAAATGGCCCATAATGGGAAGCTAAGGTACTTTCCATATGGATACATGTTTAAAGGATGCTGCAAAGTTTTTTTTAAAGCTGTCCAGTAATGAAGATGTCAGTCTCCCCTCCTCAGGTCTTGTTTCTCTCCCACTCCCTTCACTAAGCACAGTCTCGAGACTGGTAGACAATCAATTTCGCACTGAGCCAGCCACTAGAAGATTCCCACCAGCAGTAAAGGACAGCTCTCTTGCTGATTCTCACTCATTGCAGCTATGACGTTCTGGAGAGGAACTCACAAGCCAGCCACATGAAAGAAAATTAAATCAGTGTCCTGTATGTTGATGATCCATCCACAAAAATGTGGAATATGTGGAGCCAGAAGTTGAAGCCTATTAACATTTGTAGAGAAAAAAGAGACATGTCTACATTTTGTGTGTATACCTTTCATTTTCAGTTCTGATCAGGAGTTACACTAACTTGTATTTTCTCTTTTTAGAAGTTAACTGATCTGGATCCATATTTTCTATTTTTGTTTCAGATTACTAACATTTGTATTTTTCTTCTTTTTCCAGCGATAGAGACAACTACATCTAGGTGTGGTCCAATAGACAAAAAACTTAACTGGACCAGCCACATAAATACTGCGGCAACAAGAGCAGGTTAGAGGCTAGGTATTCTGCAGCGAGTGTCTCACCTCCTGACTCCCCAAAGCCTTTCCACCATCTACAAGGCACAAGTAAGGAGTGTGATGGAATACTCTCCACTTGCCTGGATGAGTGCAGCTCCAACAACACTCAAGAAGCTCGACCATCCGGACAAAGCAGCCCATTTGATTGACACCCCATCCAACACCTTAAACATTCACTCCCTCCACCACCGGCGTACCGTGGCTGCAGTGTGTACCATCTACAAGATGCACTGCATCAACTCGCCAAGGCTTCTTCGGCAGCACCTCCCAAACCCACGACCTCTTACACCTAGAAGGACAAGGGCAGCAGGCGCATGGGAACGCCACCACCTCCAAGTTCCCCTCCAAGTCACACACCATCCTGACAGAAATATATTGTCGATCCTTCATCATCACTGGGTCAAAATCCTGGAACTCCCTCCCTAACAGCACTGTGGGAGCACCTTCACCACACAGACTGCAGCGGTTCAAGGCGGCGGCTCACCACCACCTTCTCGAGGGCAATTAGGGATGGGCAATAAATGCTGGCCTTGCCAGCGACACCCACATCCCATAAACGAATAGAAAAAAATTACTTTTGAGATAGGAGATAGAAAAACAAAAATCAAAGCAAGGAGGTAAGAGACAGAACAAACAAACAAAAAGACAGGCAGGCAAGCTTAGGGAGGGAATTCTAGAGTGGGACCTAAGGCAGCTGAAGTCACAGCCACCAATGTTAGTGTAAAGGGAGGGAAGGATGCACAAGAGGCCATATCCAATGAAATGGAGAGTTTGAGGGCTGGGGAGTTGGAGGACTAGAGGAGATAGCAGGGTGGTTGAGGCCAGAGGGAGATTTAAAGACATGAATGAGAATTTTTTTTAATTTGAGGCATTGGGGAACTGGGACAGGATATGGGCAGCAAGACTTTTGGATGATCTGAACATTATGGAGGGTGGAGGATGGGAGGCCAGCATCAGAGAAAGTCATCTTTTAGTGTTTTGTCTGAACATTACACCATGTATCAATGGTCCCTCTTCATGGACTATTAAGTTTAACCTTCTAGTGAAGGTCTGTCAGACATCTCATTTGACATTATTAATGAAATGCTTGTCAAGAAGTCTTGAATGAGGTGAATGCTCCCATCCACCATTGCTGTTTCAGCCCTTGGGGACACAAAGTCTCGCAAGTTTGCTGCCAGTTCAGTTCAATCATTTTAAAAACCTTCGACCACTACCACCTAGAAGGACAAGGGCAGCACGCACATGGGAACACCGCCACCTCCAAGTTCCCCTCCAAGTCATCCTGAAATATATCATCGTTCCTTCATCGTCACTGGTTCAAGATCCTGGAACTCACTCCCTATGAGAGTACCTTCACCACACGGACTGCAGCGGTTCAAGGCGGTGGCTCACCACCACCTTCTCAAGGGCAATCAGGGATGGGCAATAAATACTGGCCTTGCCAGCGACACCCACATACATCCCATGAATGAATAATATTTTTTTTTTTTTTTTTTTTTATATAAAGTGTCTATCTACAGCTCCTAGATGCTGCTGCATAAACCGGTACAGCGGTCACATTTTGGGATTTTTTTGACTTTTTTTCCCCCACAGAAAGTATTTGGGGAAAAAAAAAGTTACTTTGGGGTTTTGAAAGTAAACTATGTTCTCACAAGCAAAAAAAAAAACCGGACTTATAGACAACTAAATAATCACAACGTATTAGCTTGAAGTAATTGGTGAACACCTCATACTGGTTTATATAGGAAGGTCTTCGATCCCTTTTCCAGTTGTGAACAGAGGAAGATAAAACAGAGGCACAGACAGGTTTTAAGGAGAAAGCTATGAGAGCTTTTGTTGAGGCAGAGAGGTTAGGCATGCTGGAGGACAGTTAGAAGTCAAGTAAGGCAGCCCATTGATGTGGGGAAATGAGGCGTGTTCTTTACTTTGTACCATTATACGATGATCATCATTTTCCAATCCTCTCTGGCTACAGGTGTAGTTCCAGAGGACTGGAGGACTGCTAATGTGGTACCGTTGTTTAAAAAGGGAGAAAGGGATAGACCGAGTAATTACAGGCCAGTCAGTCTAGCCTCGGTGGTGGGAAAACTATTGGAAAAAATTCTGAGGGACAGGATAAATCTTAATTTAGAAAGACACAGATTAATCAGGGACAGTCAGCATGGATTTGTTAAGGGAAGTTCGTGCTTGACTAACTTGATTGAATTTTTTCCAGGAGGTAACAAGGAGGGTCGATGAGGGTAGTGCATTTGATGTAGTCTATATGGATTTTAGCAAGGCTTTTGATAAGGTCCCGCATGGCAGACTGGTCACAAAAGTAAAAGACCATGGGATCCAAGTGGTAAGTTGGATCCAAAATTGGCTCAGAGGCAGGAAATAAAGGGTAATGGTCGAAGGGTGTTTTTGTGACCGAAAGGCTGTTTCCAGTGGGGTTCTGCAGGGCTCTGTAGTGGGTCCTTTGCTTTTTGTGGTATACATCAATGATTTGGACTTGAATGTAGGAAGTATGATTAAGAAGTTTGCAGATGATACAAAAATGGGCCGTGTGGTTGATAATGAAGAGGAAAGCTGCAGGCTGAGATCAATGGACTGGTCAGGTGGGCAGAACAGTGGCAAATGGAATTCAATCTGGAGAAGTGTGAGGTAATGCATTTGGGGAGGGCTAACAAGGCAACGGAATACACTATAAATGGTAGGGCACTGAGAAGTGCAGAAGATCGGAGGGACCTTGGAGTGCATGTCCACAGATCCCTGAAGGTTGCAGGACAGGTAGATAAGGTGGTTAAGAAGGCATATGGGATACTTGCCTTTATTAGCAGAGGCATAGAATATAAGAGCAGGGAGGTTATGCTTGAGCTGTATAAAACATTAGTTAGGCCGCAGCTAGAATACTGCGTGCAGTTCTGGTCACCACATTACAGGAAGGATATGATTGCACTAGAGGGGGTGCAGAGGAGATTTACGAGGATGTTGCCTGGGCTGGGGAATTTTAGCTATGAGGAAAGATTGGATAGGCTAGGGTTGTTTTCTTTCGAACAGAGGAGGATGAGGGGGCGACTTGATTGAGGTGTATAAAATTATGAGGGGGCCTAGATAGAGTGGATAGGAAGGACCTATTTCCATTAGCAGAAGGGTCAATAACCAGGGGGCATAGATTTAAAGTAATTGATCGGAGGTTTAGAGGGGATTTGTGGAGAAATGTTTTCACCCAGAGGGTGGTGGGGGTCTGGAACTCACTGCCTGACAGGGTGGTAGAGGCAGAAACCCTCATCACATTTAAAAAGTACTTGGATATGCACTTGAAGTGCCATAACCTACAAGGCTACGGACCAAGTGCTGGAAAGTGGGATTGGGGTGGATAGCTCTTTGTCAGCCGGCACCGACAAGATGGGCTGAATGGCCTCCTTCTGTGCTGTAAATTTCTATGATTCTATGATGATGTTATACTGATTTAATTAAGTTAGTCCGACTAACAGTTGCTCTGTATGTTCACCTTACTGTGAAATAAAGCTGCTTTGCCAATTATATCAAGCTTCGTCTCACCAAGTGTTTGCTCAGCCTGTCTTCAAAGAGATTGAAGCAGCACGTGTGAAAGATAGGAAAATCCAGTTCCAGTCACAAGGGTGTCCTGACATCACAATTTAAATATATCCAACTCACTGTCCAGTACATAGATATTTAAATATACAATACAAATGACATGGCACTTGGAAAATTTGTCCACAGATAACCAGAGGTCCTTTTTTTTTTTTTTTTTTTAAATGTGTTCACAGGATTATGGCAACATTGGCAAGGCTGCAAATATTGCCCATCCCTAATTGCCCGGAGAGGATGGGTCTTTTTGGACCACTGCAGTTCTTGTGGTGCTAATGCTCCCATATGGTGTTAAGTAGAGAATGCCAAGGTTTTAATCTAAACGTGAAGAAGGAACAGTGATCAAGTCACAAATCATCCTGATTTGAACATATGAGACAATGATTTTCCCATGATATTGCTGCTCTTGTCCATTTTGATGGTAGAGGTTGCAGGGCTAGGAGGTGCTGTGAAAGTAAGCTTGGCAAGTTGCTACAGTGGTGGGGCACTTGCCTTCTTTCACACCTGCAACCTGGATCAAGTACAGACTAGACTGATGGAATAAAAGTCTCCTCTATCTGCTAGCTGTAAAGGAGTCATATGAAGCAAACTTGAGCAGTACAGTTCCTAATGGGCAAGCACCACCACCAAGCGGTTGTTAATTTGGTACTAATTGACAAACAACCAGGACCACCATAGGCCCACATGTCGATGGCGTGGGAATGGAAAAATAGCATACTGGTGCAGAGGGTGTGCTTCTGAGGCTGGGGTTGAAGCACACTGTTGAGCAGAGTACTATCTTATACAGTCTTCTTTCTATATCTGCACTTGTGAAGATGTCAAATGTCACTGATGACTATCCTACTATGATTCTCTCTTAGGACCATGGTATTGTAGATCGCAGTTCTTCCTTTCTCCTAAAATCTTTCAAGAACTAAGTTTTGTATAACCTAATCACCATTTCCTGATTTTCTACTTGTCCTTTTGACGGTTTTTAACTCTGCTCCTGCACTTTGGGCCTTGTCTATCTACATATAACTAACTGTACTTCGCTTGACCCAAAAATGCTCGTTACCAACACTTGGTATCCGAAATGCAAACTGTTTCAATCCTCAACAATAACATTTCTCACCTCGGGTACAGAAATTCACAAACACATTTAAAATAGAGACAGACACTATAATCGAGGCCTGATTTCTCCAGTAGGTCCAGACAAATTAAGTTGCCCGTGTATTACTGGCAAATTGGTATTATAGGGAGGCTTGAAGAGGGGATTTTGGTTATGGTGGCCAGTAGTGCTAAAGTACAATTTGCAGCCCGCAAAGCTCAATTTATGCAGCAGGCAGCAAATCTGTTGATCTCCTAGTCCGTAAATTTTGAATGTTTTAAGAGGAAGGGCAGGAGTTTTTTTTTTTTAAATCTCCTTTAATATACAAAGTGACCAGAAGGCACAACTTTTTAAAACATGTCCTGGCACTGTGTAGGAGTCACACTGTGCACAACATCAAAACAAAGTAGTGAGGCACAGTGCTCGATTTTCCAAGCCTCGAGGAGGCGGAAGTGGTGGGAAAATTGCAGAATCGGTGGGGGGGGGGGGGGGGGGGGGGCAGGAACCCATTCCGCCCCTGTGCCAATGTCCCAGGAGGCAGGTAACTGACCTGTGCTGGGAGCCGCCTCCCTGAGGCAGGAAGGGGATTAGTGCCAATTAACTGCCTGTTAACAGGTTAACAGGCAGTTTTTTGCCTAATCCCTACTTTTAGCCCTGAAATGTGGGCTGTCCGACAGCCAAGTTAGCGAGGTGGACCGTCTGTCTGAAGGGGTTGGAGGGGTCGAAATGTCCGTTGTGCAGGTGAATGATGGGTGCATGTGTGCAGAGGTAAGTGTGTGAGGTAAGTGCAAAGTGTTTTAATAAGTTTTACTTACCTTTACTTTCTCCTGCAGGCATAGAAACATAGAAAAGAGGAGCAGGAGTAGGCCATTCGGCCCCGCTCCGCCATTCAATGAGATAACGGCTGATCATCCAAACTCAGTACCCTGTCCCTGCCTTCTCCCCATATCCCTTGATCCCTTTAGCCTTCAGAAATATATCGAACTCCTTCTTAAATATATTTAATGAATTGGCCTCAACTGCCTTCTGTGGTAGAGAATTCCACAGGTTCACCACTCTCTGGGTGAAGAAATTCCTCCTCATCTCTGTCCTAAATGGCTTACCCCTTATCTTTAGACTGTGACCCCTGGTTCTGGACTCCCCTGCCATCGGGAACATCCTTCCTGCATCTAGATCTGTCTGGTCCTGTTAGAATTTTATAAGTTTCAATGAGATTCCTTCCTTCAGTTCTCAGGAGTCCCTCAGCTCACCGGCACAGAAAGCAGAATGGCCGCTGAAGTGTCAAAAGCTGCAGCCTCTGCTTTCTGGTCTGGAGAGCTCTCTAACTGAGTCTGAGTAGAAGGACTCAAGTTAGAAGACAGATTGTCAGCGTTTGACCGCTTCACAGAGCTGTCAAACGCTGATTTTTCATCTGTCAAAAGCTCTTGACAGATGAAATGTCAATCGCTGGCGTCACCAGTAACCAGGTGTCCCTTAATTGGCCTGCTGAGCCTGCTGGGCGGGCTTAACAAGGTCATTCAAGGGAAAATAGCGTGGGTTGGCCACAAGTCGATGGAGGCGGGACTACAACCCAAAAAGTGAGAGTCCCGCCTCCAAAAGCTCCCAATTGACAAAATCGAGCCCACAGTCTCTATGTAGAGCAGTTCACAACACAAGAGTCAGAATGGGACGCAACTCTGGAATTATGATTGTCATTTTGCAAAATAGTGATAGTATAACTGCAATCAATACAACAAACCTTCATGCACAAAGTAGTTTGTTCAAGATGATTCTTGTCTGGACACACCAAAGAAATGTACACACATGCCAACACGTTTGGTTTGAGCAGATACAATGTATCCACTTTACCTGACTATCCGGTTTACATATAGGCACCATTTTGAACCACAGAGATTATTAGCAACATTTCAGCTAATTGAACAATTTGTACTTCCTCAGGTGTATTTAGCCTTACTGTGCATCATAAACCTAACACTTTGAAAGTTTTTCCACTTTATACCATTCAAGAATGACCACTGATAATACTTTCATACTTTGAGGGGTAACCGGGCAGTGCACAAATTAGGAAACTGTCTTTTCACAACTGGTTTTAATCCAGCTCAGACCACGAGACTGGCTGGTTTGGGCATCAAAATAGCACACTGGTGACATGTGGCATAGTCCACTGATATTGGAGATTGGCATTGATTAAAAAGCATAGGAGGCACTTTACATGTAACTTGTGCTATATGCCACCTGGGGGAACGGGATACAAAACAAGAACTGGTAAAAGATTAATTCAGGAACAGATATTCAGCTCCTCGAGCCTGTTCCGCCATTCAATTAGATCATGGCTGATCTGTATCTTAACTCCATTTATCTGCCTTGGGTCCATATCCTTTAATACCTTTGCCTAACAAAAACCGATCAATCTTAGTTTTAAAATTTTCAATTGACCTAGACTCAATAGCTTTTTGGGGGAGGGAGTTCCAGACTTCTATGGTCTTCTGCATGAAGAAGTACTTCCCAACTTCACCCCTGAATGGTCTAGCTCTAATGTTAAGTTTATGCCCCTTGTTCTGGACTCACCCACCAGAGGAAATAGTTCCTCTCTATTTACCCCATCAAATCCTTTAAGCATCTTCTCAATTTAGATCACCCCTTAATCTTCTACACTCAAGGGAGTACAAGTCTAGTCTATGCAACATGGCCTCATAAATTT
Organism: Somniosus microcephalus; assembly: GCF_052327205.1. Taxonomy (NCBI): domain Eukaryota; kingdom Metazoa; phylum Chordata; class Chondrichthyes; order Squaliformes; family Somniosidae; genus Somniosus; species Somniosus microcephalus. The sequence continues at coordinate 115,379,691 of NC_140987.1, read as the reverse complement.
AACCCTTTCAGCCCCGGTATTCTGGTGATTCTGCGCTGCACCCCCTCCAAGGCCAATATATCCTCCTTGAGGTGCAGCACCCAGAACTGAATGCAGTACTAGAGATATTTTCTTAAATAACCTTGAAGTAACATTTTAAAAACAGTAAAACTTAAACACAAAATAGTCCCAAGCAGCTTTTATAAGCCAACTTTTTCCAAAATTCCATTGCACCAAAGATTTTAGGTACGTGCCTGAAAGCTCACATTGAATTACCATAGGCTTTTTGAATCACAACTCGAAATCGCTTGAAGGCAAAATTACACATGGCTGCCTTTTTTTTCCAAAGTCACTCAACTCAGTTGAAAAGTTGCGATTCTCAAAATTCACCAATTCTGACAGTATTTGGAATACAGCAATAGCTATAATTAGATATTTTGAGTTAAGGTTGGCACTTAAGAGCCAATTTTACAAATGCACACTTACAAAACAGGATCTCACTCACCAGGAGCACATACCAGGATATTGCAGGCAGCTTCCTGTGAATTTCTGTCCATTATTTGTAATGGATGGAAAGTTATGGGAAATATGGGAGCACATCCACAACTTTCCAGTATGCACTCCCAGAAGGCAAGGCACGCTGCTAACAACAGTTTTGTAAATTCGGTCCCAAATATTTTCAGTTTATTTCCTTGCTTCCAAAAACAGACAATGTTTGAGTGCTAGTCATAGCTAACATGTCAGGACATTTAATTAAAAAGGTATAAACAAAGAGCTTGGCAACAGCACAACATGTTGGTATACCAACTGTGGTAAACCACTGTTGTTGTTGTTGTTGTTGTCACACACTGTTGTACCTATGCATGCCTCAACATGTCTCGGCTGGCTCCACCCACACAGGCCCAGGTATAAAGGTGATTGACCTGCAGCCCCCTGCCTTCTTGGAACCCAGTCAACCACGAGAGGCATGCTCTGTTCTTTGCTAATAAAAGCCTTTAGTTACTCTCTTAACTCTCAGTCTTTTATGAGTAATTGATAGCGCATCACCAACAAGCTGTGTCACAGAAATAAGACACAGATTCACGCTTACAATCTCCCACGAGTTCCTAATCGCAGATGAGCCAGAGAGAAGGTTATGAATGAAAGCACAGAAGAGGAAGAAATGAACACAACTCGGGTTGCTCTTGTATACCTCCTTGCAGGGGAACAAGGGTGGTACTGCCAAAGGTTTGGAGCAAGGTCACAAATACCACAGGGACAGCTGGCATAGGAAATTAAAGTGTCACACCAACGCATTTATAATGGCCTGGATTTTGCGGTTGGCAGCATAACTACCGATTACGCCGCTGGCATCCAAACGGAATGCGCACTTACCTGATGGGTACTCTCCTTCGAGAACTTGCTGGCAGCCGCAGAGCTGTAGAGGGCAGCACAGTGGCCCACGGATCCCAGGGGCGCACGGTGTGTGGAAGCGATCCTGGGATCACATGGGCCAGTGTTCCAATCAGCAAACTGAATGTCTCTCATTTATTTATTATCATAGATGTTTCTGCACATTAAAACAATTTACCAGATAGCTCTAGTAATGAGGGTTTCTTTTTCCCCCCCCTTTCCTCCACTTTCAGGCCCTGCACATGTTTGCATCAGCCGTAAAATTTTCATACGTAACTGCTGGGCAATTAGCCCAACTCTGCGCCAGCAATTAGGAGTTCCCCATCAGTGCGGATCATGTGTCAAGTCAGAACTTGACAGATTGCAAGTTCGGGTTTCAGCGCATGTGCTTGCTGTCCATTTCAAAGGCGGCATGACGGTGTACTCGAGAGTAGGTCGTCATACCGACCACAATGTCTGGCCCAATGTTCTCACAGTAGAGTTAGGCACATTGTTAGGGTAAAACTTGATACTTCAGCCATCCACACTATGCTATACATAACCCAGGAGTGCACAAAACAGATATTAGGAAGCAATTATGTTCCATTCCCTCAATCTAAAATGAAAGACAAAGAACGACCATATTTAACACATAAAAAAGTAGCGGTACAGTGTACATACCAATATGTATGTGCACAGATTTAAAGGGCATACAATACCTAAAAATATCCTCCCTTCTTTTAAGTACAGCAAATAAGGATATTATTACAGCAGCAACTGTATGCCTGATTGCATAGCCCCTATTAAAAAGTTACATCATGGTACCATTGTTGAATTCCAATTACTTGAACATTTCTGAGAAGTTAATTTATTTAGTGCATTGCTTCATATCCTGCAGCGTTTTGCACTGCAAGAATTTCCCTAACTGAAAGACAGGCTGGGGTTGACATTGTAATGTGGTACACTATGAAAGGAGATAATATGCAAATCTTGGCATTCAATAATAGCAATTTCAGTTTTAAAATGATTAAAACTTTACCCAATTGCAATAAACAATGGAAACAATGGAAATGTGAGCACTCTGCTCACAACTGTACTGAATTCAAATACAGAGAATAATGGACATCTTGGAGTTAATTATAAGGCAGTAATCTGATGAGATGTTCAGATGACAAACTGCAACAGTGAAGCTTGTGTCATCACCTGAACCCAAAAATGAGATTATTTCATTCTTGATAATCTCCTGTATCTTTTATATGTCCTATTTCAATAATACAGTACATGGCAAAATAATTATTCTGGTTTTGAAAGTGTTGCATTGCCAGTAACTAAACCCTATGCTCAAAGTTACAACTTTGTGACAATTTGCATATAGACATTGCTGTAGGTTTTAAAAAATATTTCAACAAATTGCAATATAGCAATTAATCCATGCAATTAATCCAACAAATCACACTACTTTTATGCTGCTGTTACTTTGCAGTAAAAAAAATGCTCTCCACCTTTTGCAGATAATTAACTTAGCTGCAATTCAAAAAGGCCCTAGTTAGATTCATACAAACAGCCCAACTTAACGGAGCTGTTAGTGGGATATTACTACTTCCTGCTTTTAAAAAATGTATTTACAAAGACAGTTTCAAATTCTGCTCCGAATCTGCTTTTACTTCTTTGTTCCAGTTTCACAAACCGCACCCCTTCAGCTACGCTGTTCATTTGTGACATCAGCGAGAAAAGTGAACCCGTATCTCTTAAATTCACTTTGTTTGATATAAAAAAGGTAATATTGTTACTCAAGGATTGAAAGCCAACCACACCACTTTCAGCTGCTGAAAAGCGAATTAGAGAAATCATGGAAATTTATACAGGACAACAGTTTTAGCAGTATATAAACAATCGGAAGTCAGGGTAACGTAAATGTACAGTTCTCTCGACATAATAGTATGCACGTTCAGGAAATTCGATTAGGGAGGGGTTGGGGAAGGCGTCCAACTTTGACTCACTTATGTTCAACTACATTTTATCTTCGTAATTTTGAAGGAATTGAGGCCACAGTACAAGGTTTTCCAGTAGGCTTAAAATACGTCAGCTTCTTGAACCGACATAAAGTTAATAATTATGAGTATCTACAGAAAGGTTTTGTAGCATCGTTTTATAGCAACGTTTTATTTAATCTTAGATTAGATGTCATCTACTTTCATTTGTCTCAGCATTTTCAAAAAACTACCACATCAACAACCACAACATTGGTATGCAAATACTGTGCGAATTTTGGTGGCAGTTTTTAAAATTTAAGAGGACATGGTGTATTTTGGAAGTATTAACTATGATATGACACGTATGTTTCTCTCTAGCCGAGAGGAATTATGAAATTCCTTAAATTAGTTGTTTGTTACACTATTAATCCTAATGCAGTAAAAAAAAATACAAGGCCGTTGGGATGTTGGTACAATGTGTCAACATCCAGCCAGAAAATACCGGAATTAGATTTTTTTTAAAAAATCTATTACACGAAACTGTGTCGAGCCGCTAAAACTTGAAGAAATCCACTGCAAACACTTCGAACTCCCAATTTTCGGAGTAGTGAAGTACGAAGCAAATCATGGGGGTGGGGAAAACTGAAGCAATACATTTTTTCGACCTGTCAGCCATTAACAAGTCGCTAATAGTTGCAAAAGGCATACGATTTTTTTTCTGCGACTATATAAGGTTTGTTTTTTACTTTAAAAATGCAGCTTCTAGATTTATATCTACCAGGTATGTGAATTAACAAGACTCGTCTTTATTTCGGTGTAATTAGAAAACATCTCCAAACGTTAAAATTTGCAAAGCGCCTACTGAAATACTGGTTACTTACTGCACTTGGATCCCTCATGATAATCTTTTTAGCCAGCATGACGGTGCGGCTCGCTCTCTTTTTTTTCTCCTGTGTCATCTTGTCACATTTTAGAAGGGTTACAAGGCGCTCATTCCCCTCCGCCTGCTGTTCGGTGCTGCGGGCGGGGCGAGGCGGCTGGGTGCTGCTGTCAGGAGCGGCGGCTAGGCTATCGGTGCCGGTGAGTGTGCAGACCGGGAGGTCGGCGCTCTCAGTCATGGAGCGATGGAAGCTGAGCCCGGCTCCCGCTCGTTACATTGTATCCGCCACATTCCTCGCTCGGCCACCGCCGCTGTCACGTGATCAATGGTTTAACAACGCGAGAGCCGTAAATTCCACCAGAGGAGAAGTGATTTTCGCGCGCCAAATACAAAAAAACTATTTTTTCCCCCCCATTCTGTCCGATATCTTAATCACAGTCACCGGATTTCTCTACTGCCTCTGAAGTTTAACAGATACCTTCCTCACGCATTGAGGCACTTCTGAAAAATAGACACTGATACTGTCAAAATGCATTCGGCACTGGAGGAGTGACAAACCAGTTCCATCAGTAATTGAAACGTACCCGATATTTGCATAGGCCAAAGTGGCATCATACGAGTCATGATCTGTGGAAAAGATTGTTTTTGGAGCTAATCTAATTTGCCAATAGCTGCTAGCAAAATCTGAAATTGAAAAGAGACAAATACTGGCTAGAATATGGAGTGTTATCAATGTGCTGATGCAGATGGAGATCTTTCAAAGTGACTTCTTGAGGATGTATAAGTCAGTATGCTACTAAAGAAAGGAATTGCATTTATATAGCAACCTTTCATCATTATTTTTGAAGTGTAATTACTGTTATGTAGGGAAATACAGCAGCCAATTTGTGCACAGCAATGGGACAAATTACTAAATTAATCTGTTCTGGCGGTGTTGGTTGAGGGATAAATTTTGGATAAGAAAACTCTCCTCTTCAAATAGTGCCATGAGATCCCTTCCATCCACCTGATCAGGCCCATGGGGCCTCAGTTTAACATGTCATTCAAGACACAGCACATTTGGCAAAGCACCACTTCCACAGTATTGCACTGAAATGTCAGCCTGAAGTCCTGGAGTGAGCCTGAAGTCCTAGTCCTGACGAAGGGTTTCGACCTGAAACGTTGACTCTATTTCTCTCTCCACGGAAGTTGCCTGGCCTGCTGAGTTTTTCCAGCATTTTCTGTTGTTATTTCGGATTTCCAGCATCCGCAGTATTTTGCTATCGTCCTAGAGTGAGGTTTGAATCTATAATGTTCTAACTTAGAGGTGAGAGCTCTACCACTAAATTAATCTGTGAGGTGAGAGCTTTACCAGTGAGCCAAGCTGACACCTCTCCTGTTAAATTATAACAACTGTTGATTCAATAATGCTGAACTCCTGAAATAGTATTCAGTCGGTTTGAGTTTCAGTTTAATTAGGCAGCATAACACAAGTCACGTGAAATTGGGAAAGGGGACAAAAATACACAATTAATTACAAAACATAAGTAAAATAGTGGTTCTAAAGAAAATGAGAACCTTTGCTTTGAAGAGAGCTTACTAATCAGCAGTGTCCAAACCATGTTCTAACTCGCACCAAGTCCCATTCACCCATCAGCCCTGTGCTTGCTGACCTACATTGGCTCCCGGTTAAGCAACGCCTCGATTTTAAAATGTTCTACCTTGTTTGTTTGACCAACAACAACAAACCTTGTATTTATATCGAGCCTTTAACGTAGTAAAGTGTCCCAAGGCACTTCACAGGAGTGTTATAAAACAAAATTTGACACCGAGCCAAATAAGGAGAAATTAGGGCAGATGACCAGAGGTAGGTTTTAAGGAGCGTCTTAAAGGAGGAAAGAGAGGTAGAGAGGCGGAAAGGTTTAGGGAGGGAATTCCAGAGCTTAGGGCCTTAACAGCTGAAGGCACGGCCACCAATGGTTGAGCGATTAAAATCAGGGATGCTGAAGAGGCCAGAATTAGAGGAGCGCAGATATCTCGGGGGGTTGTGGGGCTGGAGGGGATTACAGAGATAGGGAGGGGAGAGGCCATGGAGGGATTTGAAAACAAGGCTGAGAATTTTAAAATCGAGGCGTTGCTTAACCGGGAGACAATGTAGGCCAGCAAGCACAGGGGTGATGGGTGAACGGGACTTGGTGCGAGTTAGAACATGGGCAGCCGAGTTTTGGATGACCTCAAGTTTACGTAGGGTATAACGTAGGAGGCCAGCCAGGAGTGCGTTGGAATAGTCAAGTCTAAAGTTAACAACTGGAGTTTGGTTTGCCCACTGGAGGATCGTTGCCATTTTCATCATTGAACTTACAGTATGGTGAGAGCAACCAGCTTACTGGTCTTTAGGAGAGCCGGAGACTGAGACATCAGACAGAAGTTTCGAAGTTAGGATGGGATCTGAAGCCTAAGGCCATTTCAGTTTTTAATTGGCAAACTCAGCTCATGTGTCCTGGTGTAAATGAATCTCATGAATAAATAATACCTAAAGTTAAAATTTGTATTATATTTAACAGCTGTACCTTATATTGCAATATAAGAGGAATAAGTACAGATTTTAGAATATAAAAATATATTTTGCAATAACTTTGATCCAAGGTTACATATGACGTTTAAGTAAGATGTGCTGGGGACATGGTTTTAATGTGTATTATCGCCATGAAGTCTCATTAAGTAGTATCTATTTTTAAAATGTTAGCGAGCCCTTAAAAGCCCAGTTTCAAAGCATGGCAAGTTATATGTAATTTTTGATCTGTCTTTAGATCCACCAAATATACAGTAATGAAACATTTTAATTTTATGTTTATGTGGAAAAAGCCATCTCAGGTTATTCCCATGTTTTCGTTCTACTACACATTCAGACTCCATTGCACAGGATATGTAGTTAAATAAAATAATATATAACTTGCCATTTGACCTAGACCGTCAGTCATTCTTATATGCATTCAGACTCAGAGCTGAAAATCAGCTGGTTACAAATGATGCAGTATGAACTCTGTACATAGAGTGCTCCGTGGCATGCACTTTTATTGTGTCAGTGTTGGTTGGCACAGCTCTGCTGTTGTCTTAGGTTTCTGTGGATTTGAAATTACCCCGGAAATACTGTTTCATTGGCAGTCCTTGACAGTGCGTAGGTAGCATAGCAACTGCACCTCGACAATGTAAAAGTCTGCAATTACATTGCATTAGCGTCAGAATAAAGCGTGGTTATATCTGGAGTAGATACAGCAGCAATCTTAACTGTCCATTGGAAGCAGTAAATGCAGGGGTTATAGGTCATTATGTATTGGGATTAACGGCGACATATCCGGGATAAACTTCTGCGCAGCGCTGCTACCTGCAAATTATTGGTGATCTGAGGTATATAGTACGATACTCGTTACAAAGATATATTTCACTGTTTACACTGGAGAATGAATTTGACTTGAACTGTTTGCAGCAGGCAACACGAAATGGCCCTGGCAAGTGGTCACTGGATTAAGAAAGAAGTCAGAGGAGACCCTCCATGTCCCAGGTAAATTGCACAAAATGAAAATGAGCAGTTTTGGATGTAGAAACTTATCAAACAAAACCAAATAAGTATAATGTTCATTAGATTTCTGTTTGTTTTGCAGCTTTAGATAATGGAATAAGTTTTATGTACGTGCACGTATTTTTTCAATATCTACACAGTATACTATTAACCAACTATATTAATACTCCGCCACTAGGGGCGAATAAATATATTACGCATAACTAGTTCTGGTACTGGGAATCACAGGATACTTGAGGTACTCCGTTTGGCCTATCTTAATTCATACATCTAGAAAGACCCTGACACCGCCCCCCCGGTCCGATCATCTTTTCTGAATAATTATGTTAAACTTCCTGCAGTTTTGGCCTTACATTAGGAGGTATTCTAATAGACGGTGCCCAAATCTGACCAGCACTTAAAGACAAATAGCAACATATGAATATTGTTTCAGCCTTTATAAAGTCTCCAAATAAATTGTAAATAATTTTCAGCTCTTGCCAAGGTTTGATGGAAGCAGGAGAAAGGAGTGCCAAGCAAAAAATGAAGTGAAAGGAAACCCAATGTGAAGGCATGGAATAGTCTATGGCTAAGTGACCATGTCTTTCGGATGAGACCCCGTCTGCTCTCTCAGGTGGATGTAAAAGTTCCCATGGCACTATTTTGAAGAAGAGCAGGGGAGTTATCCCCAGTGTCCTGGCCAATATTTATCCCTCAACCAACATCACTAAAAACAGATTAATTATCTGGTCATTATCACATTGCTGTTTGTGGGAGCTTGCTGTGTGCAAATTGGCTGCCGCGTTTCCTGCATTACAACAGTGACTACACTTCAAAAGTACTTAATTGGCTGTAAAGTGCTTTGGGACATCTGGTGGTCACGAAAGGCACTATATAAATGCAAGTCTTTCTTTCATGTGGGGCAGCACCAGACTCCCTATTTGATGGTTGGTAAAGTTGGTATGCTGCTGCATGAGGTAAATGTGAGAAGGGCATTTCAGGGTGCCGTACCCAGATGACAGCAGTGCACCTTGCTTGCCAGAAGGTGGTGGCCAGGCTCAGCTATTTATACAGTGCATGGGTGCTATATACTATATCCTATAATCTTGGAACCCTGGCACCTGGGCAACATTCTATGCTCTGCTGTGATGTGACTCCTTTCCACAGAGAAACTGGTGAATGTGGTGCTCCTTGCAAACAAGGTCTCTGCCACTTGCTTGTTGCATCAGCGGAGAAAGGGAAAAAAAACAGGCTATGAAGAACAGGTATTGAGAGATTTTTAAAAAAAGCATTGTTGTAGAAGGTGCAAGTGATATAAGAAAATTAATTTGAGAAAACCAGAAAAAAGAATAATGGTCAACGCTGTGAAAAATGGGGCCATGCGAATGTACAAAGCATTCAAAACAAAATTGGAGAGGTAGAAGCATTAATAACTATGGAGGGATATGATATACCGTAGTAGTTATAACAGAGACATGGCTTAGGTTTGGGTAGGACTGTGTACTTAATATTCCTGGTTTTAAAATTTTAGGAGAGATAGGGGGGAAAAAACAGTGCAGTGGCAGTGTTGGTGAAGGATCCTTTCATAGCGCAAGAACATAAAGATGTCCTGGGGTTGCATTAAGACAGAAACCATATGGATAGAGTTAAGAAATAGGCAGGGAAATGATAAAATTCTTGGTGTGCATTACAGGCCACCAAACAACGGAGATGAGCTAGAGAGAGGATCTGCAGACAATTCACACATCTTATATATATAAACGGATACTTCTTTCTGTCTGTCTATCTGTCTGTCCTTCTGTCTGTCTGTCCTTCTGTCTGTCCTCACGTGTGCGTCTGTCCGGCTATGCACTCGAAAGTTACAGAGCGTACCTACGCGTGCGTTACGTCGAAAGAAAGCTCACCGTTCCAAAACAATTGTAAGCGTATTTACGTTTCGGCCGGACAAAAATTGCGCCCGCGGTATCCGAAATACGGTCAAAATTCCACTCATTAGCATCTCATTATCCGCTCATTAGCGACAGAGTGACTTCGAGGTCGACCAATCGTACGCCGGGTTCCTGGCGCGTGCGGGCAGGCTCTCCTACAGCCGAGTGACGGGACGATTGATCAATCCTACGCTTCGGTGACCTGACGGTCGACCAATCGGTGTGAGTGTGGGCGGGCCTTATTGTTCTGAACCGAGGTGAGTAGCCGCCATCTTGCTTCCATTCTTTTTCCCGCTTTCTGCGTCTTTCTTTTCAAATATACATTTCCAGCAAAAAAAAATTGCTTTTATTAAATTGTTTTAAAAAAAACTTCATTCATTTGTAAATATTTTCTCTTACCTGAACATTCTTTTTCCTACCTTTCCCCGTTTTTGTAAGGCCTCAGAACCTAGGCTCAAAGCCTGGGCCTCTCCTGCCCAGCCACGCCCGAGCTAGGTAATTGTCCCACGGCTTCTGCTAAGCTCCCCCACAACCCCCCCCCCCGTGCGGTGTCACGTTACCCGGGGCAATGGCGTCAGCCACGAGGGTCACGGGACATACAGGGTGCGCGCGCAGCAGGAGCAGCTGAGACGTGGCGTCTT